>NC_142203.1:68426048-69062843 GCF_049639895.1 Pseudopodoces humilis | reverse complement strand
GAAAGGTGCGGAAAGGTGCGGAAAGGAAAGGAGAGGAAAGGTGAGGAAAGGTGAGGAAAGGTGAGGAAAGGAAAGGAAAGGTGCGGAAAGGTGCGGAAAGGTGCGGAAAGGTGCGGAAAGGCAAGGCAAGGCAAGGCAAGGCAAGGCAAGGCAAGGCAAGGCAAGGCAAGGCAAGGCAAGGCAAGGCAAGGCAAGGTGCAAAAAGGTGCGGAAAGGAAAGGTGCGGAAAGGAAAGGTGCGGAAAGGTGCGGAAAGGAAAGGAGAAGAGAAGAGAAGAGAAAAGAGAAGAGAAGAGAAAAGAGAAGAGAAGAGAAGAGAAGAGAAGAGAAGAGAAGAGAAGAGAAGAGAAGAGAAGAGGAGAGAAGAGAAGAGAAGAGAAGAAGAAGAGAAGAGAAGAGAAGAGAAGAGAAGAGAAGAGAAGAGAAGAGAAGAGAAGAGAAGAGAAGAGAAGAGAAGAGAAGAGAAGAGAAGAGAAGAGAAGAGAAGAGAAGAGAAGAGAAGAGAAGAGAAGAGAAGAGAAGAGAAGAGAAGAGAAGAGAAGAGAAGAGAAGAGAAGGAGTAGCTGAGCCTCTTTACTTCATGTTCCACCATCAGAACTGACAGGTAAAAAGGCAGATGGGAAAATACCTGCTGATAGTGAAGGAAGATCTACTAAACAGAGATCTATCTCCACTCCCCATATGGTTATCAGTGCTGTGGTGATCTGAGTGAAAAAATAACATATTGTCAGCAGAGGAATAGCCCAGCTATACAGGGCCTCATAAAGAAACAAATCTGGGGTATTTGGAGCAGCCCAGCCAAGGGATATCTGATCCTGGAACTGTCTCTTATTTTGCTTATCCATTTCATTACCCACGGTTGCCTTTCATTGCCAGAAGTCACAGAAACAGCACCATGAAATCCTCTGGCTCAAGGGGATCGGTTTGGAGATGTTTTGGAAATCTTATGAATTTTCCCTCCATCAAAAAAAAGAAAAAAAAGAAATAATTCTGATTTCTCAATACCAAAACTTGCCTTAGGGAATGGTTCAGATTGATGGGTTTCCCAACTCTAGAAGTAATTGTTCCCAATACCTTTTGGATTGTAAAACTAAGGGTCTCTGACTTCTTTCAGTGCTTACTTAGAAATGCAACCCCAGGGTAACAGAAATGTCTGAGGCGAGAGCAGAGCAGTTGACAACGATAGGTAGTGAAATACTTTGACTGTGCCAAACCAGTCTTGAAGGATTATTATTCCAGTTCTAGCCCAATCTGGAATAGACATTTTGTTTGTTTTCCTTTTTTTTCTCTCCCCCCCCCCCCCCCTTTTTTTTTTAAATCTTAAAAATGTTCACAGCATGGGAAAATAGCTCTGGGACAGGCTCCTGTTCTGCCAGAATCCTATCATTTCTGTGGGGACTCCATGGATATGGTACCAGTAGGAAACTGTTGGGAAAAAAGGACAGAGGTGCAGAGAGTGTTGCTGTGAGAGTGCAGCTCCCCATGCCCTAACTGCATGAAACTTGGGAAACTCCTTACTGAGTCAGGAAAGAGAGAAAATTAACCTATGCATTAAATGGAGTGTTTCCTCTGAGTCCAGCACTGGGCTGCACCTCAAAGACTTGAAGGTAGGTATAAACCAATTTTGTAGAGTTTCTGAGAGGAATCCCTTTCAAACACCCATCATCCAGAGAGGAGAGCTCAGTGACTTCTCATACCCCCATTTCCCTTAAATGTTCTGCTTACAAAATTAATACCTGCTTATCCTTTGTTTTGCTTTGAATATTCCCTGAGCACCTCCTCCCAACCCTCCTGAAGCTGGGATTCAGGACCTGCATCCTCATTTCAGTGGAGCAATTCCTTTTGACAAGGAAAGTGTGCAGCTCTTGCTACTGCTCTGCCCTGCGTGTCCATAGGATATGTTCCCTGACCATGCTGGGAGCGCTGCAGGGTGGGATTCAGGGTGAGACTTAGCTGCAGCTGATGGGAGCCTCCCCAGAAAATAAGTTTGTCCAGGCAAAAGGATCAGATACCTCATCCAGTAAGAGCAGAGTGCCTCAGAAACAGCCCTCACAATGTGGGTGTCGTGGTTTTAAACCAATAACTAAGAAAATTACTTATTTCTTGCTGTGAGATATGGATTAGAACAAGAGCAAAACAGGCATAAAACTTAAAAGGAAAAAAAAAGAAAATTTATTGACAAACTACAATAAGAACACCAGAATAAACTTCCAGAAAAACCTTTTCATCTTCTGTCTACCCACTATTCCCTTGTTCACATGACAAAAGAGACAAAAACTTTGGAACTTTGATGGTTAAAACAGTCCCAATTCTTGCTACAGTCTTTTCACCAGTCTTTGTAGAGAAACAGAAGTTTCTTCCTGTTAATTTATGGAGTTTCTCACACGAAAAACTATTTTTGTTATAGTTTTCCATTGCCCTAATGTTAGCTGCCCAGAGCTGCTATTATTAGAGCCCACTCCTCCCATTTTCACATCACTCTCAAGTGTGTATGGGTCATGAGTCTAGGGATGGGATTTTTAAGGATAAGTTATTCAAAGGCAAAAAGTCTTCTTCATCTGTTTCTGTGAGCTTCACTAGAAAACAGTTTTCTCATTGCCTCTCAAGGCTTCAAATCTTCCAGCACTTCACTGTACCATAATTACTCTACTTTTTTACTCAAAATTTACACTTTGAACACTCTATTCCTCCCTATATACTGTCATGAATTAAAGGAGTGTTTTCAAGACCTTATTGTCCATTTCCATAGTTTTAACAGAAAGATATTTCAGCTTAATTAAAGCATCTTCTTAATTCTCTACCTTTTCTGAAGCTTCTTTTCTTTCCTGTCACTGGTAGTTTATAAAGTCTCTTTTCATGTTGATCACTCTCTTTTTCTCTCTCTGGATAAAAAGATTAATCCGCAAGTCTCGTCTGGGAAATGAAAGAGTTAAAATCTTGCCCAGGCTGTTGTAGGTAGTTCTGTGGCCTCGGCCGGTGCAGGAGCTGGAGCCGTCTGCGATGGAAAGTTCCTCATGGCTGCTCTGGAGAGTGTAGTCGCCGCGCCCAGCCCGCTGCAGGTCTAGAGCCTCTCTCTTTCTTCACTCAGCAGTTTCTAGTTAATTTAGTTACAGCAAAAAACCTGCAGCCGAGCCAGAGATCGGCTAGGCCCGGCCCGGCCGGAGCCCGGAGAAAACCTTCCGCAGGGCCCGCATCCCCCGGCCGGGAGACGCTGGGCCCAGCCCAGTCCCCGCCCGGCCGCATGGCCTGGGCAGGGAACGGGAGGCCTGGAGCCCTGCCGCCCTTCCCAGCCAGGAAACAAAGAGAACCAAGAGAGCTCTGGTTTTACACTTTAAGGTAGGGTTCACAAGTTGATCCCACTTTTCAATGGCCTAAACTGCTGTCAATTCTCAGCAATGACCGATAATTGGTCAGGAGAAAAGACTCCAGGCAGTTCCCAGCAACTTCAACTTTCTTAAAGGTAAAGTAACTCCATGACAGTGGGATATTAATCTTTTCCTTGCTGATGTAAAAAAGCCCCAGATGTGTTAGAATCTCATTTCCTGGTGATCCTGAGAGAGGGAGCACCGAGGATGGAAACTGTTTTAGGCAGGCTGCAGATTAAAAAAGAGGGAAATGAGGGGAAGATGATGCCCAATGGTGTGAGGACTCTGAAAATCCAAGTATCAGGTGATAGAGTAGAAAAAGGAAGTTGAAATGTGGAGAACAGAAAGGGAAAAGTCTAAGAATGAAAGATAATAGCAGCTGCTGATAGTGTGTCTTTGATGGAGAGGAGATAGACACAGCTGCCAAGGGCACACACCTTCATGTGTGAAAATTCATGTGAATTATTTAATGAACGGATTTGCATATTTTCAAATAAATTGTAGTTTATCCTGCCATTGCTTCTCATTCTGTTTCTGTTGACAGAAGCTGTTTCTAATCGAGGAGCTCTTCTGCTGTAAGGTTTTATAAGAGGCGCTCACCAAGACGCTGTTGCTCCTTCCAAGAGCGCACCAGGAGGGGGAAAGGCCTGGGGACAGGATGAGATTTCTCTTAGAACACACACCAAAATCCCATTTCCCAGTGAGAACAAAATTCTTTTCAGATTCCATGCTATGAAGGAGGACTTGCAATGGTGTGAGGCAAAAGTGTAAGGACAGGTCAGGAGCCCTTTATCCTCTACAGAACAGCAGGCAAAGCAAATAATTCTACTGTATTAATAAAGCCTTGGGTTGGTCTTCTAAGCATGGCTGGGGAGTAAGCACACGGGGTAGGAGAGCTATTCAGCCAAAGGATAGTGCTGGCATGCGAACAAATGTATATAAACTGGCCATGAATAAACCAGGCTGGAAATTAGTAGAGGGCTTAGAACCATTAGAGCAATTGCGTTTGGGGCAACCACCCAGTAGGAGCCATGGAGGCAGAAATCCAAATAGCTTTTAGGAGACAGCACACTCCAGCTCTGAAGGGGAGTTGTGATGTGTTGCTGCAGCAGCAGGGATTGGATTTGGCAAGTCTGGAAGTCCCTGCCAGCCCCACGTTCTTGTGTTTCAAGTGTTTGGGAGGTTTGACTTCTATTTTTTTGTAGATAAATATGGCTTTGTGAGCAAAAGCAAATAAACTGCTCGTAGAAAAATTTATTTGAACATTTTTCAAGGTATTTTAAGGCAAAAAGAATTGAAAACAAAAGTTGAAAAGCCAGCTCTCATCTCCCTGTTAGAGCTATGACCGCCTGGGGTGTCCTTTCCAGATAGGAAAACTGAAAAATGAAGGTGTATGGAAATGTCACTGACCTGTGGGCTCAAAGAGGGCATGGAGATGAGCTATCCTGGAGACAGTGACCACCAAATCCCAGGGCAGTTCCCCAGTCTTAAGCAGGAAAAGTGTCCCACCCGTTACTCAATGATGGAAAGGGTCAAGTTGAGTTTCTGAAACAAATTCCTCCTCATCAGTGCCTTGACAGCCCCCTGCTTAACGTCCCAGGCCAGCAGTGTACTTCCTGTCCTGCCCAAGCCCAGGTTTCTATTTGCTAGTTCCCACTGGGATGTGCCAACATTGTGCAGTTCGTGGATGAATAGTCCCGTGCACCAATATATGTCAGGGACCACATGCTGGAAAGCAGCTCAGCAGAAAAGGCCCTGGGGGGCCTGGTGAGCACAAGCTGACCATGATCCAGCAATGTGCCCTTGCAGCAAAAAGGGACAATGGGATCCTGAGCTGCACCAGGCTCAGCACTGCCAACAGGTCAGGGGAACCGATCCCTGCCCTCTGCTCAACCCTGGTGAGGCCACAGCTGCAGCATCATGGCCAGTGCTTGGCTCCCCACTGTGGGAAGTGGCTACTGGAGAGAGGCCAGTGAAGGACCACAAGGATGATGAAGGGGCTGGAGCATTTCTTATGAGGAAATGCTGGGAGAGCTGGTACAGTTCAGCCTGGAGAGCACTGAGAGGGGATCTCATCAGTGTGCAGAAGCACCTTAAGGGAGGGTGACAGAGAACAGAGCCAGGCTCCTTCCAGTGGTAACCAGTGACAGGAACACAGACTGGGACACAGAAGACTCCTCCTGAAAGAACACTTTGTTACTGTGAGGGTGACCAAGTACTGCAACAGGTTGAATCCCTACCCTTTGACTGAGATCCTCAAAAGGCATCTGGACACAGGCAGCCTGCTCCACGTGGTCCTGCTTGGACAGAGGGCTTGGATAACATGACAGAGCTCACTGTCAGTCTTAGCTAGCCTGTGATTCTGTGAGTTCCACAGCAAATGATGTTCTGTTTCAGAGGATCTGTTTTATTCGCAATCTGCCATCTACAGTTTTCATTTGAAGCCTCCTAACTCCATTGTAAGGAACAGAAAACAATTGGCTTCTCTCCATCCCTTCCTTCCCCCTCACAATCTTACAGACCTTTCTCATGCTTTGGTTATCAGTTTGTCAAATCTCAGCCTCAGCTTATTCAGTTCCTCCTCACACAGCTGCAGTCCTATTGCTTCGCTTGCTATTTTTGCCTTTTTCCAAACCTTTCCCAAAACAGCTCATGCTGGGGAGCATCATGACACTGGAAAGTCCCAGGTCACAAAGAGCAGGAGACACATACAGTGAATTTATAGGCCTTGGTCTTTTAGAGAAGACGAAATTGAGGTCTCAGAGGATAAGCAGGTGCAGTATTGACTGGTAAGCTGATAAATCAACACACAGCTTTGGGATTCTGTGTCTACTCGTTTGCATCAGGAGGATCACTCTGATGAAGGAGCTCCAGATGGACCTCCTAAACAAGTCCTAAAATTGTATCTGCTTACCATTCCAGTGTGGCCAAATCCCATTAAGCTGCCTGTCCCTTTGGGACCAGAGTGGAACCAGCCCAAATTCACCCCTAAAGGACTCCAAGTATGAAATAGCTGGGGTTCAAAAGCCATCCCTCTCCTTGAACTGAGAGGGGTGGTATCTGGTACTAAGGTTTTCCATGGCTTGCCTACACATCTCCCACTCTCCTTCAATCAGTGAAGCTCTCTTTGTTTGGACCCATCATTTTCTGGCATATGAATTGAGAAACAGCAATTGCCAGAGGTGCTGAAGCACTGCAATTTAGCTCTGGGTTGCTGGGCAGCAATTTAAACTACTATAATTTCAGGAGATCCACAGAGGAACCCTTCCCTAATTGGGCCTTTTTGCTTCAGTCAGTCAGAGATGCTTATACAGAGGACAATGAGTCACTATAGGAAACATCAATATAAGAAGACACTGGGAAGGAACAGGACCAAGTTCAAACTGCCCACAAACTTCCTGCAAATTTCAGTTCAGCAACAGCATTTCACAAAATCAGCCTCCTCTAAAATACTTTTTGAATGCTGCTGTTTGGTTTTGCTTTGTTTTTTTTTAAGAAAAAGAAATAGGTAAGGACACACACACAAGAAAATGAGCAATAGCAATCCTGTTCTCTAACTTGCAAAGTATTTTCTGGTTGAGAATTGAGACAAGGAAGTCAAAGATGACTAGGAGCTCCTTGGCTACAGTGAAGTACAGGGTGAAGTCACGGCTCCCCACCTGGACTCATGGTCAGAGCAGCCCATGTGGAGCCCAGAGGGGTGACTGTGGAGCAGGGCTTTTTCTCACCACCCATGTCCTCCACCCTATGAACGCTTTTGCTTTGGAGTCAGTGCCAGCAGAGAGGAGTAGGATGTGTCCCTGGGAGTAGGACGTGAGCTCACACCTCAGCCAGTACCATTAGTCCTTTCTCATTAAGGCAGCCCTGTTTCCTTGCACTCCCCTCACAGCTCTAAACCCAGTTATTCCTTCTTGTCCCAGCTTCTGAACACATTAATTAAAAGCATCTGGGGCCAGTCCATCCTAGTTTGCAGGTGGATGTCTTTTCTGTATTCATCAAGCTTCATTCTCTGGTGCTTGGTGACAATTTTATCTTCCTCTGGGAAAACAAAAGAAGGAGAGATGATGTTGCTGTAAAGAGATGCTAATCGCACTATGGGGATCTCCCGAAGAATTCGCAGAGCTCTTTGTTGTGGGATGCTGGGTCTCCTTGTCCTCGGCTCTTTGTTTCCTCTCTGATTTCTGTAACACCGTTGTGTGGGCATGAAGAGAGGGTAGAATTTATAAAGATATTGAAGGACAAGGGAAGGGCATTACTTCATATTGCATCTCAGAGAATGCCACAAGCCGTTTTGAATTGGGTCTGCCTTTTTATTGCACATGTGCAGTGTCTAGTTGACAGGGACAGGGATCTGCTCTCACTCTGCATCACTGTGGGGCGGGGGGGTGTTACTTTTTTCCCTGCTATGATTTTTGCTTCCTTTCCAGCTTACCAAGAGCTGAAAACGCATCACTGTCCCTACAAATGCATTCTGGAATTTGAGCAGAGCCTGGGGAGTCTCTGGAGGAACCCGTGGAGCCAGGTGTGGAAGGAAGACGGCTCTGCATGGGATTGACAGTAACTGGTACCTTCGGGTGACTTGTGGTTTTTGCAACACAGCCGGCAGCAAACCCCACCTCCTAATGACAAAACCCAGGGGTCATTTCCTCCTCCTCCAGCAGAGCCCAAGGGCAGCTGTTTGCAGTCTGTAGTTACTTCCAAGATCTGCCTCTGTGCTCCCAAACACAGCCAAAGAACCAGGTCATCTTCTGCTTGGGTCCTGGCTGCAGGGGACAACAACCAGCTGGGCTGCAGATTGCTGGTTGAAACCAGCCTTTGAGGGCTGCTTTGCTATGTCCATCAACAGTGACTTCTGTGGACCCTTCATCATCCCTGCGGGTGAAGTTACACATACCCAGCCTCGCCTTGCAAGTTGTCCCCGATGCCTGACAACCAGCCTAGCGTGTCCTGACAGTGCCAGCTGTCTGCAAAGCCTTTTGGCTCTGCATGCCACCTCCCAGTGCGTGCCCTGGGCTCTGGACTGGCAGCTTCCATGCCTTCAAAGAGTTAACTTCCCTCCAGATACTCTTCCCCGAGTGAAGTGACTTGAAACAGGGGCCAGCACACAGCAACACAGAACAGACTGGAGCAAACCATATGCTTCTGCACAAGAATAACAGCATCATTAAAATCCTGAACCAAGAACTCAAAGGAGCATTTGAAGAGTACATAGCAGCAGGTCTTGAATCCTAACTATCAGCTTCTCTTCCCCTTGAATCCTTTGTATGGGCTGAATGTGAAAGCAAAATGTGTACTCAATCACAGCAACCCACTTCCTCCTCAAGTGACTCTCCCAGGCATGTGTTCACCTCAGGAGTGAGATGTAGCCTAAAACAGCAGGGAAATAAACAGGTGAAACAATAGAGAGAAAAGGAGTATGGGGGGGAGACAGAGCAAGACAGAACCCAGTCACTGCTTAAACTTTGCTTATTTACAGCTGCAGCATACATATGAAGATCTATAGCACTTACACCCAAATAAATTCTCCCCTGGAGACAGGTGGCAGATATCCCCCTCCATTATTTACAGCCACTTCTCAGTGAAAACTGCAAGCTGTAAAATGCCCATACAGTGTTGGAGAGATTTATAGTCCTCCTGTATTTCACACACTGCCTTGCCCCGCTGTGCTGCCTTTGGGGAGACATGGCAAATGGACTCCAAGGTGTTTGACAAAGATGAAGACTCATTTATTACTTCATGCTTTGGAGAGAAATATTTGTGCGCAGCAGCCTAGACGGGTGGCAAAGGTTAATCCTCTCCTCCCCCGTCAATTCAGCTTTTCATGGGCCAGGGGAAAGCAATGTGTTGGCAAGGAAAGGAGCAAGGAAGGGGAGCAGCAGCAGTGACCTGTGTCACCCTGCGTCCTTTAGTAGGGCCAGAAGAGGCTGGGGACTTCACTCTTTCACTGACCCTTCACCCAGCCAAGTTTGATCTCAACTTTTTCTTTCACAGGTCTTGGTCCTACAGGAATAGGACTGACATCCTCACTTCCAAGCAGCAGATGAGATTTCCTGGATCCTGCTGTTAGAGGAGACTTCTGGCTTGCAGGTCAAAAGCATCCATGACACCCAGCACCCTGAAATCCAGTTGTGACACGCCTGACTCCTCCTGGCACAGCAGGGCATAGGACCATAAGGGGTTTTTGGCAAATTTGGCTTCAAAGAGCACTTCAGAGTGTCTTCTATAAGACTGGGACCCCACAAATGCATCCCCTTGTCCTTCTCTGCTGGCAGGGCCAACACTACTGCTCTCTCATGTCTGAAGGTGATCCCTGAGAGGGGGATTGAGGCAAAGAGCCAGAGTGGTGCCAGCAGGCTGCCAGCATGCTGCCCGCTCTGGATATAGACAGAGCTTCCATCTCCGGGGCTGTCAATAGAATGCTTTTCAGCAGCACTAAATTCTTGCAAAAACTCGGACATGAAAACATAAAAACACGGTGTAAAAAAAACACACAATAAAAATATAACACCAAATACATCACTTAACTAAAACCGCTTACCTAGTGGCTTTGATGTTAATGCATTGTCTATAACAACGTGCCATTCCAGCTGAATACGAACCGGCTGCAGAGCCCAAGCCCAGCCTTCCTCCAGAGGTTTCTGGTTTTACTACCCTGATTTCTGCAGTCAGTCTTCCTCTCCTGGGGTTTATTGGGTCTCGTCCCCTGCCATGATCAACTAAGAGCTGTTTTCACTTTCTCTCCCCAGTGTTAATTAAAGCTGGGGTGGAGTAACCCACAGAAGACTCCTCGGAGGAGGGAGAGGAAAACAGAGCCCAGCACGACGGCAGGGTTTGATCAGGGGAGAGCTGTGTTAACAAGAGCCTATGGATGTGAGTGGGATGAACAGTCGGTGGGGAAGGCAGGAACAGATGGTACCCAACTATGTGCAGCATGGCTCTCGGGGTCTGCAGGGTATGCAAAAGCTCCTGCTCACTGCACAGGCTGCTTTGTGCCTAATGACAGCACCAGCCACAGCCTCTGCAGAGCCATCCCGACCTGCTCCTCTGCACCCAGCATGGAGAAAGCCCAGATGGAATCTCTCCTGCTCCAGCCCTTTCTTGCTGCTAGCACGGACTCAGACAGAAATTACTGACCCCTCTTTGATGTCAAATTTTGGGGGAGTTCCTGTGCAGACCTGATGCAAGCGTGGCAGCTCTGTGCAGATATTCAGCACCCAGGTGCAGGCAAAAGGCTGAGTGAATGCCTGGCAGGCAAGACAGAAGGGGAGTCTCCATCTGGGGACTGTTTTGAGCTGTGGCACCTGGAGGCATGACTTCTGTTCCATACTGACAGAGGTGCCAGGTGCTCCAAAATATTCTGGTCGCTTTGTTGATGGAGCACCTGGATTTCAGTCTCACCTGCTATGGTCTCCTGCTGACTGCTGGCAGAAAAACAGTGAGGGAAGGGGGGAAGGATGTCCCCTGCATGGGTTAACAAGTCCCTACACTGTAGCTGCAGTCATGGGGCAGGAACTGAGACAGGAGACAAACTGGAGGGCTTAACCCTGGAGGCTTTCACTGCAGACAATTTGTAGATGCTGTTTCAACTGCAGTTAACAAAGCCAGTACCACAGGGTGATGGCCCTGGATGGCCCTGCCTCAGCACACATTGCTTGCTGAGACAGCAATTGCCAAACAGACAGCTGGGGACAGTTTCCATCCAGAGCCTGTAAATCCACACCCTGAGCTTCTCCAGCCACATTCTGTCCTTGCATTTCAACAGGTGGAGTCATGTGGAGCAAAGAGATCCAAGTTTTCCATTCCTGCAAGGTCATGGTGACCACTCTCTCTTCAAAGGAAAGCATCCCATCTGTTCATGGCTCCTTCATGCTGCAGAAGGCAGGTGGTCTCTCTTCTGTCCCTGGCTTAGTTAACATTTATTTCCACGCCCAATCTTCTTCCAAAACACATTTTTGTTCTCTAAGATAAATCCTGAGACAAACACCAAGAAAATCTGTTGCTGTGCTCTGTGTCTGGTCCTGGAGCTCCTCCCTGGGCCACTTCCCTGCTGCTGGAAGGAGCACATGTCCTTTGCTTCCCCAGCCTCTGACCCTTTTCCTGCCTTGGTACAGACAGTGGTGCTGGGCTGGGCCCAGGGTGAGAAGTCAGAGATGTGCCCGCTGTCTTTAACCACACAGCAGAGATTAAGGGCAAGGCTGTGGCTGTGACATATGTTGGCAGCAGTGTGGCCCCTTCCTGGATCTTTTGAGTTTGGATGCCCAGCATGGATGGACAGTAGGAAGGTGGTATTGGTTAGCTGAGGAAAAGAAATTGTGTTCTGAATCAGTGGAGAAAATGTCCAGCTTGACTTAAAGTGAGGAAAGGAAGATAAGAAGAAGGTGAGGAAGCTAAATATTACCTACAAACTTGAGAATCTGCCCTTCTTTTTCTTTTTTGGCAACTTATTCATCATTGCAAGGTGTTATTTTTTCTTGCTTTAACCTAGCTCTTGGCCTTTAGTGACCCAACCTGCAGCAAGGTTCTCTACCACATTAATACCCAGCATGCTTGAAAAGCTGTGCAAAATCCTTTTGTTCCTCCAGGCATCCTGAGCTGTCTGGTGATGATGCTGCTTGACAGCAAGGGATATGATGGGGAACCTGGAGGAGGAGAAATGTCTCCTGAGTAGGGAAATTCCTCCTGAAATGAGTCTAGCTGGCATCAGGGACTAGGAGAGAGAGCCTCCCATCGAGGGTGGGATGTTGCCTGTCTGCCCCTGTCACCCAGCTGTGGATCCAGCTCTACATCCTGCAGCAGCTCCTGGACTTGCAGTCCTGGTCTGCAGCCCCACACCTGCAACACAGACATGATCATCTCCCCTTTGCTCTCTCATGCTCCCTGCTCCCATCAGAAGTCTCAGAGAAGCATGACTCTGTGGGGGGCTCCAACTTGTCTTGTCATGCACTGTCTGCTGTGTCGTGCATTGGAAACACTCCCTAGTTTTAATTAAGGTTTTGAGGACCCAAGTCAGGCAGAAAGAAGAGAAAATGCTAAGAACAGCTAATTTCTTAAGCTGCCCTTTGGCACCTTTTGAAACTTACCTCATGTAGCAAATTAAAAATGCTAATAGATGGCCAATAAAAAAAACCCCAAACCCTTTATTCTCTGTAATTTCAGTGAGATGAGTGGTTCTGTGCATCAATTAGTGGTGGGAAATGAGATTTTCTCCACTAGGGAAGGGCTGGGGCGAATACGCAAACTCATAGGCTGGCTTCTGAAAGGGTTCAGTCCCCTGAATTTCTTCAGCAAAGGCACATAGGGCCATGCTGAGCTGCCCCTCTCACTTTCATAATTCTTACAGACTTATTACTCCCCATTACCTTTTGTCTCCAGGCAGACTCTAAGTCTGGACACTCAAATGGAACAAGCACCGCCCCTTGTTTTTCAGAGAGCTCAATCTCATTTGGGTACAGCCTTTACAGCAGCAATTAATACGAAATCACAGCAACCCTTGTACTGCCTGAAGTTGTCTTTGCAGAGATGCTATCTATTACAAGCCCAACTGCTTGCCAACAGCATCCATGGCAGCAGCAATCTCAGCTTGTGCTCAGCTGGGATCACAGCAGCTCTAAGAGAGCAAATGGTCCCTGAAGACCTTGCAAATCCTAGGCACAAGACGTGGAGACCTGCCTTCTCCCCCCTCCACCCTCTGTCACTACAGGGCTGCAAATTGAAAGCACATATACCCTTTTTTATTTCCAGTCAGAAGTTTGAGTACCAGGCTCCTGATAGCCAAACAAGCACCATACTAGCCAAGACCAGACAGTTTTGGAGGAAAGATGGATATTGATTAATCCTGAATAGTTTATCCAAAGCAGGAGAGCCACCAGAATTGAAATGGTAGTGGACATCAGCTGAAAACCCTTTCTCATGTGTATCTGCACGGGACAAAAGTGAATAAGAGGAGAGACAGAACTAGGGTTTGCCACTCTCAGTAGAATGCCCAAACATCAGGATGACTGGAAAACATATGAAAAAAAGTCTGCAGTGCTTTGGATCTCCCATGCTATGCATAGATACTCTGTGATTGCTCCTGGGGCAAAAACAGGGACTTCAGCCTCGAGAAGACAAGGCTCCAAGGAGACCTTAGAGCACCTTCCAGTAGCTAAAGAGGCTACAAGAGAGCTGGAGAGGGACTTTTCACAAAGGCATGAAGTGATAGGACAGGGGGGAATGGCTTTAAACTGACCAAGGACAGGTTTAAATTGTACATTAGGAAGAAATTTGTTTCTGTGAGATAGTGAGACACTGGCACAAGTTGCCCTGAGAAGTCATGGATACCCCACCCCTAGAAATATTAAAAACTGGGCTGGATGGGGCTTTGAGCAACCTGACTTAGTGGAAGATGTCCCTGCCCATGGCAGGGGGTTGGAACAAGATGATCTTTAAGATCCCTGCCAATCCAAACCATTCTGTGATTCTATGACCATGCTATTTCTACTGAACAGCATGAGCTTATTCCCTTCTTGCACAGATCTTTACACCCTTTTATTGTCATCTCCCATTCATCTCTTTCCAGAAATGCCTACCTGTGATCTACATTTTTGAGGCCTTTGCCCAAGACAAGCACTCAGTTAAATATACAGTCCCAGCATATTGATTTTATAGGTCAGCTGGAACATCTGGGAGGTAAAAAGTCCAGGGAGCTTGAAGGAGGTCATGGACAGTCACACAATTTGGCCTATATCCAGTGGCTCTGCACTTAAAAGCTTTCAGCCAACTAAAAGCAGTCTTGGAGCACCAGGAAGGCCTGAATAATAACTCTTGAGCGTGGTTAATGAAACTTCTGGGTTTGATGTATTTCAGCCACATCATGTCTCCCTTCTGCTTCTACCCTCCCATTGCTGCAGTGGAGCAGGCAGGAAGGAGACAGAAAATTGCAATCAGAAGCTTCTACTTACCTTTTGGAATTGTCTTGACTTTTGACTCCCTCAGGGGCCACACGAGTCTGCTGCAGAGCAGGCCCAGCCAACACTGACACCTTTGTAACTGCACCGGGCAAGGAAAGCTTGGTGAGAGGGGAGGAGAGGATGGTACATTCCCAGGGCTCCATGACCTCATCCTTGCATTGTCACAGCAGAAGCACAGGGAGATAAGGCAGCACTGGAGAAGAAGAGGAGCAGTTTCCAAGTAGGGTTTTGAGCTCAGTTTTCACACACTGAGAAACTTCATGGGGTTCCCATGTCAGGAAGTGTCCTGCTTCATGCGTTTCCAAGGATGTTGTGGTCAGGGAGCTTCTCTTGTTCCTTCTGTGGAGCAAAGTTAACAAAAGAGTCCCAGCTGGGTGGAGGCAGGTTCTCAGTCACCAGTCCCCAGGATACAGAGAAGGAAAGGATGCAGCTGTACAGATTTGGGGTGTTGTGTTGAGTATTTCCTCTCCTCATGACCAAAACACAAGACAAAATTCTCTATACTTGAAAACCCCACATGTTCAGTGCAGCACAGCAAACACAACCCAAGGGCAAGTCTCCATGAGAGCAAGGCCAGCTTCCACTGCTGGGGTGATGCTACAGAGGATTTTCTCACTGTTTTTTGCAGCTCTTTGGCAAACATGCTTCAGGAGCACCTCTAGCTCCTTTACACTCACAGGCACACAGCAAAGAAAGAAGGGCAGGTCTATTGTTCCAGCTGTGCTCAGCAGAACACACAGAAAAAAAACAGCCCCAAGGTTTGCCAGGACCTTGGTCATCTACATGTCAGCAAATTGGGACTGGATGGTGATGGCACTTGCCAGCACCGAGGTGAAGTTTCATGTGCAGTTTTTCAGTGGATGGTTGGAAATTCTAAAAGCAGTGCCATCATGGTTTTTTTCAGATTCACCTTCACTTATGGTGGGACAGCGTGGAAGCTTTGTCTCCAGGCTTTGGGTGTCTAGATACTTGCCATATTTCAGGCCACTTACAGATAGAGACTGTCTCAGGGGAGGCTGATTTTAATTTCTAGATGTTCATCTTTTCTTCTGTCACTTCCCTTAAATCCTACACAACAGCACAGATGTTGCAGCCACGAGATCCATTTTGCCTAAGCGGGACACGTTTCTCTGGTGCTAATCCTGCTTTCCCTTTCCCCAGCTGCACATCACTGTCTGAAACCTGTTGAGAAGTCTTAGGTTTCTCCATGATTCCCCAGCGGGAGTTGTTTGCACTGTGAGCTAGCTGGGCTATCAGCAGATGCAGCTGAGACTCCTCAGACCAGGGGCCGTGAAGAAGAAGACCCTGCTGTCCTAAGCATTGTCCATAGGGAGTTAGAACAAAGATATCCATGGCTATAAGCTCTTTATCTTACACAAACATTAAATTCAATTTAATACAAAGGGGGAAAAATGAGATTTATATCTTCCAGATTTTGCTGGTCTGGGACACAAACTTAATTAGAAAGACTGAAATGTCATCATCTCCTGGAGGAGGGTGAGCATCTTTTTCCAAACCATGAGCATCTTTGTTGGATGCACTCACTGGCCAAATAAATGTGATCTGCTATTTCTTAAATGGCAGTGTCTCATTGCAAAGAGTGGGGAAATGACCCTGTGGAAAAAGAACAAACCTCTGCTCATCCTCTAGTCCATTTAAGGAAAGTTATTAACCTGGCCTGTCCTTACCTAGATTGTGCATCCTGTAAAGGGGATCATGGACCTGGCTGTGGTTTTAAGCCATGAGGAGAGTTTTAGGCACAGCTTCTCCTGGCTGTGCAGCCCCTGGCGAGGGCAGAGAGCATATGGAGGAACATAGGTCTGTGCTTCTTGGTGCCTGCCTCAGCTGTGCAAAGCATGAGCTGAGCACAGCTGCAGTGACAAGCAATGATCTTATACTGCTAGAGGCTGACATCTCCAAAGGGCCTGTGAATTTTGCAGGGGACCATTTAATCTGGCAGGCAATGAAAAGTCTGACCTTGACAACTTCCTAGTGGAGTAAGTGGTACCCAGACTTGCAGGACATAAGGGCTGTGGTTCCCAAACTTGGATCTGGCATCTTTAGATGAAAAGGAAGTCACAGAAGATGACCTGTGATTGTCCTTGGGAACTGTACTAGTCAGCATTTCTTCCTCAGTGGTACAAAGAGCCTTAAAACATCTTCCCTTTACTGCCGTGGGATTAAAGCCAAGGTCAGACTGTTCCCATGGAACAGCCAGGTCATGGAGACATGTTTGTGTTTTATGTTTTCCATTCTAGCTCTGCTCTGTTCACTGCAGCATCTTTCACAGCTCAGGGAGGATGTGTGCAGGACAGAAAATGAGGAGGATGGGGAGTGTCAGATGAGAAGCAGAGATAGGGTGGAAAACAGTGTCCAGGATAGGTGGAGCATACATTGAGGAGACTGGGGGATGGAAACGGCCCTGGGACTGAAAGCTTGATTTAAGAATAAGAGTTTTGAAGTAGAGATGGAGATGGAGATGATGGAGAGGGAGGAGAGGGGCTGGACAGGTCTGTAGAATAGCCTCCAGATCTTTGTGGCAGTTTACTTTGCCAAAGGCCTGCTTCTGTGAGTCAAAGTATTTGGAGACACATGCATGGGGAACAATCAGGTGGTGGTGGTAGGAAATAAACGGGATGGCAGTTCAGGACTTTTCTGGTGATGTTTGATCCTGCCTCAGAGGGAGGGAGAGACTGGATTGCTTGACCCTAATGTGGCAAGGCAGAGCCTGTAAGGTATTGGCTTCTACCTGTGGTCCAGCTGTGCCAGAGGTTTGCAGGCCTGACCCTTGTGTGCTTGTGGAACAGGCAGTTGGACCTGCAAGGGCAACCCCTGAGTGTGTTTGGAGCCCTAAGTTATTCTCACTCTGCCCCCAGGACTACTAAACAGCCACCCAGTGAATCCCAGGGCAGTGGCAGGAGGCTGGTCAAGAGATGGTTGTGCAGTAACTTGCACGTGATATTTTCTGAAGGAATTGTGGGATAAAAGGGGGCAAACTCAGACTGAACAACCTCAGGCTGACTCCTCTCCAGGCCACTCTTGGACACATCCTTAGAGATGACAGATCCTGGTCTGCCTTGATGACAATCCAAAGCCCAAGTCCTGGTCTCCAGTCAGTTTGGAAAGAAGGTGATCACAGCTCTGTGCCAAAGCAAGAACACAGTCTAGGCATGCACATGAGACAAGAAGTTCTCTCCAGATGGGTATCAAGCTGAACAATGCAGACAAGTTTCTTCAAAGGAAGGCTGAGGAGTACCTTGAGCGTTGTGACCAAACTAGGATGGATCCTGTGCCCAACAGCAATGGTGTCCCTGCCCCAATATGGCCTCAAAAAGCACACATTCCATTCAGCTGAACCCCATTAAACCATCAATTTCTCCGTTTCCCCTCAATTACGGAGATCAATGACCCCTTAACTCTGCTTTCCTCCATACATTTCCTGCTTCTTCCAAATGTGGAGCAGTTAATTGCAGTTCACTGCTCATCCTAATGTTTCCTCTCCTGCTCACTTTCTCTCTCTGCTGTAATTTACTGACATTTCCTAAGCACGTTTAGGCTATGTTGGCAGCTGGATTCTGCGATAAGATTTTTTGACATCTAGTGATTGTTGGTCGATAACATTTCTATCCCATAATGAACAGAGGAGGGGAACAGGGAAGGGAAGTGCAGACAAGGAGTGATTTTCAACAGTTAGGAGATGAGATCATTATCTCTTGGAAATATGGGAAAGGCAGAAGTGAGAGCGGAGAGGTGATGCAGTCATCACAGCTGAGAACAACCTCATAATCACCTTTCACAGGACAGGCGTTTCTTGCTACAGACACCAGGGTGCTCTCTGCTTCCCCAGCCTTGGGATGGCTCAGAGAGGGAATCTGATCACAGATGTCCTTGCAGGGGATGTGGCCAGGGAGGAGGAAGTAGAGCTCTTGCTTTCCCCCCAGCTGGGGTTATTGCTGCTGGGTCCCTGCGTGCTTGTGGGCAGCCAGCACGCAGCTGGGGTCTCCAGAGCCGTGGGATCACATCTCCCTCTGTCTTTCTTTCTCTTTCAGCTGATCTAAGACCATGTCTGCACTTACTGACCTGTGCCTGCAGAGTCCAGCCTGACTGGTGAGCTCAGTGAAGGCTGAGGAAGCAGGGTGCCAAGCTCCTGGTTTCTAGGAAACATCCAAAGAAATCAAGGCTGCTAAAAGTCAGGATTTATGCCTTAGGTTATCAAGATCCAGCTGTGTTTGATCTGAGATGATAAGGCTATCACAGAGCCACAGAATTGTAGAATAGTTTTGGTCAAAAAGAACCTTCTAAAGGCCATCTAGTCCAACCAGCATGAGCAGGTTGGTCAGGGCCCTGTTCAGCCTGACCTTGAACGTTTCCAGGGCATCCACCACCTCTCTGGGAAGCCTGGGACCCTGTTCTACCACCATGACTGTAAAAAACCTTCTTTCCTATACCTAACATAAATCAACTCTTCTTCAGTTTGAAACCATTAAAAGCATTATCCCTTGTAATTTCACACTGAAAAGAACTGTCACAACTTGCTGCTTGGAGTTTGGCTTGGTTTGGGCCTCTGTTTAAGCTCAGGTTGAATGCACCTAGATACAAAATGCTGGTGAAGATTGTCTGGTGAAGAGTCCCAGGAATTTCACACAAATACTGTTGTGTGGGCTGGGACCATGGATGAGGGGTTGTGTTCTTGCTGTGACACAGGCACTGTGTGTGTGGATTTGGCATAAGGTCTGTCTTACTCTTTCTTTTGTCTCCCAGACTGCAAAGTGATGATGCTTCCTAGTCAGGGAGTTCCTCTGAACTCTGAATAGCAAGAGCTGCCTATTCCCTGGCTGCCTGGCATGATGGAGTTTTCTCCTGAGCTCCTAGGCTTCCACTTTAAATCAGACATCAAATATAGAAGTGATTTCATGACCTTGAGCTTGTGGTATGGGTCTGGTGCTGCTCAGTGAGCCTCAGTGGGCAGTGATCCTTGCCCTCATCACCATGGGATGGAACTCCAGCAGTAACCTGGACTGGCTCACCTGGACCTCAATATGGGAGACAAGAAAGCACATTGCTCCTAACTCCATGCCCAGTCAGATATTCAGCTGGAATGTATCAGCTGAGACCCACAGCATGCAGGGATTCACCAGGCAGCCAGACATCTGCCAGTCTCTGACTAAAGGCATTGCAGCCTTTTCCTGTCACAAAATTGGCGATGGAGTTAGTGAACAGAGAACTGCTCACTGCTTGGGAAGTCCCAGAGCAGCAGATTGCTGCCAGAAGGGATAATTTACTGGGGAGCCACAACTACAGGCTTGTCCTGCTGTGTTTATTTGAGGTGGATGCTCTTGGCTGCTGTCAGGTGAGCCTCACTATGGTCATCTTTGTCACCCACCCAGTGACAGTGCTTCTGTCTCTCCTGGCTGCAGAGAGGGCTGAAAGCAATGGCACATCTTGTTAAGGAGCCACACTGAAATGTAGATGGGGTAAGGCTGGACCTGAGTTTCTTCTCCTGCCTGCCATTCTTCCCATCCCTGGAGTCTAAAGGGTGCTTAGCTCTGCTTCTGCTTGTGCCCAGCCCACCCAAATTTATACCAAAGGTCATAAGGACAGGCAGTGAGGGGCAGAACCACCCTCCTCCTCCCAAATCTGCCCTCTGCCATTTCCCACTAGTGAAATTTTGGAAAGAAACCCAAGAGACAAGGCACATATGGCCATAGCCTCCCCACTCCCACACCTCTCAAGATGGTATCTTTGACCTTAATAGTTCTTGATGGGATTTTTTTTTTTTCTTTTACTCATGTTGCTTGCTTGCTTTTGGAAACAGATTAACTTGTCATCTACAAGATTTGGTGGCAACAAGCTCCACAATTTGAACACAAATTGGGGGGGCGGGGGGGGTGTGGTGTGAGAATAGGTGGCAGGAAAGCATCCTTTTGTGTTCATTTTAAGCCCATTGCCTGGCGAATTCCCTGGATGCTTGTTCCCCCCCCCGCCGTGCTGCAAGCAACAGCAAAAAGGAATGCTTCATCTGCCACCTTCTTTTAACCTGTCAGGTTACTCCCAACATCTCCATTCAGCTTTTTCTCTGAGCTGCAGAATCCTAAGTGATTTAGTCACTTTGTGTCTGGAGCTGTTGTGTGCCTCTGATCAGACCTGTCACCTCTACTGCTTCCAGCTCTGTTTCTTTTCTGAGACAGAGGTCAAGGCTGCATCCAAAATGTGGCTTCACCATGGTCTGTGTGGTCACACAGGTGTCTCCCCCAGTAAGGCACAATTTTCTGATTGTTTCTTTGGCTGCTAATGAACAGGAGACTGATACTTCTGTTAAGCTCTCCACACCAAACCCCCTTTCAGGAGGATAATAGCTTGTCAGTTGGATACAGCTGTGTGAGGTTCTTTGGGTTTTTTCCCCCAGGTGCATCATTTTGCATTTGCAGGAGCCACACAGAGCCAGTAGAGCTACAGGCTACTCACTGCAACCACCAAAACTGATTCGAGTCACGGTGTCAGCAATAAACTAATTCAGCACAGGGTTCCTGCACCCCAAATCAGGCAGGGCAAGGTGGGGCAGGGCTTGCTTTAAGCTGTTAAAATATTAATGTGTCTGCTGGTTCCTGACCTGGTTTTTAAGGATGTCTGAAGACACTCTCCTTAGCCCTGCTGCTCTCTCTCTCCCGGAAGACACAAAGCCTCTGCTTCCTCAGCACACCCTTTCTTCTTCTTCTTCCACCCACTGCTCTTAATTTGGTCCTTCGTTTATTGGATCAAGGAAAGAGGAACATCCCCTATGTTCTTACCAATCCATCCAGATAAAACTAATGGGATTTCAGGCTGACAGGACTCAGAAAATACTATTTTATCTGACTGAGAAACATGCCTCAGACTAATGGAGAATTACCTGTTGAGAGCCAGAAATAAAGGAGAGTAGCTGCCGGATGCTCTGTTTGGTTGTTAATATCATCCAAATTTTAAAACTCCTTAGTTATCAGATTTTGCAGATCAGCTTAAAAAAGAATTGCAAGATGTAAAAAACGGGAAGCATTTGCTCTTTGCTATATTAGGAATGCATCGCCCAGCTTTTCTCTGCAACTATGACAGCAAAGACACTGCTCCAGAAACTGAACAAACCCAAGCTGAAATTCCCCGGAAATAGCTCATTTTCCACCACGGGGAAGGGCATAAAAAAGTTAACACCACCAAATAAAATCATTAAATGTGAACTGTGGATTGTCTTTTCATCTTTACTGTTATCAGGATAACAAGGAGAGAGGGAAGTAACACCCGAGGAAGTAACAGCTGAGGAAGGATTTTCTTGGAGATGCTTGCGGTGAGGGTGTCCCAGGATTGGGACATCTGATTTTTGTGTCCTCCTCAGATGGGAAAAGGAGCTCAAAGACACTTCTTCACAGTCCTCCCAGCAGAGGGAACTATCGGTCCTTGCTGGAGGCAGGTCACTTGGAAGCTGGGAGGTTTTGCAGAGCTTAAGAACAGGTGTGCAGGGGTAGCTGCAGTTCAGACTGGGGGCCACAGGCTGCTGCTGCTGAGGTGGCAGGAGGTGCTTGCAAGCCCACAGGGTTACTCCATCCCCTGAATCACAGTTCATGCAGAAAAGGCTAAGCCTAGCCTGGTCTTGGGCAGGGTTATGGTAGCTTCTGCTGCCTCTCTTAGTCACCTCCTGCACCAAGATGTTTCTGTTCTCTCTACACACACACGTTCCTGTAGAAAAGTAAGGGAAAATGGATGCTCTGTCTCTCCCCTACCACAGCCCCTCTCTGTACAAACCCTGCCTGAATTTGCCATCCAGTGCTCAAATCCCATGTTAACTCTGTATACCTCACGATACCCAAGGGGCATCATAAGCTGCTGGACTGCAGCATCTATAATATAACCTAATCTGTATTTAAGAGGTATCATAAAAGTGCTGAAAGCGAAAATCAACCAAGTAAACCCCAAAATCTATAGTGGAAAAGCTGTGTGTAAGGCAGTAAAGTAAAAAAAGCACCATTTTTGCTGTTGTTGGAGTACCTTATTTCTGCCTCTTCCCACCTGTGCTGTCTGTACTGACACCCAAACTTACCATTTTTCATAGGTCCCCCTATCTCATTTAATCTAGGACATTGGTGCACAAAGGGGATAAATTAAAGTTAACCTAGATAACCACAGATTTCCTTTTCCCCAACTTTTGCCACCTTGACCTGAGGAATGCAGCTTCCAGAGCAGTGTTTATGTGATGCTGCTGTGGCCGTACGCTCAGCTGGGCACACACACGTGCACACACACAGGCTGTGGCCACGCTTCTGGTGCAGGCAGTGGGTCTGCAGGGAAGTGAGGGACTCCTGAGGAGCAGATTACACCTCCCTTCACAAGCACGTGAGAAAGCTCAGTGCACTTCAAGCACAAGCAAATGGCTAATGAGTGAAGGAAACTGGTGTTTTATTGTGCAGTATAATAGGATAGCACAGCAAAACACAATAAAAGGCAGACAGCCATATCCCCGCAACATAAACCTGGCTGGGCTTTGGAGCACTTGGGGTCTATTACACGAAACTCCGTGGCCTGGGGAAGGCAGAGGATTTCTGCTCCATTTACTGACATTAGGCAGGGCTGCTGCTAGGTTCACCCCATTACAGCCACCTGGCCAGCTCTCCTGTAAGTTTTCTCTCCCTGAGATATCCCTGGAGGTATCTCAGGGTATTTACACTGGAGAGCTGGATGCTCCTGTAAATGCCACAGGAGTTAAACCCAGTCCTTCCCCAGTCTGGCTGCCTGTTGAGGTTTTTTTTGAGCATGGCTTTCCTCTTACCCCTTTTTTTTTTTGTTCTGTAACCCAGCCCCCGCAGCTCAAGGCTCCCCAGGTGGCTGGTACAGCCCCAGCCCTTTTGCTCTTGTGAGGCCGTGGCTGACGGCTGTGCTTGCTTTGACTTCTCACCAGCCTCTTTAGAAGATGAATGAGCCTTGTTAATCATCAAGTGGCTCCAGCAGAGGACTAGGGGATAACATGCCTGCCCAGAACCAAGAAACTGGGTTGTCTTCTGTCCTCTGCTTTGATGCCTTGTAATGCATGTCACACCGCAGAGAGGAAGATTCAGAACTTTGCAATTAGGGCTGAATTGTTAGTATTCATTAGGCATATATTGTTCCTGAGCTGCAGA
This sequence comes from Pseudopodoces humilis, assembly GCF_049639895.1. Classification (NCBI taxonomy): domain Eukaryota; kingdom Metazoa; phylum Chordata; class Aves; order Passeriformes; family Paridae; genus Pseudopodoces; species Pseudopodoces humilis. The sequence goes on along the minus strand of NC_142203.1, from coordinate 69,039,387 downwards.
AGCCCTGGGCTCTTTCAGACTGTGCTATTCAGCATCCCCATGAGCAAAACCTTCTCTTTGTTTCTATTCCCAGCCTCATGTGCACCCTTCCCTGCTTCTGACCATTCCCTCTCTGATGCTGCATTCTGGGCTGTGCTCGGTTGCTGGTGGTCCTTGACATCTCCATCTGAGATGTGGGAGAAGATGAGTTCCCAGGCGCATGAGAGCTGCCAGAACAGAGATGACCTGTGCTGGGGAATTTGGGTTTGTTCCATGGCAGAGACCTGCCCATGGCTCCACAAGCAGTGCAGATAGGGTGCTCTGCCAAGGTAAATTTTCATCCCCAGGTAATCCATCCCATGCTGCTCCATCCCTCCAGTCACCCTTTCTGCTGCAGAAGAGCCCCAGCCTGGGTAACTGCTCCCTACCTGGATCCTCTGGACCTCTTCCAGCTTCATCTGGATGCAAGATAAGGAACAGAGCCACACCCTGTGCCCCAATCAGAAGTGTAGCAGCTCTGTTCCACACCAGAACACGTGCCTCCCTAATAATTCCTGCCTCTTGCGTTGTAATTTCCATCACCACAGTTCACCAAGCTGACATTTCACACACAGACATCTGCCCCTCCACGACTTTTTACTGTGCAGCAGCGTAGCTGGGCTCAGAGCACAGGAAAACCTAAGGAAGCCTTTTAACACAGTCTTTCTTCCACAGGCTGGTGGAGCAGCGTGAATGGCTCCTGACAAACACCTGCTGTATAATATACATGAGTACATGCTGCAGAACCTGCCCTCTCTTCCTGCCATGCCTGCATTCCCCACAGCTGTGTTTCACCCATTGCTGCTCCAGGCTGCCTGCACGAACCTTCCCAGCAGGAGAGAACTGAAAATCACCTGGGGCTGCTCCTGTGGTTTTTCCCTCCCTGGGAAGCAGTGAGTCCTCTGCAGGGTCAGCACACGTGTGTGGCTGTGCCAGTGGGCAGTGACATGGGGATTGTGATGCTCCCCGTAGGATGTAGGCTCTCCATCAGGGCTCCTTAGAGCAAGAAGTCCCACAAGAGAGCAGGAGACATGCTGAGAAATCACCACTGCTCTGCAAGACAGACATAGGAGCCCAGGGAAGGAAGAGGGGGTAATTTCCCCTCCCCAGTGCTGTCCTCAGCCACCCTTCTGGTAATAATATCTCACCCTGTTACCCAGAGCCCATCTCTGTGCCCTTGCTGTGCTTTGAAATGCTGTCTTAGGGAAGCACAACTTCACATGAGACACCTGAAGGCAAATGGACTGGTTTAAAATTATTTTAAAATCCTGAAGACACCCCTGATAGGATGGAAATGCATGGGAGGGTGGAGGTAGGGCTGTGGGAAGATCCATATGGTGGGGTGAGCTCAGGCATTTGATTGCTGAAGTGCTGGGGGAGATGTCTGTCCCAAAAACCTGTAGTGAAAAGAAACAGGATGCCTCGGGGATGAGGCTGAGGGCAGCCCAGCTGTGCCCAGAGAGGCAATGGCAAGTAATAGGTTAATAAGGCAGAGAAAAAGTTCTGCCTAAATATAATCACCATGTTGCAGGGTGGTTAGGCCATGTCCCCAGCAGGTCATTCTGGTCCTGTCCTGATCCAGTTGCAGCGACACGAATAGCCATCTGTGAGTTTTGGTGTGGAAAATATTACTAATTAAAATTAAAAAAAGGAAAGCAAAACATCTGTACTCGGCAGCATCTGTCATTCTTGCTTCTTCAGGGCATCGTGCTTGGAAACTTTAAAACAAGAGAGTATTTTTAGTTTGAAAAAAAAATTAAAAGCACAATTTTAAAATTATATAAAAACAAAAAAAAAATAAAACCAGCCCAACTTTTTTTTTTTTTTTCTTTCCCATTACTGCCTGTGCAGTCTGGAGAAGTTTTGTGAGTTCCTGCCAAGGAGCAGAGCATGGGGAGGGAGCGGGTGTGCAGCAGGATAGGGGTGGCAGTTCTACCCCTCCACATCAAGACCTGGCTTCTTTCTACAAAAAGGAGAAAGCTGAGCAGGAATAAAGTCTGACTCCAGTGCTGCCTCTGCCCCTCAAACTACTTATGGTGTCACACACGTTAAAATCAATGTTTTGTTAATTAGGACAGGGCTGGGTGGAGACCAGACCAGTGTAAGAAAACTGGGAAATTTTAAGAAGTCTTTCCCTGCTGGCATATTGGAAGAATAAATAATAAGTTGCCCATGGCAAGCCAGTGGGAGACACTGTTAATTAACCCTGGTGAAAAAGGAGGGGGGAAGGCAGAGAAGAAAGCAGCTGGCACCAAGGAAGGGGCAGTCATGCAGGTGGTGTGTGCCCTACCTGGGTGGTCACAGCCCCCACGACCCCAGTTCAGCCCCATGGTGCTCCCCTCTGCTCTGTCCCTCCTCCTCCCCACCCCATGGACATCCCTGGTCCTCAGCCACCACCCAGCAGCACCCCTGTCTTAGAGGTACTGTGTACAATCTCCAGAGCTCTGGAAAACAGGAAACCAAAGGCAAACATTTGCCTAAGCATCATTCATCTCCCCTACATATGGACATGCCCTCCTCTCCTCTGCACTATAGCCCTTGCTGCATGCTGGCAGAAGCCTCACACTTCGGGGGTGGAGGGTGGCCTGCTCCAGAGACAGCCCCAGAGCTGTTCCTGTGGATCAGTTTGATTCCTGCAGCATCTGGGATGAGCTAGTTGGGAAATGGCAAGGCTTTTTTAAAGGGCAATGTAATTGTTTGCAGTTTTTCTCATGAATATTTTCTAGATTTTAAGGTTTGGGTTTTAGCTTGTGGTTTTTTGTTTGTTTTTTTTTTAAATGGTGGCAAAATTACCCAAGGGCTTGGTGGTTGCCTGCCTTAATCCTGAGAATTTTGCAGTTATTAATTGTAAACTTTAAAGATTGTGAATGAAGCTGAAATCCTTGTCTGGCGGGCTGTGTCTGCAGCAAACATGGAAAGCCCAAGAGGACAGGACCAACAGGGAGGTTTGGGATCCTCTGTAACAGTGCTGAGTGCTGCAGGATGCTGGCCAAGCTCCCTGCATTATCCAACCTGTCCTTTACCCCATGGATCACCCACTTCCAGTTTTGCCCATGCTGGTTACACAAGCGTTTGAGAGGCAGGCTCATCGTTTCTTAGCTGCTGCCAAGATTAATGGTAGTCACCCATCCTCTCCACCCAAGGCAAACTTAAACACAGGGAGGGAAGTCCAGGTGGGAAGTTCCAGGATTTATTCAATGGCCAGATGAATAAATGCAATTCAGTGCAGACATAGCACTGGCTTCCTTTCTTTACTAGGTAGGCTCAAACCAAGTAATTTCTAGGAGTAACCTGTGAGGAGGTACAACTGGTTTTCCTATGCATTTAGTGGTCTGTATGTGCACTGTCATCTGAGTGGCATTTGGGAAACCTGAGGGGGATGTTCTCTTCCTGGGAGCAGACACCATCATCTGCTGAGCACAGCGGAGAGCACAGGGACCATTCGGGTATCTCCTATCCTCTTGTCCTCTCAGGAACAACACTTCCCTGCCCTGCATCCTGCCCACCACCTGTGCCACAGTCATCTTGGCAACTAACAGCAAGGGGGGACAAGATGTAAGTCTGGAAGAGACATGTGCTGTCCTGGGAGGGGGTGTCCCAATGATTATCCCCCACAAAAGACAAAAGAGAGAAATGGAAAATCAGTGGGAAAATTAGTATAATAATTCCAGGCACGAGTTGTGGAGGGGCAGGGAGAAGCTCAGGGGCAATCTGTGACTCTGAGAGCCTTTGCACTTCCCAGATAGATGGCACTTGGCAGAGGCTGCTGTCCTGCTGCTCGTGTTTGAAGCCTGGCTTGCTTTTCTTGGGGAGGACAAGCCACGGAGGGGAAGAGGTAAACACTGCCAGCCCCAAAATGTCCATTATCAACCCACAGCTCTGCCTGTGGGCTTGGGGCTGCAGGAAACATAGAGGGTTTTGGGCAGCGAGCGAGGGTTTGTTATTGCCGGGGCACTTGGGAGCTCACTGGGCAAGGCTGGGCACAGGGACACATGGCAAGTGCTGCCAGGGAAAGGGCACCAGTTTTTAGTCCCTGTTTGTTTGTTTGTTGCCCTCACATGGAGGGCAGCTGCTGTGCAGGTTTTGGGGGTTTTGATTATTTTCTGAAGGGTTTCCAGGCCTGCTTGCCCAAGGGTCTGGGATGTGCCAGCCGTGCAGGGCACATTCATGTGTGGAATCACCGAGCACGCAGAGCCGGCGCAGGGACGGAACAGGAGCATAACCCCACATTGCCTCAGCTGCAGCCCATTAGCTGACCATGCTCTCTGCTCCTAAATCATTTCCTGAAGGGCTTTTTGAAACCAAAAGGAAAAAAAAAAATCCCCCTCAAGATGGTGGTGGAGGGGAGGGGGGGAGGGGAGAAAAATGGTGAAAAGTTCAAACACAGCCTGATGTCTCGGAGCTGCTTTCATGCCCGGCTCCATCTACCAGGGGCTTCGTGTGGGTGTGCAAAAGGTAAAGCTGAGCACAGGCAAACCCTCCCCTCCACGGGGGTGGGAGCCCAGGGACCCAGACTAAAGCTTTATTTTTTTTAATTTTTTTTTTTTCCTGCTTGTGACTTTTTAGCAGTCCTTAGGGGACATTCCAAGTATGTGGCCAGGCATGGAGATAGTTTAAAACACATTAAGTTCACGGACAAGGTGTCATTAGGGCTTCTTTGGAGGAGGAGAGAGGGAGGAATTATTTGAAGTTCATTTGCCCAGAGGGAGTGCTCTCTGAAGAGGAATGGTTTCGGGGCACGGCGGGTCTGGTTCAGGGTTTTTGCTCTTCCTGCGACTTAGAGGAGTTGTTTCGTTTGAAGACCTTGGTTCTTACGGTGCAGGACAGGACAGAGAACAGAAAGCATTGAAAGTATTTTGCCTGCCCTGCGTTTAAAGTTGCTCTCCCCAGACTGTCTAGGAGAGCAGGTTGGAGCCGCAGAGTCCTGTTTCATGGGAAATATCAACCTCTTTGTTGTTGTTGTTCCAAACAGGAATGAAAAATGTAAATTTCTGGTCAAGCAAACATTCCTCAGGGCTGTTCTGGAAAATTGAAGCGACACTTTCTCAGCATTTTTTTTCTATTACAATTCAACATGCAAATTTGGTGCGTGATATATATTACATAACATAATGTGAGCAAATTGCAATGGAATATAAGGCATCAATCTAAATCCTTAAGTTGAATGGTTTCCCCTAAATATGTTACCGAAATGATACCTTTCTGGCAAAAGGTTTGGATTCTATTGAAAGAGCTTCTTCTTTTGTTTTGGAAAATTTGCCTGTTGCAAACAAATCTGAGCTGTCCACAGGCATCGTCCCAAGACAAGCCTGCCCTTCCTCGGGGCCATCCTTCCATCAGGACCATCTCCTTTGTGAGGAATGGGCTCCTTCCACTGCTCCCTGCTCAGATTTTGGAAGACCTTCCTTATGGCAAGGGCTGGAATTTTACCAGTTTTGCTGGGCTCCTTTATACCTGTCACGGACTTTCTGGAAAAGGCAGGAGAAAATTGTCTAGACCTAGAAGAGCTCCTCTTTAATCTTTTTCCCTGTAACAAGTCTGCAATTAAAGCTGAGTTTTGCTTGCTGGGTTGTTTGTTGGTTATTTTTTTTTTCTTTTCTTTTTGTGCTGTTGTTCATTTGAGCATTTATGAAATCAGACTTTTCCAAGCCCTCACAAGCAGAAATGCTGTTTCAGTGCATGTACTAAAGTGTATTCTGGATGCTGAGGAAGGTGAGGAAGGCAGGTAAGCCTCAGCTGAAAGTCACTGCCCAGCCTTACCTCAGCAATGGGCTGCCCCAGAGTGATGTCCAGGGGTCTGGAAATATCCCTGGTGAAACCTCAAGAGGAGACAGGGAAGGGCTGTTTTGCCCTGAAAAAAATCACAAGCTAAAAAGAAAGCAGATATGGAGTGACTCCTAAACCATCTAGACCTGAGCACTATTCCCAGCACTTTAGGAAGGAAAAAAGCATCTTTTGAGGACACGACTGACTTTGGATTCACATTGCACACTTACTGCTGCAGACCTGCCTCAGGCTTAGGAGGCACACAAACCTGAGCATCCCAGGCTGGCACTGTGCTTGTCCCTACAGCTTGGTGAGTGTGGGGGTCATGATTCCTTGGGGAACATCCTTGTTGTGCAGGCTGCAGCATGGAGTCAAAGCTGGGCTGCTGTGGGGCAGCTGCAGACTTCAAGAGTTGCCTCAATGCAGCAAGAAGCCCTTCAGCTTCCAAAATACTTTCCCTCCTGCTCAACACCCCACTGGTGACCCAGACCGTGTATGAGGACTACAAGAGCTTCTAATGTCTCCTTTTAATTCAATAAAGCACTGAGGAAAGCAGAGTTACCTGTGTCTGTAGGTATGGGATGGTTTGGGGAGGTATATTTTTTAATGATAATCGCTCCAGTGAGGGCTGCAGGAGAAAACAGCCTTAGCCTGTTTTTCTCCCTAAAGAAGTCACCAGATTGGCAGATTAAAATCCAACACAGGGGGAAATATTGCAACAAAGCTGGGGTGGGGTGGGGCAGGACTTGAGCCCCAGCTCTGTGAGAAGGAGAGGTGTCAGAACCACTCCAGGATAGCACTGACTGGAAAAACAAAACCTCGCAAATCTTTAAAAATGTCTCTGTAACACTAAAGGAGGACTGTGGGGCCTGAGAACAAACTCTCTGTGATCAAAGCCTCCCCTAGAAGCTGCTTGCTGCGAAGTGATGCTTTGATGATGTGTTACCTGTTCAGTAGCTGGCAGGGCCCCCCTGGATCAGGCATCACCCCCAGCCCTGCAGCCCCTGCCCTGCAACAGCCTCGTTCTCTTGCTGGGGCAAACTGTGCTGGGCAGAAGGCTGCTCAGCCCACAGGATCTGTGCCTCCCAGTGTGCCAGGACAGACCTGGAAGCTGCCCTGAAAGGCTGCAGGAGATCCCTAGTCTGCACTGCTGCAGCTGGACTTGCTGGAGGATGTGGATGATGTTTATCATCATGGATGATACCCATCTGCTTCTAAATCAGGAATAGTTAAAATTGTTCTCCTGTCTCTGCACAGCACAGACCAGGGAGAGCATCTGCTCTGAAGGGCTTACAGTGAAACCGTGGGGTGAGACAGCAGCTGGAGGCAGAGGAAATAACTGTGGATAGAATCAGAGTGGTTTGGGATGGAAAGGGGCTTTAAGATCATCTAGTTCAAACCACCCTACAGTGGGCAGGGATAGCTTTCAAATCAAGCCAACAAGAAAATTATCTGCACACTTATGAACAGGGTGGTGTGACAATTCAGACATCTAGGCAGGACTAGAATTCTAGGGAAAATTAACATTTTCTTTCAAACTAACTGACATCATTGGAAAAAAACCCCCAGGTTTTCTTGGGACACATCAAACCTTTTCCAGGTATCAGACAGAAAGAGCAGACTTCAAAGAGAAATGCAAATGGGGAAGCATGGCTCGAAGTTTAATTGGACTTGTTAATCAGCTAGACTGGGAAAGTGAAGAAGTAGCTGATACTTGAATATAGGGGAGAGCCTGGCCTCTGTCCCACTGAGCCAATGGGGCAGGAGCACAGGTGGATCACCACACTGCCCCAGTTTGATTCTTAAAAAGAGAATAAAATCAGGTAAATTACTCACTCACCTTCCCTGTTGAGGCAACAGGTACCCTGGGGACTGGGTCTGCCTGGTTCTGCTGGTGCAGCTCTCATCCCCACTGGGTATCAGCTGTCACAGCACAGGGGGCCCTGAGAAGCTGCAGAGCTGGGCTGACCTGGGATGAGTGCCCTCATGGATAGCCTGTCTGGGCTTCACAGATGTGTCAGAGGAGACCAGAGATGGGAGTTTTCCTTTCTACTGAAATATCTGATATTTTTCCAGCAGAGACATCATGAGGGATCCCACTGAGCTTTTGCTTTTGGGAAAGTGTGTGTCAGGAAATCAGAATACCACCCTATTTCTGCATGCTGAGAGCCCATTTGGGGAACACAGCCTCTTCTTGGGGCTGAAGAGGGATTTGTGCTGGGATTTGGAGACAGAAACAGGCATGTCTGCCCTCATGGTGGGAGAACAGGAACTGGCAGCTGCAAGTACCAGCAATGCTTGTTCCTGAGGTGAAATCATATTTAAAAGCCCTGGTCCTGATAAGTCTGACAGTCTCATTTTCACACTTTTGGTCACTACAGAAGAAAACGGAAAGTCTTCCCATCCTGAAGCACTCCACTTTAACTTCCTGAAATTGATCCAAGTGATTGGAACTGTGAAAGCATCTCCTTGGAGATTGGCATTGCTTTTGAGGGTGTTTCCCTCCAGGAGCCCAATGCCTGTTTTTCTCACTGGGTCCTTCTCCTGTCTATGGAGGTGCATCTTCCAGTGTCTTCCTTGATAACTGGGAAGCCTGTCTGGAGCAGTCTGTGCTGCCTGGTAAGAACGAGACATTTTAGGGGGAAACTGCCACAGGAGGGAATGATTCACCGGCTCTAGGAAATGCAATTCTCTGTTTGAACACGCTGGTAGATTTACAATTCCTCATCCCTTTTGCACAGCAAGAAAACTTGCATGACAATAGCTTACCAACCTTGAGATGCAAATAACTGGCATTTCTGGAGATAGCAGAGGGCAGAGCTTTGTGCTGGGACTTGGTAGCAGCAGCGGTGTGTGACTGGCAGAAACTGATTTGAATAATTGGGTGTCACGTCTCTATTTTTCTTTCAGTTTAACTACATGTGCAATTAATTAAAATAATAACCTAAACGGTCTCCTGCTGAGGTTGTGTTTGCTGCTTCACTTCAGTCTGCCATCAACGCTGCTGAAAGAGTTTTATCGAGAGTTGCTTCTTGCTGAGAGGAGCTCAAGCAGAGAAAGGCTTTCCCAGCAGAGAAACCTTTAATGCTTGTGGCATCTGTGCTCTCCCCACCCATGTTGTCTGGGTGGTGGATAAATAAGAAGTAGGGATTTAATGTTTCACTTCCCACATCCTCTGCCTGACTGACCTGCGCTTTGCCTGGCATGGAGAACTGCCTCATCCATGTCATGGGAAACGTGGTCCCTGTCCTGCATCCAAGGCATCTTGGTAATGCTGCAGAAGGGCTTGTGGGGGTCACTGTCAAATCAGGACCTCCCTGAGGTGTAGACAGAGTAGCCCTGAATATCTATGACAGAGACAAGGTACAGAACACAAGACCTGTGCTGCTGAAAGGTCCCCCAGGACCACTCCAGAGAGTGTCAACGTGTCCAAGACTCCAGGCACTAAAGTTTTCCTGAAAATGCCAACTCCTTCTCCTCTAATTAACTCTAATTTCTAACAGCTCGACACAGGTGTAGCTGCCTCCAGATCCTATCTGATAATTTTGCTGTCTTGTTTCTATCCACATCCCCTGTCTCACCTCTGCTCTGCAAGCCCAAGGCTGGCAGGTCCCCTCAGCAGCCTTTGCAAGAGGAGAAAACTCTGGCCCATGAGGAAACCATTACAGGCCATTCATTCCATTCATTCATTCATTCATTCATTCATTCATTGATTCACAATGCTCCCTAAATGAAGGACAAGGTTTTGGTGCACGCCACATCCCTTGCAAGATCATGGTGTAGCTTGTGCCCATTGCTGCAGTTCTCTATGGAAGAAACAAAATTACTTGGGGAGCTGTGCTCCTGCTTCTCACACTCCTCCTAAACACCCTTTATCTGTGAGTACATACAGTTACAGTGGCAGCAGGAGCATACTTTAAAAAATCAAGATGCTTACAAGTCTTTCCCTGTTACTATATTCATTGCTGGTACAAGAAATATTGTTCCCCTGCAGCTGAGTACATTCACATCTCATCTTGCTCCTTTTTCCAGTTCTTTTTCTTGCCTGGCTGATTCTTTGTCAGCAGCCAACACTAATCTCTCCCTGGCAGTTCCTTCCTTGCTTTTAGTTTTAAGGATGCTTGAGATACAAGGTATTGACCATGGCTGTGAGCATGGTGCCAAACAGCCCCTCACCCCACAACTCCTGCCTGCTCCTGGCAACAGAAGACAATGGTAGAGATTAAAGCGCCTGGCTGGCAGAAGCAAGATTATAAACTTGTCCAGAAGAAATTGAATTGGAATTTAGCTGAATAAGAAAGCAATCAAAATTCAAAAGGTTTCATTGGGTTTGTTTTTTTGTTGCTTTTTTTTTTGCTTAAACCAACTGACTGAAGTAGAGCTCCCAAGACTTTAAACTGCATTCATAAACTTTAAAGACAGTGAGGACCATTTTGATCATCTGGTCTGTCTTCTTCCTTGGTATGAACCTGATCCCTCCTCCCAGCCTGGGCACTCCTGCATCAAGCACAGGACTTTTGTACCTCTTTTAGAAAAACAGTCTGCATTGACAGAGAAATCAAGAGACTGGCGAGCCTCTCACGATCTGCAATAGTCCATAAGTGCAGATTAAGGTGATTTATCAATTCTTTGAATAAAAGGATGTCTCATGCCTACCCCAGAGATAGTGAGGACCTGCTTCTGTGCCCACTTCTGGGCACAGGGTTTGCAGAGCATGAGGGATATACCAGGACGAAAAGCCAAAACACTGAGCCAGAAGAGAAGGGGAAGGAATCTAAAAGCATCTGCACTGCTTGACAAAATGTTGTCACCTCTTTCCTCTGAGCCCATTGTCTGAAAATAAGAGATGGTGTGCTTTTGTTTCCATCCCCACTTCAATTAGCACAGTGGGGACAGCCATTAGTACCCAGCACGCCTCATCCAGAACCCTGACCTCCACCGAGAGGTCTCTAAGTACAGTTGTGATCTGCAGCAGGGTCACCGCAGTTATTTATCACTGGTTACAGCACTGAGTGATGTGGTAGGAGCTGTTACACCCCACGGACCTGCATTACAGCACTTTCCTAGCATGGGCTTGAAATGGCTGCTGGAGGGGGACATTTTCCTCTGGCCCTGACAATCCATTAGCTTGGAGGGTGCAGAGAGGCAGAAAAGGGTGAATTCCCAAACAGGGGTTTGCTCCCTGGCTAGCTCAGAGGAACCTGTGGGAAAAATCCAGCCCATGAGAGGCAAATATGGGGCACTGCTGACCTGGGCACAGCCAGACTGGAGCAGGACCACTGACCACAAGCTGGGATTCAGCACACTGAGATCTGGGCTGTCCCAGCCCCGTGGGGTAAGTTGGTTGCTCTGATCACTGATCTGTCCTCTGGCCTCTGCAGGCCTTATCTGATGGGCTGCACATGCTTGGGGGAGCATTCACCTCACCAGCTGGTTGGGATGTCTGCTACCCCCCTCTTCTGTCCTGCCCTGAATATATCCCTGCTTCACTAGCCTGTGCACACCTCAGATGTGAGTCCCACACTCCTAAACTCACGTACACCCTCACAGAAGTAAAACTGCTACTCAAAACATCTCACAGAGCAAGAGCCGCTTGAAGGCGAGGAAACTGGTTCATCTCAACACTTCTTCTCCTTCATATCACTGCTCCTTTGTCAGGAGTGCCTGAGGAGCCCAGGACCCACTGCTCGATAATTTGAAGATACAGGAGGATGAGCCCTTGCTTTCCCACACTGCTGTAGGAACAGGCAAAAGCCAAAGGATGTAGAGAGAGAGCACATGGACACTGTGAGAGCTTTCTCAGGAATATTTTCATTTATACCATGCTGTAATGCCCGGCACCACTTTTCCCCTCCTGTCCGTACCTCAGGTTTAGCAAGGGTCCCTGTCATCCTATTTGTCAGAGATCACCTCTCACATTCAGACACCCCGCACACGAGATACCTCTTCCATTAAAGCAGGGCAAAACGTGACACCACCGTGTTACCTCCTTCCCCTGCAAGCTCAGCCCCCGGCAGGCTGGGGGAAACATCCCAGGCTGAGCGCTGCCCTGCCGAAAGATGTGCCCACCCTGGAGAGCCCCGGCGGGAGCTCGGAGATCGCCGAGCATCCTGCCGCGGTCCCCGAGCGGGCCCTGCCGGGAGATGGCACTGCAGGCACGGAGAACCATCCCGCCGCGCTCCGTCGCTGCCAGCAGCCACCCAAGCCAAGACAGCCCTTCTATTTGTCTTTCCCTTCCTTCCCCCGAGACCCCGAGGGAAAAATATTCCTCTTGTCCCCTGTGATCGCTGCATCCTCGTCGCTTTGCAGCATTTCTTTCACACCGCACAAAACTCGCTGCTAAGGAGGGAGGCGGTGGGTGCGCGAGGGATGGCTGGGAGCAGCTGGCACATCCCTGTCACCATCCGGGCAAAGAGGGATGGAGGCAGAAAAAGCCTGTGCCCTGTCCTTAAGCGACGGAGCCACCCCTTTCCAAACGTGGGGTTTGGAGTCTCAGGCTCTGCCTGGAACCCTCCAGAGCATGAATATTTCAACTGCAGCCTCCTCTGGATCCATAATCACCCAAAACTTCCCTGAGAGCTTTTTTTTCAGTTCAAACAAAGAAGCTGTGCAAGCATAATTAATTTTCCCGTCTCTAGGTGGGAAGCTTTGCTAAAGTGGCTGTCAGGAAATCAAAATTTACAGCACCTGAAGTTTTGCTAACTCGCTGTTTCACATCACGGTATCAAGGGAGATGCAGATTTTCTTGTTTCTCCTGAGAGCTTGAATCTCCACCTGGACGAGACTGAGAAATTTCGGCATCCTTTTGCAATGCTGGCCCAATTTCCTAAGGAAATTTCATGGGCTTTTTCTCACCCTGCCAGATTTTTCAACACCTTTCAGGAAGTCACAGCTGAGCAGTTTTGGTCAGGATAGTTTTGTGTTTCAGGGAGAATATTTGGACTGTTAGGTCTTATTGGCAAATAGTTGTTGGATGCTAGCAGGCTGGGTGTTTGTGCTCTGCAGTGGTGCATTGTTGCAGACAGCAAGGTGTTCCCAAAATGGGATATAATGCAAAAACTCAGTGAGAAGACACCCATCAATTCTCTTGTGAAAACATGTGTTTGGGCTCAGATAAAAGTTTCCAAGCTGATGCAGTCTGAGGCTTGATTTTTTATTTATTTTTTTTACTGATGGTTGGGTACTTTTCTTTCTTTTCTTTTTTTTTTTTTCCTGTTTATTTAGTTGGTTTTGTTTGTCCCTTTTTACGTGGGGGGGTTGCAGAGGAAGGGGTGGATGGGGTGAGGGGAGATATTTTTTACTTGGAAATTCTCAAATCTGAAGTTTTGAGAACAGGAACATGTAGGTGCCCTACTTGCTCTGAGGAGATGATAGAAAGCAATTATGCATTTTGACTTAATGCCCTATTCTGGCGTTTTTACAGAGAAATTGTTTGCTCAGTTTTAAGAAGGAGCCAAATAAATACAAAAGCAGATTGGTGTTGAAGGGTCACAAGTGGAAAGTTTCAACATGGGGTAACAGGCTTGCACCAGGTGTGTGAGAGAAAAGCAAAAGTTTGTTTCCTTTTGGGCTTGGCAGTGGTGAAGGTGAAGGAAGGGATGGCTGGAATGCAGCTCATGGAGAAGAGAGAAAGAGGAAGATGGCAGAGTGTGCAGGAACAGAAGGAAGAGGGTGTTTGTCTCCATTTTTATAAAAGGACTGTATGGTGCACAGCAGTGTCCATTCTGGCATTGTCAGTGGCCACAGGAGCCAACCACCTCGTGGAATAGATCTACCCCACACAGAGGCACCAAGGAGCTGTGGGGTGAGGATGGGACTTAGCCCAAGAGGGTTCCACTTGCTTGATTGAGCTTCTGGATTTGGAGGAATTTATCCTCAAGGTTAAGGAGGAGAAACCAGCAAATCATTATAAAAAAATGCATCTTTGAAAGGTTTGTACTCACTGAGAGCCAAAAAGTGGGGGGCACAGGAATGGTGGTGGTGGTGGTGGTGGCATCTCTTCACGGGCATTATATTTGGAATGGTGATTTCCCACTGTAGCTTTCTTCTCTGAAAGCAGCTCATGGGATCTGCTGTTAGAGATGGGAGCTCTCTCTTCTCTTCATCCCCTGCTCCCCACAGCCGGCACTGATGTTTCCCAGGTGTTTCTGACTTGCAGGGTTTGAAACTGAGTCACCTTTGATTTCTCCTGACAGTTCCCAGAATTTTTTTTACTGCAATATTGTATTTATCCCAAATGTGGGTTTCTGGGGAAATCGTGCTTTTCAGCTAAAGGCAATGAAGAGAGAAAGTGAAACAAAATAAATCTTTCTCCATCAAAAAAAAAAAAAAACAAAAAAACAATAAAAAAGCAGCCAATCAAGAAAAAGCCCCACCAAAAACCCCCAGCCCTTTTGAAAGTCATGGGGGCAGGGGTTTTCAAATTCCTCACCAAAAGACATTCAAAAAGCAGCTCTTTCACTTTTTTCTTCCAAACCCAACCTTTTCATGCTAAAAACTTCAAACCGCTCTAATCCCTGGCTTCTGCTTTCTTATGTGAAGAAGATGATTTGTGATAGAAGCCAGTCCCGCAACCAGAGCAAGGAGCCACACTGCAGCAGATGCTGGCTTGCCTCGAGGTGTTAATCCACAGGCGGATCCTGGGGATGAACCAGCCCTGCTGGCATCAGCCACGGCATGGGAAGGGTTCGCACGTGGCTGGCGAACAGTGGGAGTTTTGTGGCGGGGAAACTCTCAATCCAGGCAAAAGCCACAACCATCGGGACACCCCTGTTTTCTCCAGAGCAGCAGGAGCACTCCTGCCATGCAGACCCTGGGGCAGTTTGGATGCAGTTCTGCTGCAGAAGGGGCTGGAGGCAGGAGGCTCCAGGGAGCAGCACTAACCTGGGTGTGCCTCCTGCTATTCACATTCCCTCTGGACTCCACCATGGTCCCCGACCCCGGCAGTGGTGAGCCCCTGTAAGATGTCCTGATCCATGGGGAAAAAACACCCGACCTGGCAAACACACAGGATTATGGTGCCGATTTCCCCATTCCAGGAGCATTGCAACACTAATCCTGTAATTCAGTGCAAAGTGGTACAAAACATGATCGCTTTAAGGTCTCAGTTCTTGCCTGAGATTTCATAGGGCTGTTCTTCTGGCACCACAGGAAAGAAAGTGCCAGAGGAAACCTTTTCCAGACCCCTATCCTCTTGTTCCTCGCTCAGAAAGACATATGCAAAAATGTATTTTAAATATGGCTTTCATTCCACGCTGAGCCCCTTCCGAGTGAGGAGGAGCTGGCAGCCGTGGGTCATGTGGTGAGTGGGTGATGGGACAGACGTTATTTATAACAGGTGTCAGGCGATACTTTGTCATCGATACCTTACCGGGCAGCGGCAGAGGCAGCAGCAGCAGCAGTGAGGGGTCTCTCCATATTCCAATCTCTCTTTTCCAGGAGTGGGTTTGGTAACAGCATGCACTGAACCTGATGTCTTTGCTCCACATGGCAATTTCACTCACTTATTTCAGCTGACTGGCAAGACCTGGTTCTCTCTGTACCACCCTGCATCCCAAATCATGCTAATCACTCATCTCTGAGCCACTTGATGCCCATGATCAGGGCTACATCCCAGGACAGGATTTTCTCCTGCACAAACCTTCGTGCACACACATGGCTGCATCACACTCTGTCCAGGCTCTGGAGGTCCCCACGGCCTCTCCTTGCCCACAGATCTGCATGCAGATGCTCACCACCATCACCAGGATACCCAGGCACATGGGTAATAGGCTAGAAAGCCACAGCCAGGTCCTGTGCTTATTATCTCCATCTTTGTCTTTGCATGCACCTCCCACTATCTACACAGGAAGAAGTTTGGCACATGTAATAAAGACAAGGTGAAGTTTTACATAAAATATTCTCTCCTGCTATGAGTCCTGAGGAATTTTAATCAGTCCAGGAGTACCAGCAGAATTCCTTTGCCTGCAATCTTTTCATGATCTTGCTTTCCCCTCTTGTTCCTCGTGGGGAGCATTTGCTGAGAAGATGATTAAATTGGGCTGGTAAAAAGCTCGTCGGCTCCATAGCTTCCATCTTTTCCTGCTTCTTTGCAAGAACATTTGTACTTTTTTCTGGCCTGCGGCATGCAAGGTCAGCTGCTTTCTTTGCAGTTTTCTTGTACGTTTCCTCACCATTGTTGTGGGGTTTTTCCCCCTCCAGAGAATCTCTTTTGTGCAAAGGCGAGAGACAAGGCTCCTAGCTCAGCCTGCTGTGTTGTTGTTTGCCTGAAGTCCAGCAGGAATTCAAGGAATGGTTCCCCACGTCTTCTATTCACCTTGCTCCTGCCAGTGGCAAGGGGTCGGGCAGGGGGCGGATATTTTGGAGAAGCCGCAAGCAAGGAGTGCAGACTCAGGGGCTGATGTGAGCTCAGGGATTTTGGAGGACTGAAACTCATCTGCTGTTGCCTGCCAGTAGTTCAGCATAGGAATGTGGGCATTTTGCTTTGAACAAATGATTCACCAGTAATCATTTAATCAGCTCTCCTGATGTTTCAATAATCTGTGAGTAATTTAGTCAGATGTTTGCCACAGAGTATCAAATAAACGGTTTGGAAAGACACTGGCTCAGACTCTCACCTGCTATAGGTGCAGCTTTGGGGTAAACCAGCTCAATGCTGTCCCCTGAGCTTTGCCCTCAGGTGTCCAAGAGATCTGTGCTACTTTACTACTGGCCAGGACTAGCCTCAAACTGGCCAGTTCAGGATCTGACCATGGCTCAGCTGCACTATATTTTTGCCGTGCAGCTGCACAGCATCTGCTCTCCTGCTTGGGGTACCACTGCTGCCAGAGGTTGGGCTGGTGTGTAAGGCAGTAGAGTGGCATTTCTGGTGATCAGTGTCCTGGCTGGACATCAGTGTACAAGCTTGTCATGAGCCCCTTGCTTTCTCCGAGTGGCTCCCTCTGGGGTGCTATGGATGGGGAAAGCAGCCCTGGGAGATGGACTGATGCTGGCTCATAAGCTATTGGAGAGTCATTTTTTCAGGTTCAGCTCTCTTCCTGGACCCATTAGTGCTCTGCTGTCTTTCCATTCCTGTCCCCACAAAACCACCTGCTCTTCTGACACACTTCCCAGTGGCATTGGAGAGCTGCTGCTTCTTGCACAGCTTTTACTCCTTCTTTTTCAGCTCTGATCCTGGCTGAAAGCAGGGAGGGATGGAGAAGGAGAATAAGGGGTTTGAATTTCTTTTCCTTTTCTTCCATTTTGTGACTACTTCAATCTAGTCCTGACTTTCTGGGCAGCAGGGTCACTTCCCAGCTCTGCTGCATCCTGTTGAAAAGCCTTGGAGAAATCTCCTTTTGACTTTCAGTTTTCCCTCCTGTGGGTTTTTTCTTTTTTTTTTTTTTTCTAGGATCTGCTATCACAAATTCCCTAAAAGTCCCAACATGCTGGTTATTCTTCATGGATAAAACTAATAAAAATAAACAGATAATTTATTGTGCATTTTCATTGAGCAAAATGTCATTATTTCCATCCAATTAATAATGTCTTTTAGCAGCATCAGTGAAAACTAGACAAAACCTGGCTCCCACCCAGTCCCCTTCCTCTGCCTCTGTGTGACATTGTCTCCACAACTGCAAAGAGAGGTGGTAGCTTTGACTTGATCAATGTTTATCTAGTTAAAACAAAAGAGAATTACTTTTGTAGGCTTGCCCAAAGATTAGGTTTTTGGGTTTTTCTTTAACACAGAGATCAGGAAGAAAGTTCTGTTGTTTTGCTACTACTGTTGTTTTCTTCAGACCAGGAGAAGTCCTGGTATGCCAGGGAAAGTGGGAACCTGCCAATGGGAGTATTTCCCCCAAGTCTCTCTGCAGAGTTTTCTTGCATGTGTTGTTTCCTGAGTCACAGGGATTTGAACTGGGAACACTCAGATATCTGGAAGCTGGAACAGCCCTTACTGCCGACCTGAATGCTGATGTCCAGGGACCCCAGCCCTGCCACAGCCACTAGGCTGGAGGTAAGGGCAGAGGATGCACACAATGAGTTACGGGGCTCTGCAGGGCTCTCCAAAATCCCCTGTAGGCACTGCTCCCTGCCCCTTACTGGCAACTAGCCCCTGGCAGGGAGCAGGCTGTTTCTTCATGGGCATTTGTCTTTTCCAGGCTGGGAAAAGAGAGGTATTTTTCTGTACACTGGCAGCCAAGGGGAGGATGTGGCTGGGAAAGGCTATTTCCTCTAAACCCCCTGCTCCATGGCATCCCCCAGACAGTGCCACCAGGGTGCCAGTCAGCCTTTCCCCAAATCTTATCCAAAAGGTGTTTGCAGTTGCCTGGGCAGTTGGCGGGAGTTGGGGGCAGGGGTGGATGCCCTGCAAGGGTGCCTTCCCCTCGGCCTCCTGCCCACCCTGCCCTTCCTTGCCCTGAGGCCGCTTGGCTGTCCTTGCTCACCCTCCCCATTGGCTCCTGCTTGCTTGGCCTCACTGCTGCTTTAATTTTAGCAATTCCTTGGAAAGAGTCATTTTCCATAACTCAGCTCTCAGCGGAGCCCTCTGCCTGCCAGCTCTGCCTTCTCACACGTGTTGCTGGCGTGCCCCAGCAGCACACGCCTGCACCTGCCCGGCCAGGCCTGCCTGTCCCAGTCTTTTGCACACCGAAGCCTCACACCCGGCTCCCGTTTGGCACATTTCAGCCTGGCACTCCCAATTCTGTTGTGTCGTGGCTGGAGTGGGCAACCTGGCCCAGCTGTATGGCCATCCCTGGGGCTTCCCCCTCATCAGGAATAACTGAACACAGCACAGGGGGACATCTGTCCTTTTTGCCCGGCAGACGACACCCACATGTGTGACAGCTCTGTGTCCTTACCTGTGGTGGGAAACGTGGCGTTCCCATGTGCTGTAGGGGACCCCACAGCCTGGGGTTGGGATGGATGGGCGGGGTGGGCTTGTTCAGCACCCACCAGCGGGATTTATTTGAGCGGGGAAGGTGGGTGCAGGTGTGGCGGTAGTGGCTATGCAAGAGGGAGCCCAGCCCACGCCTGTGTTGGGTGTCTGGTTGTGCAATGCGTGTGAGAGGGGCGAGCGAGTCGCTTCCATGACAGCGTGCACATCTTCCTGCAGGCACTGCTGGGCACTCCGGGAGGGTGCTGGGGTGAGGGAGCGCGGCACTCACGAGTGGGGCGTGTGCAGGGATGCGAGCAGAGGTGCGCACGGGCATGGCAGCACCTTCTCTTGGGTCTGCATCTCGTGGCGGAGGGAAGGGACCGTGCATGTGGAGGGTGCATTGTGCACGACCGTGAGTGTGCGCACAGGGCACGCCTGAGGGTGACCACGAGCCTGCTGCTTCCACTCGGGGCTGCTCCTCTGGGGACCTGGGGGGACTTGCAGGGACTGCTGCTCGTGGTGTGTGTGTGTGTGTGTGTGTGCCGTCCCCACCACGAGTGTGCATTAGCACGGGGGTCGGTGTGTGCGCTGCCTCTCTCCGGCTCAGCATCCGTGGGGAGGGAGGCGGCGGCGGCGTGTCCGCAGGGGCGTGGACCAGTGTGTGTCTGTGGGTGTGCGTGCGTGTGTTTGTGTGTTTGTGAGCCCGTGTGCGTGTGCCGTGTGTGCCTGTGTGTTTGCGGGCGGGTGCGCGCGGCGCGGCGGGGCCGGGAGCGCGTCCCCGGCGCCGTGCCGGGGGGTGCGGGCTGAGCTCATCGCTGGCTCCCCGGCGCTCCTTACCAGTGGCTTCTGCGGTCACATGGGTTATGTGCTGGAGTTTAAAAGAGCTTATAGCCCCCGAGCCGGTGCAGAAGCAGCCGGTGGTTGCATGGGGTAGCGCCGGGAGCGGCGGCAAGGAAGGCGCCGTGAGTACCGGGCGGCCGGGGCCGGAGGGCGGCACGGGGTGTCCCCCCACCCACGGGACGGGGGAGGCGGCGTGGGGGCAGGGGGTCAGCGGAGGCGAGCCGCGGGGCCCGCCGCCGAGGGAGGCGGAAAGGAAGGCTTGGGGGACGCTTTCTTTCCCCGCATTCGCCCCCGGTCTTGTGTCCCCTCCCGCCCCGCAGCCGCGCACCTTTCCAGCGCCCGCGCGTGTCCGCGCCCCGACGTGGGCCGCGCATCCACCCCCCGTGAGGAAGCAATTTGGGCAAGTTACTTTGCTGGCCCGCCGGTTGCGTGTTCCCGGCGGGGAGAGACGGGGGGCCGGAGCGTCCCCGCACCCTCCGAGACAGCGGGTCCGCATCGGGGCGCGGCGCTGGGACCCCGGCCCTGCCCGGCCGGGAGGGCATCGCGGCCGGCACCAGGGTGAGCGCTGGGAGGGATGAGTTCTCCCTGCGGCACTGCACGGGGCTGGAGCGGCTGGGACTGCGGGGCGGCTCTTTGTAAACCGGAGCCCGTGGATTTCCTGGGCGGGAGAGCAGGCTTCTTCTCCGTCTCTCCAAAGGCGCAACCTGCCTTCTTCTTCTCTGCTGTGGCAGTGCAGATTTTCCCTTTTTTAAATTTTTTTTTCCTTTTTTTTTTTTTTTTAATTTTTTTCTGAGGTATGATTTTATAAGAAAACTGTCTGCATAGCGCTTCTGGGGAAATGCTCTCCGTGGGCTAGGCAGGCAGTTCATCCCGAGCGTGAGTACAAGGGCTGCTTTCCAGAATTGCATAATACACACCGATCCCTGTGCTGCACAAAACTCCCTGACATTTCCACATCTTGGTGACTTCCCCCACTGCAATCTTGAAAATGTGTTGTGACTCCAGTCAGCTCACGAGCCAATTTGTGCTGGCTTCACCGGGGACAGAACCAGGTCTGCATATTCCAGCTTCCCTGGCTCCTCTGGCAGTTGTTTCTTTCACCACTAAACTTTTTTTGGTATAACGATCGGCACTTCTTCACTTGTGTTCCCCACCCCATGCTTACAGACACACGTGCAGGGTCTGTTCAGGGAGCAGGTTACAGAAAGAGGATTGCCTGCAAAGCTGTCCAATTTCTTTTTCCCATCTCTTTGTGTTTTAATTTGTGGGGTAGTTGAGGAGGTCCTTTCCTTGGATTGCTTTTTGCTCGGGAACTTGCTGACGTCTGCTCAGATTTAGTGAATTTCAACGACTGTGCCCACTCTCAGCACACCACGTTGTGTACTTGTGTGAGGGACAGGACCTGCACATGCTGCTGCTGGTCCCACTGGCTGTGTGTTCAGGAGTGAGGCACTGACATTGGCTGCTTCCTGCAAAATGTGCAAATATGTGGGAGCAGTCGTTCTTGTTCTCCCATTCCCTGCCTTAGCTCTCCCCGAAGAGTTAGAGCTTTGCTGTGATGTCTGGAGATGTGCAAGGGATTCTCATAGTCAGGCAGCATGCTGGGACCAGGTCCTGGGACCAGAGCTCTCTGGCGTTCACTGCAGCAGGACTTTCCCAATACAGGCTGAGCTTTATAAATAAGAGCTTCATGCCTGGCAGACTTCCTTGCCACAGCTCAAGATAAGTTTATCAGAGCCTCTTGTCAGAGCAAGCAAAGCCATTATCTAATGATCATACATTATCTTTGCTCTGATTTACCCCAAGAGGACCCCGTTCTGCCAGGACTCTGCATCCTCTCCCCCCTGAAAAGTGCTCAGCACCTCCTGGATTTGGGAAAAGCCCTGGTACCTCTCAGAGCCACAAAGCCTGTGATGCACACATTCAAATAACTGTGCAGCCAAGGCTTAGCTTTTGGAGACGTGACTGACTCCCTGAAGCTGGCAGAAGGAGTTTTGTGGGTGCAAGCCCCAGCTCCTGGCCACTCTCAGTTAATTGCCTGCGAGCTGGAGGCAAGCATCCTGCTCCAGCCCAGGCTGGGGCTGGGTGTGCGCCTGGGGAGTCTGTCTCTCAGCTCTGTCATTTATTATTGCTGCCGCTGCCATTATGCCTGACAAATGGGAGTTGCTGAGTAATGTGCTGTTTGTGTGTAAATATCTGAGTGCTCGCAGCTGAGCTCACTCCTGCCACTTTGCAGGAAGCCATCTCAGCACCCTTCCCCTGTGAAGACCCAGAGTGCAAAACCGTCCTTCTGCGGGGACCTTCCCACCGCTACCAGCAGCTCTAGCCTCCGCTCTCCGCTGCTTCCCTGCAAGCGTGAAGCCTCCATCCTCTCCGGCTATCGTGGCGGCCCTGCTGCTTTCCTGAGTGTGAGTCAGGGTTGGGAAAGGGCTGCGTTTTTGTGTGTTTTTGTGTGTGTATGTGTGTGTGTCTGTGTGTGTGTGTGTGCCTGCACAGGCTCAGTTGCTCCCGAGGGTCCTTGTCAGAGGCAGAGTGAGTTTTGGGGACTTTGAGTGTTTTGATGGAGACAGTCATGCATAACTAAGAAAGGAGTTTTCAGGTTCGTTTGGGTTTTTTCCCCTGCCTACTTAGCCCTGTGTTCCCCCTCATTTCATCCCAGTAATGATGAAGATGCTAAATTACTCCTTCCCATATTGTTTTCATCCCATTTGCAGATTAGCATCCAACTGCTTATTGCCTTAGTCAGTACTTGCTCACCCCAGCTAGGCTGATAGCAGCTTTTTTCATCTCCCCTTGTAAATCAATCCCTTCTGCCTCCTGATCATTTTTGTCGCTCGTTTTTCTGAAATCCCTCCAATTTGTCCATTTTGTGTCAGTGACGTATGCCTGGCCCTAAACATGATGTATACCAGGCATGGCAGCGTGAGGGAAGGACACCTCCTCCCCTCCCACCCCGCTGGGGCTTGTGATGCTTTGTCAGCACTGAACTGAGTTACTTCCCCATTATTCTAAGCTATAGTCCCTGCTCGGTGTTGCAGAAGAAAGCAGCATACTCAGGTCAGTGCCCTGGGGAGAATTCCTCCAAATTTTGGTGATAGGTTGCTGAGGTTTGGTTGCAAGCTGCTAGCAGATGCTGGAAGGAGCTGGTGGTCTAGGTGTGTTCCTGGTGTGCCTCTTCCCACAAGACCTAACAGCTGAACAGGAGGGATGAGGAAAATAAGAGAGGTCAAATAAGATGGGCAGATGGGGAAACTAAGGCATGTGCATGCACATTTCCTGTGCACCTTTCCAGCACATGGCTCTTGTTTAGGTGCTGTGTGTGTGGGGTGTGGTTCACTCATTAGTGTGGCAGCTGGCATGGGCATTTTCCGGGGAGATGCTGGGTCTTTGGTCAGAGCAGGCTGTCACGTGGGGATGCTGGATTCTGGGCTGATTTTGTTCATTGCTTCTCATGCTTGTAGCCAGAGCCTGATGCCACAGGTGCTCTCATGGGGAAGAAACAGGGTAACAAAGTGCGTTGCATTTGTGCACTTTGAAGTTTTATCATGCCAGACCCTGAGTTCCTAGGACTGAGCTTTCCCATTCCCTGGAAGGGCCGTGCCCTTCCAGGATCTATCTATTTTTAGGAGGAGTTGTATTCTGGACAGTGTCCACTGCAGATGCTCTCTGCCTCCTCCTCTTGGCCCTTCTCCAAGGATACCGTTTGGGCTATCTGCTGGAGGGGCAGATCTCGCTGGGGCTCCTCCAGAGCAGAGCAGAGCAGAGCAGAGCAGAGCAGAGCAGAGCAGAGGTGTCACCGTGCTGGGCATGAGGACACCTGGGGGGCTCTGGCTTCCCCGGGGTGCTGGGGAGAGACAGCAAGCTCACACTGTCCCTTACATGAACTGTTGGGGGTGGCGTTTCACTATGCTCTAGGTGCCAGCAGGACACGATGGCTTCTTCACTGTGGGATAAGCAAGGGCACTGTCTGGGCCAGGTGGTACCCTGTGCTTGGCAGTGCCCGGTGCCGGTCCGTTCGCCAGGATGACACTAGGGGGCACGAGATCTGCTGGAATTCCTTTGTTGGGGATGGGAAAGGAGGATGCAAAGCTGCTCTTGACCCTTTGAGCCCCGTACATCATCCCCCTGCACGTACATCATTCCTCTGCACGTTTTGTAGGATTATGAGTGTTAAATCCCAGGAGCTGTCCCGGTAACTCATCCTGCTGCCAGGGCACTACGCAGCTCTCCCGAGGCTTCTCCACTGGATCTGGCTGTGGAAGCAGAGGAGTGAGGATGGAAGCGGTCAGCCGGAAACATCTCCGGAGCAAGGAGGTGGATGCAGCCCGAGTGCCAGGGAATCTCCGGGGAATCTGGGAAATCCAGGAAAACACCTTAGCATGGTTTTAACGCCCCTCTAGAGGCACTGTCCAGAGCAGGGATTAAGTTAGATTCAGGGCTGGCTTTCAAGATGCAGCGTGTTACGGTTTCATTTTCTGCTCGTTGTTAAGTTCATGCGTGATGTCTCCTCAGGGTCATGTTTTCCCAAAGCAGCAGAAACTTTAGAGAGTCTGATTTAATGAATGATTCTGATCGATCTGAAACATGGAGAGTGTGTGTGTGTGTGTGTGTGTGTGTGTGTGTGTATTATATATGCGTCCATCTGCATATCTGGGTAGGGTGCAAAGAATATGTTTTTGAAGGTATGTTTATGCATTTCTGCATACATCCAGCTGTAATATTGTCCTGAGTCCTTAAAATCTATTATTCCAGCTGTGAATGCGTGTATATATATTAAACACTGTGTACTGGAGTCTTTCTCTCTTGTTATAACAAACCTCACAGAAAGCAAATAAAGAGACATTGTTATAGCAGGCTTTTAAGGGCTCAATATTTATCTTCTATGAATTTTGATAGTTTTTCTTCAGCGTGTTTGCAGTTATGATGGGGGGGTGTTGCCTATCTACTTCAAATTTTGTGCTATTGAGAAACTGAAAACATTTGGATCATTTCAGCTTATTCATTACCTAATGAAAACAGAAGTCAAGCTTCTGGATTGAAATGTTGGCACTTGATATAATTCTGGCATATTAATTTCTCAATGATTAGGGTTTTTTCTAATGCCTGCTGCTGCCAGATACCAGGCTCCTTTGCTGTAGCCCTGCTTCTTTCGTGAGCCCCCGGGCAATATTTTTTAGTAGGACACTGATGGATCGCAAACACTCCTGTTCTCCGAGAAAAAGCTTTGCTGACTGTTGTTGAAAGTAGCACTAGGATGGCTAGAAACAAGAGATCAGAGGAGGACGATGCTGCTGCTGCGTCAGAGCGTTTGCTTTGTGCCTGTGATGGAGGTTTTGTGTCAGGTCGTGCAGGTGCGTGCCTGTGCGGATGTGAGGGCAATTCCCCAGCTGGGCTCTGAGACAGGACTGAGGAGCAGGGGTTTATTTATTTTGAAATGCCTTGTGAAATGGAAGGAGGTCCGGGAAGAAGTGCCGAGTCAACTTTCAAGTCAATTAGGCATGTATCTGGAGGTGTGAAGTGGTTTGAAGAGGACAGGGTGATTTGTCTGAGAGTGTTACCTAATTAGAAGGTATAGTCAGGGCTCTAATTAGCCATGACACCCTAAAGATGTCATCAAAGCCCTCTCGAGGCATGGCTGATCCAGTGCCGTGGCTGTGAGCTGTGTGGTCAGTGTGGCCGTGCACGGCCAGAGTTGCCACCCCCCTGGCTCAGAGGCAGCCCAGATGCCGGTGCTTGAAGAGGCTCTTTTCCTTTCAGGTGGCTTGTGATACCCTCCGGGACTGCTTGCCAGCATTGAGTGATGTTCATAAAGTCACAGAGTGAAAGGAAAGCTGCAGCTGGAAGAATTAATACTGGTGCCCACGATGTGGGAAATCTCTTTTCCCTCAGGGGGATGACTTTCTGCTGCCCTCTGCCTGGGGGAGGCTGGAGGAGGAAGGCTGTGAGGGTTTGCATTAAGTGATGCTGTGCTAACAGCTGGTGCAAGAATCGTGACCCCTTTCTTAGCGTTGTCTGACAGAGGGGACATGGGATCAACTGAAATCTGGCTTGCCCAGACCTGGTTGTATTTAAATACTATGCAACACACCCTGTGAGGGGGAACTGGTGCGGGAAGGAGTACAAGAAGTGCTGGCTAAGAGGGAAAGGCTCATGGGAGGGCTTTTCCCTGATATTGGAAGCAGCTTGCAGCCTGGACCTCCACTGGACCACACCTGGGTGGTGGGTGGTTGTTTCCCTTTTGAGAGCTGGGGCTGGGGGCTGTTCCCTCTGGGGCTGCTCTCACTGCTTGTTGTTCATCTGTCAAAGCCATTGTTCAGTCAGCCCTGAGAGGAGAGGAGAGTGGGAGTTGCCCATTCCCAGCAGTGGTGACAAGAGCCAGTAGGAGCCACCTAAAGCCAGTGAGCTGGCTGGTGGATCAGCATGGAGAGCACCATTGCCATTCTCAGCAACGGTGAGCAAAAGAATTATCTCCTCTCTCAGGGCTGAGGTCTCCTTGGCTGTCAGAGCCCTCTGAATTGCCAGGAGAGAGCAGTGGGCTCAGACCTCCTTGGCAGGGAGGAGCTACTATTACTCCTGTTCCAATGGGAAATAAAATAGATCTTGGGGTGAGGATGTTCCCTGTGTGTTTCAACAGTGCTATGAGGAGCCTGGCTCTGCAAAGGAACTCTTTTTGCTTTTGTAGGTGGTATTGCAGCCCCGAATGCAGACACACAACCAGGCACGCTCCCATGCTAACAGTTACTGAGGGATGTGCCTGCTTCTAATTATGTGGGTGTTAAGCCAGTGAATTCATTTTGTTCACAAAGTTGCAGCCTGGTATTTTCCTGCTCCTGGTCTCTGGTGGCATTCCCAGACTCTGGAGTACATGTGCAAATAGCTTGGAGGCTGGGTCTGGTAACTTGTAGGAAGGTGTTGACCCACACAGCTCTCCCTGTGCTTCTGCTGTGGTGTCCCAGTGCTGTAGGGGCCATGCTGGATTTTAGGGTGCTGTGTTAGAGGTGATGGATGGGGAGCTGCTCCCTGTGCTGTGGCATCACAAGCTGATCTGCACAGAAGGAGGGATCAGCACTGCTGCCCTCCTGGCTGGAGAAGCAACCTGGGTTGGGTACCTCGGCACCAGGAGCGAGATTTGGTTGTGAAATCAAACAGTGTTGCGTATAATAAAGCAACCTTATATCTGCTTTTGCTCTAGGTACACTCTGCCCCACAGTCCTTTTGTCCAGGGCCTAAAAATGCTGGTAATAATGAGGACACATCCTATCTTGTGGTTGGAGTGTGGTTCTCAGATGCAAAGGGGAGGCAGCCTATGCTAGACTTCAGCACTAACGTGTGATTTACCCTCCTCTGTGCCACTGAGCTAAGGGCTTGAAAAATAAATATGTTAAAAGGAAGGAGAGACAACAAAAGGCTGCTGCTGCCCTGAAATTTGATCAAAAAAAGCTCTGTCCAGTCCTCTGGGTTTCTCACTTAACGGAGAGCTCTAGAAGTAACAGTGTTTCAGTAAAGTGCACCCACAGATAATTGTGTGATTGGGGATGGGACTGCAGGTTGAAGTTCATTTTGGATATTTTACTCCTCCCAGAGGAGGGGGGGTTACTGTCACTCCATGAATCCAACGCCATTCAAAGGTGCCTGGGACCTCTCAGCTTTGAAATCCTGATCTAGCCCGTTGTCTCTCCCCAGCGTGCCAGACACACATATAGGTGGGAGACTGTTGGATTTGGGAGTCCAGCTGGTGGGGGTGGGAGAAGTCTCTTTCTCCTGGCTTGGTTCAGAGTGTTTTTCTCTTGCCCCGTATCCCGGCCATGTGTGGGGCGGCCGATTGCCCACACGTGTTGCACAGACACGTTTCCGTGCTGCCTCTTTGTGCCTGCCCACCTATTTGCAGCTGGGGGAGCTGAAGCTGCTCTTTCTGGTGATTTGTAAAAAAAGTCTCTCTCTGGATGGAGTTGTCTGTGCTTTTATTGACCTGGTTACGGGAACGACAGAGGCTTTTCTGTCTCCTGGATGCGTGATTTCTACAAGGGCTCTGGAGCAGGAGCTGGCTCTTGCTGCTGGTGTGTTTCCAGTTCTCCTAACGTGATTAGTTTGACAGGCCCATTGGGTATGTTGGCGAGTCTAGTTTTTATTTTGTGCATGAAAGTAAGTGTTATGACAGGGCACAGAGCACCAGCTAATGCTGACATCCTTTCAGGAGGGAGTGTTTTGGCTGGACAGTATTTTTGGCTATGCCTCAGATGTGCTGTGCCATCTGACAGAAACCCCTTGCCCTTTTGGTGGGGCATTCTGTTATGTCCCAATTTCCTGATCATTTTGGAGACTCTTCCCTTGCCTCTGCGGTTGGAGTTGTTTTGCCAGAAGGTGCATTTTGAGCTCAGTGAAACCTGAGTGCTGAGGCAGGTGTGCACCTGGTGACTCTCAGTGAAGGTGTTCATCCTTCAGAAGTCCAGCAAGCTATCATCAGTCATTCCTGTTGGCACACCCTGCCTGCTGGGCTCCAGTTCTCTGCGTGTTGCCATCTTCCAGCAATGCTGAGACTCTCCATGTTCTTGGGGCTTGTTTAGATGGGAGAAGGACTGGAAGGGGATCATAAATCATCCCTACTCTGCAAAGTGCTTTCTGCAGTACAGACACATCTGCTCTCCCCCAGCCCTCTTTGTTCTGGATCAGCAGTTTCAGCTTCATCCTGGCTTGTTCAACTGCAAAGTGAGGATGAAGAGGAACTTTCCCAACAGCCATGGTGGGTCCTTGACCTCAGGGGTATGCAGCATTTGTGCTTCCTAGTTCTGTAAATTTGTACCTATAGTCAGGCCAGAAGTGGTGGTGTTTTTTCCAAGCAGGGCTGCCTTAAGCACAGGGGATAGCCATTTCTGCAGAAATGGACCTGGTATCTCCCCAGTTCCTTCCAGAGGAAGGAAGGAGTTGATGGTGTGTGACTTGCCCAGGTCAAAAGAGCCAGTGGCAAAGGGTTTGTGCTGATGATTTTGACTTTGCCTCTCTCAGGGAATTGATCTGGCCTGTCTTTGGGTGTAGGACCCAGAATAGAGGTTTAACTCAATGCACATCTGTGCTTAGGCTTGGAGGGTTTCCCAAGGCTGTTTGCTGTAGTACATTACCAGGGTCAGCCTTCAACCCTTGCCACCACTAGGGGTTGGAGGGAAGCATCATTGCCTTCAAAGAGGGAAAACTGAAACCTGGAGAGGCTTTGGGATTTCCTTAAGGTCCCACAGCAGAGCTGGTGTCAGAAAACCAGATTTCTTGAGTTGCTAACAGCTCCTGCCAGCTGTGGGACACATTAGTAAACGCTTGAGTAGATCAAAGTAGGGCATCCGGCTCTTTGTGCAGCACTGTGCTTATCTGTCTATCTGCCCTGTCTGTCTTTCTGTCGGTCTGTAGTGCTTCTGACAGTCAAACCTGAGATGACATTTAAAGGCTTTACTTTTTTTCTCTCTTGCTGGTTTCAGA
The DNA here is from genome assembly GCF_049639895.1 of Pseudopodoces humilis. NCBI lineage: Eukaryota > Metazoa > Chordata > Aves > Passeriformes > Paridae > Pseudopodoces > Pseudopodoces humilis. The sequence goes on along the minus strand of NC_142203.1, from coordinate 69,010,442 downwards.
TCAAATTTGCTGAGTTGTCAAGCTAAAGATTCTTTTTTCCTAAGTGCTGGCCTGGTAACAGCTCACTCTTCTCCATCCCTGCTTTGGAGGAGTCCAGCTGGGTTCCTCCTGCCTCTCATCTGTGGCATTAACATGTGGGAGCTGGAGCAACAGCTTTGCTGGTGGATGGGTGAAAAGAAACAGATTTTAGCTTCCTTCTTCTCCATGTTGATCAGGCCATTCTATGCTCAGCTAGCAGTAGCTGTTCAAAAGCAGCAGACAGAGCCAGGTTTGCACTGAAGATGTGCTGGGGAGGAGAGGACAGTGATAGAGACTTGCAGGCAAACCCCTCCTCCCTAAGCCTGCATCTGACCTAGGCCTTAGAGGCAAGCATGTGAGCTGCTGGGCTCTCAGCAGAGTCCCAGCAGGCTGGGGTCTGCCTTGATGAGTGGCACCAACCAACGTCTACCCACTGGGTTTCAGCAAGGAGGGCGAGTGCTGTCCTTGTGTGTGCGGTGAGGAAATCGCTCCCGTGTCCCTGGAGGCTGTCACCACAACGCTTTGCCATGCTCTGCTGGTGGGGAGCGGCACCAGAGGATGCCTCTGTTGCTGCTGTCTGCCTTGGGGACAAGCACAGACTTGTGTCTCCAGCTGGAAGTCAGCTTGGGGAGTGGAGAAACCTCCCCAGAACATGCATTTGCAAGCTCTGGTGTGTCGCAGTCCCTCCCAGGTAGTCACAGCCTCCTGCCACTGTGTGAGTGGGAAGGCTCAGTGCCTGTTTCCTGGCATGAGAAGAGGATGTTGCTTACCCTGCCCTGGAACAGGGAGCCAGGGGTGGCTGCAAGCACTGGAGCTGCAACCAGAGCCATCCCTTGGTCCCAGCACCAGCAGCCAGCTCCAGCTTTAGTCCTTGGAGCATTTCTGAGGGCTCTGTGCAATGTGGTTTTAACTCTATCCCTTCCTCTTGTGCAAACCTCCTCCCTGAACAGGCACAGTGACAAAGTCAATCCTGAGACAGCTGTAGGTCTCTGGATTTTGCCAGGCTCTCACCTTCCACTTTACATTCCCCAGACCCTTCACAGTTGGGAGCTGTCTCAGCTGTCCATGAGCAGCATCCTTCAGCAAGGATGGCAGTTCAAGAGGGTCCCCTGTAACTCAGTGGTGTGCTGCCAGTTTAACCCAGCCAGTGTTCCTCTTGCAACCCCAGCTTTGCCTGTGGGGGATAACAAGCAGCTGCTAGACAGCAGAGACACAAACTGACATGCACCTTGGCTTTTCAGGGCAGAATCAGGGTATGGGGATGAAGCAAGGCTGTGTGACACAAGCACTTACAGCATTGGCTTCAGTGACCAGAAAAGACAGAGGTTGCTCTTGTCACCCAGACAAGGAGATGGAGGAATTTATTTAATGTTCTAACTCCTTTCCAGAAGTAGCTCAGGTGCCTCAGCAACAGGCAGCTCTCTAAAACTGAGATGAAAAGCAAATTTTCCTTTTTCTGTGTCCTGGACAGTTAACCCTTTTAGCCATCCCATGTCCAGATGGTGTTAATGGGCTCCATGGAACTCGGGATCATCTCTCTGGAGCCACTTTTGGGCATGGCCGTGCCCACAGAGCAGTAGTGCAGAACCCTTCCATCTGCAGATTTGGGATCTGCCCTGGGTAGAGCCTATGCCTCAGTACTGCTCAGTTTGAAAGCCCTGCCTGATCACTTTCCCCCCCAACAATTGCTGCTGTGGACATTAATTTTTCCCAGATTTTCCCTTCCTTTTGAATATCTCTGTAATGGATCATTTTTCTTGCATGTGTTAGCTGGTATTTTCCCAAGGCTTAAACTTGTGCTATTTCCTGCCTGTCTTTCTATGCTTTCTCTTGCTCCCTCTTCCGTCATGCCTAAAACCACCTTGGGCTTTTTTCTGCTCACTTTAGAAGAGACTGCCCCTCTTCTTCTGAAAACTCATAAAATGGGAAGAAATGGCCATTTAAAATATGAGGATTCCTGTCCATCCACATCGTGCTTAGCACCTCCCCAGCTGGGGATAAGTGTCTCAAGACTCCTGTGGTGGGAGGATAAGTCAGGTGTTTCGTGGGTGGGGAGAGCCTTGCAGGGCAGGAGCAGGCTGCTGAGGCTGTCAGCAGTTTTCCAGGGCTGCGAGGTGAAGCTCCTGGCTGCAGCAATGATGGGAGGGGATCTGGGAGCTCCTGTACCAGGAGGTCTGAAGAGCCACATATAATGGGTGCTGAGGATGAGGCAGCAAGGTCAGGCTGGATGGGTAAGAGGGGTGTCTTCTCTCTGGTGTTGTAGCTGGGGTTTCATGTTGGGAAGCAGGGTGTGTAAAAATTAGTCAGTTTGTCCCTTGGCTTAGTGTTTTTCCATCATTCTCTGTGGAATTTCCCAAGTGGAGACTTACTTTAGGCTTGAAGTCACCCCAATGCATTTTGTTTGTCTAGCTGTGGGTGCTGTTCAAGCTGAGGCTGTGTGGGGAGTGTGTCATAACTTCTTTTTTAATGTCTCCTCAGTTCTATGCCCCTTAACTGATATTTGTAGTCTTTTATCTCTTCCAGCTGCTGCACTTGTCTCTCATGAAGGAGAGTGGTGCTGCAGAGAATGGGACAGCATTGCTGCAGATCCCCAGGCCCCGAGCTGGGGACAGAGCATCCCCATTGTTGGGTCCTCTTGCTTTGCCCTGGTCCTCATGCTGTGCTGTGGCATTTTTAGAAGCCGTGAGCAGCCCTTTTGCAGGGGGAGGCTTACACATGGCTCCAAGAGGATGGAGTGGAAAGGTGTCTTTACCTGTCTGGAACAATGAGCCCCTTGGTGCACATTTTTTTATTTTTTTTTTTTAAGACCTTACCTTCCTTATACCCTGTATCAAAGTAGCAGGAAAATACTGCTTTTCCCAAAGCCAGGTGCCAGGGGACCACCACCTCATGCTATAAGCTCAGGAGTCAGACAGCAGCTTAAAGACTAAATATATCTGCCTCTGCAGCTCTTGGCTTTTACAAAAATAAATCTTAAGGAGGTAACTTTTTGCTGTGCAGTTCTCAGGGCTGGCTCTGCTGTGGTTTCCACTGAGACAGCATTTGGCTAACACAGCTAACCAGGAGTGAAACAGGCCTGGAGCTGTATAGAAAGTGATTAAGATAAGGCAGGGTTATGATTTGCCTGTCTGATCCTGAAGCTTTGTGCATTATTTAGTGTGTGTAGCAGGAGGTCAGTAGCCTCCTGATAATTTTCATTAGATTAGTCAGGCAGGATAATCACCTGCTCAGGAAAAAACCAACTCGACACTGTCTGTTCAATAGTTGGGGTTTAACTGAAAATAAATAGTCTTGTAATTATAAGGACATTGTGAAGGTCAAGAGGCTCAAAGATTCACTTTCTTTCTTCCTCTGGTGTGTTTACAGAGATCCTGGAATTCTTTGTGAGATTTTTCTTTTTTTCCTCCCTTAAATTCAAACCGAGATCTTCAGGGCTCTTAAAAGAAATTCAACACTTCCACAGCAGTGGACGTGAGTGGTGTTGCAATAGCCAAGTGGTACTTGTGCCCTGCTGCAGCTGAGTGACCCCATGCTAATGAGCAAAGCACTCACAAGTGAGCTGGGAGTGTGTGCAGCCAGCCCAAGCAGATCTAAACCGGAGTAGAGATGCTCTTCTTCCTCCTCTGGCCTGACTGTGGGATGCATCCAGCCCAGAAGACTGGACCCTGCCAAGGAGGCAGAGATTGTCCCCTCCCTGGGAGCACTCAGCCCAGCACGACTGCCCCCGTTGAAATGAGGGTGTGCATTATCTCCCGTGGGTGACTTTGCTGCTGTAATTAGCTGAGGCTTTCAGAAAGCCCAGGAAGGAAGAGATGGGAGTGAAGCTGATGCCATAACCAGTGGGCTCTGCAAAGGGTACTTTCCTAAAGAAACAGATAGGTTATTAAAGCTGGGGTTGGTGCTTGTGCAGTGCCAAAATGCCTGCCCTTTTTCACCTTTGAAGGGGTTGTGCTTGCTATTTATCTTCTTCATACAACAATAAAGCCCAGAGGGACCTCTGTAATCTTCTTAATCTGTCCGGCTGCAGGACTGGTGCTTGCTGGGTGAGATCTGGGAATGGCTTGCAAGTGCTCAAGGTAGATTCAGAGGTGGTGGTATTAGCCCAAGGTGATGAAGAACTTGCTGTGTCCATGCAGTTAGCTTTGGTTTGAACCAAGAAGCGGAGTTGGAAGCTCTCAGCTCTCTGTCCTGAGCTCAGCTGCAAGCCAGGAGAGCTGCAGGGAGCCTTCAAACATGGTAACCTATATGGCAGAAGAGGCAGGGTTTGCATGCTTGTGCTGGCTGTGCACGTCTACCGTGGAAAAATGGAGCTGATGTTGTGGCCACATGAGCTAGCTAGTGCCCCGAGTCCTTGCTGCTTTTGTTTTGTTTTGTTCCCAGTCTAATTGCTCATAAGTGGGGATTCTTGTCATCAGAGCTGGTGTGGCTTGTGCTCAGCCCATCCTCACTAAGAATCTGCTGCTCTGGCTCCCTGTCACGGACTTTGACGGATGCCCGGGGAAAGCGAGGGCATGGCTCGGCCCGATGTGCCAAGTGACTGATGGTGTGGTCTGATGACTGATGCCACATGTCCACAGCCAGCTCGCGGGTGCTCCTCGCTCTTCCTCCACGGGAGATGGGAGGAGAGGGGGCTGCCTTGACAGCTTGCTTTGAAAGCAAAATTACTCCAGGGCTGGATTTCTTCTCCCCTCTTCCCATCATCTTCCCCCCCCCACGCACCCCCTCCTTTCTTTTTTGCTTGACAGAAAAAGCATAACTCGTCTTTAATTGGTGCTTTGTGCCTGTCTCCTGACAGAACTCAGCAGAGAGGGGGCTGGCTGGATCAAAACAGCTTGAAGTTGTGAGACTGTTATACGTCTGGCCTCCCTGTTTAAAACAAAAAAACCCTAAACTTTTATTTCTAGCCTCCCCTCCCCACTTGAAGCCAATTCCTTGTGAGCCATGAAGCCAGGCAGCGGATGCTGCTCCAGGCACTCCTCAGACATCCCATCGAGGAGCCCGACTGACGCGGGGAGCACGCGGCTGAGCACGGCACACCGCGCACTTGACCTTCTGCTGAGCCTGGGGTTTGGAGCATCTTACAAATAAGACCTGCCAGTGCCTGAAACACAAAACAAACGTTGCATGGCGGATCAGGCGAGGAAGTGGTCTGCACTCCTCAGGCAGCGCTGCAGCGAGGTGGCAGCAGGGGAAACAGGCCTGGCCATGAACTTGTTCAGCAGGAAGCAAGGCAAAAGCAGGGTTAGAGCAGTGCCCCTGGGCCCTTTGACTGCCCCGTTGTGGTTTCCCTCTCTGCTGAACATCTGCAATTAAAAAAGGCCAGGTGACATCTTCTGGGGGTGGGTGGGGTGGTGGGAGGAAGCCCATGCCCATGTGATGTCTTCAAGCTCCAGCTCTGGCAGAAAACAGCATTATGAGACTCACTGGATCCTTTGCAGGCTGGGCTCACCATGTTCTTTTGCAGAGCAAAATCGCAGAATCATAGAATGGTTTGGGTTAGAAGGGACATTAAAGGTCATCTCGTTCCACCCCCATGCCATGGGCAGGGTCTCCTTCCACTATCCCAGGTTGCTCAGAGGCCCATCCAGCCTGGCCTTGAACACTTCCAGGGATGGGGTAGCCACAGCTTCTCTGAGCAACCTGTGCCAGTAGCTCAACATCAAATCATTTGCTGCAAGATGTGGCTCCTGCCTGGTTGAGCACTCCTCTCTCCAAGGTGCTCCAGTTCCTCTCCTGGATTTCTGGAAGGGGCTTGGGTGTCTCCTAATGCTGCTTGTTCCTGCCCTACCTGTTGGAGTGGCTTCCAGGGACATAAGACATAGACTAGGTGTGTCATTGAGGTCCTTTCCGGTTGTGTCTGTCCCCATGCAAGATGAGGACAGCAAGAAAATCAATTGCTTGGAATTGTTTGTTTCTACTGTGGAATTTTTCAGGTGTTTCTGCCCTTCCCCAGCTAGAGGCATCAGACATCAGGGCTAAGACATCAGCTTGCAAACAGTTCCTGGCTGGGAACTCTGCTGGGCTGTTCTCCTAACTGCTTTTAGTGCAGACCAGCCCTGGTGCAGGTGGGGCAGAGGTCATTGCAAGTGGCTTTACAGAAGTTGCTTGGTCCTTTCTGAGGCATGAAAGCAAACCTGAAGCTGGGGCCATAATGACAGGTGTTTCTGGGGCTCCTACTAGGATGATGGGAGCAAAGTACAAAGTGATTTGTCGCTAAATATTGGGCAATTCCATGGGCATCTTCAGGAGCCAAGCCACTGCTGGTAAATCAGCACTTTGGGGGAAAGGGGATGCTGGGAAGAGACTTGGAGGAGGATGCAAAGAGGGGAGTATTTGCAGCTGGAGGCTGGTGAGGTCTGAGCTGGGCCTGTTTGCCTGAGGAAGGTGCAGCAGTGGAGGGCATGTGCAAAAGTGGAAGCCTGGAGGAGAGGGGTGCAATCAGATGGGTGGAGTGGTGTTACAGGTGGTGTCCTTGAGCCGGGAAAGTACCATGGTGAGCACCTGATGGTCAGGGTGAGAACAGGTTGCTGTGGAGACTTCTGGAGAAAGAACTGGTAAATTGGCTTGTGCTAGGCTGAACTGGAAGTGACAGCTTGGTCTCCATGAGGAGAAGTCAGACTTACGCTGCTGCAACTACTTCACACAGCCATCAAAGGGCTGTGAGCAGGGTCTTCTCAATATTTGGTAGGTGTTTGAGTACAGAGGAGAAGGGAAAGAGCTGGAGCTGAGTCCTGGCTGGATTGACGCAAGTCCGAAGTCACATGGTGAATTGTACTGCAAAGATCTTACCCCCCTCTTGGGACAGGCAAGGAAGGGAAACAACACCTGTGAGAGATGAAAGCCCTGATGGGCTGCATGTGTTGGGGATGTTTAGATTGTGGACAGGGCTGGAAGCCCAAAGGAATAGGTATTTGAGGAAAGCAGAGCCTTTGAGCTTGTTTCTTATTTATAGTCTCTATGGGAGCTTTGGACCCTCTTATGGAAGGGAAGAAAAAAATATGTATCAGTTCCATCACAGTCAAATCCTTATTTGCCAAATAATCATGTCCATGGCTGTCTTCACTCTGTATTGCAGGATTTTTCTTCACTTTTTTGGGGACTGTTCCAGGCATTCTCCCTCATGGGTGGTCTCTCTCATCCCATCCACAATGCTTCTTGCAGCCACCCCAGAGCCTTTCCCAGCTTGTTCTCTGCTCTGGGATGAGCAAGACATTGACGCTCTGGATTGTTCTTGTTTCTGAATTTGTAAAGTCTATTCAGCAGATCAGTATTTCAGACCCTCCCCAGAGCTGGCTGTGTGGGAGAAGCTTGGAGCCATATTTGGGAGCCACTTCTGTCCCACTTTTAGTTCCAGGTCTGCAGCCTCGGGGATGCCATCCCATCACACCAACAGATCTGCTTGCCCTTCCCAGGGATGTCTGGAGAAGAGCAGAGCAAGGTGCTGTAACCTGGTAGTTCAGGTAGCAATACAGTCTTTTTTGCTTTTCCTTTTACTTCAGCTTTAGTTACTGTTTTCCTGCCGGTGGAAAATAACCAGTGTATACCTGTTAAGTTCCTGAGAGGTCTTAACCTTATTTCTAGGCTGGAAATACCATGCTCCATGTGTCAGAAACTGAGGGCTGCAGTAATCCAGCACTGCCCTGTCACCTCTGGGGAGCAGCCCACTGCTTCTGCACCACAGTTGCTTTGTTGGTGTCCCCTTGTTCTTTGCTAGGTGTGTGATGGACAGTGGCTCCTCAGCCCTGAGTCTGGAGGAAGGAAAGCGGGGCAGAGCAATGTCCTCCAGCCGAGGAGGTGGTGGTGGGAGCTTGTGGCACTGTGCCCTGCTCTGGGGGGCAATTTTCTGCCCCTTCAGCCTGCTGAGAGCTCAACCTGCTGCAAGCTTCCGATGTGTGTGCCGGTCCCAGGTGGGGAAGGTGCGGAGGCTAGAGGAGGGGATGGCCTCCTCCTGGATCCTGGATCATTGCAATCGGTGGGATTCAAAGCTGGGGAGGGAGTCCTTCTTGCAGAGTTAGCTGGGGAGCCCTAATTGCCCCTCTTCCCAAGACTCCTCCGCGTGTTAACGACCTGTAATGGGACGGGTTGTGCTAGCCCATTAAGCCCCAATGGGGTCCTTGTCGACTTAAAAGTGTGAGGAATTTCACTCAACCATGTTAAAACACTTCCACCCCCTTTAATAGCTTCACGCATTGATTCCGCCCTGTGGCACCTGGGGTTGTTGGCTGGGGAAAGCCATCTGGCTCTCCCCAGCCTCCTGCCCTGCCTTCGCGCAGCTACTTTGGCCATCATTCGCATTTCTGAGGGATCTTATTAGCGGGAGGGCTGTTCTAGCTCTTGCCTTTGCAGTGCTCCTGGTGGCTGGCTCGGCGCAGTCGGCGTGGGAAGCAATTTCCCTCCCATCGCACTGAGCGTGGTCTTGCTTTGCTGCTTTTAATGAGAGTACTTTTGCCCTGGCTTGTGTCAGCTGCAGCCCACCTGTGCTGCCAATTACTCCGGCGAATCTGGTGTGACCTGCCGGGCTGGATGTCCGAGGTTTAAGTGTTTCTGAGCTGCAAGGTGTGAAAAATCTCACCAGGGTTGAAACAGCGGGGTGGGGGAGCGGCTTTCTGGGTTATGAAAGACCTGAGGACATGCTGGTATCAGGTGCTGTTGATCTCCGGGGAATTTAGAGAATCAAGGGCTCGGTAATTGCAGGCATGTTGCCAGCGTGTTGAGAAAGGAATTCTTAATCACAGGCTGTGTGCCCTAATTCTTTATTATTATTTTTTTTTTCCTAGTAATTGAATTAAATGTGTATTGTAACACCTCGCTGGGTAGGCTGGGAAGGGTACACACACAGGCTTGAGGTGTGCCTGTGTGCAAACAGACTGACAGGGCTCTGTGGGAGCGGCAGCGGTGGTTCTGCTACATAAACACGATGCATCTGTCACACATTTCCCTTTTCTGGAGAAGCTGGCATGCCAGCCCGCGTGTGCCTTGCTCACGCTGACCCAGGCACCGTCTGAGATCAGCTCTCTGCGGTGCCCACGTAGCTGAGACTTCCTTCTGGCTGGTGCCTGATGCTCAGATTCGTTCCTCTGTCCTTGTAAAAACTGTTGTTATTGTCATGGTCGGAGTCATTGCAGGGCAGGTTTGAAGGAGAGCATTGGCTGGGCTGGTGTTAGCCCAGATTTGTTTTTTATCTTGCAAAAGGCAGCAGTGGGGTGTGGAAGTGGGGGTAGCTGGGTTAGTGCTGGGGAGTAAACCCTGTCTTGGGGCTCAGTGTCCCTTCTGTTGTTTATGCACCAACAAGCAACTCCTCTGTGTAAATACACTGATGCCTGAGGCACACATTTAGAGTTTCATCTGGTTTGAGATCCTCTGATAGGGCCCAGCAGCTGAAAGTTGGGAGAAGACGCAGCATTTTGGATGCTGGCTGGGCTCTGCAGTGGCTTGGAGGTGCTGTGGTCCCAGCTTGGTGCAGAGCAGGAGGCACAGTCCACGGGGAGAGCAAGTCCCTGGCAGCACAGCTGCAGGTCAGACACGTGGCTGCAATAGCAACTCATGTTAGCTATAACTTTGTCCAGGTTTGTGGTGTTGGGGAGAGCTCATCCATAGCAAGCAGCTCTCAAAAGGCTCCACCAGGTACTTTGTGAATTTTAGGGCAGGAGTTCTGCTGGCTCTTGCCTTCTGTGGGATCAGCTGTCAGTCTCCATGTATCATTCAGAAGTCCTGTGCTCACTGATAAATACTTCTGCAGTTAGATGCAGGGAAGAGAGCTACAAATATTCAAGGTGGGGCAATTACAGGGAGAGAAGTGAATGAACGAAGAGGGATGTGCAATCTCCCTCCCCAGCGCAGGGAGGGCAGGAGGGATTGATGCATTTAAAAGAAATGGGAAGATAACTGTTGGTGAAGTGAAATCTGTTTCAAAGGCTTAAACCTTCTCTGGACACCTGTGGCACAGCCTAGCCTGGGACTTTTCTTTCTTGGCAAGGATATGTCTTGTACGTGGAAAGCTGGTCTGAGTGACCTTCTGCGTCTGGCTGTCAGAGGAAATGTGCTGAGTCGAAACAAGCGTTCCCAGAGCTGAGTGCTCAGGCTCGGGGTCTGTTTATCTCCATGCTGAGATGCTGGGGTTGGCAGCCGGGCTGTGGGTCCTTCTCAAGTGCCTGGGCTCGCTCCCAACCCAGGCCCGTCAGGCCACTTGTGATATGAGCTTCCTTCTGACTCTGAAGGTCAAATGGCTTGCAGCAGGGTGACAAAGGAGCCCTTGATTTCAAAGAGATTGTTCTTGTGCCTTGCCCTAGGAGAGGTCTCATGGGCTGGGATGCATGCTGGCTGAAAGGAATGCTTAAAATGTTCTTTCTTTGCTCCTGTCAAAAGCCCTTGCAAATGTGAATCAAAATATCTGCCCCAGTGCTTTCCTGCTGCATGCTTTAGGCTGGTTTATTCCTTGAGAATGGCTTGGTCAGTGCAGCCAAATGTCCCAGGGTTCTGTCCCTGGCAGTGGACAGTAGTGGACATGCGAGGAATGGCGTAACAACAGGGTGAGCATGCGCTGTAACTCCAGTCTTTGACAGTCTTAAAAGTAAAGAGATTTTTTTTTTTTTTCCCTACCTGTGCTCTGGATTTGTCTAAGTGCATGAATTCTAAGAAAGCAAGTCCTGATCACCCACAGCATCACCACACTAGCCACCCACTCTTGGGAAGAGCTGAGGACCTGGCTGTGCTGGCTTTTTCTCCCTCTTTCTTTGGGGGCTCAGCTGCTGCCAGGGTTGAGATGGAAACTCATCCCTCACACTCCACCACTGCAAAGCCTGTATTTTCGTACCTGCAGCTGCAAGGTGCCCTCCAGCAAGGCTCTGTGCTCTGAGGAGCCTTGGTGATGCTGTGCACCCCAGCTTCATGCTGCATCCCTCCTCTGCCTAGACATGCCTTGTCAAGCATCTCCAGGCACAGGTTTTATGCTGTATGACAGTAATCTGGTTGTACATCTTCAGCACTGACTGATGTGTGACAGCTGTAAGATCAAGCACATCCCAGCTGCACCTCAGAGGTTTTCCCTGTCCCTTTCTGTTCTTGGTGCTTTGTTCAATTACATCTCTGCAATAAAGCAATTGAGGGTGCTCATACTGGGCAAATAAAATGTCAGTATTTCGGCCTGAAAAATACCTCACAGAGTTCTCTATGCAACTTTAAATTCAGAAGGAGAGCCCACGAACTGGCAGCACCAGTTCTGGTAAGCCTTTGGCAGTGCCCTTGTGATCCGTAACAAAAGGGTCATGAGTGACTTTGGCATGGCAGAAAGTTGTGTTAGGGATAGAGCAAGGTTGTGATCACTGGGTTGATCATCCCGCCTTAGTCCATTGCAGATGAGGTGTTAATTACTGTCGTCATGTGTAAATTGAAGGCAATGTTCAGGTGCTGGGAGGCAATGACTCTGCTTATGCATGGCAAAGTGCTTGCCAGTTGGAGCAGCGTGGCTGTATTTCATTTGTAGCCTGATCCAAAGGTTTCCTGCTTTGCTCCCGCTGCAAGTGTGGCTTTCTACCATCTGCTTGCCCTTGAGCTGCAGAACACGGCTCTTGGCCGGGGCAGTGATGCGCAGGGATGTTTGCAGAGCAGGGATGAAGTGCGTTTTATCCAGAGGGGAAACACCAGCAGGAAAGATGCTGAGTGCTCCCAGCTCTGCCATGTGCCTATTATGCTTCACTGGGAGCCATGCTCAGGCAGATGGGGGTCTTTTGGTATTTCTCCCCAGCTGAATGTAGTTCCTTGCTCCTTGTATAGACCATGGCAGGCTGGTTCCGTGCTTTCAGCTGAGGATGACCCTCACCAGGACCTAGCCTCCAGAGGTGGTGCATTGTAGCCTTGGTAGCAGTATGCCTACATTCTTTTGGTGACTAAAAGCTGAGTGGCTGTAGCTCTTTCCTTAGAGAAGAAGTAAAGGACCTGCTGGCTGGTGCTCCCCGTGGTGGGGCAGGGTCTGAGAAGCCAGTGGAGAGTATGTTCCCTGCATGGCATCAAGCCTTGCACATTGCTGTTACATCTGGCTGTGAAGCCTTTGGAGGATCTCTGCTCTCTGCACTGTGTTATACAAAATCCAATCTTCTTAAGATGCAGGTCTGTATCCACTCTCTCCGTGCTGCAGCTCTGGGTCACAGATGGTCACTTAAAAATCACAGGATTCCATCTGCCTTGAACTGAAGGAGGCTGTTTGACCCAGAGCCTCAGACTGAGATGCTGCACAGGCAGGTGAGGGAGGGAGATTTTTTTTTTTTAAACCTCTTGTTCTTTGTACCATTCCTTTGAAATGATCCAAGCTATTTAGGGAGTGGATGGTCAGAAGGCTGGCAAGGATGGGAGAATGAGGATGAACTGTCACTTGGTGATGGTCCAGAGTACCCAAGGAGCTTATGCAGGTCTGCCCAGAAGTTCCTGCTGGCGGAAGATGAAGTGTCTGTGCTGTCAACAGGTGATGGAGAGCCCCACTCTGACGCCTCCCTGTATCTGCTGGGCCAAGTAACCTTCCCTGGGAGAACGGGACCTGCCAAAGGGTACTTTTGCTTTCCCTTCTGCTGTTTGCCACATTCAGATTTGGGATTTGAATTTGCACTTGGTTGCAAAGCTGCCACGTTTCTCCAGCTTCTTCCAGCTCCTGGGGAACAGGCGTGAGTAAGCCCACGCAGTGCTATGTGCACCTGCTTCACCCCAGTGCTTCCCTGAGAGCTGAGAGGTGTAGGACAGGAAAGGCACAAGCTGCAGAGGAGCTGGTTGGTGTGCTTTGATCTTTCCCTCTTAAGCAGATCATGCAGCTGATCAGCAATCCTGGCAGGTTCCTTGTGACTGGGAGTGAGAGTTTCTTGGCAATGCAGGGAGCAGAATGCAGAAGGTTTGAAAGGGCACTGGGAGGTCAGGGCTCAGATCCAGCCAAGGGTAGTGTCACCCCAGGCTCTGCCAGGTGATGTGCAGGAGGATATTGCTGTGGTGTGGGCTGGTTGCTGTGATTCCTCTAACAGGGCTTTAACATGGTCAGAGGCACCTAAGAATTAGGTATCTGACCCTAGACAGAGTGCTCAGTGCCCTGTCATGTCTAGGCTGGCCTGAGGACAGCCTGGCAAAAGCTTACCTTGTGGCACTGCACAAACTGGGTTGGTTTGAAATACTGTGGAAGGAAGTAAGGAAATCTCCCCTCCTGTGTTTTTGGTTTTTTTTCTTTTCCAAATCCTCTTCTAATCACAGGGATTAGGCTGATTGCTGGCATGGCAGTACTCTGACTGTCCAGATGATAGCTTCCATTCTTTTGTTTTAAGCAATGGAAAGTACCAGCAAGAAGTCTGTTTGCACGAAGTTCATTAAAAAAAAAAAATTGTCTGACACCACTGCAGAAGCTGGTGGTTTCTCATCTGCCCTTTGGTTGTAAAAGACCTTTGGCCAGCAGAACAGGTGGAACAAGCTCCTGGTTTAGTGCTTGAGTGCACAAGGACACTTGTCCTGCTGTTAAGGCCAGGGTCTGTGCACATCATCTGCATTCTGTGCATCAGAAAGGAAAACAGCGGGAGTTTTACAGACCCTTGTGGTAAGGCTTTAAGGAAAGTCCTAGTCTTGTGATGGCCATAAAGATCTGAACCTTCAGGACTGCATTCCCCAGCTCTTAAGGGCCTTGTCTCTTATGACAAAAATCCATGGGCTGTTTTACCATATAGTCCAACATTTCTCTGCTCACAAGCCTGCTGTCCCTCTCTACAGCTGCTTGTGTGTGCAAGTGTTGCTGTGTGGCTGTGAGGTTTTGTCTTTGCAGCAGTTTTTGGGCTGATCAGTGATGCCTTCAGTGTCATGGGTTGAGGAATGCTGGTCCTAGGGAGTGACATGCTGCTGCACAGGGCTGGGAATGGGCACTTGGAATTTGTCTCTTCCCAGCCTGGATTGCATTTCTCTCTTCTTGTTTCAGTCAGTAATGCCTGACTGAGCTCATCTTGCTCGGGAGAAGTTTGTGCCTGCCTTGCCAGCTCTGAGCCCTTCTAATACGCTTCCCCAGGCATTTATTCCTGTGCTCTCTCCACAGCTGTCACCAGCTCGGAGCACAGACGTCTTCAAGATTGAATGCTCTCATGTTATCATTTGGAAATACATGAGCAAAAAAGATTTTTGTAGGAAATGATAATGACCTTGATGTGTTTGCAGTCAGTGAGACATCAAACTGCCTCTTCTGGAGTTCCTCTTGTGTGAGCGAAGCTGAAGCCTTTCTTTCGGGGAAGGATCTCTTGGTTGGTCACACATTTAGCAATACCTGTAGCCTCCTGTGATTGTTATTTGTCCTTGGAGGTGAATCTTTTCTTGATTCAGGCATATTCTTACTGGGGATATTTCCCTAGGAAGGGAAGCTGTGGGGAGGAGGGGAAGGGTTTTCTTCTCCCTGCACCCCAAACTGTCTCTGAAGCATCCTGGTGTCTCTCTGACAGCTTGGATGTACTTGTGCTGTGGGTTGCAAGCAATGGTGTGGCAGGTTTGTGTTTACTCTCCCATTGCTCCTGGAAGCCTGGCTGTGCCAGAATCCAGCTTCATACTGGCATCTGGCTGGCCCTCTGAGCTGTGCCACTGGCCAGTGGACTTCAAAGCTGGTGGCCCATCGGGGCGCAGTGCAGGAGCTTCTCTTGGCACCTTCTCTGATGCACTTGGCTGCCAGCTCCGTGGTGTCTGCCATCCCTGCTTGGAGGGGACAGGCGTGCTGAGGGTTTGATCTTGCCAGCTGCTGGCAGCGGCACATTTTAATTTCCGTAATGGACCTGGTTCCTGCAGAGATGGTCTGGAGAGAGATAAATCACACGACTTGGAAAAGAGAGGTTGGGGCACCAGGTGAAGGAAGAGCCCATGTAGTTCCCATCCAGTTTCTTCCTCTGTTTCTTGTCTTTGCCAAGGCAGACATGCTTCCTGCATTCCTGGATCCTCTCCAATATCTTGTAGTTTACCAGGCTGGAGATGGTATAAATCACATAATTCACAAATGGAGGATGCTGAACCAGAGCGTTTCCTGGCCCTGATGGGAGCAGGGAGGGAAGAAAAGGAGCAAGAAGGCTGAAGAGCCTTCTTTGATGTTGATGTTTGAGTGTGTGGGAGATGGTTTCTGGGTAGGGGTGAATATGAAGAAAGCAGGAGTCTGATTCTCCACACAGAGAGACTGTTTAAAGGAAGGTGCTGTGTTACTGCTGCTTCCCATCACTCTTTCCCCATCTGTCCCCACATTTGTCACAGCAGCTGCAGGACTGGAGGTAGGAGATGTTTCCAGATCTGTGCCTCCCACCATCCCTCTGAGGAAAAGAGCACTGCTGGGGGTAGTTCCATATGCAGTTACCTCTGTCCAGGTTGGCCAGGCCTCTTCTGCTTCCTTGATTGAGACTAATGCTATTAAAAAAAAAAATAAAAAGCAGTCTGATTTTAGTATATGGGCTGTGTGCAGCATCCCTTCTGGATCTCCATGGCTCTTCTGGCAAAAGGGACCTTGAAGGTGGTGCCAAAGCAGATTTTTCCCCCACTAAGTCTTCTTGCTTATCTACTTTTTTTGCTGCTTTTCTTCTAATGCCGTGTTGCTGAGCATAGGCCTTTCTGGAGGGAGCTGGAGAAACGTGGTCCCTGAACACCTTTTTGAAAATTCTTCAAGTGTGGAAGTGCTGTGAGATGCTGGGGTGGGACAGTGAGTGGCCTGTGTCCCAGGTTCTATCCAGTCACCTCCTGGGAGGCTCCAACCAGCCATGGCAGCAGAGCAGAAGCAGACAAAGCTTAGCAGCAACTAAGTCCATGTGTAATGGCAAAAAAAACAACGAGAACAAAAAACCAAACCTAACAAAAAAAAACTCCCCCCAAAATCTTAAGAAAATGACAGAAAAGGAAGAAATACTTCTTCCTTTTTCCAAGTAATCATTTTGTTAGACTGATAAGTGAGGTACTGTTGTCAAGATTAGGAGGCAACCTAAAGGAGGGCAGGGCAAAACCTAAAAAAATCAATAGATGAGAATTGAACTCTGCTTCTGGTACCCTAGGACTGCCCAGTTAAATTCACTCTCTTGGATGAGCTCAAGGAAGCAACTTCGGCTGTGCAAATACCCTAGGGCTTTGATATCCTGGCATGAGCACAAGCCCATGTGTCTTTGCAGGTCCTTCAAGAGCTTCTAAGTGGTTTTGGTTTGGTTTTTGTGCACTCCCAGCAGCAGTTCTGCCCCTTATCCCTGTGCTGCACTTTTCCTGTTTGCTTGGAGCTGATGGAGACCAGAATGCGCCTCACAGCTTGTAATGAGCATGGATAATACAGATCAGAAGTGCTCTGGGAAATTATGTTTTCCTTCAATTATATGTGCTTGTTACTTGTGGCAAGGGCAGGAAGTGTCCCTGAAGGTGAAGGGTGGGTAGAGTTCACGCAAAACCAAAACAGCCTTTTTTGGCTGGTTCTTCTAGTCTTCCCTCCCTCCTGATGGAGGTTTCTTTGCCCTGGTGCCCGGAGGCCACACTTGTGCTCCAGCCTCCACCAGGCAGGCAGGAATGGTTGCAGATGAGCACCTCAGGCAGTGGAGAGGGAGCACACAGCATACTCTGCTTGCTGCCCTGAAATGAGTTGCCTTCCTCTCTCCAGACCTGGTTTTGTTTTGGCTTTTTTTTTCCTTCCCCATTCTTGTTGTATCTGCACAGGCTCTAAATCTTTCCAGGCAGGGCCTCTTGCTGTGTGAGCAGGGCTGGAGCTATCAAAAACTCTGGGAATGCTGCAGAGACACAACTGCAAATGGACAGTGGGGTCAGCATGGCTCAGCCCTGACCCTGCTGATGTTGAGTGGCATCACTGCAAGCACACAGGAGTCTGGTGACCAAAGAACTTGTAGTGGTTCTAGCTGCCTTCAGGAGACCGTGATTGGAAAGCGGTGATGAAACAGTGAAGGACTGTTGTGGGAGAAAAAATGCCTGGGGCAGCTCACTGTGAGGTTGTAGGAAGCTTTATATCCTGAGAATACTGTGCCCAGTTGCGTTTTTAGGTTAATAATTCTGCACCTGGGGAAACTGAAGTAGAAAGTGGACTTTAAAATGGGAGTCTCTCAGGGATGTGAAGTTGTCCTGGAGAAATTGATCAGGAAGAGAACTAGGAAAGGAAAAAATTGTGAGAAGACATGCCACAGTGAGGGATGTAAAATGAAGAAGTGTGCTTATATGGGGATTTCTGCAGGCCTGGAAAGAACAGTAAAACTATTAGAAACTCATGTGAAAGGGATGCTGCTGGATGCCAGAAAGGAGTGTGGATGCTTTTGAGTTCACAATGGGATGAATCTCTAAGTTATGGTTGGAAGTGTCTGTGGTGTATGATCTCAGCCTTTCCAGCTGGTGAAGGAAGGAAGGAGAAAGGCTTTTTCACAGTACTGCCAAGGAGAAGAAAATAGAAGAGAGACAATAGGTCCATTAAATAGAATTGGTTTTTCACCTATTTCCCTCTCTCAAATGATTGAGATCCTTGCCATCTCTTTATACCTGTCTGTAGCAAGACCAAAAAAGCCTAAAGAGATACATGGGAGATTGGGAACAAAACATGACTATACAGAAATAGCTATTAAGGAAAGTTTGAGGGTACTTTGCAAGCATCTCAAATGCTTGGCTAACCTCAGTAAATACTCTTCAGGGCATTAGGGGAATTAATGATGGAATGTAAATAACTGCGTCCCTTTGCTTTAAAAAAAGAAGGTAGTCTGGTGCCAGAGGTGTTGACAGTGCAGAGGATGCCCCAGTCTGAGTGGCAAGAAGGGCTCCCAGTGAGTTGTTCCCATCTCCACATGAAGTGGTGTAATGTCTCTGCACTCTCATGTGCAGGTTCAGCTCCAGGATGCACCTCTGAAATGGGATTACAGCCCCAGCGTGAAAGATCTGTGCCATTTATTACTCAGCTCAAAGAGGAATCCCAGACAGCCTTGCCTTAAAGTTGAAGTGAGCTGCAGCTGGAGGGAGGAGTAAAGACCAGGCTTTGGTGCTGCAGATGAGTTTAAGAGTTGCAAAGTTTCCCTGACAAAATTGGTTTCAGTATGGAAGCAGGAATGGAAGAACAGTGAGACTTCAAAGTGATGGTGAAACACAGGGAATGCCTGTTCTGACCTCTTGAGGTTGCTGGTCTGTCCTAAGTGATCCTCCCCTTGATCCAGTGAGGATAGCTGACTTGCATTTTGAAAGCAATATAATCTGCCTT
This sequence comes from Pseudopodoces humilis, assembly GCF_049639895.1. Taxonomy (NCBI): domain Eukaryota; kingdom Metazoa; phylum Chordata; class Aves; order Passeriformes; family Paridae; genus Pseudopodoces; species Pseudopodoces humilis. The sequence continues at coordinate 68,992,231 of NC_142203.1, read as the reverse complement.
CTCTTTTTCCACTGGCCTGACTCTGAGAACATGGGCTTCTCCTCTGGCAAGTCTCATACATGTGACATGAAGAGATAAAGGAAGGTGCAGAGGGACATCTCAGGGTGGGCTCTCAGTAGATGCCCTTGGTGTTGTGATGCAGGTTGGCTTCTGGTTCATCTCTTTGGGTGGTCCAGGGAAGGGGACTAGGGCATCTCCAGTACTCAGCTGCCCACCTCTCTTACAGCTTGGGCCCTAATGGGTGGGGTGGCTTGCAGTTGCAGCTGAGACCTGGGCATAATTCTTGCCTCCCCAGCCTAGTTTGCCCTCTTTAAGTGAACCACAAGCAGAGTTATCTCCTTTGCCTTTGCTGCAGCCCTGGACAAAACCCCCACTGCCAGCAGAAATCTCCCTGCACTTTTTGCAGGGGGTGATTAAGTCCTCTCCTGATCATCTCCTGGCTTAGTTGAACCAATTGAGCGCTCAAGCCTGTGTCTGCACAGCAGGCTTTCCAGTTCCCAATTCATTCTCCTAATTCTTTTTGGAAGCTGTTCCACTTCCACAACCTCTTTTTTTCACAAGTGTGGACACTAGCACTGGAGGCAGCAGCCAGGAATAGTCTCACTGTGCTCTAGCAAGATCTAACACTAAGCTCATGCTGTTAAGGATACTCCCTGGTGTATGCAGGGCATTTTTTTGCCTTAATTATATTACTCACGCTTGAACAGCCTGACTTGTGTGTAGGAGCCTCAGAGGAGATTTGGAACGGCATTTTAGGATATAGGAGGCTTGTTTAGGTTAACAAGTGGACTGCAGTATTTGATTGTGCTGGCATAGATGGTGCTCAGCCTGGAAGAGGAGCTTCAGCAAAGGGGACACAGCAAGGAGAGCCAGTTGCCCTTGTGACACTGGGCGTGCAGCAGATGCAGCGTGGCAGAGTTTTGCTTATGCCATGGCCTTGGGTCTGAGGGTAGGGATGAAATAGTGATGATTACTTGGGAGGATCGGTTTTCCGCTGAGCAAGTAGGTGGAAAGTCAGGCAACAAAATTAGCTGAGTACACAAACAGTCTGGGCTGGACGAAGTTCTCTCCCCTGGGAGAGATTAAGGCATGTGGTGTCTTACGTAGCAGCGATGGCCCGTGTGCACTCGCCGTGCCTTGGCGCTCTGAGCTGACAGTTGTTGAGCTGTTGGCTTTGTGCTCTGTCCTCATCACTCCCAGCCCCTTTCCGGTGACCAGCTGGGGTAGAATATCTCCTGACACATGCTCAGTCCTTCTTGCTGCTCCTTTCCCACAGGTGGTTGAGCGTCCTGCCCTCCGTCCCTGGGTCAGCTGAGCTCAATTTTGCATCTTGCAAAGATCTTGGATCTGTATGTGACTGTCAGGGTGTGAATGGTGCCGTGGTACAGGCAGGACTCTGTAAGCCCTGTGCCCTCTGGTTTCTGCCAGCTGAACTTTTAACAGCAGAGGCTGTACCTGTGAACATCATATGAGACTTCAGAAATAACTGTGATTGCACTCAGACTGTGTCCCTGAGCTGCTGGGTGCAAATGTCAGCACACCCATGAGCATGGAGCAACTGGCATCTCTCTCAGCCTCTTCCTGGACACACAGGATCACAGAGAGGAGGTGATAGGTGCAGCTGAGCATAGCAACAGAAGTCTTCAGATCCTCAGCTGTTTGTCACCTGGAAGCGTGGAAGTCAGCATGCTCTTGGTCCTGGCAGCAGGCTGGTGTGCAGTGATTTTCCTCGGATCACTGTAGCCGTGATGTAGCAGCTGTGGCTGACCTGCAGGTGTTAGCTGTTTCCATTCTGGTAACATCCTACCCAAACTCCATCAAACAAACAAACAAAAAAATAAAAATAAAAATAAAAACATAAAAATTGTTGCATATTTGGTTTTTTTTAAGGTTGCATCTGCCTCTTGGTGTCAAAACACCTTAGGAGGTGGTAACTTTTTTGCAACAAAACTTGATACAGGAATGGAAAACTTCCAGCAAAGTCTTAATCTTACTTTATTTCTGAGAAGGATGAGAGCTCTTTCCCCGAACCTATCTAACAGGACATAGATAAACACTTGGCAAGGTCTGAATGTAAAGTCCCTTGGTGGGTCAGAATTCACAGTACATGGTAAAACAATAAGAGGCTTGAAGGTGTCTCAAGCGGCATTGCAAGTAATCTCTTTAATTCTGCTTTTAATTTATGTCTGCTAATGAGCAGGGAGGAGTGGCAGAAGTCTTAAATTCATCTTGTGTAACTTGGAAAAGAGAATGAAATTTGAGGAGCCGCCAGAAAAAAAAAAAAAAAAAAAAAAAAAAAAAAAGGCAAGGATGTGAAAAGACTGCAAGGAAACCAAAGCAAGAGAGGATGAGAAATGAAAACTCCAGGCTACTGCAGGAGGGAAATTAAATCCTAAAGTATAAGGAGTTTGGATGTTTCCTGTGCTGAAAGCATCAGACTTCAAGCATTTTGCAAATGGAGTCCAGGGGCCAGGTTTCCTTCTGCATAGTTTGGTGTGCACCATGCTGGGTTCCTGTCAGCTGCCTGGCTCCAGATGTACAATTGCCCTGCTTAGGCAGGAGCAGGGATGGGAGGAGAGCTCTCTGGTGGTCTCCTTTCTTGGTGTGCATCCCTGGGGACTCTCCCCTGCTCTGAGGCTGCTGGTGTCTGGGCAGAAGGTAACACTGTGGGTTTTCCAGGTGCTTGCAGATAGCAGTTTGACCTGGTTTTCTGGCTGGTTTTAGGTAAAAGGGTCACTCTGACTCGCATGCTGCTGCTTTGGCAGCATTCATCACACGGCCAATAACTTTGGTGTCTTGTAGCTCCTTTGTCTCAGGTGTGTACCACCAGAAAAGCAATAAAGAAGGAGCAGGGGCTATGGGAGGAACAGGTCTGGGTTTTCTCTTCTCTATTTCTTGCCTCAAATTCAGTCTGAGAAACCCTAAGGAGGTGCCTCAAGGTGGAAAACACATATTGGAGAGGACTGGAATTATTTTTTGCTAGATACAAAGGTGGCTTGTGACTCTGGCACCAAAAGTCAGAAAAAAACCCCAGGCTGTGCAAGCTGGGGGAGCTTTTGCTTTGTTCTCCACTGACCCACTGAGTGGGGCTTTGGAAGCAGGCACCCTTAAACACAATTTTATATCTGTCTTCTCATGGCTGCCTCTGGACAAGGCAGATGTTGAATTGCATTGCTTCCCCCTCGTGTTCACCTGCAGACCTCCACAGCCTTGGCCAGTAAATTACCAGCCTAAACTTCTCCACAGGAAACTGCAAAGTAAGTAAATATTCTCTTTTAGAAACTTCTTTCCCGGTTGAATTGACTCTCTTGGTACTTTCATGCATTTTAAGAAGTCAGAACAGTTCACAATTGAAAACAAGCAATGTTTAGCTCCTGTGAAGGGAAATAGTCAGGTACCAGAAAGACTGTCATTTTCACCATGCTCTTACAAAGGAGGGTGTTACAGTAAGCTTGCTTGTTTCACTGGAGGAGAATTCAGCAGGCTTGACGGAAACCGGATGAGACAGGCAGGGTAAATGGATTTTGCTGGGCGAATTGAAAGCAAAGAAACACGCACATGTGGTGGCTGGTCAGGAATTAACTGGGTCTTGCAGAAACCAGGAATGAGTTAGGGACAGAGAACTAGGAAGCCTTGAAACAACATCTGTCCAGCTATGTTTAAGATCTCTTCACCTGTGGTGTGACTCCAGCGGCAGGGTGCAGTGAGCCAGGTGGCTGTGCTGAACTGTTTCTCTGCATCTTGGCTCTCCATGGGCTGGGAAGGGTTAGGAGTGTTGAGCTCCAGTGCTGCCATGCTGGTGTAAGGTAAGTCAAGGGGGCTTCCTCCAGGTGCAGCATCCCATGGGGTCAGCATCACCTGCTGGAGGTGGCCAGGAGCTTGTGAGAACCACTGGGATAAAGGAAAAGGGGATGAGTGATACCCAGCCTTGCTTGCGGGGGCAGGAGGTTCTGCAGTGTTTTCCCACTTCTGGAGGGTGATGCCCAGTGAGCATGGTGTGGGGATTACTGTATCCCTTACTAGCACTTGTTCCCTGCTCCCAGTGCAGCATCAGCAAGGACCCTTCTGCTGGACTGGGACCTCTGTTGTGTCTTGCTCACAGCTGTGTGGAGGGCTGGGGAGATGGGGGGCACTGGAGTGGTGTACAGCATCTTATCTGTGGCCTCTTCTGCAACAGCTCACTGCCATAACATGAGAACAGGGCTCCTGTCCCACAGCCCTGCAGGCTCTGAGCAAAATTACTTGTTTGCACCATTATAGCTACTAAAAAAAGAATCTTCCGGAGCTGGGGGTGTGGGGATGTATTGGGTTTGTGTGCAAGGCTTTGGTGGTGGGGGTGGGAGCTGCAGAGGTGGTTTCTGTGAGAGGATCTGCCAGAACCTTCCCCTGTCTGACAATAACAGCTGGCTCCAAGACAGACCTGCCACTGGCCATGGCCAGGCCCACCAGCAGCTATGGTAGAGACTCTGGGGTAACAGATTTAAGAAATGGGGGAAAAACTGCAGTTGCAGCCAGGGAAGAGAGGAGTGAGGGCATGTGAGAGTGACGTCTCTGTAGACAGTGAAGGCCTGGAGAGAGGAGGTGCTCCAGGTGTCAGAGTAGATATTCCCCTGCCGCCTGTGGTGCACCAGGGTGAGGCAGCTGTGTCCCTGCAGCCCTTAGAGAGGTCCATCCTGGGGCAGACATCCACATGCATTCTGTGGAAGACCTCATCATAGCAGGTGGATGCCCAAAAGGAGGCTGTGACCCTGTGCTGGAGCAGGCTCCTGGGTGCACCTGTGGCCTATGGAGACAGGCCCACACCAGAACAGGTTTTCTGGCAGGACTTGAGACCCTCTGGGGTCATGTTGGAACCCATGTTGGAATAGTTCCTGACCATGTGGAGGGTTGCTCCTGACCCCATGGAGGAGACCTGTGCTGGAGAAGTTCATGAACTGCAGCAAGCGAGATGGACTCACACTGGAGAAGTTTGTGTAGGACTGACTCCTGTGGTAGGGAACCCACTCTGGAGCGTGAGAAGAGTGTGAGGATTCCAGCCTCTAAGGAGAAAAGAGCAGCAGAGATGTGTGATGAACTGGCTGCATCCTCTAATCCCCATTCTGTAAGAAAGCATGTAGAGAAAATTTGGAGTAAAATTGAGCCCAGGAAGAAGAAGGGAATGAGAGGAAGGTGTTTAAAGATTTGGTTTAATTTCTCATTACCCTACTGTGATTTGATTGGTAATAAAATACATTAATTTCCCCAAGCTGAGTCTGTTTTGCCAGCAACTGTAATTGGTGAGTGATTTCTCTGTGCCCTAATCTTGGCTGAGGAGCTTTTGCTGTATTTTCTACCTTCCCTGTTCAGCTGAGGAAGGGAGTGATAGATAGCTTTGGTGGGTGATAGATAGCCTGGATCAGTCACAGGGGACTCTGAGCTTTATCCCCTGGGAATGACCAGATGGGAGTCCAGCAGAAAAGGGGCATCATGGTTGGGTTTGCTGTGCTTCTCCCAGCCTGCTGAAGGAGCCTCAAAACTGTGGGGGGCCCTCTTAAGTGTGTGAGGACAGCTACAGCTAAACAGCCTTTCTGGTGTCATCCTACAGTAAACCACCTTGGCAGGGAGAAGTCTGAGTGCCAGAATGAAATATCCTCCTTAATCACACACCAAGATACTCCTCTAGCAGAGACTTCTTTCCTAAACAGGAGTGACATTGGCCAGGCAGCAGATTCCTTGGGTAGCAAATGTGACCCAGAGTGTTAGGAAGAGGGTTTTAGTTCTTCCATGTTGACTGTCTCTTACCTCCCCGGTGAGCACTGAGGCAGAAATACGCTCATTAATAAAAAATATTGTGCTCTGCCTCTTGGTAGTGACTCTATTTACTTTAGTAAAGGGAAGTTATATTCTCCATCAGTGTAAGTCAGGAATAGTTGCCAGTGTGGTGTCCCTTGGCAGGCTTATGAGCTTCAAACAGAGATGAGGAGCAGAAGCACTCAAACAGGGGGCAAATAATAAGCAAATTATAAACCTTATCATTTATAAGCTTATAAAAAAATAAGCAAAACCAGGTAAAAACTGAAGAAAAGTAGGGCATCTGAAGATAAGGAAGGCTGCTTGAGTAGAGGTGGCCTGGGAAATGCTTAAGAAGTTTAACATTAGAGCACTGCATCCTACATGTAACCCATGAGTGCCTTGGGATCTTGGGGCTGATGATCCAGGCATGGCTCTTGGACTGTTTGTTTCTGTTTTCTGTGCACTTGAAGCCAAAACACCTGGAGTCCCCCTTCAGCACTGATCTCTGAGGTGCAAGGTGGAGATGTGCTTGGGCTCAAAGCCTTGATTACAGTTTCATAGATTCACCTGGATCTTGCATTCTGTGTTGGAAGTGGCTGGATCTGGAAGCCTCTGTTGTTCAGCAGACAGATGCTGGCCATGTCTGTGTGTTAGTTAGTGGCACAGACCAGTTCAGCATCTTGGTCGGTGTCAAGGCTGAATGGAAGCCCAATACTTCAGGATGAGGGGATGGGGAATCAGTCTTACATGGGTCTTGATGGTGAGGGTAAGCTAAGTTTATTTCCTCCTTGCCAAAAATTAAGTCCTTCAGCTTGTGAGGTGTACCAGCAGCCCTCAGATTTGCAGAGACATCAGTGTCCCTCCTGTTGCCAGCACTGATTGGTGCTACAAGGTGGCCCCACTACTGCTTTCCTCTGGACTTATCCCATGTCAGCCTACCCCTCACTCCACAGCTGGCATAGCCACTGCCTGGATTTCCCCTTCCCTGCCAAGGTGCAGGCTGCATCTCCCTGCCTGGCACCAGGCACCTGGATTCCCCCTAATGGGAAAGGGAACTTGCTTGCCTGGAGTTCCCACTGGACTTTGTCAGACCTTGGGGAGGTGTAGAGCAATTGCTTCCCAGTTGCCATCATGTCAACAGGGGCTTGCTATGGGGCCACAGCTGCTGTGGGACAGGCTGTCTGTCATGCTGGAGGGGTTGTTTTCTCTTACCAGCCTACTTTGCTCCTTTGGGTTAAAGCCTTTGACCTGATGAAGTCTGGCAAGCTGGACTCCTTGTGAAGTGTGCTTTGGGAAGGGTGTTGCTTAGCATTGGGTTGTAGCTGCCCATTGTGAAGTAGCAGCAGGATTTTTACCTGCTGGCAGGATTCCTGGGTTCTGGAGCCCAGCAGGAGGCTGCCTGGACCCAGAGCTGTGTTTATACAGCTGCTCCAGCAGCTTTTCCAGCATCCTTGGAGCCCTGTGACACTGCCACTGCTGGAGGGTGTTGCTGGGGCTGGAAGTGCTTACAGGTGTGGTGGTGTCTAGCTGTCAGGTTGTGTCCTGAGTATCTGCATCCTGGTCTCTCCCACTACACTAGAAGTACAGGCAGGGTCCTACCTCCCCCAGATGCTGTAAGTGCAGAGCATTTCCTGTGTGAACTACCTCTGTGCCTTTCAGTGGCTTAGGAATGTCCTAATCTTTATGCTAATGCAATTCCCAGTTCTCCTCTATCAGGACTGGGCCAAAACCTCTGGATTTGTCTTCCTTACCTCTCCATCCTTTTAGGCCCCCAACCCAGCCTGGCAGTGCTCTGGGAAGAAGCATCCATTGGGGAACAAGTAGCAGGCAGCAGCAGGATGAACAGAGAGAGCGTGCTGGTCCCTCCTAGTCAGCAGTGCCACCTGCGACTGTCGCATCTCCTGCCAGCCAGATGCTGCCCATGGATCCCATCTCCCACGGGCAGGCATGGGGAGCCCATCCAGCGCCTTGTAGCAGGAGGCCAAGGCTGCTTCTCGGAGCTGGGAGGACAATGAAGGCGCTGAAGCAGCCAGAGCACGGCCGGGGGCAGAGGGGGACAGGCAGGCAAGGGAAGCCATGCAAATGGGGACTTTGATGTGGCTGCAAGGACCGGGGCTGGAGCATTGTTCCTATCACATCACATCAGTTTCACATTCCTCATGCAGGAGTGATCAACGCTTTCAGGGCCAGACAAAAGAGCAGGGAGATGAACAAAAGCGAGAGGGGGGGCTTTACCTACTGCAGAATAGAGGCAGAGGATGAATTGCTCTCTTGGCAAGCCATGGAGATGGGCTGGCAGTTGCTGTGCTTTAGAGCACCAGCTTAAAATTTTTCTCTTTTATTTAGAGGAGGGAAAAAAAAAAAAAAAGGCAGGAGAAAGGGTTTCCTGTGTGTAATCTTTACATTCCCTTGCCTGGTCTCCCCAAGTGATGACTCTCATCCTACTGCAGAAGTGTCCTCTTGAGAAGAGCAACTGGCAAGCATGGGTTTGACCCAGACTCCAAGGTGAGAATACTTTCAAGGCAATGTTCTCCCAAAATTAGCAAGGTGAATGGGCTTTGAGGGGTCTGAGCACATACAGTGTAAGACTGGGCTCTGCAGACCTGTGAGGGTTGCTCACATCAGCCCTGGAGCAGTGGGAAGAGCTGTGTTGGAGGGAGTTGACCATTGTGCCCAGTTCTAAGCTGGGGTGAGGAGTAGAAGGGAGGAGGAGGTGAGGAAGCACTTCATCTTTGCTGCTGGTCATTCCAGGGTCCTGCCTGTTGCTGCAGGGATAATTTGGTCAAGTCCCTTCACTGGGCTGTGTTTTGCTAGAGCTGGAGAGCAGGGATAGCACCCAAGGCAGAATATGGCACATGCCCGTGTGTGTGTGTGTGTGTGTGCACACTTCTGTGCTGCCATGTCAGCCTTTGCTGCAGCCCCAGTGGCTGAGCCCAGGGTCAGTGGATTCTGGCTTTGCTCACCTGTTTTTCTGTCCCTGAACTCTCCTGGCTTTTGCCTGTCACTGTCTCCTCTCTGTGAGCCTGCAGTCCACGTTCTGCCTCACCCTCAGCTTCCTGCTTTCTCTGGTGTATGCTGCCATCCCCTTACCTCAAGAAAGAGTGAATTGTACCAAATCTCTATTTTCCCCTTGTGTATGCTCTCTGCAATTTGGATTTTGAATGTATTAAGTGGAACTTAATAGCTCCTCAAGGATGCTCCAGCCTCTTAGCCTTTCCCAAAAGCCTTTTTCCTGTGGAAGCACAAACCTTGAACATTGTCCCCACTGCACAGCTGTCCCCTGCTCTCCCAGCCCCATGCACTGCTCTGGCTGCCCCCCCTTAGCCCTGACCCACGGCCCCCTCCCCTCCCTCAGCTCTGGGCCCCTCTGCCTGAAAGGCTGTCAGTCAGGCTGAATTGTCTGGTGGTTTTGTGATGTGGAAAGACTCCCACCAAGGAGTCAAGGGCCAGGCTGAGACCTTTAAACTCGATCCCATTTGTGTCTTAAATCAAACAGGAATCCAGGTCCTGGGATGGAGGGGGAGGTTTAAGGGGATGCAGAGGCTCAAAAGCCTCCACTGCCTCCCCTGAGTTTTCCTGGAGCCCTTTCCCCACCTGCACTGTGTGGAGCAGGGAATGTGCCCGTGGAGCTTAGGGCTTGTTTCTATCTGTAGTCCTCTGCTCTGGGGTTGGCAGTGCTGCTTCCTTTAGTGCTGACCCTTTGAACCACCCTCTGCCTTGGGGTGCATGGCAGAGGTGGTCCTCTGAGCGAGGGTTGAGGAATGTGCTGGGAAGTGGAGACTTCCCTAGGGAAGAGAAGGTTTCTGGGATCTGCTGTTGGGAGTATATGGGGCTGGGGAGGGGAGCAGGGCTCAGCAGCATCTCAGGTCTCACCAGCTTGTGGTGGCTGCTGCTGCATGGGAGGATGTGGGTGCAGAGGACAGATGTGTGACTGATGTCCTGCAGGTGGCTTCAAGGTTAAAAGCAATGTTTTAGCCTCCTCCCAAGACTCTACAGGTAAGCTTAACCTTACTGGACTGTTGTCATTACAAGGAGGAGAGTGTCCTAATTGCTGTCCCTGGTGTGCTCAGTGGCTTGAATCACACAGTGCCTGGTGTTGGAATTCATCTGCTGGTGCCCATATAGCGGGGATAAAACCAAAACGAGACGTCCCAAATGCCCAATCTACTGCCAGAATAGGGCTTCAGGAGAGGCAATGAGTGTTAAACTTTCTGCTTTTCCTTGCTTTTTACTTTACTTTTACACACTTACTGAGTGTGTAAAAATGGGCTCATTCTGCAGAAAGAAGCTCCTCTTAAATGGCAGGCTGAAATCTCTGCTTTTTTCTCTAGAAAGGGGTTTGACAGCAGCAGAGCTAGTGCTGCCCTGGGGTTGAGCCCCATTCCATCTCACAGGGTTTGCTGGGGGCCCTTGACCTAGGGCTGCTGCACAGAGGAGGGAGGGCAGGGCTGGGTGGGGAACTAGATTTTTCAGCCCAGTTCATGTCTCTCTCTGCCTCCTTGTGAGAAAAGGGCTTGTTATTTTTTTTTCCCTCCAGCTTCTTTCCAAAGTCCGCATAGGTCAGCAATTTCATTTCATCTTCCCAAGAGTAAGGTGCAAATCTCTCTTGTCCTGACAGAGCTGTGTTTTCAGGAGAAGCCTGGAGCTGCCTTAAGACATGTACAAGCTCAGAAATGCAGTGGCTGTGTTTATTTTTTATGTTCTGGGCAAAGTCAGAGCTGCTGCCGGTGCTAAGTAAATACAGAACTACCCTCATGAGTGACTGCATTAGCCCAGGCCATACTCACTGCCTGCCTGAAACCAGATGGATCTGTCTGGGGAATGGAGCAGCAGCTTTCTTGTGACTAGCAGAGGCAGAGCCACTGGCATTTGGATTACCAGCTCTCCTGTGCTTTTAACAGAGTGCCAATGTTTGACAAAACCATTAAGTTAAATTAAGCCCTACGTGTTTCAAATGGATTCTGAGACTTCTGGCTGACTCATTAGCAGAGCTGTCTCTTCTCCCTTTCGTCTTTCTCTCTCTTTTTTTTTTTTCCCCCTTCTTTTTCCTTCCCTCCCCCTCCTCCTTTTAATTCCCTCTCCGCAGCTGGTTTCACTGCTGACATTTAAAAGCAACATGTGGAGACTCAGGGAGAGACCTGGCGTTGGGAGGGAGCCCGGACGTGCCCGGTCCCGCTGCGGTGGGCACGGAGGATGCTTGGAAGGCGTTTGCTCGACGCAGGCGCTGGGTCCCGCAGAGCCTGCGTATGGGTTGGCCAGGGATGCTCCGGTCCCTGCAGAGCCCACGGCTGCTCTGCCTGTACCCATTGCCAGTGTTATTTATGGCCGGGGCTGCTGCTTTGCTGGGCCGTTTCCAGAGGGCAGAGAAGGATGCCCTGTGTTTCCCGGGGCTCGCAGCGGAAGGGCAGGGATAGCAGGGAGCATCGGTGGGAACAGGGGCAGTGGCAGCACGGTCTGTCCGAGTCACCTTGACTTGCCTCTGGCGAAAGTGAAGTACTTTAAAGAGGCACAGGGCGATGACCTTGTAAATGGATGCGTGACCCAAGTGCTTCCCTGTGGCGTCGGCTTCTTTGTGTCCCTGATACTGCTCTTCACGCCTGTGGGGAATCACTGGGGCTGGGGGTGGTTGCTGGGGTCTCATTTGCACAGCTGCGTCTCAACTGTGCAAGCTCTGCTAGTCACTGGTGTGAGAAATGCTGCCAGGCTTTCCCTGTCCCTCTAAGGCAGCTTTTCTTGGGGCAGCAGAGCCCCTGCGGGACCTGGCTCCGGCTGCCGGTGGAGCTGTGGCTGCCCTGGGATGTGTTTTGGGGATGTGCTGTGGAGGGTGAGCACGAGAGGAGCTCCTGCACCGCTGGGATTTGGAGGGATGGGTGAACTCTGCATGAGGACCAAAGGCAGCTGATTCACCGGAGCTGTGCTAAGGTTTGAGGGGTGTCAGGAAAGAGGGAAAGCGGTGACATGCCGTGGTCTTACAGGCCAGGGATAAAAAAAAGCATTGAAAAGTATTTATGTAATATATGATGTATAATGTAATAATAAATATAATAAATAGTATTTATTATTATGAAAAGCACTTAACAGTATTGTAGTGAAGGTTTTGCGAGCAGTAGATGTGCTGAGGGGGATCTGATGGAGCTTGTGGACCAAGGAGAAGATACAGCAGTTGGATGGTGGAACAAAGCTGGAAAGGGTTTTCAGCTGGTGTCTGAGGCTTTGCAGTACTCTGATGTGCTGCTCTGTGGTCCTGGTCCCTGGAAGCACACTGTGCCAAGTGCTGTACTGGCAGACCACATCCCATATCGAGCCTCCTGTTCCTCTGCCTGAAAACTTCAAAATATCGGTTGCAGATGATATGGGGACTGCAAGCTTTGGAGAATCTGGTCTGCACTGCTGGACCAGTCTTCCCACTGAGCAGGTCGCTGCTCTTTGCACTGAAATGCCCTCAAGCCCCTCTGCTCCTGTGCACCTCTTGCCCCTGGGTCTTTGCTGCCTTGGCCCCATGTTTATCAGGTCACTCTGAGATGTGGCCTCTTGACGCACACGATCTCCCCTCTTGCTCTTCCTGTCACAGAGCGTCTGGACAGGAGCCAGGAGCCGCACAAGGGGAGCTTTCAGCAGATCAACATGATCTGGTCTCGGGTGTGCAAAGCTGGAGTGTTAACCCATGGGAAGCACATCTGGGTGAGGCCTTGGGAGAATGTCAGCACTGTGGAAGCTGCTCCCACTGACAGCCAGAACATGGTGCCTGTCACCATGTCTTCCTGCTGTGGGCACAGCCCCCACCTCCCATCAGTGTCTTGTTTCTCTGGGTGCTCTCTTGTTATTTCCATGTTCATTAACGCTGATACGCTCAATTGCATCAGCTCGTTTTGAGGGACCAAGTGCAATCCTGCGCCTTCATTTGCATCCCCGCTGCCTAGCTGTTGCCCAGGCAATGCCAGGTGCTTTGACATCATTACCCAGCCAACTGGCATCCTCTCTGCCCCATTAACCTTCCTGTAATTGACTTCAAATTGAACAGGGAAGGGAAGGGGAGGGGAGGAGGGAAACTGTCTTGAAACGACAACTGTTTGTGCCACTGTCAAGCAGGGCTCTTTGTTTTTTGAAGAGAAAACTCTGGCAGTTGTTTACAACTAGATACAACTAGGTTTGGGAAGGATTTCTTGTCTTTTGGGAAGTTGTGCAGTTTGTTTTGGTTTGTAGATTTCCTCACCATCATCTCCTGGGGGAATGAGATGTCAAAACTCCTTGGGGTGGTTTTGGGCAGGGGAACTCAGGGTTTGTGGAGAAGAATTATGTTGGAGATGCTGGGATGGGTCTGTGCAGCCCAGGCAAGGGAAGGTGAAGCAGGATGTTAAGGGGCATCATGGCAATCTCAAACTTCTTGACAGGTAGTGAGAGGCAAGAGATGGAGTGTTTTTTGTAAGCAACAGGGGACAGGGCAGCAGACCAGAGCCTAGTTTGGGGTCAGCCAGCCAGTCACTGAGAATTATCTTGTCCCCATGTCAAACACTTCAACAGGAATAGGAGATGGGAAAAAGTCCCTTCTTTGAGATACTTGGCTGTGACCTGCAGAGCCTCTGTACCTGAGATGGCTGGTCCTGTGTCCCCTGCATGGCATTAAGCTGAGATCTGGGTCAGGCTACAATATTCTCTAGCTCTGATCTTAAATCCATTCTGGTAACTACAAATACACTCTTTTGGGTTGTTTTTTTCCATTGTTTGTTTTTGGTTTTTTGGGTTTTTTTTAAGTCTAAAACTTAAATGTTGAAATAGTATAAAACTTCTCTGGAGTTTTCCCCATTTGAAGGTAGAACTTGTTTTTGTGTCATTTTTGTTTTGTCCCCTTTTGAGCCAAAGTCACCCAAACAGATGCTTCACTACAGATTCTCTACCACCGAATTGGCATCTTCTATCAACTTGAGTCAATTTTATTTATTCACCTTCTGCTTGCACAGCACTGCGGTCGCCAAGTCTTCCTGTGTTTGCTCATGACTTGTGCTGGATGTAATTCGTTAGGCTTAATTGAGCTGCCAGAGGAGAAGGGCAGTGTGAGAGTGGATGGATGGAAACCTTGGCATCAGCTGCTTGATTGCCAAGCCCAGCAGAACTGGTCCAGCTCCAGCAGAGCCCCTGGACAGGGCAAGTCTGTCCAAAGCAGGCAAGTGCTGAGCTTCTTTTGCAAGAGAAGAACTTCCCATATGCTTCAAAGTTGGGGCAAAGGGGTGAAATACTTTAGAACTTTACTGCCTCTTACTCATTATTTACTGATTCTGTTGTTTTATTACTTATTACCTGTTAACCATTGAGAGAAGAGGCAATTCTGCATTGTGTTCGTAGCTTTTCAGAAGGCAGAGCTAAGGAACTTGTGTCAGGAGGGATTTTTTAAGCTCTAGGATTTCAGATGGCGTCATCCTTCCTGCCTGGCATGAGCTGGTTCATGCATTGCCTCATCTCCTTATTTCCTGCAAGATGCAGGAGTCCACCCAGGACCAGACAAACCTGGGTTTTTTTGCACAGACCTTAAATTGCTGCTGGGTTGTGGTGATAGAAAAACTGCTCATCCCCTCCAAGAGAGGGAATCTTTATTTGGGGCAAGCCCTGGGGCTGTCACTCCTAATTGCTGTGTTACAGAAAAAGTTTTCACTGGCAAAAGGGTGGTGGGCTTGCATTGGGGTCTGACTGGGTTCTGACTGTCTGCTGGGACAGGGTGTTTGAACCTTTGTCACAGTGCTTGGAGGCAGGTCAGGGGTGCAGGAAGTGAAGTATTAAGAGATCTCTGGGCTGATGTGTGCAGCTCGAGCTGGAAGTGGTGTCACTCTGTCCTCAGCAGCTCTCTTGGGGAGCTCAGGCCCCTCATATATTGCACGTGCAGTCAGTGAACTGTGGTGTGAGGGGCACAGCTCTGCCTCTGTTTCCCCTAGAGCTAATACAGCTTAGTATCAATTAGCAGCTTAATTTGTAATTAATAACTTGTTGTCTCTTTTCTAAATGGCTTGCAGAGGGGGCTGACGTGGGAGGCTCGCACAGCCTGCAGCATGCTGTCATCCACTGCCGTGGAGCATCCTGAGATTTGGGGGGTGTGTTTGGACATGGATGTTGTAGAAAGCAGGGAAACAGCCCTGGAAGGGGTTTCAGATGCAGGCTGTCCTGGAGATGAGTCTGGAACCTCAGAACACTTATGCTTTTCTCTATTTGCATCTGTGAGTACAGTATCAGTGCTGGCTGATAATCCTGGGGTAAGTGTTGATCATGAGCAGGGATCAGTCCAGGAGCTTCCACCCTTGCAATCCTTCTGTGACAGCCACCTCAGCAGTGCTGGTGGCTGTCCGTGTGTCTGGTGGCTGCTGCGAGGGGCTGGCAGGGCCATTCCTTCTCTCTGCGAGCAGGAGCTCCTCCAGCAGCACAGGTTCCATGTGTCCCAGTCCCACTTGGGATCTTCCATTCTGGGGCTGGCATATGTCACCTTCCTTGCAGGTCTTTGTGGGCTTCCCTTCCTGTCCATATGGATTGTTGCTTTGCTGGCTGTGCCATCCTGTGATGGTGTGGGGGCACTCCAGCCTGCCGAGTGCCCATTCCACAGGTCCCTGCCCTGCAGAAATTTGGGCTGCCTTGCCGAAAGTGGCAGTGAGTGAAGACACAGCAGAGATACAATCAACCCAGGGCCACCCAGAGAGGATGAACTTGCCCTTCCTTGTACCCTGGGGAGCTCTGCTTGCTTTAACTGTGTAGTGTGTTGCTCTCCAAGTAGTTTTCCTGGTACTGTCCTACAAGGAAGAGCTGGATATAATGATGACAATCCCATTTCTTCCCAATCCCCATTCTGCTCCATACTTCTCTGGCATGCATGCTCCAGAGGACTCCTGCCTTTCTGTCTTGTTCCCAGGCCTTGCACCATCTGTCCTTCTCAGTTTTTTTGGAGTCTGTACTCATTTTAGGACAGAAGTGCTGTCTTCCCTTTTCTTTACTGATTATTCCTGAGTGACCAGTTGCTGTTTCTTTCTCTGAGAAATTAAAAAAAGTGTCTGTGTACAGGGAGAAAAAAAAATCCTCTATGCTTCACCTGGCAGAGGACAGATAGCAGAGAAAATGCAAAGTGGATGTGTGCAGCTGTGGGAACCACTGGCAAATGATGGCAGGATGTCAGCACTGGGGGATGCTCTGCATGTCCCAGGTGGAGTGGGACACACGGTGTCTGAGGGATGGGTGCTCTTATGTCACTCCAGCCTCGCTTTCTCTGTGTGAGTGATGTCACTGGGTTTGAGTTGTTTGTGTTTTTCCATTTCAAGGCTTTTCAGTGCCCAGCTGTTTCAGCCAAGTGTTCCTGTAGCATTTGAGGCTCTCTGTGCCAGGGAGAGATTTGCATCTGAGTTGCTTGGCATTCATTGGCTGTCCAGTGGGTCTCCTGTCTGGAAAGGCCTGCAGTCAGGTCAGAAGCTGAGTTAATTTGCACTGGAAGGCAGGCATACTTTGTTTTGCATGCTGGTTTCTTGCAGAAATCCCATTTGAGGTATTTGTTCTCTTATTGAAGTCGTGTTAGGAGCCATGGCAGCCTCCCTGAAAGGCTGGAAAAGAGACAGCTAGCCTGAAAGGTGCAAATTAAACCCGTGCTCAGATAAAAACTGCTATTGCACTGTTAAAGTGGGCCTTTCTTCAGAGTTTTGAGGCTTTTTGGTTGCAACTGAGGAAGAAATACTTAGCAAGAGTCCTTTGGGAAGTAAAGCAGGCCCCAGAGTTCAGTTTGCAGCTACACTGGATGAAAAACTTAAAAAATTTGGGGGAAAAGTGCCAGAGGGTCTTTAACTCTCATTTGGATCAGCTCATGAAATGATCAGACAGGGCAGGCATTTTGGCACAGCTTGCCTATGAGGAAGGAGACTTGGGAAGAGCAGCTGTGTGGGGCTGTGGTGCTGCTGAGAATGGGGGACGTGGCCACTGTTCAAACACAGGAGTTGTTTGGTTTGAAGCTCAGTTTTTTCTTCCCTGCCTGGGTGCCAGACTTGGGACCTGTATGGTCATCTCCTAGGTGTCCCCAGGAGTATGTCCTTCAAGGATTGCTGCAGAGCCCACTCCCAGCTCCCAGCAGTGTGTGCTTGCATCGCAGGTGGTTGTCACCCCTGTCAGCCCAAGGACCATGGGTGCAGCAGGGAGGGTCCCAATGGGCTGGGGTAGAGATACCCCAAAAGCATATGTGTGGGGAAGGCAGATCCAGCTGCAAGTCTGGAGGGAATTAAAACCAGGAGAGACCATAAACCCTCTTTGCTGTTAAGAGGCTCTCAGTGACTTAGTTGTAACTCAGAGTTACAACTCTGTGTGTTGGAGATGCTGTTTGCACAGTCCCCAACTCATCCCAGCCTGGGGGTGCTCCTGAGGCCTTAAATACATCTTTGTCATGCCCTGCAGCAACATTGTCAGGGCTTTGACAGGTAGAAAGTAATCCCTACTGAGTGGTATCAGCACTTGAGCTTTCCTTCACCTCCCCTCGCACCCCAGCCAGCCCAGGGAGGGAACTGGGAGAGGCACCCGTCCGTGGGTGCCAGGGCCATCTCTGGAGGGTCTGGTGCCAGTGGAGAGACAGCTGCAAAGGGTTAAAGAGACATTGACAGTAAACAGAAAGCGAGGACAAAGCAAGTCTGCTGTAATTATGTAGCATTTATTATTAATACGCTGGAATTGCTGGAAGCAGGCTCTGTAATGTGAATACTGATACAGAGGTTCAGAAGACAATTTAGCTCATCTGTCTGTTTATTAGTTCCCTCAGCTCTGGCAGGCAGTGAACTACAGCCTTGTTTGCCACTGCCTTGTTGCGGTCCCTCCCTCTGCCCCTGAACTCTTTGCTGTTACCCTAAAGAAACCTGATTTTGTTCATCCTCTGGCTGGGCATGTCCTGGATAGCCAGGCAAGGCTTTAATCCTTGACCTGCGCCTGCCTGTTCGCCAGGCATGGCCCAAAGCAGGCACTGGGCTGGGCCTTTCAGAGAGCATCACAGCCACAGCTGGTGCTGGAGTGGGATGTCCCAGCTCCCGGGGCACAGGGCTGCACATCCTTGGGGCTGCAGCAAGACCACATGGCATGGGCTGCTGCAGGCTGGGGCCCACAGCTCATCATGGGCCTGTAATGAAGGGAGAGGACAGAAGAGCTTTAGGAAGCTGCCTGGGAAGTAATTGGGAAGCTGGCTAGGAAATAATTAAAGGCTGCTGGGGCGGAGAGAGCAAGAAGAAGTTAAACCATCTGTCAGGGGTTGCAACAAGTTTCCTTTTCCTTCTGTGGCTTGGTAGGATTTGTCATTCTCGCTTCTGTCCAAGTTTCTGAGCTTCAGCCTGGGTTTTCTTCTGCATATCCTAAGCATATAGGACATCCATTCCCTTATGTATTATACAGTAGTTTAAAGAGGATTAAGACAATAGCTAATCTAAATGATGAATGATGTAGATTGCTCAGCCTCTGAGCCACTGTGGTTTTTCTTGCACACAGATTAGTCAGCTCAGTAGCTAAATATTGGGGCAAACAGTATAAATCCATACACATAAGGCTCTCTGGCTAGAATAGGATAGAAGGATTTCGAAATGGGCTCCGACACCACTCTGTGTCTTGTCACGGTGTCTGTGGCTGCCTCGCTGACACGACGGATGGGGAAGGAGGCTCGGTGGCGGCTGCTGCCCAGCCCAGGTGGCCAAGGAAATACAGCATCCAGTGCTGCTGGGTCGATGCTGCTATCAGATATGGATGGTGGCAGGAGAGGGAAGGGATCGATGCTGCTCACCTCCCTGCTGCTGGAGCCCGCTGTGTGCTGCTTGAGCTGGGTGGGCTGGTCTCTGAGAGAGCAGCCTGCAGAGGGACAACACGGGCTGGTGGGGTTCTACTTGCAGGAAAAGACTGGTGTGGCTGGTACCTGCCCTCTGTCCCAGCATCAGTGCCAGGATGGTGCTGGTAACTCCCAGGGAGTGTGACCTGTAGGAGAGAGCTTGTACTAGCACTGGACTGACAGCAGGTTTTTCTTAAGCTCTGAAGCAGAAGGATTTAAGTCTTTTATTTGTATGTCTGGTCGAGTCTGTCAGAGTTGTGTCAAATATTTTTGACAAGCAAAAATGCCATTTGCTTCAGCTTAATGAAAAGTGATTTTTATTTTCTTCCCCTACAAGGAACTAAAGGAATTGTAGTTTCAATTGCAGACCCAAAAGCTCCTCAGGAAAAAAAAAACAACAAAACAACACATCACAAAACAAAACCTAAAACCTGATTGTTGTGGGAGTTGTTTGTTAAAAGAGGATCTGGGCTGATGTTTTGGGTCTGTGTAAAATGAGGGTCTGGAGAGCATTCAATCATATGGTATCTCCTTTTATGAAGCTTTCTGGGCATATTATTCTAATGACGTTTAATGGCACCGATTTCTTCATCTTAACCAAGTGGGCCTTTTCCCAGTCCCACATCATTTTAATTTGTTCTCCTTCTGAGAAGTATGAGAGCTGGGACTGGCTTGACTTGGCACAGAAGAAGAGCTGTGTTGGTGGTTGTCTCATCCCTCTTGGTGGGGATGCATCTGACTGTCTAAGGCTGAGGGTTGTGTGGAGGCAAAGCTTGCATCAGAACCAGAACCCATCAGAAGACCTGTTCTCGAATTTTCTCTGCTCCTCTGGAAATAATTTGTTTTCTGTTGTTTAATAGGGAGCAGTATGGACATTAGGGTTTGGCTGGGGTGTCTAGCCCAAGGTCCTGCAGATAAGTAAGCTCTGCTACCTCCTTCTTCCCAGGCTGAAAAGCCTCAACGTGCTTGGGATGCAGAAGATGCTTTGTTCCTCTTCTCCTGTGTGTCTTGTTCTCTCACTAATCCCTTTCTGTCAGGACCAGAACTGTGTGTGGTGACCAAGTGACAGTCATAGAGTGGACTTGTACAGTGACAACACGGCCTGGTTTGTGCTGTAGTGCATCTAAAAATCTTGGTACCTCCCAAGGGTAAAACTCACCTCTGGTTTGTGTAATGTGAGTTCCTACCTGAAAACCTTCTTTCCCTTCCCCCTTCCCATTGGCTGTGACCTCCCTGCATCCCCTAATCACCCCTGCCCCCTGATATAATAGATGAGACCCAGAGCATTTCGGTCTCTCTCTTGCCCCGGATGGACGACAGACAATAAACCCGGGATTATTCCAGCAAGTTTGAGCCTCCTGTGTCTAGATACTTTGAGTCCGTGTTGTATCCACTCCAGGACCCCCTCCACCGCCTGTGCCTTGAGACGAGCAGGCTCTCACCACAGGGGGTGGGACAGAGGGGTCCCATCGGGGAGAAGGATTGCAACAGGTTTGGGGCAGAGGAGTGCTGGACCCTGTGGCAAGGGTCATCTTGTACACCTCAGGACATGGTTACAAGCCCTGCTCTGGAATACAGGGTGGATGTGTCTGGATTTTACCTGGTCTCCTCACTGAGTGAGATCTGGGTTAAGATTCAGTCTGGGTCATGACTGACTGTGCTGACTGTGGAGAAGCTCTGGGTGCCACAGCTGGAACTGCACATTGATCCCTTCAGCTGGCTGATACTGCAGCCTTGGGAAAAAGACAAGACCATGTGTCCAGGCCTTCTTTTCCCTTCCTTCCAGAGTTTCAGGCAAGGCTTGCTTTGCCTATGCTCTCCGCTTTGGGCACAGATCTTCCTTCTCCATAACCTAGCCCAGTGCTTGGTAAGAGAGACCATTTCTTGGGTGCCAGCTGGGAGGAGGGTAGGGCAGTGGGACAAGCTGACACTCACTGCTCATCCTGAGCTGTTTGCCTGTGCATCCTGACTCAGGATCAAGCTGTCACAGCCCAGTTCCCTGCCTTGTGTTGCTTCCCCTGGGAGCTGTCAGGAGGCTGCTGGAGCCATGCGGTAACACAGGTCTCGGGGAGGCAAGCAAGGTCAGATGTCTGCTCAGAAATGAGATTGGCAATGATGCCACCGGTGCTGACAAATGGCCTGTCATTAATCTCTGACTCATGGCAGTGGAGAGGGCAGCAGTGGAAGAAACCCATGAGGTCACTGTCAGCCTCTCTCCCTTGGGGCCTACACACAACTTCCACCCTAAACCTCTCTGCATAGGGTGGGCTCATCCCCTGGGATGGGAGTGGGTTCTTTTCCTGCCCTGAGTTTTTGTGTTTGTGTGCAAGTGCATGGCACAACTCCAGACGAGCTGCAGTCAAGCCCCTAAGCACCTGGAAACTGGAAAAATTGTACAGTCCCTGCAGGAACTGCATTTTGACTTGTGGAATAACTCTGGCTCAGCGCTGGTGCGAACAGGACAAAGGTTGAAACAAAGCTGTGTTATCAGTGTGTTACAATACCATTGTGAGACATGAGGTGCTGTGCTGCTGGGAGATGCTGCAGGGGGCTGGGGGAGACCAGACTGGGATGCTCCCTGGCTGTGCTCCCTCATGCTGGGTCATGGCTGGGGCTGGGTCTGCAAGGTGCTCAGCCCTCTTGAGTCTCATCTCATGCTTTTCATAGAAAGAAGGTCTTTCCTTAGTTGCAAAATACTCCTTGGAGGTTATAGGCAAACAGACAGGACTTTCCGTGGTAGTGGATGCTGGTGGAGATGCTGCTCTCCCTGCTCAGCCATGCTGGTGAGCTGCACAGGACTGAGCTGCCTTTTAGGGCAGCTGCTGGTGCTATAAGTACAACCTTTGCATATGTGCAGGGAAGAGGTGACTGTCTCCTCTGGATTGTTTCGGGGTTGTGTCAGTCTCTTTTAGGGCATAAGGAGACATGGTTATTCCACCTCAACTCACGCTTGAGCCCTTCAGCTTGCACTGGGGAGTGGATTGGCAGCAGCAGGCAGAGGCTGCAATGTGGAATTTGGATTGGGATTGGGATTGGGATTTCTGTGCCAGGAAGGGCAGGAGAGAGGGGTGAATTGATGGGGATAAGGAGGTGCTGATTTTGGAGAGTGAGGGCTGCCACCACCCCAGGCTGCTGCAGCAGTGGCACAGCCTGAGCTGTGCCTCCAGGACCTTCCCCCTCTGCCTCTGCTGAGCTGCGATTTAATTTTTCACTTTTCTTCCATCCCCTCTTAACTGGAAGAAGTCCTAAATAAAGTTGCTGTCACTTTTATTTATAGGCACAGAGGAAGACACAGACAAAAAGCCTGTGTGCTCCTGACAGCTACAAAGCATCTGGCTGTTTTTCCCCGCTTGCCTTGGCGAGGCAATCGATCTGGACACAGGCAAGCACCCTCCTGGGTGCATGGGGCTCTGCCCCTGCCCAGAGCACTCCGTGAGGATGGATGGGAGGGGGCTCCACATTCTGGGTCCTGGCTCTCAGCTGTTGCAAAGCCAAGCTTGTCTGGGAACACCTGTCCTAAAATCCTGGACCCCTGAAAATTCAGATGCATGAACATGCCTGCCTTAAGAATCCATCACAGGCTTCTTGTCTCCATCTTGATTGGTTCCAGTGAGGTCAACTTTTTTTAATAACTCCTGGACTTCAGCAGGGAAAACTATTTCCTTCAGGAAATAATATAATTAAGGCTGCCTGACACTTCTGATTATAAGCCCCTGTCTTCAGTTGCTTGAAACTACGCCAACCTTTAACCATTTGGACTGAAACTTCACATGTCTCTGCCTCCGGCTGAATTTTTTTGGAAAATTTTAGCAAAGAGAGTTTTAGGCTGCTCTTAGAACAGAGTTGGGGGGGGGGGGGGGGGGGGGGGTGGTGGGCAGGGAAGGCAGTAGTTTATCCACAGTTAAAAATAAAATTTAAAATAAAAAAAGACAGAAAAAAATCTTGCAGTTGTGCTGAAGAAATTCCAGTATCTTTGTGCTGTGAGACTGGGCCTGATAGTTTTGGGGAAGGTTTTGGGCCAGGCATCTGGGTTCTGCTGACGCCACAAAAATCCACCTTCCCCGCGCCACGTGGCGAGGCTCCGGATGGCGTGGCCGTGCGAGCGCGTTACCCACAGCACGTGCAGGGAGCTTCCCACAGCAGGAACTGCTCTGCCTCGAGCACACAGCCCTGCAAAACCTGTGCCCCCTGGCTCATGCATGGGATGCCTCGCTGCTGGGAAGTGCTGGGCCCCTTCTGTTGGTGCAAGTGAAATTCATGGATCCCTGATCAGCGTAGCCCGAGTTTGTGTTGGAGAGAAAGATTTTTGGCAAATGCTGTGTGTTTGGATTTTTTTTTTCTGGTTTTTTTTTTTTTTCTTTTTTTGTATTAAGCAAGTGGTTTGGTTATCCATTAGCCCTTGCTGTGCCGTGCAGATGCATCATGTGGGATATGCAGCATGCCATGAGTGCTGGGCTTCCTCCAGTGTTTTGCAAGGACCTGTTGAGAAAGTTAGTGCTTTTGCAGGCAGGTTTCTCTTAAGTCTGCTTGTTGCCACAGAAATGGCCAAACAGGAGTATTTCTGTGGGGCAGCCTAGAGAGGCCCTATAAAACAGGTGTCACACTGATGAGGTGCCTTGACCATGGCATTGCTGAGACCTCAAGTCCTGGTGATGCAGGGCAAGCTCAGCAGTGATGCAAGCCCTCCTGCAGGGACCTGACCCAGGACTTGTCCCTGCTCTGTGGCTGAGAACATTTGCTCCTGATGTGAGACCACCTGAGCTGTGATCAAGGCTGTCCCTTGATCATAGCGAAGCACAGCTCGCAGATCTTCCCTCTGACTCATGAGCAGTAACTCATGCCCCAAATCAGCTGGTGACCTGTTTTGGACATGCTGAATTTCTCAAAAATCCAGTTTGACCTCAATTTGAAGCCCCTAAAAAGCAAGTCGTGCTTTGGCTTCCATGCTTGTGGAAAGCTGGGCTGCTGGAAGTGTGACAGGGCTGGCTCATTTGGTTCAGCACAGGGCACAGAGGTGGCAGGGAATGTCAGGTCTTTCCACAGGTTTCAGAGATGTCTCAGAAAAGGCACTGGGATTTTGCACTTTGTACCCATAATATTGCACTCCCTCCCTGAGGGTGCTCAGTGCTGAGCCCAGTCTCTCTTCTCAGGTCCCTGCCAAGCTGGAATTAGAGCCCAGGAGGGTCTCTGGCAGGTAATGATAAATGAGCCTCATCTCTTGCTGTAGCCTGGTCTCCATTCCTGTTCCGCTTCATCTGTGGGTAAAAACGCAACACCCACGACCAAAAATGTCTCCAAAAAACAACCAAAGAGTTACACTGGCATTGCAGAGTGAGAGGAGGCTTGGTGGGGAGCAGCCTTCATCCTTCCTTGCCAGTCACTCCTCAGCTCTGGGGTGCCTGGCAGAGCAGCTTTTGAGTGATGGGACTTTGTGGATGCTGGGATTGGAGCTGCTGGAGTTAAATTTCTTGGTGGCTGACACCTGACAAGAGTGATAAATTGCGGCACACCGTGGCTGCTGGCATGACAAACAGTCGGCTTCCCTCCTTGTAAACCCTGGGAAAATTTTGTAATTATTTCCAAGCACTTTGCAAATGAGGGTTTCGCCATTGTGTGCCCAGTGTAGTTTCAGGGGGTGGTAATTTATTTATTTAGGTTTTGTAGGCAGGCAGGAGGTAGATGAGGGGTTGTAGTTTGGGTTTCTGCAGCATCTTCCCATTGGCTTGTCCAGGCTCTGCATGAGGTCCTGTGAGAAACTCTGGCAAAGCTCATCAGCTGAGGGTTAGGTACTAATTAAAGCCTGTGGTGTACCAGGCTTGGTGTCATGGTCACCCTTGGGAAAGAATCTCTGCAGGAGTGAGTCCCAGACTTCCCTCTTGCCAGTGGATTTTGGCTCCTATTTTTCATTTTTAATAATGTAGAGCCATGAGACCTTTTTTTTTTTTTTTCCCTCTTCAAAGCATTTAAAAAGAAGTGGGGGGAGCAACACAACCTCAGCCACAAGAGCTGGATAATGAGCACAGATCTGGACTGATAATTTGTTTGTCTAACACAAAAAGTGTATTTCCTGCTGTAAGGGAGGGCACCGTTGGTAACACTAATGCCTCTGACTCCGTCTCACCAGGCAGCGTCTCAGCCGTGGCACAGAAAGTCCTCCTCCCGTCTCCAGTCCTTGGTGTCTGTGCTGCAAAGCCATACAGGCATGCTTTCCTGTTCACACTCCTGGGTTCAGTCAGACTGGCCTATCCCTGTACCCTTTAGCACGTGTGTGAGGCTTTTCAGGATTAGGGCTCAGGCAGCACAAGACCTCATGGGCGAATGCCTTGGTGCTGGGCTGACAGTGTGGTGCTGCTGCGCTCTTCTGTCTGGGGAGCACTGCTGTCTGTCTTTAAAGGAGATCAGAGATGCCCCAAGCTGCAGGGGTCTTTTTTCCCCTCTCCCATTTCATGTCTCCAAATCGAAATAATTAAGCAAATAAGTGCTTTGGGGCTGGACTGTGACGCTCTTGTGGGAGGGCTCTTATTCTAACTAGGTTCACGTTTGCACCAGTTACCCCCAGCAGTCAGGCCTGGGAAACAGATGCCCCCCTGCCCTGGTTGTTTGCTAAACATGAAGCAATGTCAGAGCTTCACCTGGTAACCTGACAGGTTGTCTCTTCTGTTTTGTTGAAGAAAATCCCAGATCTGAGCAGCGAGGGTTGGACAAGCAGCCAGAAGAATCCCCCAGACGTTTATGAGAAATTGGGGACGCCCCAAGGACTCTGGACTGGTGGAGAGGTAAGAGGTGGGTTCAAAACCTTGCTCACCCAGCTTGTCCTGAATTGGTGTGCTTTGTGGGAGTGCAGGACACGTATGCTCTGGTGAGGATGGTGGTGTTTATGACAGTGTGACAAAAGGCTTCTCCAGGCTCCGGCATGTGAGCAGCCTATTAACTGCTGTGCAAAGAGTGCAGATGCTGAGAGTGGTTATTAAGGATGTGGAGGGGCAAGTATGGATGAACAGCCTGGAAAACGCCCATGTTATGGTCTGCCCATGGACAACTCCTCCATAAAGAGCTCTCCCACTCAAGAGCCCTTTGGGGAACTTGGAGGTACACAGTCCAAGTGCAGTTGCAGGGGTCCCGCATTGTGGCTGAACCACCCTGGAGCAGGTAAGTGTCACCCAGCCCAGCTTCGTGGAGGAAGGGGAGGTACCACCTCTTGTTAAACAAGCACAACTTGGAGCTCTTGGGTTTTCTGGGTGGTTTTTTTTGCTTTCCTGCCCTGGCAGGCCACAGAGAACAGGCACATCAGCTTTGCTTGAAAAGGAATGCATCCCCTTAGGATGCCATGGACAAGAGGTTGCCCCACCTCTGAGGCCTGTTGCGTGTGTGCCCAGTATGGGGCTGTGGTAACACAGTGCTGTTTGAGGAGGGGATTGGGATCTTTGAGCCAAGGAGGAGCAGGGAAGGAGCTGGAGATGGAGCTGCCTCACTTGGGGATGCAGACCCTGCAGAGCTGTGCTGGGGAAGCCCGGTACTTGCTGGTGCTGTTCCTGAGAGAGGAAAATGATGAATTAAAATTTAACAAGTCTCTAAATGCCAGACAAGGACGTCTTAAGTGGGAATTGTCACTGTTTGACTAGTGCAGCCTCTCACTTAGCTAAAACTGCATGGCTTTAATTACGTTGATCCTAGAAAGCAATAGCTTACACTGAAGAGGAGAAACTGTTGACCAAAATAACACGAATGATGAATTTTCCCTGTGCAGCTTCCCTGCCCTCTACCCCTGTGTCATGCTTCCCAGAGTTGTTTTGCAGCCCTTTTAACCCCGGATGAGCAGAGTCCTTTATCCTTTGAGCCACAAGCAAGGACAGAAGTGCTCCCTGTGTGCGCGTTTGATTGTTTGCCCAGGAGTTAAAAGGTCGAAGTTAAGGAACCCAGGGGTAGGCAACACCTGATGGAGCCACAACGGGGAGTGGGCTGGGGGCTGGGCATGCAGAGATGCTCTACAGCAGCAAAACCCTGCCCTTGGCGTTGCTCCCTGGTGGCATCCATGGAGTGGTGTGGAACAAGGACTCCTTCCCTCCCCATCCTCGAGGTAGATCAGCCCACTCACGGGACTCCTTGCAGCTCTGCAAATAGAGCAGCTCGAGCAGGGTACGTTGCTAATAATGCCAATTACTGTTACATGCTGGCTACAAGGTACACTGGCAGTAATGGGATCCTGTGGGGGATGAAATGAAAGCGATATAATATGGTGAGATAAATTAGCGTTGTAAAATTAGCCGTGGGTCTAGTCAGGGATCTGACAAATATGTCACAGCTTTGGTACAAGCTCAGAGCACTGCTGAATTGGATTTAGTGGCCCAGAGCAGAGCAGATGGGAGCAAGGGAAAAAAGAGTTTGAGGGGTCTCCATACACACGTGCTACCAGTTAATGCTGCTTGTTTCTTCCTCGGATTTGTGTAATGATACGTCCCCTGACGCCTGCTTGTGTGTGGCAGCAGAGGAGTAAGAGCCCAGTCTGGATGATGTGCTGCTAGAGGAGCTTGAGCCTGGCAGAGAGACGGGAAGGGGGTTGGAGAAGCATCAGCAGGCTGGTATTCCTGCCAGCATTGGTGCGTCAGCTGCCGATCCCTACCCTCCATCACTGGCTTCCTCTCCCAGGTTTGCTCCCAAAGGATTTGGAGGGATGTGTGGCAGGCATTTACACAAGTTTTAGCTGTGTAGGAAGGGTAGAAAGCTGAAAGCTAGTTTCTGCTTCCTGTGTTGCAGGCTGACCTGTTTCCCCATGCCTGGATGGGCTCTGGGGCAGAAGGATGTCTGGAGCTGGGTGTCCCACAGCCCAGGGACTTCTTCCTGTTGACCAAGGGTGTACAGCCAACTCTTTCCCATCCAGAAGCACACTTTATTCTTCACACTCTGAGGCAGAGGGTGGAAGCCAGGAAATGGGGGTTTGTGCCTCACAGAGGCTGGGAAATGGATGTGGTCAGTTCCAGTGGGATCCAATTCCTGGTGGTTCATTAGGACAGGCTCCACCACAGGGATGTGAGCACAGGAGTGAGGAGGACGAGAGCCTCTCATGGATTTGTAAATGCAGGGTAATTGCATGTTTAATGGCTGACATATTACATGGGAATGTTTAGGTCTTGTTTGATAAAGCATGCTACGTGACTCATGTAATAAAAAAGTGAGAAAAATTCTGAATATGCTTTGTAATGCCCTACAGTGAAGCTGAGGGGTGGCAAAGTGATCCATGCAAGGCCTCTCCCAAGTCATGCCATGATGGTGCAAGAGGAATGGTGGGCACATGGCAGAAGTGCCTGGGAGGGAACCAACTTGTCATGTCCCTGGGGATGAGTCTGTAGAAGTCAGGCCACTGCAGTTCTACAGCAGCACCAGCTTGAGAAACAAATCCCAGGGGATTGTCTCAGCACTGCCCAGAGAATCCCCAGAGAGCTGAGCCAATTTGTGTGCTGAGTCTGTGCGGACATAAGCTTAAGGAGACAATTTGCACTTTGTGGAAGGTCATTCTGGCCACTGCCACTGGTCCCTGTGTCCTCCTGCTATCTCCTGCTGCAAACACGGCACAAGGTGCAGTGGTGACACACTTCAGCTATATCAGACCCCAGCCAGCCCCAGGGCTGTGTTGTCCTGGCAAAACCAATAGGGTGATGAACTGCAGCAGTGTAGGGAGCCCCTTCCCTCAACTTTCTGGAGAAGTAGTGATGTGGGACTGCAGCAGGACATTGAGCAAGCACTTGGAGTGCCAGTAGCAGCATAAATAGAAATACAACTTCTAGGCTTCTTGTGCAGCTATGATATATCTTGTTTATATTGACTTGCTTAAACCTCTAAAATACATTGTAGATTGATCTACAAATCTGCAAAAAAGCACCTTTTTTGTTGGGTTGGTTTTTTTTTTTAAGCCTTGGTTTTTTTTTTAAGCCTAAAGCAATTTTCTGCCTACTCCTTGTGGTTGGGTCTGAACAGACACATATTCTTTTGTCCTATTTGAGGCTGGCATGCTGCCACAGTGGTAGGAAGTTTAGCAATACTTGAGCTGGATCGATTCAAGCCCATTATCTGTGCTGCCTGGGACTTGGTGGTGAAGGGGAAGAAAATACTCTCCCCAAACACATCAAAGCCTTGTGATAAGGACACACAGTTAAGCTCTATTTATAGATGGACAGATGTCTTGCCAAAGCTCTGCTGATGTCACTTGATTATGCAGTTTTTGAGTGCTTAGTGGTGTTTGGATCTGAAGGTGGCTGAGGTGTGTCCCCTCCAGGCACAGCCCCAAGCAGTACAGCTTCTAGGTGGTCTTCATCCTCCTTCCAGGAAGGGACCTTATGTTTAGATAGTAAGAATGAAGTGACTGAGAGGGCTTTTCTTGGAGTTGGTGACTAAGATAAGGTCAACAATCTCTCATCTTGTTCTTGCATCTGCATAGATGTACAGAGCCCTTGGAGCTCCAGAGCAGAGCTGCCATGGATGTTAATCAGAACAGTGTGGCTGTTAAGCTCATGGCTTAAGCATGGGCATCCTTCATCTCCTGGGATACCTGGGTCTCAGCTGTGCCACCCTTCCAACAAAGAGATCTTTCCTACTGTTCACCCTAAACCTCCCAAGCACCAAGGTGTAGCCGCTGACATGTTGTGTCATCTCATGAATTTGCCTTCTTTATCAAAAACTATCAAGGATATTTGAATCAGAACCAGTTGTGCATTTGGAGTGGTTCCCCAGGCCAAGTTGTCTCAAGTCTTGCTGTGTATGTGCACATACATGTTACATGAGTATTTGATTTTTGAGGGGATGGTGGAAAGGCTGATGTAACATGGGTTAGCTAATCCAGATTCTGCTCCTGGTGTGAAGGAGTGCTGGTTCTCATTTGACAGAGTTGCCCTTCATTTCCTTCCATACCTTGCTCTGTCAACAATAGTCATGAATTTGGGAATGGGAGAAGGGCAAAGGCTTCATTATGCTTAGCCTTGAATGTTGTTGTTAAAGGTCCTGTGCTGGTTTTCTCTTAGTTCTGACCATAGATAAAGGAGGGAAAAGTTTCTCCTAGCATCCAGTGGGAACCTTTTGTTTCAGTGACTGTCACTTACCTCCTTGCTATGTGTTGCTGTGAAGAGCCTGGCTTGGTGTCCTCAACAGCTTCCCTGGATATTTCAACGGCCATGGCTGAATTTCCTTTAGTTAATTAACACTGGGACTCCTCTCAGGGCTCCCAAAACTACAGGCAATGTCTTGATATGGTTCAAGTGCTGTGTGATGTGCTGGCTGTGCCTCTGCTCCCACAGCCCAACCTGCTGTTGATCCCTTTGCTGCCTGGGGCAGGCAGCTGGCAGAACCATGCTGGCACAGAGTGGGTGTTCCTACACCCCAGCCCAGCACCAAACCACAGCAATGAGCTGGAGAATTTCACAGTAAGTGCTCTTTTTCAGGCCTCAGTGAATTGTGGCTCTAGGAAGGAAGTTGTCATATATGGGCAGGTTTGGGGACCAAGACCTGACTTCTTTCATTTAACACACCATCTTGGTCAGGTGCAGGATAGGTGCATGATGGATCCTGGCTGTGTGCCATTCCCGGGGCTGGGAGAAAGGATATTTCTCTTCCCCAGGGTGTCCATAATGTGTTTGCCTGCACGGCTCCTGCAGAGCCCTCTGAGCACTGTTTGGTTTTAGTCTGTCTCCAGGGTGCCGCTCAGCTCCGCTCGTATATTCCTCTGATGAGTGGGCAAGACAGGAAGCAAATACCTTTGTTACAAAACCACATATGGGCTTTCAGTGGGTGATGACACTTCCCCAAGCTATCTGTCTACTGAATGCACTTTCCCTCCTGCTTGTTTATATTCACAGGAGTGTAGCTTAGCTGCTCAGGTGAGCTATAGATGTCAAGAAAGATGTCAGTTTCAGGAGAAGGCTTTAATGCAAGTCTTCCTGCTGTTCCATGTGATGGATGGTGGACGATGCCCCACTGTTCCAAGAACCAGGGGAGAAGGAGTGGGACACTCTGCTGGGTCTGGAACAGCAGCTGTGGTTGGGAGAGTGGCTGCAGCAGTGCTGGAGGTGACATTTTACAGCTGGCCCAGGATGCTGATCTACAGTCCGACCAAGCTGATAATTCAGTAGATGACGGGTCAGATGGAGGCAAGCTGTGTGTTCCAATTCAAAGAAATAACCATCAGCAAGAGGGACTGAGCTCCTCTAAAGCCATTACAGAGGCTGTCATGGATGCTCTGGGCCTCGTGGCTCCTGGAGAGCCTTGGTGGTGGATGCCTATTACTCTGCACAGTAAAGCTGGAAACCGTGGGGCCACAAACATGAGATGCATTTCCCTGGGGCTGGAGCTACCCCACTGAATCCCCTCTGAGACATGGGGAGCTGTTGTCAGCCTGGTGGAGGGCATACATGTGTAAAGTGGGCACCTGCTGCACCAGATGGAAGGGAAAACTGCAGACCTACCTCCTTGTAGTCCCCCTTTAAGTCCAGGGAGAGTGGCTGGAGGTGGGGATCTACTGAGGAGCTTTTCAGTTGCGAAGGGGATGGGCAGGATCCCATCTCTAGGTGGGAAGAGGAGCAAGCTGCCCACACCTGGATCATTTCCATGGCCATGGCACTCCCACGGTTGTGTGCTCAGCACCAGTGAGGTTGTTCAAAGTGGAGGTAGACAGCAGCACTGATTGCACTCTTTAGCAATGTTTAATGTATTATTTCCCCCTTTTTAAGGTCTGGATAGCTCCAGGAAGCCTGGACTGAGGCCCATGTCTCCAGGGCAATTTACAGCACTCACCAGTCCCTCAGCACTCATTATAGCCCCCAATGAGGACACCTCAGTGCTGCCCTTCTGTAAGATCACATATTACTGGCTCTTTTTTCTTCCTCTTGCCCCAAATCGTTGCACTTTACATCTAAAAGGAGGGGCATGCAGGTGGGGAGCAGCACAATTTATGGATCAAAGATTTATATGCTGCTGTGATGCTGTATTTTTTCCCCACAGTGACACTTTATTGCCACAAATTACCAAACAGGCAAGGTTATGCGAGTGACAGCAGGCAGAGCTGTAAAGGACAGGAACAAATGGCAGCAGGAGAAGTACCCAGAGGAGAGGGGGAGGTCTGGCAGAAATAATAGAGGGCAGGGTAAGCATCAGAAATCAGTTTGCCTTACAGTGGGATATATGGGTGAAACCTGGGAATCAGTAGGCCATCTCTGGTACATGGGCATGACATGGGGATGGGCGAGCAGCTGGTGGTCTGTGTTGGGATTCTGTAAATCCTTTGTGTTTAACTTTCTACCCACCACCCCAAAAAAATTGTCAGGTCCTTCCCTTCTGCAGGCTGCTTCTTTATTCTTTTTTTTTTTTTTTTGGTTGTTTTTTGTCTGTTTTTGTTTTGTGTGTTTTTTGTTTGGTTGGTTGTTTTTTTCTGTAGAAATGGCATGGTTTTAGTTGTTGAAGGTTTTTTCCCTGTCTTCAGGGTGGTGTCAGTGGGGAGAAGCAGGGATTCCTAGGAGGTGCTGGAGTTCAGTGTGTTATTTAAAGGTGTTTTGCCGTGCAAATGGTTGCTGTATTTTCTTAATTTATGGTTGTGAAAAGTGCAAATATCCCAGTCTTGCCCATTTTTGGGGGGCAGGATGGTCACTTATCTCAGTCTGTGTTAATACACTCAATATCCTTGGTGGTGTGTGGGGGAAAAGCACCAGCCCTTGGGCAGAGGAGTGTCCGAGACATTCTTTGGCTTTGGTTGAGCGACTCTGTCTGTGTCCACTCACGCAAGTTAGATCAGCTTAACTTCAAACAAATGTAAAAATGGAGAGGCTGGAGTTTGGCAGAGGTATTAAGGGTGGCTTTGAGCTGGGGATGCTACTCAAAGCTGCCAGGGAGCTGTCACTCTATTATTCTTGCAACAAAACACTACCGGAGGAGCTGAGAGCCTCAAAGGCTCTGGAGCCACAGCCAAAATTGCATTTAACTTGCAGAAATGTGCTACAGCCATGGGGCTCACCTCTCAGCCCCAGGGAGAGTCAGCACTGACTTGTGCTGGCAGCACCGAGGGGATTCAGGGGCACCTTTGCACCACAATGGACCATTGCATAGGGCAATTTGACTTGCCTGTTCTCATGCTTGTAAAAGATAATTTCCCTTGAATCCCAATGCCATAAGCCAGGTATTTAATCTTGCTTGAAGGGAGCATGTCTGAAGCATGCGGGGCATCAGAAACAATAGTAAGCAATCAATAGGCTAAATCTTGAGGTCTCTTACCCAGACTTCGCTGGAGTAAAGGTTGACAAAGTGCTGAGTAGTTACTCCAGACTTCAGCCCTGAGCTGAGGGCAGAAGTGATTGACTGATTTATTGATGATGCATTTCACTATGAATCTAGCCTGTCTGTTAGTCACAAATGCTCATTTAAGCATAAATCGTGGCCTGCCATGAGCAGATAGCTTTTCCTGCAGCAGAGCTGGGCAGAAAGATTTTAGATGAATGGCTTATTTGGTGAAAAATAGTTTTGGATCAACGCAAATAGCTTGTGTTTCTGTGTTGTGCTTGGCAAATAGCCTCACAGAAGAAAGTGAAAGCCCATTTGAGAAAATGATGAAGAGCTGGATTCTGACATGATGTTTAGATCTCCTTTCCAACTGGTTTTAGTATTTCTTCCCAAATCAAAAAGCCAGACAAGTTTCAGAAGATTCCTCTGAAAATTCCTCTGAAACACTTTCTCCTTGCCCTCTGAAACCCTTTTTCCTTATCCTCTGTTCCTGGCTTTTGCAGCAAAACCAGCGACACACAGCACTTCTAAAACCTGACGCTGACTCTCTGTGAACCCACACCTCATTTATTTTTAGTTGGCCCAGCAGCACGAGGGCTCAGGCTCTGGCAGGCATTCATTCAGTGCTGCTGAGCTGTGGTCTGGAATGTGCATGGCTGCTGGATTTGCTGCCCTGATGGGGGACAGGGCTTGTCCTGCCTTGATGTAGCCTTGGAAGGTTTGGGAGCAGGGTACAGCAGCCAAGAACACCTCATCCCCAATGCAAGGCTAGGCACAGCACTAGATTTTCCTGCTGCAAAAGACTGTGCAAGCCCTTTGGAGGTGTCCATGGTGTCACCTTCACCCAAACTCTCAGCAGCTGGGATGTGGCTTGCTTGCTCCCCTGTTCTCAAATAGCCACCCTTATATCTGTTCCTTAAGCTGAGTAGATTCTTACTATTCAGGAATAAAACCATGCTACTCTAATCACCTCCATAGCTGGTTTTCTTCCTTATAATGTTGCTTTTCCTTTGCTTTGAGCCTGGCTGCTGCTGGCTGCATCTGCTGTGGCTTCCAGAGCCTGTGCTTACTGTGGCAGCACGTGGGTGCATCCGCGGTGGATGCTGTAGGAAACCTCTCAGACAGATTTGTGCATGTGTATATGCCTCTCTCAGTATTTCCTGTTAATTAATGGACACTGGAGTCTGTCGTCTGTAGCAGCACTCACTGGTGGGTGATAAATTGTTTGTATGACAAGATGGCAGTGAAAGCCGGGCGAGCTGCGGCTGTCGGCGCTGGGCTTGGGAGCCAGGGGTGAACGTCAGTCAATATCTGGATGGGAAGAGGGATGGTGAAAAGCCCAGCAGCTGATTGCAAGATCCCCGAGGAATCCTGCCTGCTCGTGCTGGAGGAATCCTTGCTGTGGGCTCCAGCAAAAAGGCAGCAGTGCTGCACCAGACCCCATGATTAACAGGCACACCCCAGCCCCATTGATGCTTTTTGGTGTGAAAGCAGGAGGAGGAAGGATCTTGTGCCATCCCTGCTCCACAGGGATGGATGCTGGCTAGAACTTGTAAGGTTATGCTTGGAGCAACCTCTCCTGACCCACACTGGGTTTTGCTGCCTCTCATACCATGGAAGAGGCACTGTGCCAGGGCCTGGGATCTTTCTCCTGCAGTGCTACGGCTTCCAGCAAACCCTGCTTGGTAGCTGGAGCGTCCTGCAATGCTGCCAGCACCAGAAATCCCTGACATGCTTTACCTGCTGATGCCAGCATGCTAATTGTGGCACAAGGCTTAGCTAGGCATCTCTGTGTGGGACTGGTGCTTTTCGTGACCTTGATGGGCAGCCTTCATGGCAGAAACTGTGTCTACATCACCAGTAACTGGGTTTAAACCACCAGCAGGTGCTGTGTTGCAGAGCTTACAAGACTTCATGGATGTGCTGGAGTGGGGGGCTGGATGTGATGGACCTGGGCTGCTGGTGTTCACGGTGCTGTCAGCCTGGTCAGTTGTGGTTCTGAGCCCAAACTGAGCCCACACTGCAAGCCCTGCAGGAGACTCATCCTAGGGAAACAGTGCTGGCACCAGAGTCCAGCCTCCTGGGGAGCAGGCGTGGACTGTCATTGCTTCTTGCTGCATTCCCAGTGGGACTGGTACCTGCTGCAGCCCTCTGTGTGCTGTGCACTGTAAATCCATCTCCATTCCCGCCAGTATGCTGAAGCTGGGGTTTAATCACCTGTTGTGATCATTGGTACTCCAGCAGCCAGAGCGGGGATCCCACTCAGGAGGGCAGTGTGGGATCCGTGCTGCCCTGGGACCTGTTGTGCTTCCCACAGTGCAGGGGGGGGCAGTCTGCATTTACTGGGAAACGGAATTATCCGCTTCCCCAAGTGGGGAAAATAATAATAAAAAAAGTGTCTTCCACTAGGTCATGAGCCATTACCTCGAGGGGCCCTTCATCAGCTGATGAATTCTACTTAATAAAATAAATACTGAGAGAAAATGTAATTGGATTTCATTTATTACCCAGTTCCGCCTAGCAGCCCCAGATTATACAAAAGCAATTAGAGAAAGCTCTCCATTAATAGCTATCTTCAAGCCGCCCAATGGGTTCATTCCATCAAACCTTCTGGCTTGTGTAATTTCCTTTCTTGGAGCTCACTCCTGGCTGGGGGAGGATGTGGGGTGTGCAGCGCCATTGCCAGCAGCCTGTAAACAAAAGCAGCCCTGTCTCTAACATTTGCACAGCCATCATCTTCCCAGGCATGTGGCTCAGCCAAAGGGTATCCTGGTTTAGGGCGAGAAGCCAGAGCACCTGGGCAGTTTGGCTGCAGACTAGGGCTTGGTTGTGCCTTCCCTGGGATGAGAGCATCCTTCCTGCGCTTGGCATTGCCACGCGGTGAATCTGTGCTGCTTGGCAGTGGGTGGGTGTGCAGAGTCCCACAGGGGCATCAGCTATAACGCTGTCTGCCTGAGGGCCTGGCTGGTTCTCTGATGCTAATTTTTCCTGTAACGCCAGCAGGTTCCATCCCAGCTTCTGTCTCTGGCACCTTGCAAGTACAATACTTCCACTTCCTTGTTTTTTTTTTTCCTAGAAGAGCAAGGAAGGCTTGGTAAAGCTTACTGAGGCTGGGTGGAGGAGCTCATACCATCTCATGACTCATACTATCTCTCTGAAAGTCTTACTGCATCACAGGGAAGCATGTTTGAGGACCCTCACAGGGCACAGACAGGCGTCTGGCACCTGTTGTCACTGAGGACAATGGCAGGGTGATCTGTAGCAGAGGCTTAATCTCACGTCCTTTTTCATAATCCCTGTTTACAGTGGTGGATAAGGAAAGACAGTTACGGTGGAGAAGGCAGCTGGGGGGAGAGATGCTGAATGATCCTGGAGGATGGGTAGCAAGGAGTGGTCCATGGTAGAAGTAGAAGGGGATGTGCACAGCTCTTGTGTGTGTAGCATGTGTGTGTACAGCTGTGAGAGGGTGCAGCCCTCTCCCTTACTCTTCCAGAGCTTGAAGTCCTGGAGGAAAATTGTCTTGCCATGCTGCCTGCTGTTGGGCCAGTCTTATTTATGAAGGGACCACATTTTTGTTCTGTCACAGCAGATGCAGGGCTGGAAGGAGAGAAGGGATTTTAAAGGCTGGTCCCTTGCAGTATGGAGGAGGAGGGAGGGCTTTAGGGGCCAAAGAGGTTCTTAGCTTCTGCCTGGGGGTGACATTGTCTTCTCATCCCAGTTGTCACTCTGGGCAGAAGCCAGTACCCATTCTCATTTCAGACAACCAGATCTGTTCCAGCTGATGCTTTGATGGAGCCAGAGTGGTTCATCAGGGATGTACCAGTGCCCGTCTTGCTTGGGAACCTGCAGTTGGCTCAGGAATCTTTGGTCACCCCTGCTGTAAATACAGTCTTTTCCCTACTGCCTCTTGCTGTCCCCTTTCCTGGCTCACTTTTCATCCCCTCCCTTTCCTGCTGTAACATCACTGGCATAAGGTTGGGGTGAGAGTAACAGCACAGCCAGGAAGGAGCTGATGTTTAATTTCAGACAAGAAACAACATAAGGCGTAATGCAGCCGGAAAGGTGAGGGCAGATGGAGAGGGCCGGCAAGGCTGTGTGGCTCTTCATCTTCATTACAAGGCTGATGTTTGTGGTCTTGCTTTCATGCTGCTTGCCAGCAAGGGAGGGGTGGCTAGTGAGCAGAGATGTGCAGGGAGTGCTTCGCTTGCAGGAGGTGAGACTGGTCCTAGTGGATGGTGAAAAATCAACGGGGGTTTTCTGGGGGAAGCAAGCATGGGAGTAGGGAGTGCACAAAGGTGATGTGATGGAAGACCCAATAGGGACAGAAAGGGATGCTGTCCTTGATGGGAGATGGCAAATGCTGCGTAAATGCAGACTGCCTGCCCACCCCAGGTACTCTCTCTGGAGAAAGGGGAAGTGGAGTGTTTGAGAGCATAGGAGGTGAGATGTTGATTCTGAAATGGAGCAGGGGATTAATCTTGGCTGGTGAGATGGAAGGTGGTTTGGGGGCAACTTGCTCAGAGAGGGAAGAACTGGAGCATGAGATGGTGAAACTGTGGGTCTGAGAAGAGGGCTGAGGTGTGGAAAAATGTGGAGACCTTTCTAGCATGGAGTGAATGTGCAAAGGTCAGACACTGACTGCTGGGCTGCTGCTGACATTCCTTCCTTCCCAGAGCAGCAGCTTATCTTTGGCCTGAGGGTTAACCTTGGGCTCAGTTCTGAGATGACAGAGAAGCCTCCAAAGAAGAGTGGGGACTTGAAAACTGCTTTATCCGAGCCACCCAACAGTAGTGACCACATGAAACCTTCCTTTTATACCTCATTGTTTATTTTTACGGGGGTCTTTTATTTATATCCCCTTAACATCCCTGCTGTTAAAGCAGCCTTATTAGGATGCTGCCCTTCACCAAAGAATTCTGCTATCGAAAAAGAGCATTAAAGATTCAACAAATAGCTGAGAATTGGGATTGATCCTAACCTCCCATAAATGGGAGTACCTTCCCCCATTAATCAGCCTTGGTTTTCACTTACAGGATGATGGCCTCAGTGCTACACTTCTTCAGGACTAAAAGCACGTTAAATATTTATCACAGCTGAGTATTCACTTCCCCCACTATTGCCAACTAAGATCCACTGCTTAAGCCTGCGTTGGCTTGACAGGTTGTGTAGTGAGGTGGTATGCTATTAGGAAACCTCTTGTGCCAACGTGCTCTGCTCATTTGCTGTGCTAAGCACAAGGAGATGGTGGCATCTCTCATCTCAAAGCACGGTCAGCATGGGACTGTATTATAAAATCTCTCTGCTGGCATTTTGCACTATTGAATTAAACATACTAGGGATAAGATGCTTGGATCTGTTCTTTAGCAAAGGGCTGGATCATCCATACTCCTTCATGTCTCTTTCAACCTCAAAAATAGGATTGTTGCGTCTAAACTGCTCTGTAGGAGCAGCCCTCTGTCTGTGCTGAGGCTTTGCCCCATGCCAGGGTTTTCATTAGCAGTTTAGTGTGGAGCTGTTTACCTTGCCGTGCCTGGAAACATTTCCCAGTTTATGACCAGGCACTCTCCTGTGCTGAAAGGATGCCGGCAATGCTCTCTGTCTTTCCTTAAGGTGCTGGGAGAGAGGTTTTTATTGCCTTTCGAGGTTTGAAATGATGACAGGGTGTTCAATGATCCAATTATTGGTCTATACATATGTAGATACATCCTTGCTAATGGTGCCAGGTGTGCCCGTAGCGTTTCAGAGAGCGCTATTTTAGGAACATCTCTGGAAGCTGCTTTTCCATTTTGCTCTCTGATCGTGTGCTGGCATTTCTTAAAAGATAGCGCTTGACTTTGAGAGTTGCTGATGAACCTCAGAGGCTGGAAAAATCATGGGCTGCTCCCTACCTGAGGTGCCCTGAGGTGCTGCTGAGAGGAAACCCTGAGGCACGACGGGAGCAGTTTATCTGCTCAGAAAAAGCTCCCTGCAATGTTGGATGGAGTTTTACTTCTGCACCAGGGCTCAGCACAGACTTCACTTGGCCAGTTCCAAGAGCTGAGATTGAGCTGTTGTTGCTGGGTTAGTGCTTACTTTTTTTTTTTTTCCCCCCCCTTTCATTTTCAACTTGTTGGTTTGGCATCATCATGATGCATCTCCCCGTCTTGGCACCCACCCCCCGCCGCCCCCACCTCCAGTTTGAGCTGCTGATGTGCGCAGCCTTGTTGTAGCCGTTTACATCTACGGGCGCACAATGTGTTTCATTATCCTTGTCTCAAACTTGTTTTGCTGCTGTCACGCACCAGAAAAGTTAAACACGTCTGATCAAAGGCATGTAAACACAGCTTCAAAACAAATGCCCTCGAGTCCTGCCAAAAGCACAGAGCTGTCTCCGAGCAAATCACGTCTCGTATTCCCCTGCCTGTGCCTCCTGCTTCTCCGAGCGGGTGTGCGATGCCGCCTGATCTCCGGGAGCCTTGTGGGCTGCTGTTTGCAGCAGGGAAGGGTGGCCCACTGGTTGAACAGGCTGCAGAGCGGATTTGCACCAGCGAGGCAGCTGGGGGAGAGCGGAGCCTCAGCCTCAGAGCAGGAGGGAAGAGCTTGCTGCATCCTTGCACGTGAGAGGTGGCAAACCCCAATGTTCTGCAGCTCTGGTGGGTCAAGGGAAGGTTGATGTGAACTGGCTGGAAATAAAGGTGCCAAGTTTGCTTTTTCCAGGTCTAACCTCGTGCTCCAGCTGGTGTATTATCCTGACACAGTAGCTGTAGGACCAGAGCGCCCAAGGCTACTGCTGCCTGTGCTGGCATCACTGGGTTTTGGGCTTGGCTTGAAGGAGAGTCAGCCAATTGCATCATTTGTGGGATGAGAGGGGCTGGGCTAAGCATCTGGGGATGGTCCCAGACCAGGAGATGCTTCTGCTCTGCTAGGTTTCCAGCCTTTGGCGGGGCACAGAAGGTTGAGGTGAGGTGAGACTTGCACCCCTCAAGGTCCCATCAGAGGTTCAGGGACTCTGATGTCACTTGATTTCCCATGAGACTGATAAAAACAGGGTATTCTCTACAGTGGCAGGACAAGCCAGGTTTTCATCTTACTGCAGCTTTACAGAGGGCTGGATATGCATCTTAAATAGGAATGGAAATCTTTGGGCTTTTGGAGACTCTGAGGGCAGGTGTTTTCAGAAAACACTGTCTCCTTTCAAATCTGCCAAAAATCTATTCACAGCTTGGCTACCAGCACGGCCAGCAAATAGTTTGGGAATTCATGAGCTTGTGAACTGACCCGGACTCTGCAAATGAGTTGCCCAAGGTCTTTGCCAAATGCCTTTGAATAATGGACATGTCAGAACCAGATGGGGTTGTAAATGGCAGGTTATTAGTGCCCAATGCCTGTGCCAAGCAGTGCTGCACGTGTGTGCAAGCACGCAGTATGTGCAGGGCTCTTCCCTGGAGCACATGGGGTGGCTGGGTTGCTGCAGGTAAGGTGATCCAATGGTCTCCTCCAAACCATCTAATTGCATTAACAGGGGAGATAAAATCTCAGTCGTCCCCCACATTGCTGCTGGACAGTCACAGGCAGGCAGGCTGTGAAATGCCCTGCAGGCAGTGGGGACATGGTCAGAGGTTAACGATGGTGTCAGCCTTCATAAATCATCCCTAATGAGACCTGGGAAAACGTTGAGTTGCAGCTCTGATGCATGGCTTGGCTGTGTTGTCGTCCCTTTTCTCTGGGCATTTTCTGACATTTGGTTTCCAGGGTTATCTGTGTGAAGCCTTTGTGAGGCTGAAGGCATTGGAGGCTTTCCTGGGTAGCAAGGAATCCTGGGCTCTGCTCCTGGCATAAGCTGGCTGATGTGCTGCAGAATAAATACATCTCCCTGCTTTTACTTTCCCCAAGGACAAGTTCATATGTCCCTAGGGTACCAGAAAACTCGGGCTGGAGGTTGGTGCCTGTGTCCTCGTGTGGAGGAGCAGCTCCACACGCTGCTCTGTGCTTCCTGATGCTGGGTGTGGGATTTGCTTCCAGGTAGAGCCTGAATCATAAGGTCTGGCTGGTCCAGTGCTGCCTCTGTGCTGCATTCTGGTCAGACAAAGGGCTGCAGGGACCTCTCTCAAGCTTTCCTCCCTGCCCGTCTCACCTGCACAGGAACCACATTCTGGGGATGTCACAAAGTCCAAATGCTTCTTCTGGGAGAATCCCGTGCAGGAAGCAGGACTCCAAATAAGTTGGGCAAGGTGGGAAGATTAAAAGAGTTTATTAATGTCCCCACCAAAGCCTTCCTCTGGGGCTGGCAGTGGTGGGCTGCTCAAGGCTGTGTGTGGTCCCTGCAAAAGCTGCCAGACACCGGCCGGGACACTGGGAGGAGTGGAGTAGGGTACAGTGAACACTCCCTCCGATTTATTATTTATGAAGTACTGTCACAGCCCTGGAAGTGTTGGGACTCTCAGAAAAGCTGTAGGAATGTACTAATTAAAGAACACAATGGGAATGTAAATTGTGAAAGCTCCCCAGGGGGAAGCAGCCCTGGGGGGAGCTAATTTGCCAGCCCCCACTCCTCCCCTGCAAACTGGCTGAGACACTGGAGCAATTAAGGAGGAATTTGAGTGTTAAATATAATCTGGAATTGTGTTTTTGGTTGTTGTTTTTGTTTTTTTTTTTGTAATTGGTTTATTTTTCTCTTGGGTAACTGTGTTACCAATTCTGTAATTGCGACTTTAACCTCTGTTCTGCTACAGCAGGGGCTTTTTGTGGGATTTTTTGCGGAGGGTGGCGGTAGTAGTCTTTGTTGTTGGAAATTCAGGTGAGTCTGCCAGCACCAAGGTGGCATGTCACCTCCTTGTGTGATGAAGGATGTATGGCCCCAGGGCAGGGCTAACAGTAGCCAATGTGGTAAGAGACAGTCCCTGACTTTGCAGCCGTAGAATCACAGAATGGTTTTGGATGGAAAGGTCATCTCATTGCAACCCTGCCAGGGGGGGAGGGACACCTTCCACTAGACCATGTTCCTCAGGGCTACATCCAGCCTGGCCTTGAACACTACCAGAGATGGAACATCCAAAACTTCTATGGGCAACCTGTTACAGGAATAAAGTACTGATTGTCAGAGTTGTCTCCTGAAATCCATCCTAAAAATACGGCTTTTTTGGTTGATCTTTTTTCCTGCCCATTTCTCTTCTGGTGTACTCTTTTGTGCTGTTTTCACTTATCTTGCCCTGCTCAGGAAATACATGTGTTTGATGTCATTTGAGCTGTGGCCACTAGTGTGGGCTCAGGGTAGTGGCTGTGACTTATTTCTCTTTTCCTGTTAACTTCTTGAATGCAGTCCAGGGTGAGAAGACAAATGGAGGGACTGTCACAGATGTGAGGTGAAGTAAAGACATGCTTGAGGCTGTGGTGGTCAGCAAGGGGTGGCCATCAGCTCATGGGCTGCTTGGTGTTGTGTTCACAGCTCAGGTGTCTCCCTGTGTCCAGGTATTTGCAGTTGAGCAAAGGGCTTGTGTTCTTGGGCTTTGGGGTTTTTTCTTTTCTTCATCTTTAGAACACACTTTAGTGTGCTGTTTACTGGAGGGTCTTCAAAGCTTGTAAAAAAGCTTTGAGAAGAAAAACTCATGTGTGATTGTAGCTGGGGTTATTTGTGATGGCTTGGTTGTTGGATCATTTTAAGATGGTGTTCTCAGGCAGGCAGCAACTAGTGTGCTTCAGGGCTCTCTTCCCTCTCTCATTTTTATCCTTCTGATTAGCTTGAATATTTATTACATTTTATCAATAGGCATTAGTTGCCTGAGATTCTCATCCATTGCTAGCTACCGTTTGCAAGGGTTTGAGAGCTCTCAAAGCTGAGACATCAGAAAACATCATAGATGTAGATTCATGTGATAATGAGAATCCTCAGAGCAGTAGGATTTTGTCTGCCAGTGGGGGCTGACGTGCTCTGGATAAGCTAATGATTTGTGATAGAACAGTATCTCTGGTCC
Source organism: Pseudopodoces humilis (assembly GCF_049639895.1). Classification (NCBI taxonomy): domain Eukaryota; kingdom Metazoa; phylum Chordata; class Aves; order Passeriformes; family Paridae; genus Pseudopodoces; species Pseudopodoces humilis. Next base: position 68,949,451 of record NC_142203.1, on the reverse strand, counting down.
TAACCCTGAAAAGCCTGGATTCAGCCTTGCATGAGGGTTGCAGAACATCCCCCTTTCTCCCAGGGATACTGGGAAGGGAAGCCCCCACCCACACAGCCCACTGCAGCTGGTGATTTCTGCTGCTGCCGGACCAGGCTCCGTCTCCAGGGTCAAGCCACAACACCCCATGACCTCCTTGCTGTGCCTGCTCCTTGACAGCCTGCTGGCTCTTCATCAGCTCTGCCCACCTGGATCCAATAGCTGCATGTGGTGAAAAGTCACACTGTGCCCAGGAGCTTGGGGAGAGCCCCTCCCTGGCTGGGGCTGGACAAGCTTCTCCCTGGCCAGGACAGGGTTGTCTGGTGGAGCTGCCACTGTGGGCCGCATCTGCCACCGGGCAGAAATGGGCCCTGAGGTTTCAGCATTGTTCAGAAGACCTCTGCCAGGATCCGGAGCGGTCCCAGTCATTTTCCTCTAAGCTTGCCTGTATTTATTGCCATTTGTTCTGGTTTATTTTTCCAAAAATAAAAATTGGTTGAAATAGTACAAAAGCTGGGGAGGAAACAGGCTGAAAAAGCCTGAGGAAATAAAGATTTAGAGATTGTGTTGCCCCCTCCCTTCTCACCCCCGTCTCCAAAAAAAAATCCATGGAAATGTGGAATTTAAAACCCTTCCACCTTTTTTTTTTTTTTTTTAACTGTACGGTGTATGGACTCCATCTATTACCCACAGTAGGTAGTCTGGTGAGGCAAAACAGCAGAAAAGTAGTATTTTCCCTATTTGAAGCTGGTAAGGGTAGGACTGGGAGCCTGTGGTGGAGCCAGGAGCATGGCCCATGCCTCTCCGATCACTGGCTGCCCCTTTCTTTCTCTTTCTCTACTGCCTGCAGCATCACTAATGGTCTTTTAGAGACCAGGCTGGGACCTGCTGACACTCAGGATTGCATTCATCCAAAATGGCCTTTTCCAGTGTGACCTCTGACCAGCCTGTGCAGGGGTATCCAATCCTCCCCAGACCTGTTGCTGATCACTCTCCCTTTCCTTCCTCTCTCGCCATCTGAAGTTAGTTTCCTCTGGAAGACAGGGGTCAGGAATACTCGGGTGCTGACGGATCAGTATGTGCTTTCCTGGATCGGGGCCTTGCATTCCTCCTGCCCGTCCAGCTGGATGCGGGATCCCTTCGGGGCTTGCAGCGCTGGGGAGATGCTGCAGAGGGGCATGAGACCCGAGCAGTGCAGCAAAACCTCTCGCCTGCAGCCACTGCTGCTGCTTTTCTGCTGGCAGAGGAGCTCACCTCGATTGTGGGGATTAAATTAAAATCAAGGAGCAGCTGCTGTGTACTGGGCTGGGTCAGGCTGATGGTGGATACCGGTGCTCAGCGCTAACCCCAGCCAGCTCATTTAACTTTTTGACCTGTGAGACAGCAGCTTCCCGCTGGGAAACAGCCGTCGGCTTTGCTTGTCCCGTCTTCAGGCAAGGCAAGGGGTTCCTGCAAGCGGGCGGTGTGCGGTCTCAGTCGGGGGACAAGGTAAGTCACCTCCTCTGCGGGGTTGTTTGCACAGCTGCGGGTGGCCGTGCCCGCTCCAAGAACCCCGCATTCTTCCCTGCGCCGAATATCCGGGACAGGCATCCCTCCGCTCTCCGCGCACTTTCATTTCCGTCGGCGAGCTTGGGGAGAGCCTCGCCCGAGCATCCGAGCGCTGGGGCTGGCCCTCCGTCATCCCGCGGTGCTCCTTGCCTTGTCCCGGCTCGGGAGCGCCGGGGGAAAGCTGCCCGTGGGAATGCCGCCTTGGATGGAGTGAGCCGGGCTTGGCCGGGCTCTGGGAGCAGGAGGTTCTCCGCGACCCCCGGGCGCTGACAGCCTCCCTGCGCTGAGCCTCCGCTGTCACCCCGCCGTGCTGTTTTGTTTCTCACCAGCCTTCCCGCTGCCCAGCCAAGCCCTTCCCTGCCTGCGGGTTTTATGGCGGTGCCTCTGGGACGCTGACAGCCTGCTGACATCCGTGGGTTGTGGGGGTTTTTTTTCCCCTTTGCTCGGCTGCCTCCATCACCCCGGAACCCCAGCGTGAAGCCCATCTTCATGCTAGCAGGCGCTGTGAGATTTTCATGGCTTCTCTCTGTTCTTTTCCTGCTTTGCAGAGCTCCAATCCTGCCCCATTTGTCCCGAAACTCCACAAGGTGGCAAGCCCCACGCAGACAGCACGCAGGGGCAGCTGCCCGTGCTGGCCCTGGGATTTACTACAGGCAGTTTGTTTTCCTGAGGAAGTTACTTTCCAAGATAGCATCTGGTCTTTTATGAGGTCTGATCAAATAAGGTGGTATGTGTGCAAGCAGGGGGTGATGTTTTTATGTTTGTACATATATTTTAAAAGTTTTATAAACAGCAGAGTGATGAGATGGTTGCTTAGTCCAAAACTGAATCTCTTGTGCCTGTGGTTTTGCTGAAATTATTACTGGATCCAAAAAGCAAGTTGTTTCTCTGAAACTACAGAAGGGCTGTACAAATACTCATGTCTTGAAAGATATGCCTATTAGCAGTAGTATTCTGCAATATTGATGCAGAATTATTCTCAAGGAGCATTATGCACAGCACAAGAGTCAGTCAGCCACAGAGGTTGTGGGGAAAAACCAAATACTTCTGCACAGAGCTTGCTAGCCATTGAATCTCATCAGAAAATAGCAGGTGGCATTACCTCTTCTTAGGGGGCTAGGGGTCAGTTTGCAAATAATTTTCCTGCAATAAAAATAAAAAAAAATAAAAAAAAATAAAAAGACGTTTCATTGTGTGTTTGTGGGCAGAGCTGGAGAGAGAACCTATATTCCAGTTTCCAGAGGGGCTCTGGGGTTTCACTGGTGCACAGCAAGTCCTGCATGGAAAAAAGACTCACTGGAAACTTGCTGTGGAGCTGCTTCTGCTTGTATTTGTTGCTCTTAAAGCTTTGACTGAACGAATGGAAACGAGAAATGGAGGTGCAGCTCTCGGGTATTAGCTTTTGGGGGAATTTCTTTCAATGAAATTGGAAGGAGGATTGGCTGAAAAGCATTGTAGTAGCAGAAGAGGGAACTGTGCTATCTGCAGCCCTTTCATTAATGGGTGGTTAATAAGTGATGTGCTAATGGTGTGTGGGGACTTGGTTACATGTGGCTTTCCATCTGGGAAGTTTTAAAAGTATCTACAGAGCTGTATCATCTCATTTATATTTTAATGCTACCACCTCACCTCTTCCCCTTCCCTTTCTTCCTCTGTGTGCATCTCTTTCAGTCTTTCTAGGCTGGCTGCAGCAGAGCAGGTAGGAACCATGCCTTGGCATGGGGTTGTGTCCCGAACACATAAACTTCTGCAGGTGCTTCGGGCAGGTGTGGAACCCACGGGGATATAACTACCCTGCCCTGCCCTCCTGTTGGTTTTCAGAGTATCTGCCCCTTTCCCCAGCTTTTACAGAGGCATGTGTGGATGTGAGTGCTTAATCCCCTCTCCCGCGGTGATCCCCGCGGAGCCCACCCTGCCGACAAAGACAACACCACGCCGAAGCCACCCCTCGGCACATCCCAGCTCTGGGATTTGTTTTTCATTTCCTCTTGGTCTCCCCTCTCTCCCACTGTGAGATGTAAGGGTTTGGCAGCAGATGCCATTCACCCTGTTTGCTTTCCTGCAGAGAATAATTTCTTCGGGGTGTTGTGTTAGCAGCAATGGGGGGCTGAGCCGAAGCCACTGATGTCTTCCTGAAGAAGATGTGAAAAGCAAATCTGTGCTGTGTGACCTAACCTCCTACCTCCTCCCACACCCCAGGGGACCACCACCAGCTTCTCAGCTCCTTCCTTTTTGTGCTGTTCTGTAATTTTTTTTTTTTGGAAAGTTTTTAAGGTATTCCTATAAACTTACACAGAAAGGGAAGACAAAAAGTCACCCCTGTGAGACAGAATGACAATAGAGTTGGTATTTCCACTACTTTAAAGAGAGCCAACATCAGATGGAACCAGGGTTTTCTTTGCCATGTCAGAAAAGTATTACCTAGAAGCAAAAAAAAAAAAAAAAAAAAGCCAAACCAAACAAATCCCACCTTCTCAGGGGGATATAGAATTACCAGCTGATTTAACATCTGCACCCAGGCTTTGCTGCTCACCTAAACCTACAGCAGGGTGTCACTGCAGTCATTTCCAGTTTGGTACCAGCTGTCCTACAGGCATCTCTGAAACAGTGCCCACATGATGCCAATGTGATACTTTGTGCAGGCACTGGTTTTTATGAACATCACAGCTGCTGGGTAGGGGTAGATGATGTTTCACATGACCAGTTTCTCCTCTTTCTGCTGTAGCCATGAAGCCATTCATGTGGAGGGGAAGGATTTTGGCAACAAGAAGCTAGTTGTGTGTGTGTGTGCATGTTTATAAGGGAGATGGGAGAGATAAATTCTTTTGATAGATCCTTTTACTTTGGCTCAGTAAAGGGCCGAAGGAAAAATATCCCTGAGCTTTGACTGAAAGCCTGGGTGCTTCTTTACCAGGAAAATGCTACTTGCTATTGTTTGCACTGCTGCGAGATATTTACTGAGTGCCTCCTGCAGCAAGTGTTTACGTCTCTCAGGAGCAGCTCACCCAGCAGGAACTTGCCTCACATCCCTGTTTCTGGCTGCTGGTGGGGCACTCAGCCCTGTGGGTGTGACAACACTGGGATCAAGCTACTGGGCTACTGCAGCTTCGCGAAGGACAGCTGATGTGCCAGTAGCTCGTGCTTTAGCTTCTTCTGGAGGAGACTCAGTGCTCTCCCCAGAACTTTTGGAAGATCTTTACAGGGCTCAGTGGAAGCAGGAGGAAAATGCCTCCTCCAGGTTTTGTGCTTTGTTTCTGCCTCCACCACTGCTTGCTGAGCTGCCATCCAGCTCTCTGCAGAGGCCAAGTTGGGTGCCATGAACAAACAGCGCCAGGGGCCTTCTGCACCCAATGCATGCCCAAATTTAAAGCCATCTTTCCACGAGGGCTTCATAAACCATGCTGCTCCCAGGCACATTTCTTACCTTTAGCTGATTTTTTTTCTGGGAAACAGACACCAACTGTTAGTGGGAAATTATTGCAAGGTAATTGCTCAGATCTGGGTGTGCACTGAGGAGGATCAGGTAGTCCCTCACCATGACCCAGGAGCCCCTGCTCACTCCTCTGCCCTTCCAGAGCAATGGAGCAGATAAGAGATATCTGCCTCAAGTTGTACACTTTTTTTTTCCCCCCAGCTTCGCATTTGGGATGAGGTGAGCATAAGCAGGGATTAGTTTGTTAAGCTGTGACAGTTCATTAAACTTCTTGGACTTTTTCTGTGTTTCCTCTCCAGACAGTGATGATGGCTAAGCTGGTGTGGGGGTGTGTGTGCAGATACTATGGGACAGGGCAGGCAGTGGAAATCTTTGAGATTTTAGTTTCCAGACACTCTTATCTATTTGCAAAGCCTGGTGAGTACCTGCAAGAACTTTCGCATTTTAGATATTTCTATTTCGAAAAGCCTCTGGAAGTAAAGTTCATTTTCCTTGGCTATTTTTTGCCTCAAAGCAAGCCTCTTTTTTTTGTTAGGAACTGATGGCTAAGGCTTCGATGTGTAAAACTTGGTGAAATTAATGGGAGCCATGGCCTGAATCTCTTGCATGGCTCTTAAATCCTCTGACTTATAAACAAGGAGAGCCTAGTTTGCAGCTGGCTTTCAACGTCTGCCAGAGGAGAACCCAGAAGGCTGAAGGTAAAACTGGAGGGATACTCACAGGGAAGCGAGCAATGTCCTGTTCCGTGATTAATACCTTGTTAATTGCTGCACAAATAGCGGGGTTGGAGCTTGTGATGGTGAGGAGTGTTGGGGTTGTGCTAGTGGGTATCACCATCACACCAGTCCTTTTTGACCCTGAAGCCTGTGTAACCCCATTTTTCAGGCTTTGCAAGGAGACCCCAGCACTCAGGACTCTCTGGGCTCTTGCAGTGGGTTTGGCTGCCCTGTTGGGTTACTGTGCATGGGAATTTGCTGCTGGCTGTATTTTTCCCAGTGTGAAAAAGTCATCTTAGAAGGGAAATTAATTGCATGCAAAGCTGTGCCACCCCACAGTGAGTTTCCCCCTGCACATAGCACAGAAGGGGCAGCTGAAGGTAGAGATGTGAGAGCATCTCTTGTGTAGCCACAGAAATCTCATTTGATCCTCAGTGGTGGGAAAGGAAACGAAGCAATAACCCAGGACAGTTTAATAGAGTTTGGGTGAAATACAGTTGTTTTTGTAAGCTGGTCTTTGTGCTGTGAGGGCTCTTTAGCCCATTTGTTGTGCTTGGCTCTGCTCTGGATGTTGGCATCAGCTGCTCTGCAGGTGCACGTGTCTTTGGCAGGAAGGAGCTGGGATTTGGGGATTCGCCTTTGTTGTGGGAGGGGGGAGAGCAGGGGGGTGGAGAGGGAAAAAGCAATGAGATGATGGTTGTGTCTTTCAAGTGAGTAAGATACCCTGGGAAGGCGGAAGGACACAGCCCAGGGTTCAGTCCTGTCTCCTGGTGGCTCTTTCTGCTTTTCCTGGGACAGAGCAGGAGTGAATCCTGCAGGCTGTAGGGCTGCAGAATTAGGATGAGGCCAGCTCTGGTGAGTGGAAGTTTGCCCCAGAGACCAGTGCAGCTGAGACAGGGAGAATTTCTTGTCATGTCCACAAAATCTTGAAAGTTTGGGGCAGCAGGAGGGTTGTGCATTTCCAGAGCAGAGCCCATAGGGATGCAGAGAGATGACATTTTGGGAGGTTTTTTGCCATGCACCTCCCTATTGTTTTCACCTCCACCTTTGTTCCTCCTTTCCATTCTTGTGCTGTGCAGGAGACCAGCCGAGGTCAAAGAGGTTAAAGCACAAATTAAAAAAACCAAAAAACCTCAAATCCCAGGTGCCTCTGAGGAAGTGGTTTCACCCTCCCAGCAGTGGTGGGACAGAATTCCCAGGGCAACTGTCCCCAGGTTCTTCAGATGTAGTGCTTGGGGGACATCACTGCTGTGAGCATCCCTGTGCTTGCCAGCTGCTGCCCAGTTTTGGGGCACAGGGACTGGTGAGAGCAGGCTGAGAGCCCCTGTAGCCCCCTGGACAGGGGCTGTTTGGCCCAGCAGACAGAGGAAGGGAAGAGGCTGATCTTTGCCCCAGCAGAACCCTGCGGATGAGCAGAGCTCCGCACGCTGGCACGAGCCCAAGGCATCTTTGCTTCCTGCCACCCTTTCAAATTAACCAAACGATTCATTTTATTTCTTTAATTTTCCAAATGGAAGTGAATTGGCTGCGCTGGCAGGTGCCTGATTGACGTTCCAGAGGGGATGGGAGCTGGGGACTGGGGGGGCTTTCTGATCCACGCCTGCCCCAGCGGGGACCCAGCCCTGCTGCTGGGAGCCACTTTGTCCTCTTAGGAATGAGAGAGGGATAGTTGGGCTCCAAGCCATGGGTAAAACAGTTGCAATGCTGAGCTCCTTCGAGGTCTTTCCAGGGCAGAGGAGAGAGCCATGGCATCCGTAGTGCCCCCTATTAACTCCTGGCATTTGGTATTTTATGAGTGTGGCTTTTCCTCTTGCCTTTATGATGCTTTGCAGAACCTTTCTTGTGCATTTGTTCAGCCCCTGCCTGCTTCACAGGGATGCTATCAATAAATGACACTTCACCAGTGAAGGAGACAGAGTCCCCTTTTGCAGGGAGGTTTTGGGGTGGGATGCTCCCACTGGGGGCCCACAGAGAGGGCCATGCACCCCTGCCCATCTGGGTGCTTGTAGCCGCACCACTAAACTTCCCTGGCTCTGCACACAGGTACAGGGCTCTCTGCAGAGCTGGCTGCAACTCCCCCTGCAGTGAAATTAGTGTCCAGAAATGGAGAGAGGAAGATTATCCCCACTGCATGACAGTGATTATCAAATCTATCCGCCGCATCGGTGAAATGAGTGGCAGCTGGTGGCTCACTGCCCGAGTGCATGGTGTGTAATTAGGGTCTAGCTCACCAGTTTCTGTAAAGATCCCTTCCCAATGTCTGGCATCACAGTCTCCTTCTGGCTTTTTACCCCTGATGCTGTTTTTCTGTTCTGTTTTTCCCCCTCAGCTGCCCTCTCCTTGTCTCTTGGTGAGCAGCAGTGGGGTAGGAATCCTCCTCTTGACCCAGTCTGGGGCACTGGAAATGTAAACCTTTAGGATCTGGAAGGTACTGTTGGCTGTCCTGGAACTGAATCAATCCTACTATGAGATTCTACTGAATGGCCAGGGCTTTTTCACCTTGCCTCCATCTCTCTGAAGCATCTTGGCTGCTCCATGGGGTCCCTGGAAGGGTGTAGGGGGAGCAGCCTTGCCTCAGCATGTAAATCCCTGAGCTGTTCCACTGTGGAGCAAGAGAAACATGGTTGTGTCATGATGGAGATCCTAGTCCAAGTATGAAAACAGCAGTTTAACTGGCCATTTGAGTGAGGAAAAAGCAATTTTCACAGTCCCCTCACCTGCTCTCAGGGAGGAAATCCCCCCTCAGTTTCAAGCCGGGACTGATGTTCTTAGGACCCATGCTGCTGCTGCTGCTGCTGCTCTGCTTGGGAAAGGTGTCACCAACTCTCCCTTTGTGGCAGTGGGGAAACTGAGGCACAGCATGCTAATGCAGTGCATTTGGGGCTGCTCAGACTGTGTTCCACAGGAGCCAGCAGGATTCCCAGCAGGGCAGGGACTGGCCGTGGGACAGCAGAACCCACAGCATCCCTGTGCCAGCCCTGTGGAGTGATGGGCTCCTACCAGCTGCCTCCGGTCTCTGCAGCATGCCCTGCTGTTCTAGCAGCCAAAGATCAGCTGTGCAGGGGTTGCAAGCCTATGGAGGACAAAACCCTTGGCAGTTTGAAAGAGGAAAGGTAAAACATTAGCTGTCTGTGAGCTGCATGGCAGCCAAAGGGATGCAGATAAAAGCTCTGCCGTCTACCACCGAGATAAATTTCATCTCTGGCTAATACAGGAGTAAAAAGGAAACTCGTGTGCTGGGTTTTGTAATCCTGCACAGACAAGGTTTTCTGGGAGACACTGGAGCTGACTCATTTTTACGTGGGCATTAGAGATGTGACAACTTAATTGCGGTGAGTTCTTTGGAAGGGGAGCAGGAATCAATAGCTGTTGGGTAAGACACTCGTTTTAAGATAACGTCTATTTGTTAAATTATAGTAATTTGTCTCCATGCAGCCTCAGAAGCTGTTAATTGTGAGCAGCCCAGAGGGTCGGCACGTTCTGTCCCGGCTTGAAACCTAGATAGTGTCCGTGCCCTTTGCATGCCTGGGAGGGACATGCTGGCAGTGCTGCCGGCTAGTGGTGCCGCTGCCGCGGTTCAGGCAGGAGGGTCCCCAGCTCTGGGGGACTCTGAAGGTTATGAATTCAAGCCCTTAAGCGTGTCCTGTAATCCCTTTTCTGGCGTGGAGAAGAGGCAGCCTCTTCAATTTCCAGGGCATGAAGGGCCAGAGGGTGTGCATTTCCCAAAGGCCAGCCCAAGGCTGCAGGGAGAGCAGCCAAAAATACTCAGCTTATTTGGGCACAGTGGGGATTCGCCTTACAAGGCTGGAGAGTAGTTTGTTAAACCAAAAAAAAAAAACCAAAAAAAACCACCAAAAACCCAACAACGAACCCTGGGACCAGATGCTGAGTTTTGCATGCTGGAACGGCAGGGAGGTCTCCATGGGCTCCCTGGGACTGGCTCTGCTCCAGATGTGCATGCACAAACCCCCCTGCTTCTGTCCTGTCCTACTAGGACTCTTAGCTCCCCTGGAGCTAAAACTTTTCTCTGCAGGGCTTTGGGCTGAGGTGGTCCGGGCTCAGAAGCATGTTGCAAGCAGAAGCTTCAAAGGGATGCTGTTGCTCCTTGATGGGTCTGAGGAAGGACCTCTCAGAGTATCACAGAGTGCTGTGGGTTTGAAGGGGCCTTAAAGATCACCTGGTTCCATTGCCCCATGAGCACAGGGCAGGATCACAGGGCTTTGGTGTGTCTTGGTTGGACAGATGAATTCCCCCAATTGGTGCATGCTGCAGACCTCCTCCTGTGCTCCTGGCAGCTCCTGGCTCCGTGTCTCTTCGATCCACTTTGTAGGATATGTATCCACTGGGACACTGCTCACCTGTGTGTGGAGATGCCATGGGAGTATGGGATAGCTGGAGGTGATGGGTAACACCTGCAGGAATGGTGTCTTCCAGCCCTGTGCAAGCCACCCCTCAAAAAATCCTGCATTTGTGTGTATTTTCACGGGAGGCAGGAAAGTCTCGACAAGCACTGTTTGTTCTCTACTCAACGTCTTGCTTAGAGCATGCTTTATTTTTCTGATTTTTCCCTCTGCTTTTTCCGGCTCTTCTTTCACTCCCCAGCCGTGTGAGCACGACCTACTGCCACCTGGTGAGAGCTATCTGATGCTACACATCCACCTGGGCTGGGAGACTTCCCCGGGCTGCCTCCCTACCTGATCGGCTTTGTCCTGCCCAGCTCCTCACAGCTCACACAGCTGGAATACACAAAAGCAGCAAGGGACTGGGAAGAACATCATTCAGATCAGAAAATTAAGCAGAAGAAGGGCTTAGTGGAGCAAAGGGTTGTATATTTTCCCTGTCTGACAGTGGGGATATCTATCGTGCAGTGGTCTGGTTGATGGTGCTTGAAGTATCCTCCAGAGCTCTTGGGAAGAAGGGGTGCTCAGAACTGGTCTTGTGCTGTGCTGCGGCAGTCCAGCTGAGGAGCAGCACCAGGTGGGCCCCGGTTTTCCCTCCACATCTAAAATGTGGCTCAAGACCGTGCAGAAAAGAAGCCAGGAGACAGTTCTTTCTGCATCTCAGCCCTTCAGCGTGGAACAGGGAGGGCCTTGTGTCAGCAGGCAGTGGCTACCCAGAGAGACCTTGCCAAAGGGACAGGTCATGTTTCTTCTGGATCAGGTTGGGAGAGAGGGAGGAGTATCATGCAGTCACACCAGTATCCCTCCCTCAATACCCTGGGGTTGCTGAGAGGCTCTCCAGGGAAGTCAATACACAGATTAGTTGGGAGAAGAGTTGCTCAAATCTCCTCTTTGATCAGTAGGGAGTGAGGATGTTGTCTCTGCAGAGAACCTGAGGCAATTTTCTTTGCAGGCCATGTAGCCAGCAAGCTAGCACTGCTCACCCAGGCCTTTAGTACAGGCCCCACCTGTCTGTTTTCATCTTCCACTTACCCATCAGAGTGTTCCCCTCTGGATTTGGTACTGGAGAGTTAATAACTGGATTCTGCCTTTGGCAGTGGCTGAGCTTTGGGTGCTGGTGCTGGAGGGAGCAGGATTTGACCTTCCCACTCCCATGGTCTCTCAGCCATCTCCATAACAAGCAGAGATCCTAGAAAGAAAGGTTCCACCCTTTTTCCCTGACCTGAAAGGGCAGGATGCTCCATCACAGCCAAGCACGGAGCAACGTGGGTGTGCTGGGATCCAGGGCATTTGCAGGCAGGTCCCGCCAGGGCAGCCCAGAAAGTCCTTTTCATGGGGGCTAGATGTGTCGGTCTGCACCAGGCTTTGTGTTTGAAGGGACATGTGTGTTCATCCATGCACGTGCTCAGAGGGATGGGGAGGTTGCCCACACCCAGCATGCCTGGGGTGCGGAGGTGGTTTCTGTGCTCGCAGGCTCTGGGGGGGTGAACGGAGGCGTGCACGTGATGGTCTTCGTGCCTGCACACCGTCCACGTTGATCTCATGTGCTGAGATTCTCGCAGGCACCCAAAGGAGTCATCGAGCTGCGTGCTGATCGCTGCACGCTGCCAAAATCCTCTGGAATCCTCTCCCCTGCGTCGCCCCTTCCCAGGTCAGCGTCAGGCTTTGCCGCAGCAGGTGCTGAAACCCGTCCCTCCTCGCGACCTGCCTCCCATGCTTTTCCAGCACATTTTCCAGAGGTCAGTCATCCCCTCCCCACCGCTGGATTGCTTTCCTGCCCCTTCCCACCTGCTCCATCCACCCAGCAGATTTTTTGGAGCTGGAGAGCTGATATGGAGGGGTCTTGTTGGGGAAACATGAGTCAGAGGGAGAAAGCAATCCTATCACGACTGGAGCTGAAATCTTGGAAACACCATGTTCCGATCCAGCAGCTCTCGAAGAACCAGGGCCGAATATGGCACTAGTTATTTCTGGCCGCTGGCAGCTATTCCTGGCCTTGACCCCAAGGTCAGTCCTTTTTTCTCATCTCCTTCCCTGTGTGCTCGGGTGAGCTCAGTGCAGGGTGTGCACACTCAGCCAGCTATAAATAAAAACAGCCATGGATGACCCCTTGGAAGGGCTCCGAGCGGAAAGCATCCCCATCTTTGCAGGAAACCAAGATCCCCTGCCCCAGCGCAGCTGAGGATGATGGTCTCTGCCTTCCCACCAGGGGTAACTTGGTGTTTTTCATGGGATTTTGAGTCCCAGAGCCCCACTCTTCCCTGTAAGCAGCCATTCAGACTTTTAGGCTGAGTGCTTATGGATGAGTTTATTTTTTTAATATTTCTTGAAAGCCACTCAAGCTCGATTTGCTGTCCTGCAAGACACCTGGATTGAGATATCTTTTTTCCTCCAGATCTTTTTTCCTCTGGGGAATATTGAGCAACTCGGTGGATGTGGCAAGGGGAGTGTCCAGGCAGAGGCAGCTCTGCGGGAGTTTTGCATGATGCATGCCTGTCATTTCCTCAGTGCTTTTCTCCTTCTCACTCTCCCTCTTTCCTTCTCAACACCCTCGCTTTCTCTGCACTCTCTCCCCCTTTCTCCCCACAGTCTGTCCCCCTTTTTCATGCTCTCACCTTCCCTCTCCCTCGGTTTTCCTCTGTGCTTTTCATCCCTCCTCCTTTCGCTCCGTAGCTACTCTGCACTCTGATACACTCCCCTCCCTACTCCCACTGTTTTTAGCCCTTCTTCCACTCTGTTCCTGTTTCCTATTCCACTCTATTCTCTATTTCTCCCAGTGATGCTCCCTCAGCCCTTCTCTGCAGCTGGGTACCGTTTTGCTCTGCCAACACCAGCTGCCTTGTTTTTCTTGCAGTGCAGCAAGTTTTTCTGCAGTGTTGTGGAGATGGCCGAACAAAAGGATCTTTTCATTTCAGCTGCTGGCATGGAGAGGGACTGCTGGCCTGAGAGGTCAGTGCTCAGGTGGCTCCCACGCCTACATCCAGCCAACTCGCCAGCCTGAGCACTGACCCCCCATCCGTGGAGATGAAGGGAAAGCCTAGGGTCACCCAGGGTTTAGTTGAAAACACCCAGCTTGTTTTCACTTGTTCCCCCCTCCTGCCTCTCCCGCTGCAAAACCAGTGTAATTGGAGCAGGAAATTAAACATTTGAAGCGTTAACGTGATAATCTGCTGGTTTAGGCTTTGTGGGGGGCAGGGAGCTACGAGCTGAGCACTCTGCTCCTGCCATGGTGTGCAGAGAGGGAGAAGGGACATGGAGCCAACAGGGTCTCCCCAGCACATCCCACACTCTTGGACCACCAGGGGAAAGCACAGGGAGGGTTCTTCTTCAGTTCACTCTGCCTCAGGGGGTCTTTAGGCTGTTAGGATGGTTTTTGTTTTTCCCCTTGGTCCTGGTAGGCATACCTCATTGTCCTTGCTGGTGAGATCAGGACCACTGCTGGTGTGTAGCTGCATCCATCACCTGTGATGAGATTCTCAGTGTTTTGCTGATGCTGCTGGTGTACAAAGCAGCCAGGGGCCTATGCGTGTCCCACATCCCCAAAGCCATGGTTTGGAACCATTCAGTCTGGAGAAGAGAAAGCCTGAAAAAAGCCATAAACTTTCAGAGATGCAAAAATCTCACCGAGAAATCAGCCCTTGAGTCCCTGAGGCAAAAATCTCTGGGGGTAAAACACATCATGGGAGGTTCAGGCTGGGTGCCAGGAGAAATGATCCTCATGGAAAAGATGGGTAGATACCCAAACTGACTGCCAGGCAATTAAGTTGTGCTTTCTATCTCTAGAGGCATTGAAGAGCTGAGCAAATCCTGATCAGGATGGCTGCACCAGGATGGTCCTGGGTGCAGTGGAGGCTGCATTCCTCTGGAAGAGTTTGAGCACCAGGCAGGCAATGGAGAGCGGGTGTTCCCTAAGCTCCTCAGTGGTCTGTAAAGATGACTGGCACAACCATATTATCTTTTTTTAATTCTTTTCTTTTTTCTTCTTTTTTGGTCAGGCTTGGATTGTCAAATAGACACTTGCATTGTAATTTTTTTACTTTAATAGGAATCATTTGTAGAGAGATCTGCTGAACTCAGCATCCCGGCTAGAGCTTTTGCATTATGGAGAGTTGCTGTCTTTGCAGATGGATGAGTTTCAAGGATTTCTAAATACACAGGCCTATCTGTCTAAACAAAAGTTCAAATGTTGTGCAGTTCACTGGTTTGGAGCAAATGTCAAAGAGGCAGGACTGGGCTGTCACCACTAAACAAACCTCTGTCCCATTTTCTTATGCACTTTCCATAAAATCCTGGACGAATTTGGTGTGATCAGCTCGTTTCTATTTATGGGGTGAAAAACCAGTGTGGTGCAGAGCTGTGGAGTTTTTTGTCTGCTTGAGCTTGTGAGAGTGTTGAGGGGAGGAACAGTGCCACAATTGCTATAACCCACATCCCTGTCCAAAAAGCCTTTCAGGGAAGAGACTGTGACCTTTCCTGAGAAGCATCAGTCTCTCTTGGCCTGAGATGCTGAGTAGATGCCTTTTCCTAAGGATCTTAGGTGGAGGTTGTCCAACATGCTTCATTATACTGGAACATGACTAGCATTCTCTCCCTCACCAATGTGGTTGCTTGTCTCACTTTTCCTAAATAATACCCCAAAATATGGGCTCTGGAGCCACTGGCTGCAGAGGTGGGACAAGTTCCTGCTTGTGTCTCATGGGTTATAACATGCTGCAGGCCATGTGGGAAAAAAAATACAAAAAAATACGGCTGTTTGCTGACAGGGATGTCACCAGGAGGTGCCTTGGGGGTTAGTGTTTAACTCCTGCCCTGGCCTTTGTCCCTTTCTTTGCTGCATCTCTGAGGGTAGCAAGAGGAGAATGTGCTTGTAGCACATTGAATGACACTTGTAGCAGAATGGTGAGATGATATTTGGGGCAGGGGCTCATATGTGCAGCTCTCTGTGTCAGCATGGACATAGTTGAAGGCTTCCAGAGCAGGTATCATCTCCAGATACTTACCGGTGCCGATGGGCGTGGCAAATCCTCCTCTTTCTCCGCCTAGTCCAGTTCACTGACAAGCCAGTGGAGGGAAAGGATCATCCTTGGCTATTAACCCCTCATGGGAAGGCTTTGTGGGATGGAGATAGCAGCCTGGCGTGGGAGACAGGAGACCTTTTTCCCTGACACCTGCATATGGTGTGACTTCGGCACAGCCTCTCACATCCGGTGTTTTCTGTTTTCCGAGGCGTTTTGTGTTTGCTCCTTGGCCGGTGCTGGGAGGACTGGATTGGAAAGGAAAGGGATTTTCATACTTCATCTTTTTCTCGACGGGGCCTGAAACGTGAGCACCTCTGAGGCGTTGCCGAATGAGGTGGTAATGTGTTCATCAGCTGGGAAATCACCAGACCTCAGAAAACAAAGGGGAGAGACACGCAAGGATTTGGATCTGCCATCTGCCCCTGGGCAACTGTGCTTTTAGGATGCAGCTGGTGAATGTGAGGAGCGAAGCACTGAGGAACATCCCAATGGTGTTGGGAAAGCTGGGCTTTCTACCTCAGTTTCCCCTCTGTGGGTAGCAGCTGCCCTGGAGAGCTGTGTGGACATGGCATTCGTAGTGATGTGCTGAGAGCAGTGCTCCTCACCAAGGGCTGAGGGAGACATGAGAAGAGAGAGGACCCAACTCATTAAATACCTAAATATGCCAAAGAGGTGCCAAGGAGAGCCTGCCTACTGCAGGCCATGGGTTGACCCTTGGCTCTGTCCAGCCAGGAGCAACTTGCTGTGGAAAACTGGTCTCATTTTCCTGTCTGGATACAGGTTTCATCCATAAGACGTTATGCTGACTGTGGTGGTGTTTCTCTAGACCTTGGTGGTTTTTTTTCACAGCATGACTTCCTTCACCCATTTCCAATGCCTCCACACACCTATAAGTCTTTCTAGAGATCAAAACACCTAATTTTTGTTCTAAACTACCCGTGGTTGTGGGTCTACAGGAACCTCGCTGGCAATACAGAGCAAGACCTGGCTGTGCACCAGGTGCTACTTGTGTAAATAAAGCGTCTTGAAGTCTCCTTTTTAGTTTGTGGACCCTCCCACCCTTCCCATATTCAAGGAACATTTGTAGGCTCCCTTTTTTTGCTCTCTGCACCTCCTTTCTCTTCCTGTTTATCCACCCCCTTTGTAAATTAAAGTCTCAGGCTCCACTCTTTCACTGCATCTCATTGCTTTTATTGCCTGTCTCTGAACAGATACTCTTTAGCCCTGACTTTTTTTTTAATGCAGGATATCTAGGATTAATCAGAATGTTCCCAGTCAGGGTGTATCATTGATTTACAGCATCACATATGATCCCAGGTCTTTATATATCACCTAACATTTTGTTTGCCATTTTAGCCGTGGCCACAGAGTAAAGGCTGACATCACTTTTCTTCCTGTTTTCAGCTAATTTAGGCTGCAGCAATGTATGTGATTAGTTCAAAATCTCCCTTTCAGCGTGCTGTGCGTTGCATTTATCATCACACCATGCTTCCTCAGTGCCTGGCACTGCAGCTCACTTTGATGCTCTCCCCTATCCATTGTATTTTTGATTAGCCTAAACAGTATTATCATCTTCCAGTTTTTCCTCCTCGTTGCTCAGCCCCTCTTCAAAGCATTAATAAACAGATTGTAACCTGCTAAACCTTGTCCAAAACCACGAGGCACAGAAACCTGGAAGTGCCAAGCTCAGTCCAAGCTACTTTGGCTGCTTAATAAATTCAGGGTGTGAGACATGAAGAAGGTGATAGCAAGAGGAGACAGAGAAAACTCCCATGGTTTTGTTACTAGAAACCAAAAGTGCTCCTATTTTCTGACATGCCCAAATCGCTGCCCCATTCATTTTATGAATGGCTAATGCCAGTCTGCATAACCAAATATGCTCTTAGTGTTAATACTTTGAAATGTAACCATTGTGCATTGAAATTGCAAGGGACTTTTTAGGGGAATGCTTAGGACTTTGGTTTCATGGGAGTAGCATAGTTTAATATAAAAAAAGTGTAGAGTATTATTGATGTGTGATATGGTAAAGTATTATTGCAGTTAGATCAATGAATGTTATTAATGTGTAAAGATATAATTTTTATGTATCTTTTTTTTCCAAAGGGTTTGTGGTTAGTTTGTATTTTGAGCTTATTGATGAAAGAATAGTATTTATTTTGAAAAGTCAATGATTCAAATCAGGGCAATTTTTTTAATGGGCTGTAACTTGTAGGCAGCATAATAAATTTTCTTTGTCATTTAGAGAAGTATTTCCCTTTGTGCTCAAGATGAATGTGGCAGTCTTCAGGTCAATGGCTCCAGTTTTCCCTAAGGTAAATTCAGGAGGTGCTGAGCTGGCCTCTTCAGGGTGAAAGCAGCTTGCAAGCAAAGTCCTTTAAAATTTGCATTATTTAGGAAAGGAAGCAAGGGAAGAGTGATCACAGCCATGTTCACAATTTTCCTACATGTTGCCCAAATTGAAATAAATGTAATTCCTAAAGTACATAGGAAATGTGGCAGAAATAGCACGTCTGTGCTCTGGTTTGTAGCCTTGCGGCTTCTTGGAAGCAGCTGCTGCTCTGGCGGCTGCGTCAGCATTAGCAGACCTGCGCTCCATGAAGGTCCCTTCCCATCTGCAGTCAGGATGGGTGGGTTTTTTTGGTACAGTATGCCCCAGCAGTGACTTCTGATGTTTCTTTCTGAATGAAAATACCATGAGAGTTGTGTCTTGTGCTTGCTGTAACCAACTGTTCGGTGGTTGCATTGAGCAGTCTGCAATTGCTGTGCTGGGTGGAGGAGCAGCCTGTTGCTCCCTTTTCTCTTCCCTGTTTGTTTGTTTTGCTTAGAACTTCACTATGGAGAGGCTGGAAACTGTACTGCAGCTTGCCTGCTTCCAAAAGACTCTACATGACCTGCTTTGAAATGCTGGTTAGGAAGTGGAAGAGGAGCAGTTCTGAAGGGGGTGCCCTACAGGCGCCATGCCCGCTCCACTGGTTCTGGCTTTCCTCTTGTCTCAGGAAAGTTGTGCTCTTCATACCCTAAGCAAGAGCTGATCAGAGATGGGAGAAGGACTCGGTTGGCTTTATTTCTGTCTTTGCATTGGTGGGACCAAATTTCTGCTCTGAATTTAGCTTGGGTCCCTGCTCTCCTTACTCCCACTGCACTCCAGAGCTGTTGGGAATATTGTTCCTCCAAAGCTTCCATTTCCCCTTTTAGAGGATGGTGGTAACTTTCTTCTGCTCCTGTTTTACTCTGTAAGTAGGATGAAAATAGATGAGGTCATTGGTGTCTATACAGGCAGATTTGGCCTCCATTTTCTGTTTACTAGGACTGCATTAGTTATGAATAATGGCGCGTCAAACTACTCGCTCCAAGCAATTTATTCATGGGATTTGGCCCTGCTTGCTGTCTGAGAGTTGCCTGCCAACAGGATCTGATTTCTAAAATACACTTACAAACATGCAGCCATTTGCCCAATCTGTTTGCAAATATGTCTGGGCCTCTGGGTGCTCAGCCCTTCTCTCAGGGTGGCACAGCTGGGATCCAAAAATCACATCCTGGTGTTTGAATCCATGCATGGGCAGTGGCCGTGTCCTTTGAACCAGTTAAAAGAGATGGAAGACAGTAAGTCATGGGTGATTTAAAATAGTCTTCTTTCTCTTTTTGCCCCAGGAAATGTCATTACGTGAAGCTGGCGGCACACATGCAATCCCAAGCCTTTGAGACAGGATTCCCTCCCTAACCCAGGAGAGACAGCAACAATTTCTAGCTCATTTCTTGCCGTCTGGCAAATTTTACGTCTGATTTTTTGCTCTGTCACGTCCCCGCAGAATAACCATTGATTTATATAGCATCCAAGTCCAAAACAAATGCTGGATACCTGTATTCTCTCCAAGAAAGGGTCCTGTTCCCCAAACTTGGATTAGAAAGCCGAAACCAAAGGGAAACCCCCACTTGCTGTGATGTTGGTATAGAAGGGATGCAATAGCCCAGGTGTGATGGGAGGCAACCACGGGCCAGCCCTGCTCTGCTGCTGGTAGGATGTGCCTGGTGCGCTCCTCTTTTCCTGGGCATTGCTTGCTTGCTTGATTGCTTAATTCTACGATAGGGACTGTCATGCAACGTCTCTTTTGTCAGGCTGGACTGAA
Organism: Pseudopodoces humilis; assembly: GCF_049639895.1. NCBI lineage: Eukaryota > Metazoa > Chordata > Aves > Passeriformes > Paridae > Pseudopodoces > Pseudopodoces humilis. The sequence continues at coordinate 68,930,191 of NC_142203.1, read as the reverse complement.
GGATTTTATTCCTGGGAGACAGTTTAGGCTCCGAGATGCTTCCCGAGAATGCCTGGGCTGTTGTTCCCATGGGCCATATTTGGAAATCCCAACTGTTTCTGCTTGGCCAAAAGCACCAGTTGATTTTAAGGGATGTTTTGTTTGTGTTATTGTGCAAGTTTCTGGCCCCTGATGGTCTTGAAAGGAAAAAAAAAAACCCAAAGAACACATTCCCAGCTCACAAGACATTTGTACTAATTAAACAGCAGGGAATTTGCTTCACTTCTCCACAGGTTTGGTTTTTAGGCTTCTGTCAGGCTTTTTGCACACATATTTCTGCAGACCTCATTAATATGGATGGTAGATGTCATACATAGTTGGGAAGGTTTTTCCTCTCAAAGTTGGTGGGTTACAGACTGAAGATTAGGGGTGTATTCCCACCACCCAGTCCCATTTCCTGCTGTTCCTGATCCCCTTGCTTGCCTCTACAGAAAGGAGGCTCCTCAGTTTATTAGGGGGTTATTTATACCAGGAGCCTGTCCAAGGTCCTTTGTGTTGCTGCCTCTCTCCCTGGATCTAGAGGGATTTTGGGAGAACTGCATCCCAGCCAAGACAGCGAGAAGGATGCACAACCGCCCCTAGGTACCACACCACAACTGAAAGTCTTACTGCTTTTATTGTTACATTCTGGAGCCACTGGTGAACTTGGGAATCCCCCTGTGGTCCAGGGAAGCAAAAGCAGTGCCTGGAAAGCCACCAACAGTTTGGTCTTCGGTGATTAACCTCTGCTGCCAGCAGAGCAGGCTGGGTGCCATGACAAGAAAACCCTCTGGATTGTAATAGATGCCCTGGATTTACTTGCAGTCTTGGGACCACAGGGTCAAAGCTCCTGCTCCCCCTGGTTTGGAGCAAGGGGCTAAATCCCCAAACCCACATCATGGCAAGCCCCTGCTTCTTGCTCCAGCAAGGTCTCTGATTTTGACCACAAATTCCCCTCCTTCATCTAAGAGATTCTTCCTGAAACACCCACCCCTTCCAAAGAATTTGAGGATTTTTTTCCTCTCCCCCTCCTATGTAAAATCACACAGTCAACAAAATCTCTTCCAGCGCTAATCCTCAGCTATGCAGGAGGACTCCTCTGGCCCCGTGATAGTAGGGGAGAGACAGATGTTCAGCAGATAATTAGTGCAGTTGTGCAGCTCCTTCCTGCTCAAAGCTTGGATGCCAGGGCCTTCAAGTAAGTTGCTGTGTGTCTGCCTGCATTGCTTTGTGCTGCAAGACCTCTTTGGAACACCAGCACTGATGGGACTTGCTGCTTTAGCAGACACTGTGCTCCCCAGAAAAGTCTTCTCTCACCCCAGTTCCCAGAGCCATTTCTCCTCTGTTAACCATTAAAGCATCGCTGAGCCTCTCCAAAATCTTTTTCCTATGGATTATCCCCAAAAGAGGTGCTTATTTTTCCTTTTTGGAAATTTTCTGATGTCAAGGGTTATATTCTGGGACAGCATCAGCTCCTTCCCACTGAGGATAGCAGCACTGAATGCAAAAGGAAGTGACAATTTCAGTGCAGGGCAGGGAAAACACTAACAGTTTCTAGAGGTTTCATTTCTTAATTTCCATTTGTGAGTGGTTTTCAGAAGCAGCCAGAAAAGGCATAGACCGATTTTGGTTGAAAACCAGGGAAGAGAAGTTCTGACTCCTGTTTGACAAATGACATGAAGTGGGGTTGCAAATCCATTGCAAAAACTGGGCTTTGTAGGAACAGGTGGCTCCTTTTTACATTTTTCCTTGGTGGTCCTGAGGTCCATCATCAGCTTAATTGCTTCCTAGTAATCGGTTTGTGTGAGTGTGATGGCATCTTTTAAAAAGCCACATCATCCAGGGCACTGGAGTTCAGCTGGGGGCTGTGACACAAACCTGTCCTCAGTGGGACTCCTACACCAACATCTGAGGACACCTGTAAGAAGCTGGCAGCCACAGGGTCAGAGGTGCCCACAGTATTAGAAGCATGGGGTCCTCCTGCGTGAGGGGTCCTAATGGTTGAACTCAGTGAGATAGGAGGTCTTTTCCAACCTTAGTGCTTCTATGATTCTTGGTTTATGTGGCTTATTTCCCCCTGACTGGCAGGGAGTGGAAATGAGGAATGCTATTCCAGTTTCCCAGGGCAGCAGCATCACCCCCTAAGGATGAGCACCTGCATCCCTTCTGGTGTTAAGAAGACCTGCCCAAATTTCCTCTGTGGCATTTCCCAGCTGCCTTTCCCCCCTGGACTCCGTTTGATTTTAGAATAGAACATTTTGCAGAGCTGCTGCCCCTCTGATACCTGCTCCCCAGGTAGAGTGCCTATCATCATGGGTCTGATGAGAGCTGGCAGCTTATTGCACCCATGTGAAGGCAGCCTGGCATAGGGAAGACCTACACCAGGACATGCTCTTCTAACATGCTCTTCAGCAAATTTAGTGCTGTCTTTTAAATCTTGGTTGTTTTACACAGAAGCACTGCTTGCTTTCTGTGTGCTTATGGGGTGGGGATGACCTGAGGGGAGGATGGCCATGTTTGGGCCCAGTAGTTTGGGGCAATTTGTTCTTGACTGGAATAGCAACTGGAGAGCCCAAAAGTGGAGCCAAATCATTTATCCTTCCTCTGTCCTCCTCTGTGCAGTTTGTAGCTTGCTCAGTATTCACCATGCAGCAAGGACTGACTGTTCACAGCGCCTAGTGCTGCAAGATTAGTCTTTTGGGGTTTTTCTTTGTTTAAAAAAATGCTCTTTCAACAAAAAAAAGGGCAACTTTTGATGCATGTCATTCCTCCCTTCTTGCATATGTTCATTTTTGATTGAAGCACACTGTTGAAACCTTTCTTCCCTTGCAGAGCAAAATCCCCTGGAAAAGAGCAGAGCCTGCTTGTGTGCATTTATTTTTACTGGATCTTAAAAGAATTTGTTACTTAAAAGGAGGAGGTGGGGGGAAGAGTCTGCTCCTGATTGAGAACACTGAGCATTACTGTGGTAGGACCAAAACTAATAAGGTAACAAGCAGCTCTAACCTCAGCTTAATTAACACATCGTTAAGATCAAGTGTGTGGAGAGGTAACAGCTCAGTGTCAGTGTGCCTGGCAGGATTCTCTTATGGGTGAATTGGGAGGTGTGGTGACCCAAGAAATGCATCACAATTTATTTCTTATTTGAGTGTTTATTCTTTAGCCCCAGTGTAACCTAAGTAATTTTTCCAGGGGAGACCTGTAACACTCATAGCAATTTTCAGGTATGAGTGGGAAGAAATTAGTATTGTGAGAAAGGGCAGCTCTGTGTGAAGAGGGAAGGTTTGTTCAAAAGTGCAAGCAGGTCCAGATCTGGATCCTCGGCTGCTGAGAGCAGTCAGGAAAATGGGAGATGACTGAAAGCTTTTAGTGCCAGAGCTATTTGTTGAGGTCTGAGGCAGATCGCTTTCTGATCTCATCTCCCCTTGCGCTGGGCTTGGAACAAGAAGGAGAGGTAAATGGGTCAAGATTCCCAGGGGGGCGGTGAGAAGGGCCAAAAAGCAGGAGTCCACAGGGGGAAAACAGTCGATTTGGCAGGTCTGGAGTTCATTGAGAAGTTATTGCTTTGGAAGGCACAGGAATATCTGTTGGGAGTCATAGAAGAGTTATTGGTGTTGGAAGTTATGGTGTAGAATTATGGTGGAGGATATAGAGACCCTTATAGAAGCTCAGCAAACCTGTGAATCCATCTATCTAAGCACCCTCAATTCCCACTGAAATCCTCTTGGAACAATAATAATCATTTAACAAAGGAAATGGTTTCTGACCCAGACAACTAAATGCATTTCCGCTCAGTGCTTCCCAGCCCTCGCCTGATGCTCAGCCGTGTGTTGAGGTTGCCTGTTATTTTCCCAGACATCAAAGACTTTGAAGGGAAAAAAAAAAATGCAACTGGGGAAAAATTGATTGTTTGCCATGAAAATCTACCCTGAAAAGAGCAGTCTGAAGAACAATTAGCCAGAGGTATGCAAACAGATTGCAAAGGAAAACACGACTGGGGAGGATGCCCCTGGAAGAGGTGGTGCGGTGCCCTGCTGGTACAGGAGTGGTTAAGGAGGATGAGGGCATTGCAGTGACATTAATGTCTCCTTTAATCTGGTTTTGTTAGAGTGGATGGTGGAGGGGGATCTACTCTGAAGGAGTGCTGTCAGGAGGGAATGGATGAAACCTGGGGCTTTGCTCTGCCTTTGGAATGCCAGGTCCTATCTAACACATCAACAGCCCAAAGAGCACCATGCCCTGGATGGAGGGACTGATCTGCTGCTCTACCCTCTCTCCTAAAGCTGGGAAGCTGGGGCTCTGAAGTGCTTTTTTTCACTGCCTTTCCTGTAACAGGAGATGATGGTACCCAGACACAGCTGCTGCTGAACATCTCTAGCACAGACACCTACCTGCACCAGCTCTCCTTCTATGAAGCCTCTTTTGGGTGATGAATATTTAAAGCTAAATGATGATTTTGGGTGATGAAAACTCACTTTCTACCTGCAAGCTGCAACATCTCTTCCTTGACAATTGAGTGAAATAAATCCAGCTTTGTATGGCTCTGTCTGCAAAACGTATCGTGAGCAGCTGGGAAGGACCTGAGTCCCCCTGCAATGCCAGTGCCATGGGGCTACATGCAAGCACCGAATTCATTTTGCCATTGCAGTCTCATTCCTTTACTTTTTTTTGTATTTGGAACTAAAGAATGATCGTTCTGAGAAGGGATCAATAGCCCAGCCGAGTGTTCAAGTTATTAACTCACAAACAAACAGTGTCAGGGCTGATGGGAGGAGGAAGAATGTCAATTTTCTGTGCAAATGTTATTGCGAGGAGCCATCAAGGAGTGTTTTTTTTTAGCAAATCAGGGCTATAGGAAACTGCCATTCCCTTCCTGGGAGAATGGAGAGAGTTGAGGAATCAAATTATGTATCTGGTGAAATATCTCAGGGTGGTTAACCTTCAGGCTGAGGTCATGTGAGAAGGATTCCTCTCTTTTCATATTAATATGCCCATCTATCTTTGCTCCCTCCAATGAAAAAGTGCTATGCTGAGGCTTCTCTCTCCTCTTCCCTCATTTTTGGGATGTTTGCTTTCACAGGCAAAGCTCATGAACCTACCTGATTCATTCTGTAAGAGGAAAAAGAAGAGCTGTCCTGTTCAAGCCATCCTCCCTTGGAAATGGCTGATAAAAAATGGGGAGTCACCCACTCAGCACCTTTAGGGCTACCCACAAAGCAGAGTGTGTGTCTTACCCTCTTGAATCCTCATCCTCCTCTTTCCCAGAATGGTGTACCGGTTTTTTACATCCCCTCAGATCATTTCAATCTCATTGCCTTGTGCCCATAATAAAGAGTGGCAGGGGGCTGGAGGGCCAGGCTGGCAGCTGGGGCTGTCCTAGTTCTTAGCAAATCCAGCCATGCATTAAAATCTTTTAAGTCCCAGCCCTTTTCCCCTTTTATGTCCCGTGTCAGCAGTGACTCAGTATGTAAAATGTATTACCAAGGTCAGAGTGTATGCTTTGAAATCTCAGCTGCCACAGAGGAGATGGCTTTGCAGCACGTAAAATGTAGTTGGTGTCCTGCCACATCCCAGATTTGCAATGTTCCATGCAATATGCTCTCTTGCCTGATGCTTAGGAAGTACATGGGGGGAAAAAACCCTCTATTTCATTGCCCTGCACTCAGGTTTGTCCTACAGCTAAAAACAGAGGGAGTGAGGTAGGATTTCTCTTAATGTTTTGTGGATCTCTCTTACCGAAGTTTTTGCACCCTGTGTGCTGAGCCCTTATCCTGCAAGGGCGTTCCTCTGACACCAAAGGGCACTGGAAAGGCTGTGGCAGGGAACCCTTGGGGCTGCCTGCTCAGGTTTAATGTGTTCCCTGATGAACTTCCAAAACCTGGTGTTGATGTGGGGCAGAGCACGGGGCAGTGCCATCCCTCTGCCTTTTTCTGCAAGGCAAGTTAGGTGCTGATTTTGGGAAGGCAGTGGTCTGCTCTGGCCCAGTGGGGTGTGAGGGCTCCTGCCCATCTAAACCCCCTCACTCTGCACCACCAAGATCACAGCTCTCCTTTCTGCTGGTAAAACCCTGCTGGTGGCAGGTCCTCAGGAAGAGAGAGCCTGATGTTTTCAGGGAGCATGCAGCCACTTTGCCTTTACAAGCCCATAACAATAGGGTGGGAAAGAGTCTTTCTATTGCCATGCAGCCATCTGACTTTTAGGTGAAAAATGTGCAATTAAGGCAAACATCTTTTGGGGTATGTTAGCTCAGCCCATTCTTTATTTCCATCATCCTGTGGGGATCTGTGGCTATATTGGGTAAACCCCTGCCCACTGAAAGGGATCTGGTTGCAGTGGTGCATCACAGACTGGGAGCTTTGCTTCCCCCAGAGAGGAGCCAGCCAGTTTTTGGGATTCATGATTTTCAGTCAATGATACAGTCCTGAGGCTTTCTAGGGGTATAAGGCAGAGGGGCCTGGTGCTCCTGGACCCAACCATTGTTCCTTTGCTTGCTGAATCACATCTCTCAAACTTGATTTTTAGGTCCTGATGTCCCAGTTGCTGGAAGCAACAGATATCATACCAAACCCACTTAGCTGCACAATTCCTTTACGTGCCCTTAGCTCACACATGTGTATGTCCCAGGCAGGCTCCTATGAGCATTGCAGTCTTACAGGCTGATGAAAATCCTTTTCCTCAGTTAGAGGTAGAAAAAAATAGTGAGGGGTGGCATTGGTCATGTTCATTCACATCCAGTGAACTTCTCCCAGTGCTGGTTTGCTGTACAATACCATGCTGGCTTCCTGTGAGGAAGTGCATGAGGTGCCTTGCTGAGGAGCAGTCATGTGCCAGAAAGCAGTTGCCTGCAGTTTTGTGTTGCATTTCTCACCCCAAAAAGCTCTTCTCTTCGAACACAATTTGGTAGTGACTTTCTGCTGTGCACATTAGATCCTCTGACTCATATACTGGCAGATTTCGGGGTGGAGAGGGGTGATGGTTTGCAGGGAAGAAGAAGTTGTGAGAGGAGGCAAAACAGCACAGCTTTGCCCTTGGACAAAACAGGAAAATCTGGCCATAAAATCCAATGTTTTATTCCACATACAGCAATTTCTTTAAAAAAAAAATAAAATGAACGAGCCCTTCATATTTTTGCAGAGCTCTGGTCCCAATCAAATAGCTGGACTGGGAGAAGCATTAGAAAATGGGGGAACAATCTCATGTTAGTCCACTGGGAAAGTTAATAGACATTTTCCATCCCAAGTTTGTAGGATTCTGGGCTTTTTGCAATAGCTGTTTCACTTAAACCACAGCTCTGTGCATTGCCTTGCTCAAACTGACGGCTCCTTCCCCTCCAGCGGCCCCGCTTGTCTCATTAAAGCTCCCACCTTTCCGCTGCTCAGCTGAAAATCAACAAAGGGAAATTTAGGCTGGATATCAGGAACAATTTCCTCAAGTTGACCATGAAAACGCCTCCAGGGAGGAGCAGTGGAGGCTTCATTACTTGCAGTGTTTAATGGGTTTCCCATCTAGGTGTGGGAGGGAGAGCAGCCTGCGCTCGGAGTGTCTGGAGAATGCTGGGCATCCCTGGCTCTGGGCGATGATCTTGCCCTTCTTTGATCATTTCCCTAGGGAGGAGCAGAGCAGGTGTTGCTGATTCTCCTTCCTTACTGCTCTCACCCCAATGCTTCAAGCATGTCAGTGCAGTGGATTTCCCCATTAATAAACACTGAGATGACTCCCTGCCTGGGACAGCGACTGAGGCATATTCGACTTGAAACAGCATGTGCTCACTAGCTGTCCAAAAACTGATTTCAGGTGAGAGTAACTCCACACATATGCTGGAAAGAGCAGGCGCCTTCCTTTGATGACTCACATTCTTTCAGCATCTCATCCATGACCGCCCTGTGTTTGCTGGAAGGGGGTTTCACACAAAGTTTTTCTGTCCCAGGTTGGCTTGGCTTGGCTCTTCCCTGTGTGGGGGTGAGCCTGTGGCTGCACTGCTGGGGTCTGCTGCTCTGTTATTCATGGGTTATTATGTTGTTATTATTTATTATGATGGTATTTATGGGATGGGAAAGTGTATTTCCAAATGGAGAGTGGTGTCCTGGCTCCATGCTTTGTCACAGTGAGTGCGCAGAGCACTGTCAGAGCTGAATCCTGGCATCACCATGTTGCACCTTCTCTACAGTCCCTAAGGAACAATCACAGGAGAGGGTCCCAAGACATTCCCTTCCCTTCCTGGGAGGCTGGTTGTAGCATGTCACCATGTTGGAATTTAATTTAATGCCAGACTTTTAAAACTAATTATTTTAATTGGAAATGTTATGTCTTTCACCAATCCTCCCCGACCAAAGAAAGGGGCAGGGAGGATTGAGGAGCTGCTACTTTACTGAAGTCAGCTTGAATGGAGCAAAGCATGTTTTCCTGGAAGGAATGCATATCATGGAGGGTGCTTTGGAGCAGAGGAGGCCTGGAATGGAGTGGGCAGAGGCAGGGCTCCCATTTCTGGCTGGTGGTGCAGGCAGAAAGTGCTCACAGATGAGAGGTTCTGAATCAATGTGAAGCAAATATCCTGAAGAGCTAAGCTGAGGGGTCAGCTTGGAACTCAGACAATGTGAGAGATGGGCAACAAGGAAGAAACAAAGCTGTAAAGGGAATTAAATCCCTGCTCAGACTCCTGCAGCATGTTGGAGGACTTCTTGGAGATCAGTGGTACAGAGGAGCAGAGAACCTAAGCATGTTACAAGGACATTTGATCTTACCTTGAATCACTTTTAGCCTGGAAGCCTGGTACATGGAAAAAGGCAAAGATCTCATAGTTTAACATGCCATTATATGGTTGCTGTTGAGGGCGCTTTGAAAGGAGAAGAAACCACATTTGTGGTGTGAGAGGGATATCAGAGCTCCCATAGTCCACGTTCCTCATGGTGCCATATGAGTATCTTGTGGCTGCTCATGGGCATTCCCCTTGCAGGGACCTGTGAGGCTGTATGTATGATGGAGAGAGGAACCCCAGGATTTCTGGGGAGCACTGTTCCAGGGTATTGGCAGGTAGTATTCCGCAGTGATTTTTCTGGGTCACATGTCCTTCCTTTCCCACCCTCCCTCCACAGCTGGTGTTGAACAAATGCAGAGGAGGACATTTAATCCTTTTTTTGAGTAATTTCATAACCTAAGGCTAAAGGCTACAGATGAGCATGGCCTGTGGGGGACGGGGAACAGTTGAAGGCCCTGGTCAGTGTGACAGGAGCTGGTGTCAGTGCAGCAGCCGCCAGGCTGTTTTAAAGCAGAACCCTCTCTAGATAGCTTTTAAAAATATACGTGATATCTCACAAAAACATGGTTGAGGTGTGGACTCCAGCTGTGCACTTCAGAGATTTCCGATCTTTTGTTTCCCGTGCATGAACCCAACGCACTAATCTGCAATTTGGGTCTGACTCTGCTCTTTGCTCCAGCCGGTGGAGCTGTGCCGGGAAGTGGGACGCCACGTGTGACCCACAAGGGCTCGGCAGAGAGCAAGCCAGGAGCAGTGAGGGGGAAGGGGAGCAGGTTGGGCTTGATTTCTGTGGCTCAGTTTGCAGAATGCTGTCTTGTTGTGCAGAATGTTTCTGGGAGATGGGGCATCTCCTTGGATGCTCTTCTAAAGGCTGTGGATCCATGCATTAATCTGCTGCCCTCACCAGAGCAGCACAGTGTCAGGGCTCTCCTGGCCTGCACCCACAACCCAGTTCTCTGAGGAGGCATTGCTTGGAGTCTTGCTTTGGTGCAAAGATGTGCCCTGAAACTGCAGGCTTTGGGCAGCCTCCCCTGAGGGTGTAGCTGTCACTGGTATGAGCGCAAGCAGGCTCTGAATAGGGGCAGAGCTGGTGCAGAGCCCATTTTCCTTCTGCATCACGGAGGACCAGCAGGATGGGGGTACATCTCCAGGCCTTTTCTCTATTAGCATTGTCCTTAGCCCCTCCAGGATGGGCCCCAGGTGTCTTTGTCCTCCTGTGCACAGGAGCTCCATGGGCACTCCCGTGGCATCACTGGGGAGATTCACAAAACAGGATGAGGACCTGCAGCCCAACACAGGAGCAGCAGGATCCACGTCAAGCTGTCTGGAGCCAGGGTGTACCCAGGCAGCTGGGAACACAGGCCTCAAGAGTTTCTTTGGAAGAGGAAGCCACAGCCGTGCAACACAGGCAGGGCTGTTCCTTCAGCATTCTGTGAGCTGGGAGAAATTCCCTTTGGGAAGCGCAGATGCAGCCCTGCAGTCTTTCCCCCAACTTTCTTAATTTTGTCACTGACTCCCGCAACATGAGGGTTTCCCTCGTGCCACGAATGCTTGTTTTGCAGTGGAAGTGACATTTGTTTCCTGCAATGATGACACTTTGCCCTTCCAGAGCCAGCTGAATTCTTGCTAATCCTCCCTTCCCTCAATTCACACATTTTTTCTTCGTTCTGCTCCTAGACCACAGCACTTTGCTAAGCGTCACAGTCAGCAGCAGGTAATTTAAGCACACATCTGCTTGCAATCTGGGAGGAAGGAGAGAGGCAGTTTGTCTTTGTTAGAAGCCTGGCGGTCATGGCTCTCTGCTTACCTGGTGGCACGAAGACTTTTCTGTGGCTCCCTGGGGGCCAGGTGGGAACCAGGGGTCACCTAGGATGGGGACAGGGTGCCTGGCTCTGATCCCTTGCCTGAGAGTATTTTTGGACATGTCCAACCAGGGTTGATGTGCTGCATGGCCCAACTTGAGTGCTGTTATCTGCCAAATTTGGCTTCCTCATCTCTCTTCCCTTAGGTTCCCTCTTGTGACTGCTGGACTTTCAGCCTGCTGCAGTGAAGGCTTGCTGTCCTGCTGGCTGATGGCACCTGTGCTTGATAGACAGAGAAAGCCACTGGAGTCAGTGACCAGACCCATGCCCTTATTTCAGGAAAACTCTGAGGCTTTGGTCCCATCCGTATGGATGAGACAGGGAACGCTGAATTCACAGGAGGAGGTTGGAGATATTGCTGGGGGCGTGGGGGGCATTAAATAGCACAAGCCTGTAGGAAACTGAGGCTTGTCTCCTTTCAGTGCTTCAGGGCAAACTTATTTCAGCAAATCCTCCATCCCCTATTGCTATTCCCTCTTGGGTTTTCTCTCTCTGAATACACTGAGCTGCTTGGTTTATTTTTGGAGCCACCCACTCCCCACTGGCAGAGCAGACATGCCAGACCATTTATGTGTCAGAAAGGCTGAAGGTCTGGAAATCAGGAGGTAACTGCTGATTTTCCTGGGGAAATGAGGACATGTCCCTATGTTTTTCCAAGGAGCTGTAGGAGTGGAGCGGTGCTGAGATGCTACCATGAGAAATCTGGGCTGTGGAAGAATGTTGTAACCCTGAAACACTCCTCATGCACCCCTTGCAGCCCCCTCCTTTCCTGTTCCAGTCTCTGTGCCTAGTTTTTAAATGCACCAAAGTCTTTCTTCATGTTTTGCTAAGTTTAGAGTGCCTGCCTTTACTCTCGGTGTCCCAAAACAGCTGCTGAATGAAAGGCAATCTTTTTCTGATATTCAATACCGTAAGAAGGAGTGATTTGAAAATGTGTTGATTCCTTGGACTGTGGGAAAAAGACCTGTACTGCTGGCAAAACTGGGCTGAAAAGTAATGTGGGTTTTTTCAGGGTGGTGTTTTTTTTTTTCTTTTTTCAATAGGTTCATTGAAAAACAACTCATATTTCTTCATTGCTTTGAATTTTCCCTGGAGGATTCAAAAGGGCCAAATTGTATTTCTATACAGTTGTTTGCAGAGATGGCCGAATACAGTGGATTCGCACACAAGCCTCAGATTTGGCAGTATTGGGAAAAGGGGATCTGTGTAATGCCCCAAAGCATCTTTCTTACAGCCCACAAAAGACAGACATCCCAAGGGGAGTCCAATTCCAAAATTAGCTGAATTCACAGCCACATCAGTGGGGTGAAGTGGCCGGTGCTGGAGGAGCTGTGCTTCCTGGCTTTGCTTTGACACAGATGTTTTGTGTCACACTCAGGTCTGCTGGCAGCAGTGCTGGGGCTTTCCTCTCCCTGTGCCTTCAGGGCATCCATGAGGGAATTGCTGCCACCGTCAGGCTTTACCCTGCTGGCTAGGTGTGGGGTGAGAGGCTGATACCCAGGCTTGATCCAGATGCTGCACTGCCGGCTGTGCGTGGGCTTTCCTCCACCCAGAAAGCAGCCTCAGGTCCTCTAAAGATTGCATGTTTGAGATATGTGTAATATTAGTCCACGTAAATCACATCAAGCCCATAGTTTCCAGCACTGCTGGCTCGGGCTCTTGCAGACTGGCTCGCTGTCACTCAGCCACGGGCCGTCTAGGTTAGCCTAATGAGGAAGCCAGACTAAGATGAAATAATTAATGCAGCTGTAGGAGTCTTTGGGGAATTAGGGAGCTGGCCCAAATCTTCCTCCCCAACCAAAGCACTCCAGGCCTTTGTGAAGGTTCGGAAATTCTCCATTTCCACTGGGTGCTGAAGGTGGGTCTGTGGTCCTTCCAGTCCAGGATGCTCCCAGGAGCTCTCTGAATCAGCTGCGTAGGCATGGAGATCTGGACTGGCTTCAGGGCAGCAGCTGGGCTGGGACTGTGAGCAGGGAGCACTGTGGGGGGTCACGAGTGTTTTGGGAGGGTCGAACTTCCATGAGAGGAGTGAGGAGAATGGTGCCAGGCTCTGGAGGATGCTCTATGGTTGGGATGCTCTTGGCTCCGAGAGTGGGGAGATGAGCCAGAGACCTCTCACTCAGGGCTTTCCCCATTCCACCAGTGCAAATGGGCACTGACAAGAGGAGGCACCCACTCCTGCTGTGGTCCTGCTGCTCAGCACGAGCCCAAATTAAAGAAGGTTTATTTAGTAAACTCATTCCAGGATAAAGCTTTTGATTTATAGGCGCCCTGATAGCGCTCCAAGGAGAACTTGTACAACTTTAACTGCATTTTCTCAGCATCACACCAGCCCAATAAAAGAGAGTTCATATGCGCTGCACAAATTCTCACTTCCAATATAAAAAAGGTTTTATGAGACTGGAAGTCTCACTGGCTCTGCGGGGCCGGGTGTATTGGCGGATACTCCACATGACAGACCCTTGATTCTTCTTTGAGTTGTCAGACTTCAGTAGCATTTACAGCTATTTAGCTATCAAATTTTATGTGCAGCTCTGAGAGAAATGTGTCTTTTAAATACTGCTCTGTCTCATAAACAGCAGTCTGTTAAACCATGTCAATGGTACAAGCAGTTTGTGGAGTCCTACAATGCAATCGCCTACAGGTCCACTCATTACCTGAGCAGCAAAGTGCTGAACAACTCACAAAGTTAATTTCTTGAGCCAGTTGTCTTGGCTGGGGATCAGCTTGCCAAGCAAAACCTCTTAATAACCATGCTCCATCAGGTTCCCCCACATTCAGCTCATGTTCTAGGTAGAGTCTCACTTTCTCAGTGCTCACTCAGATAAGGATCTGGTGTTAGTCATCTGTACTATGGTTATATCAAGAAGCCATCAGCAAGTTCACATCCCTGATTTTTCAACCCGAAACTTTGAAGTTCAGGATCCTCTCCTTTCTACAGAAAGACCCTTTGGTCTTCTCTTTGGTCCTTCTCCTCAGAGAAGGAGCTGGAGGCAGGATATTTCTAGGGTGCTGTCCTTGACCTTGGCTGTAACAAAATCCCTTCACTGCCCCTTCAAACTTCCCCCTAGGACATCCCTTTCCTGTTGCTTTCCCCCTCTGTGCTTTTCCCAGCCATGGTCCAGGGGAACAGTATGTACATTACATCTCCACTCCATTTATTTGGTGACCCAAGCTGAGCCTTCTTGTGTCAGATGAGGAACAGAAGCTTTCTCACCCTTTTTGCCGATAGCACAATCACGCCAGCTCCAAAACTGGGATATAATTTATGGACTCTGAGCAACAGGTCGGAGCTGAGCCAGACATGAGCTTTCAGACTCTTTTATTTATTTATTTATTTATTTATTTAATATTATTATTTTAGTGTGAACTGGTAACTTTATGTATGTGTTTTTGAGCTTACGCCTCTTGGAAGGTGCAGACAGTGCAGAGAGCCCAGGCTTTGGGTGCCTTCATCCCAAGGCATGGGGTAACGAGCACTTGGATGTCTAATTGCTGCCGTGTGCTGCAGACTGGGAGGTTTGCTCTCCCATCACTGCTGTTTCTGTGTGCAATGAGCCAGGGGGACGGCGAGGAAAAATATATGTATATATATCTATGTGCGTGTGCAGCATGGTTATTTTCAAATAAGAAATTGCACCTGCAAAAATAGAAGCCAGGAAAAGGACTGGCAAGCAGCTTGGATCTGGGAGGCGCCATGCGTGCGGAGCAGAGATGGAGACGGCGTCTCAGAGTTCCTTTCCCATGCTCGCGACGCCTGATAGTTTTAGCGGACATTGCTTTTCCTCCCGCTTGCATTTCAATTAATCATCTGCTTGTCAGCGCTCTTCTCCCCAGCTGCCCTCCCCGCCAAGTCCCGGTGAGCGCTGCGCACACATGCAAAGCGCCCATGCACGCAGGCGGCGTGCTGACGGGCTTGGCCGCTCGTTAATCACTTGCTGGTGTCATGCGAGGCGGTCCCTGCAGAAGGAAGTTTGGAAAAGGGACAGACAGCCATCTCCTTGGTCTCCACTTCATCAATGGGGTTGAGCTGAGCATGGGATCTGGCCCTGACACACTGCAGTCCCATGGTCTCTGTTTGTGTCCATTCTCTACGTCCCGCTCCAGGTAGAGAGCTCGTCAGGTCTGTTCACCCAGATTTTGCTTTCCATTATTTGAAACAAGCACTAAGCAGGTCCATCCCCCTCAGAATTTGTGGAGGACCTCATTATATTTAATTTTAATTGACAATGGCATGCTCATCTGTCTAACCAGGTAAGAAATGGCCTGGGAAAACTCTAGTCCAGAATCCTGACCCAGGCAGGGTGAATACTGAGTGTGGACTAGTTTACTTTGCCTATTTGGGTTTTGAAAACCTCCAGCCTTAGGTCCTACAGCCTGTCTGAGTTCATCTTCCAGCAGGTGACTGTCATGAGACTGCCTTCCTACAGCCTGTCTGAGTTCATCTTCCAGCAGGTGACTGTCATGAGACTGCCTTCCTTATAGCAAGCCTGAACCTCTCCTGTTGCAGCTCTTGCAGCTCATGCCCATTTGTCTCTCATCTTCCCACCACAGGGGAAACAGCATGTCTCCATCATCTCAGTAATCTCTAGGTAGGTGCTGTCAGGTTGCTGTTCAATCTTTCCAAAACCATCACATTTACAGGCTGTGCAAGCCCTGTTTTCTCAACCTGTCTTCATCATCCCCATGTGACTCAGCCTCATCATCACCCTTCCTGGACTGGTTGGAGGTCAGCATTGCCAATCTTGTACCAGACCCCAAAACTGGGCACAGTGCTCGAGATGTGGTTTAAGGACTTTTTTTTTTTGCATTTAATTGTTTTTCCATGGTGAATCTTACAGACCCTGCCTAGGCATACACTTGGCATCAAATTTCCCCTTTCCCATTGGGAAAGCTTGCCAAAAAATATGAGAATTAATAAAGTCTGTGTGCACGCTAGTGTGCACACTTACTTAGGCATGATTCCTGTTTTGAAGATTCAGTAGATCCTTTTTTATTAATACTTTTCAGAAGTGTCTCTAAGAACAACAGTTTGAGTCTGCACAAAGGTGCTGCTGCGCTCAGAGACTCCTCTGCAACCCCAGCAGGAGCTGTGCCCTTTTCCTGAGCTGTCTTTGACTTCACTTCCACAGAGACAGTGGTATCAGATGGCTTCTTTTCCTATCCCCTCTCCTTGCCCAGAGTTTCTCCTAATTAGTGCTCTGATTTTTTTCTGCCAGGAAGAAGGTTTTTTTGGGGCCAGTCAGAATTGCTCCAGCAAGGCTGGTACACTCTGTGCTGGGAGGTGCTGGAGCTGTAGGGAGCAGATTGATAGGAATGAGGGGTGCAGCCAGAGCCAGAGAAAGGGAGCCAGCAGCACTGGGGGAGATGAGGCACCAAACAAGCCAGGGCAGTCATCCCCTTGCTGGTTCAGGCTCTACTCTGTGGCCACAGTGAGTATTTTTTGTCTTCCTGAGTTTTGCAGAAAGCATTAGCTAACGGATATACCCAGCGGTAAGTCCAGGATGAGCCAGCTTCACGTTCCCGGAGTGGGGAGCTGGGATGTGAACTGGAACTTCTTGCTGTGCCAGGGAAGTAGAAGTCAGGCTCCCACTCTCCATCCAGGCAGCGTCAGAACGGGCTCAAGCAACCGGAAAGCAGCAAAACCAGGGGCAGAAATCTGTTTCCCTGCATTTGCTGCTCATCTGTGGCTCTACCCTGTGGTGTGCACAGCCAGCTGATGAGTGTGAGCAGACCTGACTCTGGCTCAGTTTTTCCTTTGTTCTGCCATTGACAAATATTCAGGGATTGAAGTGAAATACTGTGCTTTTCTCTTCCAAAGGAAAAAAAAACACACACAAAAAAAAAACCAACAAAGAAACAAAAACAGAATGGAAGGAAAGGAGCCCCTTTTGCATGCTGCACGGGTGAACCCTCATCATCCTGTAGCAGGAGGCCAGCACACATGAATATTCCAGTGCAATATGCGCAAGTGATGAGCCCCATATGCAGGCCTTGGGAGAAATTAAATGTTTTCTACAGCATTTTCCAAAAAGCCTTTCTATCAAAGTGCTTGGTCAGAAGCCAAAAACGCCCCAGCTTTTGTGGCCCCAGCTGGTTGACACTTTTTTTATTATTTTATTTTTAAATATTGATGAATATTTTCTAATTAAAAAACAAGCCCTCCCCTACGCTGAGTCTTGCCCTAGTGGATGGAGCGGAGCCAGAGAGATTGCGAGGGGGGCTGGAGGCCACTGGGGACTCCATGGCTGCTCTTGGCTGGTGGTTTTCTCTTCCTTTGGTGCTGGAGCTTGCAGGAAGGGTCCTGAGACAAAAGGCACACGTGGTTCACATCTGCCCTGCCATGCCTGGTGGAAGGCAGCCTGCCAGGCAGGGGTGGCACCCTGGCTCCTGCCTGCTCCCTGGCCCCCGACAGAGGGGAGGAATGAGTGCAGGCTCCAGGCAGGAGAATTGAAGCACACCAGCCTCCTGGGGTCGAGATCACTGGGGTGCAGCTAGGCAAGGGGATTTCCAAGTCAAATTTGGTATTGCAAGGGCTGTTCTTCATGTCTTCCTGCTGCTTTGCCTGCAAAGGCGAGAAGGAGCAAAACCATGGTGTAATTTTAGGTGTGGGGGAGATTTTAGGGGTGGTTGCTGGAGAGAGAGGGAGCCTGAGGAGAGGCAGATGCACAGGAAGAGATTTGATGCTGGCATTTCTCTTGACCACAGGATCAAAAGTCCTGATAGTTTCAAGGCATGTGAACATGGTGCAGATTTGGAGAGGGACTGACCTATCAGGGGCATAAAAGAGAGATTGGCACTGGTTCTGTGGACTGGAAGGAGGGTCCAGAGAGAGCCTGGCTGGTGGGGTGATTGTGCAGGGAGTGTGGGGCCAAGCAGAAGTATCAAGCACTCCTCTGCTTACTCCTGGAGTCTGGTTGCATGGCCACCTCCAGACTCACAGCCCCTAGACTTGCCCTAGGATGAATAAAGACCTGGATCTGTGCTCATTGGATGTGAGTCTTCATGGCAGATCACAGAAAATGTGTCTTGCTGCAGGAATACTGGCAGCAGCTGCCCTCACCTCCAGCCTCCTTTGTGACAGCCACATGGCTTGAGAGTGGGAGCTCACTCAAAAGCTCAGGGGATGGGTAAAAAGGCTTCTGGGATCTGGCAAAGTGGGACTTCTCCCAGCTGAGTTGTTTTTTTCCTGTATGGCCATGTTGGCTTCAAACTTTTTCCAGTGTAGGTAGGGTGGAAGGTGATGGTATGTCCACCTTGGATGCTGTATCCCATAAAGAATAGGAAAGAGGAAAATAAGGAAGGGAGCTGAGCACTTTTACATTGCTAGATCAGTTCTTGGTACCAATGTATGCAACTTCCCTCCCTTGCAGGGCTGAAAACTAATTGGATTTTAATCCAACCTCTTCTTTATTGAGTATTCATTTAATTCTGCTGGCTTTGCATGGCAAAATCTTCCTCCAAGCATACATCTTCTTGGCTTTGTTTTCTGGAAAGAGTCAGAGGCCCAAATACAGTCTCACACCGTGCCTCACCTGCCAGTGGCAACACACCGTGATGCTGAGCTTGCCAGATCCATGTTTGGAGGGAATCCTCATTTCCAGAAGGGTGTTTTGTTTCCCCCATCACCACTGAGTGCACCACCCCACCCCAGTATGGGTCTCAGTAGACAATCACTCCATCCTCCTCTCTGCCCCACAGGAGCTGCTTCCCTAATGTCAGACAGGGAATACCCTAACAAACATGCTAATTTAAAAGCTGTTAAAGCCCAGGGGCAGTGGGAGGTCACAGTCAGCACAAACAGATGGTGTTTTTGTCCTTGACAATTAAACTTCCCCATAGTTTTGGGCGAGATACTTTCTTGACTTTTATTTCAGCACAGCTGCCTCCAGCCAGCTCTATTTCTCCCTCCTCATCCTCTGCTTGCCCTCATCAAACACCGTCTGTGAGGTCTGGAGCAGGATCCCAGGGAGGTCAAGGGTTGCCAGGGGTTTTCAGAGGGATCCTCAGCAGCCCCTTGGTCTCACCCCTGCTCTGTTGGCTCCAGGCTCTGGCAGCCAGAGCCCCTCAAAGAGGCAGCAGTTGGAGGCCAGGAGAGGAGAACCATCCTGGGGCTTTGGGGTGCCCCCAGCCCATTTCAGCAATGCTGCTTCTGCCTCTCATAGCTGTTTTTCCCCTTCCACCAGAGCAAAAACAGGTCAGTTCCTACCCACTGCTGTCCCTGGAGGGTGTTTGCAAGCTGAAGAGGGCAGGCACATCACCCCAGTCCCATTGCCAGCCTTAGGCTCAGTTCTGGGGCAGACCCCTGTGTCTACCAAAGAGGCTGCTGGCAGCAGAAAGCCCCTTGCCAGCATCACTGGAGCCAACATGTGCTGCTGTCACCGAAGGGTAGGATTACCTCCTCCCTTCAGTTCCACCCTTGTCACTTGTCATCAGGGCAATACGGAGAATCCACATGCCTCAGTTCTCCCCTTCAGCTGCCCACTTAAAAAACTGGGTGCACCCGTGACATGGACCCAGACCCCAGGAGGCTGCACAGGACATGCTGGGCACCTGTGAAACCACGTGGGGTGCGTGTGATGATGGAACTGGGTGAAGCAAGGACCAACAAACCCCATCTGTCTGCAGAACAGGCAGGATTCCTCTCCAGACTTCTTTCTCCTGCCCAGGTTTTGAGCAGTATTCTTGCAGTGAGGAAGGAGGCAGGGGGCAGCCCATATGCAGGTGGAGGATGAATGCCCTCACTGTCACATCTGTCCTGTCTGCCTGCAGTGGCCTGTGTCCCCACAGCAGCATGTGGGCCAGTGACCCAAGGTGGTGGTCCAAAGGCTTTAGTGGCAGTGGGGACATGGCACCTCCTGTGGAACCTGGACAGAGGAGGACAGCAAGCAGGGGCCAGTGGGGAGCACACAGTCCCCAGCATGCTGAGTCCCTGTCTGCAGCAGTGTTTGCTGCTCTCCCTGGGCCTTGGAAGCTGTCTGGCTTCTGTCTACCCCATCCTCCTGCCAGCTTGTACTGCAGGCATGGAGGAGAGATGAAGCAAAGCAACACAAGCCATAGTCACCATCCCTGGAGGTGTTTAAATATGTAAATATTTATGTATTATTTTACATAAATATGTAAATATGTCACTTAGGAACAGGGTTTAGTGATGGACTTGGCAGTGTTAGGTTTACAGTTGGACTTGAGAATGTCTTTGTCCAACCTAAATGATTGATTTTATGATTCCATGATGCTGAGGTGTCTGGGGAGGCAGCATCAGAGTCATTGGAGTGGCTTCCTCTGTGCCAACAGCTTAAAAAAAAAACAAACCCAAAAAAAAGCCAAGCTAAAATTAAAATGCCCAAGAAGCTCTGTACGACTGGGTGTTCCATCAGTTACTCTCCCAGTACTGCTAAGCCAATATCTTCTCCCCTCCTTGGACAAGACATCTGCCAAGATCTATTCCAGCGCTCCTCAGTCCAATCCTGCTCATGTCCGTGAGCCCCTGCAACACGACTTCAGGCTCTCATCCTCCTCTAACTCTCTCTCAGCAAGCTGGCAAAGAGCAAACCTGCCCTGCTTTTTGAGCAGCAATGCTGTTCCTCAGTCCTTGGATGCCTGTGTTGATTCAGGAATGAGCTGTAGCTCTCCCTGGCTTGGGGACATCACCACCAGGAGGTTTACTGGGTCCAAGCCAGTGTGGTCCTGCCTGCACTGGAGGAAAGGGGTCCTGCAGGGTGCCAGCAATCTGGTTGGGGTTGCCGCTGGCAGTTTTGCCCTGCTTGCCCCTGTGCTTCCAGAGCAGCACCGTGCTCTTTGCCTCACATAACCCCAGTGCCAGAGAGCTCAGACACAGTGCCCACAACTCTGTCCAGCTCCTTGCCTGAATGCTGCAGAGAACTGCCCTCCAGTGGAGCCAGACTGAGCTAGTTAGAGATGCAGTCTTCATGTTTCAAGCAAAATAAGGTTTCTGTGGAACCTGTGTCTGCAGGTGCTATTGAGGGGGATGCTAAAGCTGCTGTGGCCAGACATGCCCCAAAACCTCTCCTAGCAGTGACCATGGGAAACACTGTGCTCCTCTATGCCATGTCTTCTGTGTCGTGGGCATCCAGCAGATAGAAGAAGTCTGGACAAGCCCTGTCTGTCCTCCTTTTCCTCTTTGTTTTGCTCAGGATGGCACATGACTATGCCACAGTCTGGATTTTAGTACTAGGCTGCTTTTCTCTGCCCTGGAGCTTTGGATCTGAAGGGATGCTGGGTATTTCATAAAGCAGCCTTGCTACAGAGTGTCCCCAAGGCAGAAAACAGGGTTGTGAGCAAAATCCTTGGGGCACTGAAGGGTAATGCAGCCTCACAGACAAAAATAAGAAATGTTGCCAGCATTTGCCTGGAAAGCACAAACCAAACCTGGCATGAGACAGCAAGACCTTTCTTAAGTATTTGGAGTTGTTTGCTCAGTGTATGGGAGTTTGGTTTTGATTTTGTAGGGTTGTTTTGGTTTTGTTCCGCATCATTAATTTTCTGCTTTTGTGGGTGGAGGCTGGGAATCGAAGTTCCGAAAATCAGCGTGACACCAAGAGCTCCATCCCACAGTAACCACAGCGTGGAGGCTCAGAATGAGCAGGAACTGCTCCCAAATATGGCCATCTTAGGGGATTTCTCCAGCTTCCAGGGAGGAGCACTGGGAAGCACCTGAACCACATCTCATCTCTCTCCCTTCTCTGTCTGATCTCTTCTATCTGTCCCTGACATGGCACCATCTATGGAAAAACACTGCTCAAGACCTCATTTGAATGCAGACTCCAGATAAAAAGCACTGGTTGTGGCAATTTTTTAATAGAAGCAAAGATCCAATTGATTCCTGCAATCTCTCTCTGCAGGGAGCCGGGAAATGCTCAGTGCAGAGGAAAGTTGAGTAAAAAGAGAGGGAAATTGTCAGTCTGAGCTTTCCTGCATCTCAGAGGCTGCCTGGATGGGGCTTGTGTGTGGCAGCTTGGCTGAGCTTCCTGCCCTGGTGGCACTGGTTTCTCTGAGGAATAGTCCTGGGACAGTGCTGCTCCTCTGCCATGGGGATTCAAGCCCCTCCTGCCCTGCTGTTCTTCCTCACAGTGCCAGCGTTGAAGACGTGTGATGCTTATTAGTATGCTGTTCCTTGCACTGGCTTTTATCACTGCTGGAGCAGATGGCTGGTCTTGGACTGCTGCCCTCCACTTGAAGAAAAACTGGTTGGCATGGTGGGAGTTGTGAGGACAGGTATGGGCTGTGCATGTTCCTGAGCTCCCCCTTCATGGCTCCAAGTGGGAGCAAGGAGTGGGCACCAGCCAGCAGCTGCCTGTGCAGCAGCATTGCCCCTCAGTGGATGTGGCACTGGGGGCTGTTGCTGGGCAGGGTCACTGCAGAGATTCCCATTCCCACTGTCCCTGTACCATGCTCTCCTGACATTGTGCTCCTGCCTGTCCTCGGGCCTCTGAGGGATCACAGCACCCCAGTGTGTCCCAGGGTGGACTGCAGTGTCCTGATGCTTTGGGGCACCAATTTGAAGAGCTGCAAGGTGTGGTTTGAGAGAACCCCACCTTGCTCCTGGAGCAGGAATCCCCCAGCCCCTGGAGCTGCAGGGTGACAACCTTGCCCCCAGGACTCTCAGGACCCTGCTGGTCTTTCTACAGCTCCCTGACCCAGGGAGAGCATGTCACCATGATCACAGAAGCAAGAAATTACCTGTCCTGGGAGCCAACTTGCCAGTCTGGGAGACTCTCAAGCAGCCTGAGCCTTTTCATGGGTTGTTCTTCCCTAGACCATCCCAGCTATCCCTGGAGCTCCTAAACTCTGCATTACCCTCTGAAAAGTAGCTCTGATTTAATCTGGGCTGATGCTTCCTCCCAAAGAGCCGCTTTCTTCAGCCCCATGGATATGGGGAGCAGCTTTGGTCATTACTTTTCACACTGGGACACCTTGCCAGTGGCATCCAGGGAAGATGGGGAAACCTTCAGTGTGTGTATGTTGGAACCAAGAGCTCTGCAAGTCCACAGCTGCCTTCAGGGGCACACCTTCAGCAAGAGCAGCTGGGACATTTTGTGAGGACCATCCTTCCACCATTTGCCCATCTCTTAGACCACAAGGGCAGGAGGGTCTGCACTGCCTTCCAGCGATCCAGCAGTGCTCACTGGGATGGCAGAGTGATGAAGCAGCTCTACTGTGGGGTGCTCCTTCCTCCAGGATATTCTCTTCCTTGGGGTCTTTGTTTCATTAGCAGAAAGGGAGGAGGTGAAGGGAGGAAAGTCACAGTCCATTAGAGCCAGGAGTAAATTTATTTCAGCTGGCCACAGTCATCCCTGTGACACTCATGGTCCAGGGGGGCAGTGCTAATTGCTCTATTGACAGTGGGGGTTTAAATTAGATTTAAGAAAGCTTTTCAAGCAGTGGGGATTCTGTCTCTGCAGATAAGGCTTTCTGATAGCACATATGAAGGAGATTAAAAAGTCACTCTTTTCTTGCTTCCTCTTAGGCAGCAAAGAGGAGTTTAGTGCTGACAGGGCACTGTAAGGCCAGAAGGCTTTAGGGCTGTTAGCAAGTGTCTGACATTAAGTGACAGCTATGTTTTTCTGTCTGTTCTCTCGCTTTGCTGCCAGGGATGATCTGAAAGGAGCAGACAGCACTCAGTGTCTTCACGTGCCCAAGCACTGCTGCCCACATGCGGTGCAATCCCTGGGAACCTGGGGCTGGAGGGTGTCTTGCCCACTTTGGTGCTTCATTGTTCGTACCAGCATCACACTCTACTCTTGGGGAGAGATGGCATCCCGCTGGAGGCACGCTGGATCCCTGGGGCTGGGGGAAGCTGTGTGAGCATCTCTGGCAAAGGGCTAGGCTGAGGAACTGAGAGTGGCTTTGGTAAGGATGTTGTTTCTCCTTCAGAAACGCTGGGGCCCAGGAGGTGCCTGCTGTGGGTGCAGGGGCACTGTGATGTCTGCAGTTGGCATCTGCCCTACAGGCGTAGTACCACACCTCAGGAAGAGGCAGACTGTGACCTGGCCTGCAGGACAGGTGGGCTGCAGTGCCTGCAGTCAGCATCTGCACTCCAGGTGTTTGGTACCACCTTACAGACAGCACCTGTGGTGCAGGTGTGCGGTACCACCTACACTTGGCATCTGCAGTACAGGTGGAAGCTCACCATGTGCCATTGGTGTTGGCAGTACAGGCGAACTGCAGCTGCTACAGCCCATGTCTGCAGCACAGGTTGTACCACAGCCTGTACCTGCAGCACAGGTTGTACCACAGCCTGTACCTGCAGCACAGGTTGTACCACAGCCTGTACCTGCAGCACAGGTTGTACCACAGCCTGTTCCTGCAGCACAGGTTGTACCACAGCCTGTACCTGCAGCACAGGTTGTACCACAGCCTGTACCTGCAGCACAGGTTGTACCACAGCCTGTTCCTGCAGCACAGGTTGTACCACAGCCTGTACCTGCAGCACATGTTGTACCACAGCCTGTACCTGCAGCACAGGTTGTACCACAGCACAGACATCCCTGTGGGCAGCGCAGTCACACTGGTGCTTGCTGTGGGCGCCTGCAGGACAGGTGCCGCAAAGCTCCTTTGGAAGGCTCAGGGCAAAGCTGAAGGGGAAGGAAATGACTAAACAGAGTTTGTTTTACCCCAGTTCACCACCCCAGAGCCAGACCCCTAACAGCACCTAGTGGGTAATTGTCTGATGGAAGACTTCGTCATGGAAACACTGGGTTTTGAAACTACCACTTTTATTTTGAGGCAGCCAAACACTTCTAGGGATTCATTTATTTATTTGTTTGTTTATGTGTTTGTTTATTTATTTATTTATTTATTTATTTCTCGTTTCTCAGAGAAGCCTGTGGCAGGTGAGAGTTGTGGTGGGAGACTGGGCTGCAGTCCACATCCCTCACTAGCCAGCGACAGCCCTGCCCTGGAGCTGCTGTTTCCAGGTGCCAGTTGGTACTCCACTGCTAAAGCTTTGTAGATAATACTAAGGGAGAGCTGAAAGGAATCCATCCCTTTGCCAACTCAAAAGAGCACACTGGGACTGTTAAGCAGAAAGTGGTATCCTACTTTTTGCCTGGATACACAATCCCTTTCACTCCTGCTGTTCCCCCCCAGGGCTGTGCTCACCCCATCACACCACAACAGCTAATGTCACATTGCTGTGCCCCTTCAGTCCTGATCCAGCTCAGGGAACACACGCCTGGAAACATGTTTGGTTAGACTGAGAGCTGCTGGAGGGGGCCTTACTCATGTCTGTGTTGAGTTGCCTTCTGCTAAGACTGACCATGCCTGACACCCTCACTCTCCTTAGTGTAGAGGACAAGGCAGAGAAAGATCAACCCTTTGCTCTTTATCAAACAGGAAGCTGGGGACAGGGAGGATGGCTCCAGAGCTGCTGGTCCACCACTTCATATGTTCCCTCTCCCCTTTCCTCCTCCTTTCTTCGCTACCTCCAAGAAATTATTCATTACAGGGACAAAATCTACCTTTTGCACAGATGATTGAGTTTCACACTGTGGGCTTTGCTGTGTAATAAATGTGGTTCCCCTCCACCACCTGTAAACTGTTCCCTGCTGGCAGAAGGACAGAGCTCAGGAACCTGTACACCTGGTGAGCTGCTGCTCACTGACCTGTACACCTGGATGCTGAGGATCTGGCTTTTGCTAGAGAAACAGATAAGCGAGCAATACAGCAATGGAAATTTGCACTGGAAGCATCTGCAGAAATTATGAAGGCTTTGTTATATGCTTAGGGGAAAAAAAAATCAACATGGCTTTGAGCAAAACAGTCAAACAAAGCAAATACTGCATGGAAAATTGCAATTCAAGTGAGAAAAAGTCGGTTTTCTGGCTAGATTTTTTTGTCCTAAAATAGCTCCACTCCTGCCACAGGGCTCATCTCTACGAAGAAATGAGGTTTTCCAGGGTGAGAGCAGCTGAGTGGTGAATTCTCTGTGCTGTCTCTGGAAGCCTCTGCCTGTATCCTGGCCATGCCACAGAGTCCTCAGGGATCTTATCTGGGTCCCTCTGCTCCCTCTTACTCCATCTTTATCCCTTGAGACTGTCAGTGCTTTGGGACAGGAACCATTTCTTGCTGCATAACTCTGTCTGTTTTGATGCTGGCCTAGGCACACAGACAGGAGCACCAGCAATTATTTTAAGAGCTGATGAGATGAGGAAGGAGCAGCAGGGGGCGGGCAGCAGGTGGCTTTGTTCCCTGGCAGGGCTGGGAGGTAGAGCATGATGCTGGTGATGATATTTACACTGAGCCAAGCCTAAGGCTACATCAGGAAGATCTCACACTTTTCAAAGAGCAGGCTGATTGCTGGCGGGGTCATGTCTTGCCTCCTGTCATTGCTGCTGTCCCCAGAAATGGGGTGGCTGCACTAGCTGGAGATACCTGGATTGTGGTGAAGGGAGGCTCTGGCCCCTGGTTCTTTGCCTGCTTTGATTCCTGGTGCCACCCATCACCTCCCAGGGCTGTAGGAAGGGAATATTCTGTCGAAAGTGAATTTGAGTGTAAATAGGGAGAGCCGGCTCCTGGGTTTCAGGTGCTGCTCAGGGCCTCACATGCCAGCAGTGCCCCAGGAGGTGGCACTGCCACCTGCCTCAGGGTGCCTCAGGTTCCAGCTGTCACCCACTCCCTGAGCTGCCACTCGTGACGGCAGGTGGAGCACAGGCAGGGTGGCAGTCTGGGAGCCGTGCTGTGGGCACGGAGAGGACACATGGAAAAGGCAGTGAAGAGCAGGCAGGAGAGAAGCAGGAGGGAAGAAGGAGTGATAAGGACGTTGTAATTAGCATTAGCACTCCTCATCCAGAGCTTTCAGAGGAAGGTCACCTTCAATATCTCTCTTCTACAGCCGAGGAAACTGAGGCACAGGGGAGGCAGTTAGAGTGATTTGTTCAAGGTGACCCGTGAGGGCTAGCAGTTGGGTCTGGGGCTTGCATGTCTTCAGCACCAGCACACTGGGAATGGCTCTTGACACCAGCCTTTCTTGCCCAATCCCAGCAAAGAAAGATCAGTAGTAAAGGGCATGGATCCCTTCTCTGCCTGTCTCCAGGGTTGTCTTCTTCAGACCCACTGTCTCCCCCAGCATCCCTGCCCCTGAGAGACATTTGAGATCAGGCTGGTCCAGCTGCACCCAGAATCTGCTCATGAAATCCCACCCAGCTGCTCTTGCCTTCCCCTCCAGCCCTGCAAAGGCTTGCTGTGAACCCGAGGCCATCTGGGCTCCTGCAACAGTCATGTTGGGTAATGGAATATGTTTTGCTGGATTTTTTTTCTCTCACCAATAGAGCTCCCCCTTTATTTAAGTTTAAATGGATGCCATCTGGCTAATGAGCCCATACTCATGTTCTAGATTAAAAGGCAATCCTGTGCACGTTACCGATATGACACTGGAGATTAGAGAGGCTTAAATGGTTTTGAAGGTGCAATTTGCTTTTCATGCATGGTGCTATTTACCTCCTGGTGGGTGGGCCGGCATTCCCATTGCTGTCCCCAGCAGCTCCCTCCTGGCTCTAGTCTCCTCTGCCAGCCCTGGCTGCAAGAAAATGAGAGCTTAGGCATCTCCAGCCTGGCAGGGCTGTGCAAGGTATCCTTGTAGTTGTTGCTGCCATTTGTGCACTCCTGGGGGTGCTTTTTGGTGTGGACAGGATGTCTTCATCACCTGCTTTCTTAGCTGTCATCCCCTCCTCACCTCCCCACACCACAGCATCCCCTGAGACAAGGCCTGTAGCCAGAACAGAGAAGCCTCTGCCCCTCTTTCAGCCCAGAGAAGTGGGGGACAACTGTGGGTCATCAAGATATTGATGGCAGGTGGCTGAGGCCGAGGTCTGTGCTGAGATCAACATCTTGCACATTCTAAGTACCAACTGCAGCTGTGAGCTATCTGGTTGTGCTCCCATCTCCTCAAAACCCCTCTGCAACCTATTTGCAGGTACTGTTGGCTCCTAGGATGGTCTACCAAGGACAGCCTGGCATCAGGGGTTGGTTTTCCAAAGAAAAATGTTGAAAATGAGATGGGGAAAATAGAGCGTTTGTGCAAGGTGTATCATCACCTCCAGACGCCTCCCATGTAAGGTGATGAAGTGTGTGCCAGCAAAATGCCTGATTTTGCAGTGAATTTCCCTTTGGCTGAGATGGAGTTGGTTTTACAGTCATCTCCTTGCAGTCCCATCACTGGGGGCTCTCAGCACTGGGGGCAAACCCTGACTGCTCCTGCCTGTGTTTGCTTCCACAGATGGCTAACCCTGTCCGGTCAGCCTGCTGCGTGGTGCTCGCCGCGGTGGTGGTGGTGTACGCCCAGAGGCACAGCCAGCAGGGTGAGTCCTTCACACCTCCCAGGCCCTGGGGGTCCTGAAAAACGGGAATGCTGCTCCTCCAGCCTCTCTCCTGGGGGAATCTGGGTGCACCCACCAGGTGTGCCTGATATTATTACTGTGCATGTTATCGCTTCTCTCCATGACAAGTGTCCCCTCCAGCCCATCACTGTGGGATTTGGGCATCCTGCATCTGTGTCTGCTGATGCTCCTTACCCTGCCCACAGCTCTCCGTGTCCCTATTGCTTTGGAGCCCTTTGCCCACTCATTTGTGGATGCTGCCCCATGCAGCCCACCCACAAAGGGATGAGGAGTTGGGAGGAAGCATCAGCCTGACAGCTCCTAGCTCCAGTCACCTCTGACAGTTCCATAACCCATGATAATGATGGATGATGCTTTATCCTGCTCTCACCTCCTTGGGGTGACTTAGTCCTCATTGCCACCACACATCTGGCACACCACTAGCTCACACCTCTTCAGGTTGGCAGAGGATTCAGTGCTTATTTTAGTGGTGGCTTTAGAGAGATTCCATTTGAGAGTCACTGGTGGCATTGGGAGCTGGAGGAGCCCCACATGATAATGGGTCTAGGCAGGAGCAAGAAGGTTATGAGGGGTGGTTGGGTCTTGGTGTGGAATCCAGCTCTGTGAAAACAGGACAAAATGGGGAACCTCCAGAATTCACTGCTTTTCCTGGCAGCCTGTCTGTAGTTGCTTTTAGAGGATCTTAGAGGGGAATTTTGCTGATTAACTCCACTAAAGACATCTATGCATCCTTGGGCTCTGTGAAATTGAGGAGCTGAGACAGAGTGCTCCACTGAGCTGTCCTAAATCCATTTGGGTGAGTTTACATAGTCACAAGCTTCCAGGCTGAACACAAAGCAGCCAGGGTATGGCAGCACATCTGCGTTGCATGGGGACAGCCACTCTGGACATGGAAGGAACTTGCTGGCTGGTTCCAATGCCTTCCCAGAGTGCCTGCTCAAAGCATTTGGATGCTGAGCTGTATGCTGCTTGTGGTGGTGTGATGCTTCTTGCAGAGAAGCAAAGCTGCTCACTCCTGTTGTGCTTGCAGGACCACTGCCTGGGCAGCTTTAGGGGACCTGGCAACAGGAGTACCAGAGCATCCTTTGGATGCACCATGCTGCTTCGTGCTGTGGTGTAGGAATACAGAACACAGAAATGCCAGGTACTTCAGGGTTGCACACACTTGAATTTTGTTGCCTAGACAGGAACAAATGCTGCATCTCACCAGTGACATTTTGCCACTGACAACTGGTGCAGAGCTGCAGTGACTGTCACCTTCTGCTCTGTGAGGTACCAGGATTCAGGGTTTTGGCAGCATAGCTTCCCATGTCCTCCTGTCCCTCCTGTTTCCCTTGCCTGCCTAAGTCTGGGAGGGAGATGTCTGGGACATCAGCTCAAAACTGAAGCTGCTGAGGCCTGTGTGCATCAACAAGTGCCTGAATGGGGTGTGAGAAGTGATGCAGGGCTCCTCCCATCTGAATTAGAAAAGAGATCGCAGGACACCATCAGGACTGTCCTCAGTCTGTTCCCCAGAAGCACTGCATGTCCCTCCTGGGCACCTCTCTGAAACACCAAGGAATGCTCTGGGATTTTGGAGATACTTTGGAACAGCAGGTCTCCCACCCACCCACCGTGCCCAGCTTGGAGAGGCTGAGCACAGGCAGGTCAACACTGGAGACCCCAAGCTTGTGCTCTGTGCCCCCCACCCAGAGCTCTCCCCCTGCCCTGCTGCAGCCTCTCCTCACCAGCCAACCCCAGGGCTCATCCCCCTCCAGCCAGGCACTCGGGCTGGAAAAGCACAGCAGGAATGGGGTGGGAGGATGGATTAATCCCACGGGTGGCAGGGACCCATGGAGTGGGGGGAAGATGCTGGCACGGAGTCCATTTATCATGCACTTGAGGCACGTTGGACTTTAATAGCTCATGAAGCACTTTAAGAGATGCATTAGCACTGAATACTTGAGTGAGGAGGATGTGACAAGCTGTTAAGTGAGCATGAGCACAGCGGAGGGAGCCTGGCCACCCTCTCCTGGCTCTCATATGCACCCCAGTGATTTCTGGAGGTCCTGCAAAGTGCCACATGAATTATATAAAAGCAGCATCAGGCTTGGTGAAGGTGAGATATTAACCCCTCTGCTGCTCACCTTTAGTCCTTCTCCTTGGAGCTGGCAGAGCACAGGGTGCATCTGCCTGGCATGTGGAAGCCTGAGATGATCCCCAGTGTTGGGGGGAGGGAGGGATTTGGGGTTCCTGTGACCTCTGGGGTCACAGAGCTCCCTTGCTCTGCATCCCTGGCAGGTTGCTCAGGTTTCACCTCCACCACACAGCTGGGGACTGCAGCTTCCCACGAGGGTGGGCACTGGGTGGTGGGAGACCAGAGACCTCCGGCAGGGCAGCCCCAGGGGGATGCTGGGAGGTTGGCACTAATGTTCTGGCTCTGGCAGTGGGTTTGGGGTGTCCTGCTGCAGGGAAGGGCAGAGGGGCAGTGAAAGAGGGTGTCCAGCACTGTCATCTCCAGTGCATGAATAAGCAGCTTTGGATGGGGCTGCCAGATTGGGCCAGCCTGCCTGCAGAGATGGGCATTGTCCTGGACAGCCACAGGGCTGTCCTCATCTGCAGAGATCCAGCTGGCATGGAGGGATGGACAGGAGCTGCAGGAAGAGTGGGAGAGCACAGAGTAGGCAGTGCAGCCTGAGGACAAGCTGAAGACCTGGGAGAGAAGGGGAGAGCCTTGTGCCCTCCACAAAGAATCACGGAATGGTTTAGATTGGAAGGGACTTCAAGATCATCAAACTCCAGTCCTCCTGCCTTGGACAGCAACACCTTCACTAGACCAGTCTGTATAAAGCCCCATCCAGTCTGCCCATGAACTCTTCCAGGGATGGGACATCCACAGCTTCTCTGTGCAACCTTCACTGGTGCCTCACCATCGTCACAGTGGATGATTTACTCCTGATATTTAATCTCAACCTCTTTCAACTTAAAGCTCTCTTTCAGTTTAAAGCCATTACCCCTTGTCCTGTCACTGCATGTCCTTGTGAGGAGTCCTTCCTCAGGTCTCTTGTAGCGATGTGATGCTGTCTGCTGTGAGACTCACACCTTTGGTTGTCCAAGGCCTCCACTGTGTGAGTGCAGAGCTGGTGGGGGTCCCTGCAGTGCAGAGACCTCCTCCCTAGCAGGGCCTTGGTGCCTTCAAAAGTCTGGGAGAGGTCACAGCACAAGCTTTGGGGTTTAGCCCAAGCTCTTATGTGGGAAGTGTGTACATGGTGGAGATGCCTAATCACATGTCAGGCTACAAAGTGCACATACATGGGTGATTTCAGGTTTTTGTACTGTTTTTGAGTGCTGTGACTGCCTCTCACTGGACTTAGCTGTTCTTATTAAACCAAATGCCTGCAGCAGTCCTGAAAAGAGGGAGCTCTGCTTCCCCAGTCTCCTGCTGTGACCAAGGTGTCTTCCCCATCCATCAGCTCTGCCAGAGCTATGTCCATATCTGTCCCACATTCAGATTTCTTTGCTTTTAAAAGACGAGTAATTCTGCTTTATTGATCCTCACCTTGCTGAATTAACTCGTGTTTAAACAATAATTATGTTTTCACCCAGGAGAGGAGACAAAGAGATAAAAGGCTCTGGAAATGAATGCACTTCAGATGCCACATGCCGGGGTTAATTTATTGATAGGCGCAGAAGCTCCCATCTCCTCTCTTCCTCATCAACAACAAGCAATTAGCCCCCATCATTCCTCAGCTGAGGAAAAGAGAGATTTTGTTTCATTACTCTCCCCTCTTTCTTGCTCTCTTAAGCCCTGACGCTAATCTTTTGCAGTCAGTTCTGCTGCAAAGCCTCCCAGGGGCTCCAGTTTGTACATGCCTCGTTAGAAATGCTGCTGCAAAGACAAAGCCTGGACTAGTAAACAGCCTTCAAAATGCACAGCAAAGCCATGCAAATTGGCTTTTCAAAGGGAAACCAGCTTTAGATAGGAAAACTTCTCTTCCCTTCTAGAATTGCCCAACCTTGTCCTTGTTGCATTTTTTGGCTGACAGGGATGTGACCAGCTCTTTCTGGACTCTGCTTCCTCCAAGTAAGCCAGACCATGCCAGGAATGCCATCATGCTTAAAACTAGACACTTGGATTTTGTAGGTGTTCTCTGGACTTGCTGTGTAGGAGATGGATTGTACATTCACACCGAGCTGTGTGCTTTGTTTGTAGACATCTGTGTATGTTTTGGTTGTTGTGCAAATGGAGTTGAGTTGAGGTGCCTGGATTCAACAGTTGTGATGGAGCGGCCTTGTGCATCCTACCTAAGATGGCTCTGCTGGAGTGTACATTTGTATTTATGTATTTTGTATTTATGTACAAATAAACATTCAGAAATCTCTCCTCTCCTCTCCTCTCCTCTCCTCTCCTCTCCTCTCCTCTCCTCTCCTCTCCTCTCCTCTCCTCTCCTCTCCTCTCCTCTCCTCTCCTCGAGTCTCCTCTCCTCTCCTCTCCTCTCCTCTCCTCTCCTCTCCTCTCCTCGAGTCTCCTCTCCTCTCCTCGAGTCTCCTCTCCTCTCCTCTCCTCGAGTCTCCTCGAGTCTCCTCTCCTCTCCTCTCCTCGAGTCTCCTCTCCTCTCCTCTCCTCGAGTCTCCTCTCCTCTCCTCTCCTCTCCTCTCCTCTCCTCGAGTCTCCTCTCCTCTCCTCTCCTCTCCCTCTCCTCTCCTCTCCTCTCCTCTCCTCTCCTCTCCTCTCCTCTTCCTCTCCTCTCCTCTCCTCTCCTCTCCTCTCCTCGAGTCTCCTCTCCTCGAGTCTCCTCGAGTCTCCTCTCCTCTCCTCGAGTCTCCTCGAGTCTCCTCGAGTCTCCTCTCCTCGAGTCTCCTCTCCTCGAGTCTCCTCTCCTCTCCTCTCCTCTCCTCTCCTCTCCTCTCCTCTCCTCTCCTCTCCTCTCCTCTCCTCTCCTCTCCTCTCCTCTCCTCGAGTCTCCTCGAGTCTCCTCTCCTCGAGTCTCCTCTCCTCGAGTCTCCTCTCCTCTCCTCGAGTCTCCTCTCCTCTCCTCGAGTCTCCTCTCCTCGAGTCTCCTCTCCTCTCCTCGAGTCTCCTCTCCTCTCCTCTCCTCTCCTCTCCTCTCCTCTCCTCTCCTCTCCTCTCCTCTCCTCTCCTCGAGTCTCCTCTCCTCGAGTCTCCTCTCCTCGAGTCTCCTCTCCTCTCCTCTCCTCGAGTCTCCTCGAGTCTCCTCTCCTCGAGTCTCCTCTCCTCTCCTCTCCTCTCCTCTCCTCTCCTCTCCTCTCCTCTCCTCTCCTCTCCTCTCCTCTCCTCGAGTCTCCTCTCCTCGAGTCTCCTCTCCTCGAGTCTCTCTTCTCCCTACCACAGTGTCCTTCACTCATGCATTAAGCAACATGACAAACATCTGTCATTTGTTGTTTGTTTTTGCGCACATTCCCCAGGGTGAGTTGCATGTGTAACAGAGAGATCTGGAATTTTTATAATTGCCAGGGCACAGGCAGTCGCTGGGGAAGGTGAGGTCAAAGGGATTGACTGTGTGTGCAGAGTGGCTGGCTGGAAGTCCGGAAGGCTGGAGATGGTCGCTTCTTCCCAGCTCAGGTTGGGACCAGTTTAGGAAAAAGCTCTGTCTTCTCATTATGTACTCATCATTCCTACCTCCTGTGACACCTCCTTTTCCCTCTGGCCAAGTTTTGCTCTCAACACTGGCACTTTATCTCCAAGTGTCTCTTGACAAGGCCTTATCGGTGCTGTCCTCCCCAGGACACCGTCCTGCATTCCGTGAGTCTGACCTACATTCCTCCACTGGAGATGAATGGATTTGTGTTTGGCTGCATAAAACACATGCTCCTGCCGAGGGAAGGCTCATATATTAACTGCTCTGGACTCTGTGTGTGATGGACTCATCCTTTCCATTATGTACATCAGCCCTTGTATCACTGGCAAACTTTGCCAGCAACAGTTTTATGTTGCCTTCAAGATAATTGATAAGACAAGTGATTAGCAATTGGCCAAGAACAGATCCCTGCGGGGCCACGCTGGGAACACCCTCCTGCAATGATGATTCTCCATTAACAATTAATTCACCATTAGCAATTACATTTTTTAATCCTTCCTGTTATAACTCTGGATTCTCTCATTATCCAGCTGGCTGAAAATACCAGTCTCGCTCCAAACTGCAGCCCCATTCAGCAAAGCCTGCTTAAATCATTCTGAAGGCTGCCGTTCAAGGGCAGGCATCTGCTCTTTGCCTCCTCTGCCTTGCTCATTGCTGCTCACAGCTAAGCCAGCCCAGGCTCGTGGCCATCCACTGGGAAACCAGCTTTGTCCTAGTGGGATTGCTTCATCTGCTGAGGGACAGTCTGCTGGCCAGAGGTACAACCTGGCTCTAATTCAGGTTGCCCTCTGATGCCTTTCCAAGGAGGGTCCATCATCTCCATCCCTGAGCATTCATTACTGTGATGGTTTTCCCACTGCCTCCCTGTCTTTCTTGCCAGCCCTGCCAGCTGCAGGGAAGCAGAAGAGGCAGCAACCTCTCCTGCAGGGACACTCCTGCTGCAACCTATTCAACTTCTGCACACTGTTAGGGTGTTTAAGAGCCCATCAAGTTCTGGAGTCCCCTTTGTTGCTCTGATCTTCCCTGGTGAAGCTGAGCCTGTCCAAGAAGAACCCCAGACCCAAACAGACACAAACATCTGCCTGTTCCCCATTCCATTTCTACCCCTCTCTCTGTCCATGAGCACCTGGCTTTATTTTTCATTTTTTCCAGCACAAGATATATCTCCCGAAAGGTTCTCTATCTACAAAATAAAAGAAAACGGCAAAAATAGCCCAAGGTCCTGGAACAACTTTTTCTATTACTGGACATCCCCCGGAGCTCAAGTAGATTTCCTGCCCAGACACAGAGTGAATTATGGCCAAGCTCTAGGCAGCTGACCTTGTGGTCAGCCAGAGCACATGCTTGCTAATAAATGTGGTCAGCCCCTACCGCAAACAGCCTATTTTTAGTGCCTGTGCTTTCTTGCCCACTGCCTCATCACTCCACAGGTTCCAGGGCTGAGCATCCCACAGGGAGGGGTCCAGTCAGCAATGCAGGGTAACCCTGTCAGGAGCACATCTCAGGCTTGCTCTTCCCTCCTGGGAGCTGGGAAATCAAGAGAGTTAATTTCCACGCACTGCCTGTTAAATTTTGCGCTGCAGAAAGTGGCTGGTGCACGGTGCAGTGTGGC
Source organism: Pseudopodoces humilis (assembly GCF_049639895.1). Classification (NCBI taxonomy): domain Eukaryota; kingdom Metazoa; phylum Chordata; class Aves; order Passeriformes; family Paridae; genus Pseudopodoces; species Pseudopodoces humilis. Next base: position 68,895,008 of record NC_142203.1, on the reverse strand, counting down.
CTGTCCTGCTGGGACACACTGCAGGAGCACGGCTCATGCCTGTCAGACAGGGATTGGAGAGCTCACAGCTCTTACCTAGGGTCTGTGTTTGAAAAATAGCCACAGGTCAACAATAAGATTGATGTCCCATTGTGCTAAGTGCTGATGGATGCAGGAGGTGAGATGCTCTTGAAGTGCAAGTGGGGGAGAGAAGGGAAGGACAGGAGGAAACATAGTGGTTCTGGCACTGAGGTGAGAGGAAACACAGCTTGATGGTTCAGGGCTTTGAAGTCTTGCTTTTTGTAAGTTACCAAAGTTTGTGGACATTGCAAAGAAGCTACCTGCTTTCCATGTACAATTCTGTCTGGAGTTGCTGGAACTGAATTTGCCACTTTCTGGAAACCGAAGTAGTTGTTTGAAATGAAGCTGATGAAGTTCTGAAGTAAAGTGGAGATCTGTCCCACATGAGCCATCCAACAGCTTGGAAGGAAACCTAGCTGGCATCATCTGTGATGCTAACAAAAAAAGGGAACCCTTCTCAAAAACAGGGCCTATGTATTGAAGCAGATCACAAATCTGTAAAAGAATCAAAGACAGAAAAGAAAAAAAAAACCCACATCTTTAGAGTGTGGATCTATAAGGCTTTGTACAAGCCTGTGATCCCACAAAACTGGTGAAAATAGTTCTGTGGTGAGAAGAAGAAACTGCCAGGAGGATCACAGTCTGCCAGGTCTCAGTTCTGTCAGTGTTAGGGAAAAGCTTGTCTCAGTAGTCTCTTAGGCTTCCTTACACATCAACAGGGAACAAAGGAGGAGGAATGGGATTTGTAGTCCAGCCAGACATCTAGAGAAGCTTCAAGCAGAGGATTGCTAACACAGAGCAATGCTGCCACAACCCTTGGGGCGGAGGCAGCACCTGCCAGGCTGTGCAGAGGGGGCAGCACTAAATTAGTGGATCATCTACGTAAGCCAGAGACCTTGACAATAAATCCTTGTTGAAACCCAGTGCTTGCTGGGGAGAGGCTGAGAGGAAATGCTTGGATTTCTTTCTTGGCATGGCATTGTCCTGCTGTATGGAGCAGGAGCATGGCTTCCTCTGCTGACACATGGTGGTAAATAGACACACTTCCACAGGACCTGGGAGCCCCCAAAGGCTGATAGGAACCAAAATCTCATTTGCACAGATTTTCAGGCCCTAGGAAGCTGAGGTTTAGCCCAGCACAGAGGGAATAGCCATGGGCCTTGTTCTTCTTGTGAGCACTGACTACTGAAGAAGGGCTGTGTCCTGTCCTAGCACTGAGCTCCTTTTGGTGGGGGGAGGAAGCAATCCTCATCCTTTCTTTACATTCTCAAAGCCTTCCAGAAATGGAAGATCACGTAAAACTGAGAGGTGCAGGGAAACCTTTAGTGCTTCAGTGATTTGGCTTCAATTAGCCTCCAAAAGCTCAGAAAGGTCTCACCTCAGAAGTCACATGTGGCCATCCCAGTGAACCAGACATCTCACATTTCCAGAGCAGCCTGCTCCCACAAGCCCACATGTCAGCAGAACTTGGACTGAATGTACCACTCAATATTTATACCATTTGAAGAGTTTCCAGTGTCTGAAGTCCTGGATGCCCTGGGACTGCAAAGCCAATCTCCAGTCAAGCTCAAAGGGCAAAATGCATCAGCCTCGGGACCAGCTCTGGGCACCACTTGTAGGAGCCCACCCTCAGCAGTGGGTGCTACAAATCATCCCCAGGACATATCACAGTAGCTGTGTGTAGCAAAACCCAGGACCAAAAAGTCAGGAAAGGCTGAGACATTCAGGTCCTGCACATCCATCTGTAGTGCTGGGCGTGGGATTACTATCTTTAGCCCACCTGAGACACATCTGGGAACAATCAAAGCCCTGGATAATGGGAGCACAGGCACAGCAAGACATTGAGTACAAACATCATCATCTCTGCCTCCTCAGAGAGGATTTTCTGGGAACAGAGCAAAGATACCATGAAGCATGTTCAGGAGGGCAGATGTTGGGACTCAACATCCACAAACCTCTTTTATTGAAGTCCTTGGTGGGGTTAATTTCTCTGAGCAAAGCCTGTGCTTCTGTGGAAAGGGAAATACCAGATTCCTAATCAGGCCACGAGATGTTGGAGTGTAAAAAATATACAGAACAACTTGCAAGATGTGCAGTCTGTGCTGTGGATGAAAAGAGCATCCTTCAGGATAAGTGGTTTTGGGCAGCACTAAATGGGGTGGATCCATGCAGAGAAGCCAATATAATTGTGGCATATTAAAAGGAGAAAGAGAAGAAGAATTGAGGAGGGGCTGTGGCAGGCTCGTTACAGAGGGGAAAAGCGATGTGTGTCACCTTGTAATGACTGCTCCAGGAAGGCCCATCAGGTGGAGAAGTGAAGTGAAACCACAAGGCAATTGGCAGTGATGGAGGCAGAAGGGGTTACAGCAGTATTAGTCCTGTATGAACCATTGATCTCTTGGTGTACAATTTGCTGGAAAAGACTGCTATCTAGGCTCAGCTGTTAGCAGGTGCTAATTGAAGCCAAGCAGTCTGGAGCCTCATTGCACTGCCTTCCCTTGATTAGAGCCATACTGGGGAAGCTGGTGTAGGGGAAAGGGATTTGTGGGTGTGATTCACAGCCTGGAAATAAAACAGCCTTTGTGTCTACTTAAGAGGAAGGGGATAAAATGTTCTCCTTGTACAGTTGCATGCACCTGTGTGCAGAGAGAGTCCCTGGCAGGACACATCCACTTCTCAGTTCAAAATTCACTATGGATGGGGCAAAACCTCACCTCAGGGTGCACACAGTTGACAGAAAGGTAGTGCCTTTCATCCCAGGTTCAACACACTTGACCTTCCTGGCTTTTTGAGTTTGCAAAACCTGCAGCATTTTCCCTGGAGCTGACCTGTGTTAGCAGATTTAAGCCAGTAGCCAGGCTCTTCTTAGTTATCCATTCTGGAGCTTTGCAGAACAGCCAGAGGCCTACAGAGCTGATGCTAGAAAACAATGACCTGCAAGGCCAGGAGCCGGTGGGATTTCTGCCAGCCAAGACCTATATGATTTGTAGGCAGAGGAGAGCTGGCACCATCACACTGAGGAATTAACTGGGATGCCCAAGCTAAAGCAGGGCTGCAGCGGGTATCCTGTCTTGCTCGATTCCTGCTGGATTTGCTGAGGTGTCATAGGTGTGCCCACATGTGCTTGTATTTCTGATGTCCAGGCCTTGGGTGTGCTGCTGAATAACACCTGTGGTCACAGAGGGATGGGGAATGGATGCTCTGCTCCTGCAAAGGGTACTTCTGTTCTCTGGAGAAAAGTCCACTCCATGCTCAGCAGGTCTCTGCTATTCACAAAGGGGCTACAGCTGCTGCCTTCAGGATCCAAACTGAAATAAAACCAAGGAAGTTGGTGACCATCCCTCACAGAGGCAACAGAGCTTCAGAGGGTAATCAGGGTCTCATCCTGTTGTGAGTGGCATGAAGACAAGCTCACAATAGCATCACCAGCTGAAAACCGGGGTGATACAGAGTGTACACACACAGGTCCACTGCTGGGAGCTTGTCCTCATTAGCCCCACATCCATTTGTCCATCCAAGTGAGGATGTTCTCCAACGAGGTGGTTCAGCTCTGCTCCTCAACTGCATTGTTTATGCACAAATCCACTCCCAGAGGGAGTATAAATTGAGCCTGGAGTGCTCTCGATGGGATTCTCCATCCATAGCCATGAACTTGAGACTTCATAGGATGAGTCACAGAGAGCCTCTGACTCCAGCCAAACCACAAGCCCTGGCAGGTTGGACTCCACCGAGTCCGTGGCTTGCCTGTGCTGTGGTGTGGTAGCTCCAGCTGACTGGATGCTGTGCAAGGGAGAAACTGAGGCACTTGGGAGTGAGAGTGCATTAAATCCAGAAGCTAACGTCTGTCTAGTCCTGTCCTGTGATTTCCCATGGGAAGCCTCCATGACTGGCTATAACTGTGAGCCTGGAGACCTGCCACAACCTGTGCCAGCTGCTGGGACAACTGGAGAGGCTGGGTGCAAAGGGCAGAAATTCCAGTGATGCTGCTGAGGAGTGGGAGGAGGCTGTTGAGCCCTGCATGAGCTCCTGCTGTTGGGAGGGCATTACATAGGATGCAGCAAGGCATGAGCCTGGTGATCATATTCATGGTACAAATTCCTGTTCTCAGCAGACTTGAAAAGTAGTTAACCTTTGTGGTGGAAAACACGGGGTCTTGTGTTTTTCCTTTGTGTGAAGGTCCCTCAGTGGGGCATAGTGGGGGGGGCAGATCAGGAGTTTGGATTCCCCACTGGTGCCCCCTCGCTCTTAGAGCACCACAGAAGCTCTTTGGCAGGGTTAGGAACCACAGCCACAGGCTCACCTTCTGGTGAACTCCAGTACTGTTCCCACTGGTGCTCCAGTGAAGTCCATTCACTCTCCTGGGACTCTTCCCTGTCTCCTTTGCTCTCAAGGAGCTTCCCCATCTTTGTCCATTAACACCCAGCCCTTGCCTTCCTCTCTCCCAGCATCACAGGGCACATCACTTTGGGCACTAAGACAAAAGGCTTTGCTCCTCCTGGGTTTTGGAGGGTGCTCGTGCTCTGTCCCTGTCCCCACACAAGCACCCTCCTCTTAGCCTTGGCTGGGTGTAAAAGCTGTGCTGGCTCTGTGGCTGGTGCAGAGCCTTTAGGGGTGCCTGCAGGATGCCTCACTGCTGATTTACAGCTGCAGCTCACTGGGGTCTGCCCCAGATCAGATGGCTCCTCCAGCTCTCAGCTCTGACACAGACATGCCTGTCCATCCCTCCTGCTTTGCAAAGAGAGTTTCTGTTGTTTTCCACCCAAGTTGCTGGGGGCTGATCCTCTCTTTTATGGAGCATGAGCCCTGAATATTCAGGAAGCAGCACTGAAGTTGGTGTGACCATGGTTGGCAGGCTCTGGCCCTTAATTAATTAGCATTGATTGTACTTCCAACAGTGGAGGAGGGAGCTGCAGCTCAGGAAAGCAGTGAAGTGTTGCAATATAATCACTGCAGCTATTTCCATGCTGCTGGTTGGTGCTCTTCAAAAGTTACCTAGCTGCTGCATTGGCAGCATGGTAGACAGAAAGGAAAATCCTAGGGGGAATAGTAGCAACATGGGACTTTGGAAGCTGTCATTTTAGAGGAAACATCTGTCTGTAGGTCTATGCAGGGTTGGGGTTTTTGAAATTGTTCGGTTTTCTCCTTTTAAAATTTTTTATTTTATAATATCTTATAAAATTTATTTTATAAAATTTTTATTTTTAATATTTACTTATTTTCTGGCAATTGACATTGCTTTAGCTTGACTCAGCCTTATCAAAGGTGCTCTTCATGTCTTTAGCACGACAGCAGGGTTAGTTCACCCCTGGGATACTAAGAAGTGCTGTTTAAGAGGTGGGATGTGCCTTATCTCACAGGAAATTTGGATCAGGTTGTGGGGTTGGATCCGTCACTTTGAAGTGGAAGTGTCTGCCCCGTCTGAGCAGGATGCCCAGTGGACAGCCCTGCCTCTGTGTTAGTGAACCCCTTCACTCTGTAATCTGGACAAGTCTATTCCACTGAGCTCTCTGAGTCCATGGGGTTCTGTATCCGTGATGCATTACTTCCTCCATATTTTTACAATGTTATTCTTGGCAGCTCCAGAGAAGTGGGCCCAAGCATCCTTCTACTGATCTATGAGAAGGACTTTGGGATGTAAACCCAGTAGGAAAATGTCAGGATTTAGGTAGACAGACTTAATCTCAATCACATTCTTCATCCTGCCCTAAATCACAGCTCCAGAATGAAGACCCTCACAGTGGGAGCCACCATGAGCACTCAGCATTCACTTTAATGCTGTTACCTGATGTTGCAGATGTTTCTCTCAGACTGGTGAATACTGAACCCTCCTGAAAACCTTTAATTTGCCTTTAATTTGTGCTGTGGCATGGGGCAGCAGCTCCCAGGCTTGTCCCTGCACAGCCCACAGCATGCTGGGCTCTGACTGTGTGCTGGGAGCTGGGACTGTGGAGGCCTTCCTTTCCTACATAATATGTGTGCACAGATGCCTTGCCAGGATTCTGGAAAAGCAGTGCCAGGGCTGGATGAAAGGTGGGAAGTGCATGTCAGCAGGCAGAGACCTTCAAGTCAAGCCTGGCAGCACCAGGGATTAGTGGGTAGGGGCTGTTGGGTGGTTTAATTGTGTTTTCCTTCCTCCAGTGAGTTTGTGCCATTTTTCTTAACTTGCTTAGCCCTGAGGAGTTTTTTAGTGTAAGCACTATTTATGGAAGGCTTTTTGCTTTGGTGCCTCAGAGGGAGTCACTGGTGTGCACAGCAGCAGCTGTTCCATAGCCCTACAAGCCATCCCTGCAGTGCCCCAGTGCTGGCATCCCAAGGGCCATACAGGCTCCCAGGTGGATAAAGAGGCACTGGCTGAAGTTAATTCAGTGCTTTGTGGTTTTGTATTTCAGCAGGGTCAGGAGAGCCCTACCAAACCCTGGTGTCAATGTACCTGGTGTCATAGGATCACAGGCAAGGAGGAAAGCCAGAGCCTAGCTCTGGTGAAAACACCTCTCCCAGGCTAGTAATTTCATCTGCTTTGGGGACTTCATCTCCATGTGTAAGACAGGGAGAACTATGCTCTCCTCATTTGTCTCACTCGTTTGTGTTGTCAGATCCTTTTGGCAGGAGCTGCATCTTGCTGGGTGCCAGTTGATGACAGGGTGGCCATCCCTGGGGGGCTGTGGGCACTGTGACAGTGCAAATGCTAAGGAAGAACTGTCTCCATCCCCTCTCTGCTGGAATCCTGTGCTTCCCATGAGGGGCATCTCCATCAAAGAAGCAAAGCGCTGGCTGCCAATCTGTCCTGGGCAAACCTGATGGGGAGAATCCTCAGGGGAGCAGTTTTCTGTTGGAAATTGAGTCCCATCAACATCCAAATGTTTTACAAAATCATATTTCTCTGTCAGGGGAGATAAAAAAGAGATGAAGCGTAGGGGAAAGAAAGACTGCAGTTTGTCTTTTTGGTATTTTTCAGAAATGGTTAGGCTTCCCTTTAAATTGACACCCCCTTCCCCTTATAAAACCAAATGTTTCACAAAGTCTTTTGTACAACTCAGTGGAGAAGTTTGGGGAAAAAAAAAAAAACATAAAACATGTGAAAACCTTTGGTTTCCTTCTGAAGGAAGGAGCTTGTCCATTTTGCTGGTTTTTTTTTTCCTCTATAACACAGAATATTTGTATATTTGGACTTTTGCCCTGGTGGAGGCAGAGCAGCATTTTCAACTTCATGGCACCCTGAGCCTGCCCTGGCCATGAGGAGGGGCTGCAGGCTCCAGATCTTGGAGCAGCTGGGGCATCTCATCTCGCCCATTCCTGCTCCCGCTCCCGTGGCTGCTCTCCTGTTGCTGTCTGCATCCTCTCTCCCTGGGTGGGCTACATGGGATGCTCTCATTGCTGTGCTCCGGTTTTTCTGTTCATGATCGCAAGCTGGAGGTAGGGGAAGCATGGCTTGCTGCTTGTAGCTGCTTTCCAAGCATGTGTGCATAGATTTGCACTGATTTTCTCTCCTTAAGGACTTTCTGGTGTTCCCCCTCTCACAGGCAGTGCATGCGGTTATTTTCAGGCTTCTGCCTCTGGGCAATTTCCTTCTCCTCATTACTACCCTTCACTCCCTCATCCCTTATCCTCTTCCTCCCTCCTGATGTCTCTCACAGCCGACTCATTTCAGAGATGTTTTTTTCACTGCTGAAGCCAAGATTTTTCTCTCTCCCATTGCACTTTGTCTGGAAATGGGAGGAGGAAGCAGGTTTTTGGGTTTGGTTTGGGACTTTTTTTCAGCAATAAATAATTTCTGAATGCTGAAGAGGCAGGAGAGTGAAGCTGGCGTTAGGCTACATTGAAATACTCCATTTGTTCTGGGAGTCTTTCTCCACCCTCCTCCAGAAAGCTTCCTCTAGTGTTTAATTTTAAGCTATTATTTTTTGTTTTCTTACTTTCCAGAGGAGAGTCCTCTATTATTTTGGCTTGTCTGGAGATTTCTATGTACACCAGAATTTTTTTTCCTTGGCTTTTCTTTCCTCTTTGATTTCTTTTCGCCAGGGTTAAAAGCCCCAAGTCAGCAAGGTACTTAAACACATGCTCAAAGTTAAGGCCTTGCCTAAGTGCTTTGTTGACTTGGAGCCAAAGATATTTTCTCAAGTCCTTTAAATGCTTTAGAACCTGAATTCAAAATGTTTTACAGAAATTCCAGATTTCATGTATCTCTTGAGCTAATAATAGTTGTAATTCAGTACTGCCTTCAGATGACTGGAGCTCTGGACATGGCGAGCTTCTGAATAGTCTTACTTTCAGAAAATATGCTTCCCTAAAATCTTCTGCTTCAAACCCAGGAGCTCTCAAGAGAGCAGGGCACACTTACTTGTATTTCAGTCAATGAAACATAACTGGCCTTTTAGCTGTTGTTTTGCAGTAAGACACTCATAGCTTTTAAAAGTTGAAATTTAGGAAATAATGCGTAATTGGTTCAAGAATGAATGTCTGCTCCTGAACTAGCAGTTGCTCATTGTCCCCAGCAGAGGAAATAAAAAAGCCCACACCAAGCTGAAGAATCTGTGACATGATAGGATCAGTAACTGGAGGTTAGGAGACGCTCTCAAAGGCAGACTGGGCTCCCAAAACCAGTGCTGCTCGCTGTTTCTTTTCAGAGTTTCATCAGATGGATGGCAACAAAAGCGGTATGGAGAGGGGATGGCAGTGGGTAGGCAGGCAGGAAAAGGCTGTGTTGAAGAGGAGGAGAGGGAAGAGGAGAAGGAGAATGTATTTCTAGAAAGCAGAGAGGCCACAAATATCAAATAGAAATTGCAGCATCTTTTTTTTTGGCTCTGCATGATGAAGCCATGAGGGTTCTGCATGATGACACCACCAGCCAGCCAGTGGGAGCCTCTTTCAGAGTGCTCAGCTGCTTACTGAAGAGCATCTTCACAGGTTTTGGGAAGGGTGCTAGGCCTTGGTGCTTAGGGCACCAACAAGGGAGCAGGGCCAGGCAGGAACTGGCTCAGTTCACAGCCCCTCAGGGACTTGCATGCTCCCTCCTCTGAAAGCACTCTGTGATGCTCTGAGAATGGGACCAACCATGCTGAAAGCTGCTGGCTCACTGGCCTTGTCCTAAGCTTCTCTCTTCTGTAGTGGTGTGATCTCTGAGCTTCTGCATTGTGCTTTGCAGACAGGTGAACAGGATGTATCCAATTTATGATTCTGCGATATGTGCACATCTAATGACCGATGATCTTCAGAGGTTACTTCCAACCCAGCCCATTCCATGATTCTATGATCTGTACAAGAAAGCATGCAAAGGCTCTGTCTGCCCCAAAGCACTGAGCACTCTCAGTCTCCTGCTGTTTCGTAGATCTACTTATTGCTTCTGGGATCCTCCATGTAGTGTGCAGAAAACCCTGTCTCTCCTACCTGCTCAGAGACAAATCCAGAAGGCACTGCCACTTTTGATAACTCTCTGACTGCGGAGTAACTTGTAAATACTCACATAGCCTGTGAATTTATGGGGCTCCTGAATATTGCTGACCCCCAAGAGGACTTCAGACACCATTTGAGGACCGCAGTCCTGCAGTCATGACATCCACTTTCCAGCCCTTAATCAGAGTCCCAGCCTCATTCAGCCCTGAGCTGGAGCCTGCCTCCAAGCTCTGCTCAAGATCCAGGAGCTCTGTCCTGGGGTCCTATTGTGTGGCCTGCAGCGCTCCATTAGCTACACTTAGCAATTAATTTTGTGTCTCTGGTATAAGTAACACTTTCCAGCGTGCTATGGGTCTGATATGTGCCCATCTTTCCCCTCAGCAGGTGTTCTGTGTGGTGGGTGGGCTCCAGTTCTGCTGGCTGTGGCATGACTCAGCACATGCCAGTGATCCTTTCCAGGCTTGGCTTTGCTTGAGGATCCTTCAGAGTGAAAGGCATCAAATTCAAATGTAGTATCTCATTGTTACCTGTGCAAATTTTGATGCCTTGTCTTAGCTCTTAGTACAGGCCCTGCAAGGGAGAGAAGATGAGTGCTTTATTTTTAATGTTTTGAGTTCAGCACTGGACTCCAGATATGCACGTGTTACTTGGAAGAGTGATGGTGACAGGATCAAAAAAACCCCTAAAACTTTGGAAAATGGTTCTCATTTTATCAGCATCTATTTTTCCCACCCTCTTCACTGTGGTGCCCTGGCAACAGCTCAGTTCCTCTGCTATTCTATAGCCACATGCACAAAGAAAATCTCGGTGTTGTTGCAGGGGGAAGAAATCCCCCTTTTGGGAAGAAACAAGCCCTGGGGTGTAGCCTTCAGTGGATGTACAGGTGAAGAGAAAAGTCGTGGTGCTTCTGTTGGGAGCCCTGGGGAATGCCCTGTCCCCCATGTCTTGGTGCTACAGGCTGCGCCGTTTTGATTTCTCAGTCCATCTTCTGTGATGCTTTTGAGTCCTGTCCCTGTGTGCAGTGCACTCTGTCCCTCCTCCTTGTAGGGCTGAGCAGTAAGGAGGAGGATGAGCCCCATGTACCTCTCTTTAAAAAGGCAGAGGAGTTTTTCCATCCTCAGGCACAGAAGTTTATGTGTTAAGTTGTGGTTACCCCAGCTCCAAGCCCAGCTGCTGCCGATCCACCCAGGGGCGTGAGCGTTACATCTGTAAGCGACAAGCCACTGGCCTACAGCAGGCAGAACCCAAGCCAACAGACAGACAGAAAGAGCCTGAGGGGCTGAATTTTAGAGCTATTAAATGATTAAATGCAAGGGGAAAAAAAGTTAATTTAGCATCGCGGTTGTGATTTTACACACCCAAGAGCCTGGAAATTGAGAGCTCTGCTTCTCACACAGGGATCGTAACTTGGCACTGCACAGATTGTACAGTATGTAAAATTAGACTGGAGAAATAGTAAATATGCTGCAGGGACCAATACTGTCTTGGCAGAAGGAGGATGGACTGAGTGGGACCCAACAGGTCTTTTACGCCTCTGACTTCCATAATTCTGTGCTAATAAAAAAACATTGCACAATGCCTGATGCTCATCTGCAGCCCTGAGTGGGGTGAAGCAGGAGCTGGGCTGTTATGTGAACAAACAGCAGTCGCCCCCGGAGTATTTGAGTGGAGCAAAGCTGTTATTTGAGGGTGGGCATGTGGGCACTGGCAAACAGGGATGGGGAGGTGTGTGCTGTGCACCAGGCTGGAAAGGCAGGTTGAGGTCAGCGGGGAGGCACCCTGATGTCTCTATCCAGCTCTGACCCCACCTCCCCCTCCCCAAACCTTGGTAAATACAGGCATCTTCACGCTGTTGCTGGACCACAATGAGCTTTTCTTGTGTTTACGGCTCTGATTTGGGCACCTAATTCTGAATGGTATTGATTTTCCCCTAAACGGCGTTGAAAAGCCTGATCTAAGCACTCTTTTGTGGCTTAGAGTTATTTGTCCTGTCTGCATGAAAAAGCAGGACCAAAAAACAAGCCTCTAATTCACCCATGGTGCTAGCACCGGTCTTTTGGCAGCGAAGGGTGAAGACTCAAGTGAGCCCAGCTTGGAGGTTATCAGTGGGATTTTCCTGCTGTGTGCCGGTTCCCCTTAGTGCCATTCCCTCTGGTGTTCCAACACTTTCCCTCCATACTGCCCCACAGGCTGGGGCAGCCCAATGTAGTTGCAGGGAACTGGAGGAGTTCCTGCCTTACCAAGCAACTGCACTTCCTCAAGATGAGTCATCTCAAGCTGACTCTGCAAGGAAGCCAAGTGGGCAAGGTCCCATCCCAGCCTTGCCTTAGGATAAAAACAGTGTCACAGCTCATGTCATGTGCAGCAAGAAGGGCCCTTGGACCCAAAGAGCTGGGACAGACATCCAAGTGATAGTCTTACCAAGACCTTCTGGGAAATGCATGAACTCAGGTCCCCTTCTGGGATGCAAGAACAAAGCTTCCTGTGGAAAAACCTAAAAAGCCGAGATCATCAGCCCAAAAGCATCCAGACCTCTCTGCTGTAGAGCTGCTGAGACAGAAAAGCATAAGTAGCATCTTCTCCTGGTCCCAGCTGTGTCAAAACAACATGATCCATGATAGAGGTATGCAGCCGTTGCAGATGGGTGCACACCAGCATTAGCACCCTCGGGCAGAGCTCGCTCCTACCCTGAAGCCATGGGAAAGGACAGCTTCTTTGTGGTCTCTTGCCCATGCATGGCTGAGCAGACTCTGTTACAGAGGCAGGATGGATTTGGTTGCTGTTTTCAGTTTTGCTTGTCCCCTGTGACCAGGGTCAAGTTATGCTTGGGGCACCACATTGCTGTACAGCTCCTACTACTCCCAGTGAGAGCTGGGCTTGATGGCATGCTGGAAAACAAGGCTGCCTCTGACATGGAGCCCTTCTGGCTTGCAGCCAGGAGCACTGCCAGTGTGGAGCTCTGGGCTGATGTGATTTGGCAGGTCTAGAGAGCTGCAAGAGAAGCTCTGTCCCAACGTGGGGCTGATGAAAAGGCAGCAGTACCAGAACAAGACACAGACATATTAGGGCACAAGGAGGTCACCCTCTGCTCTGGTGGGATCCCACTCAGACCAGACCAAAGCTGTTGATTCAGCCAGTCTGATGATATGGTACAAGCAGAAAAATTACACTTAAGTTACTTGTCTGCTAAGGCAGCATTCCCCATCCTCCTACTGTGTCTGGCAGCCAGGGCCCCCCATTGGCCCACAGCCCAAAAGACATGGGGAGCTCCTGCATCCTGCATGGGCTGAGCCAGTGCTGCAGCAGGGATTTAGCCCTTGTTTCTGCTGTGAGACTGTGTCTCTTCTGCTTCCAGCAGAGGCTTCCATCAGAGGGTCTCTGTTCTGTGGTTTCCTGCTGGGTTTAGCACTGTTTTCTCCCCAGGAGGGTTCTGGTTCTCTGCCACTGCACAGCCTTGCTGGCCCCTGTGCACGAGTGATGCAAGTGACACCATCCTGATGGTGCTGCCATCCTGTCTGCTCCTGTCACCTGGAGCTCGCCCTGGGCAATGGCATGTCAAGCTCAGCGGTGCAGGCATCACACCTCCCCACTGCTGGACCATCAAGTCCAGGAGGGAGCCCGTGGATTGGATTATCATTTGTGACAGCAGAACGTTTGATGGTAAAAGTGTCCCTTCATCCTCAGAAAGGCCCAGAAGACGTTGCAGTAAGGTTCATGGGGGAGGCACCAGCCTTGTGCAGCTGAGCAGCTGGAAGGGCCATGAGGGCCCTTGTCAGCCCACAATGGACATCCCCAGCTGGGTTTGGGGTGCAGCTTCAGAGCAAGGTGGAAGGTGAGGCTGCTGCAGAGCTGAAGAAGAACTTCTGCAGGAGCTTTGCCAGCACCCACAGGAGGATGTTTTGTGGTCACATCCAGGCTGAAGATGTTTTCCTGCCCTGGATCCTGCCCTGAGCCAAGCATGTCAGAGGGGTCAAGTCCCTCCTTCACAACACTCCTGAAGTAAACCAAGGTCTGCTTCCAGGCTCTTGTGGTGTGATTGAGTACAAGTCCTTTAGCACCCATCTGTTATCTCTTAATTAAAGTTTCTTTCTAATTATTTTTTCTTGTCAAGAGCAAAGCTGCTGACTCCAGGGATTTACCAAAGTAGAACAAACAAATGCGGTCTCTGCTTTCTGCAACTCTTCATTAATGGACAAAATTAACTTGGAACAGCCCGTATCTTTGGCTACATCGATGACACTTAATTATGCTTGTTTCCTTACAAAGATATATCCAGTTTTAAATCACTTGTGGAAGAAGTGCCTCCTTAAGCATGAAATTTCTTCTCCTTGAAGGAAGATTTGTGCTGGCAAGAAAAGCTGTGCAAAGACCAAGTGGCATCACAGGGGATAGTTGTGAGGATATCAAGAGTGGGGTGTGCTTTGGGAAGCTGGTGTCAGGAAACCCTCTCCATGGCCAGGGGCTGCTTCATCACAAGAAGGGCAGATCTCAGGGGCTGTCAGGCTGCATAGGGGAATGGAGCCAGTGGCATTCCTTGGACACAGTTGGTGCGGCTCAGGCCAGTGGGCATGGGTCCTGAAGCAAGGGAGAGGCCACAGGATTGTGGATTCCAGTCCCATGACTGGAAAAGGCCAGGAACATCCTCCAAGAGAGGCTGGTCAGGCCACCTCTCTGTCCTCTTGCCCTCTCCATCCTCTGGGGCTCCCTGCTCATCTCCTGTGGGCTGATTAATCTCGTTTATCATGAGAAGTTGTGGAATGTAAGACTCTTCTGGTTTATATGCTTGGAAAGCTCTTGGCATAGCCCTGGCACTGTGTAAATATTAAATGTATAATTTATTCTGTACACAGACAGCTAATTAGCTGCTGAGACAATTATTTGTGGCCGGTTTCTCAGCTGTGGGAGGGACATACAAATACCAGTGGGGTGATGTGGAGGCCTCTGTCCAAAGACACATATGTAATGCTCTGTCCCACTGCTGAAGTGTTCCTTGTCCTATCAGAGAAAGTGGGAACCTGGCCTTTCTCACTGTGTTGGCTTCACCATCTGCAAAAGAAGGGAAGAGCCAGAGGCTGTGGAAACTTCAGAGTGTTCATCTCTCACCCCAAAAATGCTGCAGTGCCTTTCCTTTGCTCAGTCTCTGCTTACAGGAGCCACAACCCTGCAGTGCATTTTGGCAGAGGGCTCAGAGGGAATGTTTGTCCCAGTCTGCCTGCAAATCGCTGTGACAGCCAGGGTGGTTCTGGCCCTGTGTGTGTCTGCTGGATATTTTTTTACCACAGGCCCTGGCTGAAAGACCCCCATTAAAGGGCTGTGGTGAGCACTGTGCCAGGAATGCAAACCATGCCCTCCACTTCCTCTGCTCCCTGTTCCAGTGACCCCTCAGGCATCTGGGCATAGACCCCCAGTGTCACATCTGTGGCTCCACTCATGCCAATGCCCAGGAGCATTCCTGCCATGCCTGGCAGCTGCCCATGCTGGCTGGGTGGGAGCCTCAGCTGGAGCAAAGGCAGAGGAGTGGAGATGGAAGGTCCCAAGAGGAGTTCTGCTCCTCCCTAGAACAGTGCATGCCAGAGCAGTCCTCACCTTTTTGCAGGATTTCCTTGTGCTATTGCCCTTCCAGTTTAGATGTAGGTCAAGATTCCATTAAGGAAGAAACTGAGGATGTGGTTTCTATTGGATTTCCAGCTGGATGGGTTTGGGAAGCATCAGATATCTTTCCATGCCTCATATCTCAGCTGCTTTGCCTCGTCTTCCCTCCACATCTCTGTGCTGGACTGCTGTCTGCTGTCCTGTTGGTCCCTGTTGCAGTTGCAGGACCTATCAAGCTGCCACTCACCTTTGCTAGTGCAGCAAAGCAGCTCACAGCTCATTTCACCCCAGGTTCATTCCTAGAAGCTCTGTATGTTTATCCCACAACTAGAAGCTCTGTATGTTTATTCCCATCTTCCCTCCACTGCAGCTTTGCAGAGGGGTGGGTAAACCGGTAATTTCTCCCATTATGTATCACCATGCCTCCTTTCTAGATCTGGGACTTCATGTCATAAGCCATGCTGTGCCTGGCAGAGGATGTGGCCCTTAGGGGGCTTGGATGCTGAGAGGCATATTGCTGGCTGGGTTCCAGCATCCCAGCCCCTCTATGATGACATCACAGCCTTGTGATATCACTTGACTCAAAAGGCAGCAAGCTTTGGAGAAGCTGGGGACAGGGAGGGCAGAGAAGCATCTGGAAGTGTCAGTTTTAGCCAGTGGTCACATCCATGTTGGTGGGAAGGAATCTTTGGAAGTGTCTAGTCCAGTGTCCCTCTTGGAAAAGGTCAGTCCTCAGCAGAAGACCAGATCAGCCATGGTTTTGTCAACAGAGCCCTGACAACCTCCATGGATGAGGATCCCTCCTCTCTGTGGGTACCTGTCCCAGTGATGTGTTACCCTCCAGGAGAATAAATTACCCTCCATGTCCAGCTTGAATCTTCCAGCAGGACACTCATGTCACCAGTTGATAGCCATCCACAAGGGCTGGTCCTGCAGGACAGGCACCATCGTGGTCATTGGTCCCATGGGTTACCAGTGACATGGTGACCAGGAGTGTGGAAAAACCTCCCTTCCCTCCCTGCTCAAGGGGGCAGTGGAGCTCTGGGTGGGCTGGAGAGGGTCCTGCCATTCCCAGCCTGCAGGAAGTGGAGGGTCCCAGTAGAGCTCTGGCCACCCCTGCTCATCCCCATCCTAAAGCAGAGCTGCTGTTCTCAGTGGAAGACAGGCTTCTCCAGCATTCCAGGGGAGCTGTTCCTATATTGCCCCTTCCCAAAGGGGCTGCCACACATCTGCACCTCAGTGTGGTTGGGTGGGACTCCCACAGCTGGCATGGGACAAGGGAGGACGTGAGGACTTGTCTCTACTCCAGTAAGATCCTCAGCAAACCTTGCTGGGAAAAATGCCTCCTCTGAAGCTGTGCTTTGGGTTTCTCCTTGATTAGGAACCTTAAATCATTGCCTTGGAAAGGAGCATTGCTTTCAAAGACCTGTCTTCCAGGAATGGCTCCCTCAGCCCTTCTGGATGAATGCCAGTGTGTTTGTACTGTGTTTAAGGAAATAACTCAAGGTGACTTTTTTCCTTCCCAACTTAGTCCTTCAGCCACTAGCTACAGACAAGCTCTCAGCCACAGTCCTGAGAGGCAGAGCTGAGTATCCCAGAGCTTCCCCCCCATCTCAGTCCCTCTCTGGGAATAGGCATCAGGCAGGCAGAAGTCAGGCAAGGGTGGCAGGTCTGCAGGTCCGTCACTGCACTGAGCCTTTCTCCATGCAAGGCTGGTGCTGCCATGGTGGGTGTCAGAGCTCCAGTGTCTCTGATAAGCAGAATTCCTAGTGTAAGGACAGGATAGTCAACAGGAAATGGGAAGACAAAAACCTCTTTATCTTATGCAATAGAAGAAATTAAAGAACTTGGGTAAAATGCTTGAATTCTTACTGAAACTCTGATATTCGCATTTCTCCATCTATACATGTGCCTAGTCATCTGTCTGTCCATTCATTCATCATCCAACCATCTATCCACATCCAGAGATGCCAACCATCCACCCAACACCACTTGCATTCATTGTGCCTCCATGCCTCCTTTCCTCCATCCCATCTGTGCCCATGCAGCCTGCTGTCCGTCTGTCTGTGGTTACACACATTCATCCATCTGCTGTCTTCTTCCACTTCTGCCTGTCTGTTTATCTGGTCCTGTTCCAGCTACCCCTCCTCACACAGATGCTTCATCTTAGATGTTCTTTCTGCTTTCTGCCTGTCAGTTCATTCTCCCAGCTTTTTTAAGACCCTTGAAATACACTTTTCTGGTCAGCACAGTTTTCTAAAAGTTTCCATCCTTGGCTAGTGTCAGAAATGGTCCTGAGGCATCCCACCAGCAATGTACTCACTACAAACCAGTTTTTCCTTGTCCTTAGCACCCCCTTTCTCAGCAGGGATAACATCCCCGAAGTTGCTCTATTCCTGTCAGAAGCAGGTGTCCTGACAGACTGTCTGCAGGAGGGCTGAGACCTGCCAGGCACACCCCCAGAGCCACCTTTGCAGATGGGATCAGGATGCAGGATTAGACACAAGCAAGGGCTGAATCATGTCTATGTGTTCCCATCTATCAGTGAGACCCAGGAGCTGATGCTTGGAGAGGAAG
Source organism: Pseudopodoces humilis (assembly GCF_049639895.1). Classification (NCBI taxonomy): domain Eukaryota; kingdom Metazoa; phylum Chordata; class Aves; order Passeriformes; family Paridae; genus Pseudopodoces; species Pseudopodoces humilis. Next base: position 68,877,389 of record NC_142203.1, on the reverse strand, counting down.
AAAAGAGAGGAAAAGCCCTGGAGGTGCTTCTCCCGTTCTTCTCCACCATCAGCTGCCTGCAATCTCCCAAGGCTCACTGGGCAGCTCAGTGTTTTAGGTCATCTTCTGCTGTGAATTCATTTACTCACTGTTCCCCCCTCCAATGTTGACATCAACAGCATCTGATGGATATAGATTTCTGTAATTTAATCACAATTCCTGCAAAAAAAGAGACCGCTTTCTTTTGCTTGTTTTGCTCCCCCTTATTTTATTACGAGAAAGAGCAGGCAGTCCTTGTCTATTTGTCCTTTTCATGTCACTCATCATTGCTAAGGTGTCTGTCACGTCTTTGCTTGATTGTCTCCTTTTATGGATGAAGGGTTTGAGTCTACTAAACCATCCTTACGTGGGATCTGTTTCCAGCCTTGGCTATTCCTGTTTCTTTTATCAGCCCTGCTTCCAGTGGTGCTATGCTCATAACAGCATGAGAACAGGTTTGTTCATGGCTTTTGAGTTACAGTGCTTTCCATTTTGGGTTTGAGTTCTGGGTCACCACTGAGCTGATGTTTTAAGGGAAGGGAGTGTGATGACTTCAAGGTGGGTTTCTGTAGAGGCTGTGGCACATTTGAAACCATGAGTGTGTAGGAGAGGCCAGGCTGCATGCATTCCACTGTGCATTAATCAGCACAGGGTTACTGCCTGGTGGTCTGTACCATGATGTCCTTCTGCAGCAGTTTGGAACCCCGCTGTGATTTGCTGCCCTGGCAGCCTCAGCAGCACTCTGTCTTCTCTCTGCCCTGACCCCTTTTACCTGTGACTTACGAGGGTGTTGGGCAGATCTGATCCAGCTCGGATCTCCATCAGACTTCAACAGTGACATCTTCTACTGCTACATTTGACAGCTTGTTTTCACCTTTGGTCTCCTGACTTTAGCTGCTATAAATCCTTGCAAGGACTTTCCCCATGTGTCAGGGCTGCTTAGTTTCCTTGGAAGGCACCTTGTCAAATATGCTTTTGAAGCCCAGGAGAATTTTGAGAACTGAACTACCCTTGTCTGTGCACAGAGGCTTGATGAAGCTTTGAAGGAACCTCATCCCCATTCATCCTCCCGTCCTGCTTCACCCTGTGTCACGCACACGCACTCACGTGGTTTTATCCTTGCCACATGCAGCTCAGCGCAGCCAAGTGTAGCAACACGGGAAATATTCAGTTGCTAAGGATCATTAATGAATGTCAGCTCCAGCTCCTGTCCAGAAACCTGAGAAAATTCAATTAGGCAGCTGGTGCCCAATGAGCTGTGTTGCCCCACTCGTGAGCTGCTACATCAAACAGCTCAGCAAGGCATCATGTTATTGTGGAAAGAAAAGAAAACCCAGACAGGGAGACAAACAGCACTGCATGCACCAAGCAGCTGTGCCTTTCCACAGCACAGCACGCTTAGGTTGCAGTCCTCCTGCCTGGTTTCCTGGATAGGGAATTGCAAGGAGAATTACCTGCTTCCCATCTGTGCTAGTAAATACACGGAGCTTGCTGGGGACAAGTCCTGGGGCTGTGTCATCTCTCTGCTGGGAGTTTCTGATACGTGTGTTTGGTTTTTGTCCTGCGACAAGTCACCTAGACACGTGACTGGCACTTGTGTATCTGGCCATGCTGTGGGGTGCTTGGCTGGGTATGTGCAGCCCTGACACGTGTTCACCATAGCAAAGGTGAGAGGTAGCCATCCTGTGGGTGGAGGTGGTCCGTGATCCTCTGGTATTTGACAGCTGGTCTACTCTAGTCTAAAATAAATCATGGCTGGGGACAGGAGCAGAACTTGGGCTTCCCTGGCCACCACAGTGTCAGTCCACACCCTAATCCTTCTCTTTACTTGCCAGATGGGAGAGTATGATCCCATTTCCAAGGCGAACGAGCTGAAGGGCTCTGAGCTCACCTGTTTTTCCCCTCTTCCTCCCCACAGACAGCCACGTCCAGTATGAGCGGGTAGGTGCAGACGTGACCATGAAATGTGGCTCCATGGACTGGGACGCAGCCGTGACCTGGACAGCCAATGGCACCGACATCGACGAGTCCCACCTGAACGGGTCCTACCTGATCCTCAAGAATGTTGACCTGTCACAGAGTGGCCAGTACTCCTGCTACGAGGGCTCCTCCTGGCACCTCAAATACCAGACCTACCTGAGGGTGGGAAGTGAGTACCCCAGCATGTCACATTGAGGGGGACAGTCTCTGCTCCTACACTGACTCCCCACAGCCCCCCCTCCTGCCATGCCAACCCCGCTACTTTCTGTACATAGGGTTGTCTGCTGCACACTGCCCTATGAGGTCCTCATGGCATACTGACCCCAGCTGGAAACAGCCACTCTGCCCCAAGTTTTGGATCAAAGCCAGTAGATTAAATGCTGCCTCGGGAATAATTTGAGAAGGGATGTAGCTTCTCCCTCTAGCCCTATACCACAACAGCCATCTCTGTAGGTGGAAAGAGTTGTCAGAGAGGATTGCAGTCAGTGAGGGGAAGCCCTGGCTAGGATTACTGCAGTGTGGCTGTTTCAGAGGAGCAGCCAAAAATGTTGGTGATCCCTGGGTTTGCATGATCCTGGGTGCACAGGCATGCTGGAGGACAGCTGCTCATTCCCCAGCATTCTGTCTATCTTCAGCACAGGATGCTCTGATCCCGGGCCTCAGCAGGGGAGATAAGAGTTGTGCTGTATTTCACATGATGCTGAGAGCTGATAGCAGCTGTGTGTTTTGAGGGCTGCTGTGTTTGTACAGCTGATAGCAGCTGTGTGTTTTTCAGCACAGTGTACACAACTGGCAGCCGTGGGTGTCTGGGAGCACCACCCGGCTTAGCCGGCTGTGGGGTGGTAACTGTGATGCACCAGCTGGGAGCCCTGCCACCCAGGGATGTGTCATGCAGGTGGCTGTATGTTCCCAGGTTTGGAAGACACAGCAGAGCCTTCCTCTACTCCTTATCTCACCTTCTGCACCTGGCATCAGAGACAGGGTGGTGTTTCCATCCTAGGCCATGCCCCAGGAACAGAGGGTCACAGGAGGGTCTGTGTAAGCCCGGAAAATAAGGCATGAGGGGTTCACTGCACCTAGAGATTCGCATTTTGGAGATGCTCTACGGTGTCCAGCTCATGTAAGGTTGTGTGGGATGGTGTCTGGGCCAAGGAGAAGGGATGCTGGAAGGAGCTGGAAGGCGATGTGAGAAGCAGATAAAGGAGGCACCCAGCACAGGGCAGGGTTTACACCAGTGAGCAGGTGTGCGAGTTGGGAGCCACTGCCAGTGCCTAACAAATGAGTCAGGGCCTTTTTAGCTGCATTGTGCTCAGGAGGTGTTCACAGCTGGTTCAGAGCCAGAAGAGGCAGGAGCTGGGTCCAGTGCTGGCAGCAACACAAGGAGGTTGTGCAGCTCCTCTGCTTGGGCATGTGCTCAGCAGATCCCATCTAGGGAGAGGTTCCAGGCTGTGCCAGTGCACAGAGAGGAGCAGCCCAGGTCTGCAGGAAACAAGGGGAGTGGGGAGACGTCCACAGCCTCCAACAACCTCCTCTGCACCTGTGGCATCACTGTGATTTTGCTCTTCCATCTGCTAAGCACCTCGCTAATAGTAATCCCTGTCAGTTGGCTCAGGGATCCATGGGAATTGCTCGGTATTAAGAGGCCAAATCCTGCTGTTCCCTATTACTGTGTGTTCCCATTTGCTGGAGACTCACAGCCCCCTGAGCACTGGGCAGCTGAGAAGCCCAGTTGGACACTGCTGGGGCCACCAGCCCCCAGAGAGAGGTTGACAAATAAATAAACAAGTGTCTGGCGATGTTAACACAATTAACTGCAAAGAACTAATCAGGTGAGACGCTTTTAGTGGTAATTAATTTAACTGGCTGGATTTTAATTTAATGTTCTCTGTGAGGTTTCTTTTCCCAGCACTGCACCCCCAGCCCCTGCCTCCCATCCCCACCCTAAGTGTCTGCTGGGAATGATTGATTCCCTGGAGGTGTGAGGACTCATGCAAAGGAGTGGATTTGGGAGCATCCCAGCAGGGAATTGAGATGGGCTTGGGCATGTAGATGAAGATGGGTGGCTTGTGGGAGGCTTGCAGCATGGCCCTGTGGTAGCGTCGCTGCTGCAGCTCAGTGCATTGGGAGTCCAAACCTGGGATTTGAGAGCTCTTGGACTTGTTTCGTTTCAGTTGCATGGGAAATTAAATGAAAACAGGCCCCGTTTTCATTTGAAAATGAAAAAATGCCTGCATTTTTCTCTTTTACTGGGGCAACGAGGAAGATGACTGCAGTGAGAGTGAGGGTCTGGGGCTGCACGTGGGGAAGTGCTGGGGATCTCATTAAATAAATGATGGTACCTGGAATGTGCTCCCCAGGCAAGGCAGGGGTGCTCCTGAGCATACAGCACCACAGGAAGCATATGTAGAGGGAGCAGGGAAGGGTCGAGGACCAGGAAAGGGTGTCAATTAGCAAAGCAAGCTCTATCATGAGGGTCAGCGAGCACAGGGATAAAGGGAGACCTGCCAGGAGTCAAGCTGAGCGAGACCTTGCAGAGGAAATGAGAAGGGGGGATAGCCATATAAATACAGAGCAAACGAGGAGAGAAGAGCAGAGCTGGTTCTGCAGACAGGTTTCAGGGGAGGGTAAAAGTAAGCTCAGCAGAGGATGGTACCAAATACAGCCCGCCGGGTCTGAGCAGCGATGCTGAGAGCAAGGGCAGCACAGACTAAGGGAGAGGAGGGAGCATAAAACTTGGAGGTGATCCTCTGTTGTGGAGGCACCTTCAAAGACAACAATGCACTGAAGGCTTGGGGAGCACCTCATCCCCATGTGAGGACATCTGTTCATTAGCAAGGCTCATTAGCAGCTGAGAGGTCAGTGGTGGTACCCAGTCAACGTGAGCCTGAGCACAGGAAAAGTCCTCATCAGACAGCCTGACCCCACAGCACAGCGGGGCCGCATGGTGCACTTGGAAGAGGGAGCAATTAAAGACGTGGAGACAAATGGAAAATGGGAAAAAAATACAAGGGGGGCTTGCCAGGGATATATCACTGCAGATTAACCTGATAGCTCTCTTTGATAGGGGACCCAGTTTTCTAAGCCCAGAAATGTGGTCAGTGTAATCTGTCTTGACTTCAGTCAAGTATTTGCTATGATGCCACATGGGAAATTATGAGTTAAACCAGAGAAAATGTGGATTAGTATGAGAATTGGAACACAGTTTAGGAAATAGCTACAGCGGATCAGATTGTGCTGAAAGGGGGAGCTCCTGGAAGGGATGGGGAGGCTTCAGCACCATGTTGGGACTGCATTTGGGCCACTCTCTGTGGTGTTATCTGTAATGGCTCTGGACAAGGACCAGGGGCCTTTGGTTGGATATGCCAGTGGCTAAGGAGGGACAATATTTATATTATGTATCATAGATATATATATATATATATATATATGTATATGATATCTGGGGTGGGGATTTCATGCTGAAGGGACCAGCATGCTGCATAATGTTGCAGCACAAGTGTGTGAAGGTATCTCATCAGTGCGTTTCAGCAGGCAGGAGGGAAGGCACAGGTAGTTCATCTAGTCCCTGAGATGAGTTTGACACCCAAGTCCACATCATGGGGGATGTGGCTGGGAGCCCAGCAGCACTAGGGGTATCTGGGCTGTCTCACTCACTGCAGAAATGGGAACACTGGTGCACATGTAGTGGGACAGTGTGCATTCAGAGATGGCAAGAAGGAGGGACCCACAGGCTTGTCTATTGCTGAAGGTCCCAGATCAGCCACCTACAAGACATGAATCCTCCTCAGCACAAGCTGACCTGGGGGAAGCTGGCACTTCTCCAGGGGAAACCTCTTCCAGGGCACTTTGGGCAGTGACTTGTTTGTCTGCCCCTTTCTTCAGGCAGCCAAGCATGAGCTGAAGCACAGGAGAACAACTGGGTATTTATCTTTAGTGATCACCTGCCCTGCAGCCTGACAGGAGCAGATGCCCATGTGTGGCCAGAAGCAGGAGGTGAGTCCAGGTCTTTTTACACACCAGGCATCCTTGGCCTGAGCCCAGGGCTGAGAACCAGGAGCAGGGCAGGAGGGAGTGCAAGGCTCTGGGCAACAGGAGCGTGGTGCCGGGCTTCTGGCTGCCCCCACAAGCATTTGGAAAGGCACAGCCGGAGGGCCCGGGGGTGGATATAACAAAGATGTTGGGAAATAATGCACTCTTGAGGTTTGGCACACGGCTCTGTGCGTTACAGAATGTTATAAAAATACTGCTAATGGGCCAGAGAGGAGTGGAAACGCGCGTCGGAAAGGCTGCCAGAAGCTGGAGAGTGCACATGAGATCGGGGAGGCCTTGTGTGCAAAGAAGGGAGGGTGGGAGGGAGGCAGCCAGGGCAGGCACCCTCCTTCCTCTCCCATCCCTCCGTCCCTGTCTAACCTGCTTATCTCCATCCCAACCCTGCACCTCTTCCCCTTTGCCCTTCTGTCCTGCTTTGGGGATGCCCAAGCCCTGGTGGACGTGCATCTGACCCTCATCATTCAGCCTGCTGCCTGAGAAAAGGCTGCTGCCTGACAGGATGGAGTGCAAGCAGGGATGGGGTCTGCATGGGAGAGGAAGTGCAGCAGAATCCCCTCCATGCAGGGGCACAGATCGGGATGCAGGCAGTGGAGTTGTCTTCTGTGTTGCAGTGGTGGCCTGGGGTCTTGTAGCCTGGTGCCCCATGGGCATTGCTGTCTCCCAGGCCATGGATGTGGGAAAGGGACTGGCAGAGTACAAGCAGTCCCAGGCTGGCCTGCTTCCTCCATGTCTGTCACTGCAGTGGCTGGCGAGAGAAAGAGGAAAAAACATGCGGTTTGACGGAAAATGACATGGAAAAAACAACCAAATTAACAGAAAAACAAACAAAGCAAAACCAGAGAGAGGGAGGGGGAAAGGGGCAAAGCAACAGGAACCACATGTGAGTGAAGAGGCCAGGAGAGCCTGAGTGTTCTCTGGACTGATTAGCAAGCAATCAAACATCGGTCACTAATAAATAATCAGAGCCTCCCTTTTCTCGGCCTTAGAAGTCTTTTTCCTCCCAGCTGGGCTCCAGCTGCAACCAGAGGGTTGTACTGCAAGTTTGCATCTATTTTTTGTTTTTAAAACATTTTTCCTACTTCACCCATCCAAAATAAAGGAGCAAAACAAGAAGGTAATGAGCTCTCCACATAAGACATGCACCTCTGGCTCCACCAGAGCAGGTGTCAGCATCCCATGATGGGCACTAACTAAACAGTACAGTGCCAGGGATTGGTGTGTGGCTGCCTAATTCCATGGCTTGGTTGGGTGGAAAAAACTGCAGAAGGGCACTGATGGCATGCCAGCTTGGGAGAACAGAAGTTTGGCTGTCTCTGGCAACCAGTGGTGAAGATGTGGGCACTCAAATCACGGTGCTTCTAGTCAGGCTGGTGCTCCTGCCTGGATGCTGATGGAGAAACACAGGCTCGGGGTCAGTGTGTGCAGATAGTTCCTTGCTCATGTCCAGCGATCTGTGATGCAGAGCTTTTTTATTATTATTTAAAAAAAAGCCCTTTTGATGGATTTTTCCCCTCTGAACTCTTCCAATGCTTTCCCGTGGTGATGTAAACTTAGGCTATTTCAGGAGGAACAAGTTAAACATGACTGCAACCATTCCCTGGCACCAGGGCCAGCTGGCAGGGAACGGCACCCACCCCTTCGATTCATCCGTCTCACCCTCCCAGTGTGCTCCTGCCCCTTGGGGGTAGTTCTACACAAGGGCAACCCCAAGGTTGTGCCCAAGCAGTGCTTGAGGACTACATTAATACGGACCAAATCTACAGCAAGGGTGGGACTAATTAATTTAAATGACTGCTGATATTCCAGAATCAGGAGATGCACCCCAGAGCTGTTGGGTTCATTTCTGTGGAGGGTTTTATTCCCCCCCTGTGCCTGAAGCACTGGGGTCTGGGTAGGTGCAGTGGTCCTGGGGTGATGCACAGCAGGCATCCCTCCCTGATTCCTGAGAGCCACAGAAAAGGAGTGTCAACATACATGCCTGCATGTATGCATCGTTCATTGAAATTCATCTTTATTGCACAAGGCATGCAGGCTCTCCAGTCGCTGCCTTCCTGCATTGTGCTGTTCGTGCATGGCTGGGAAAATTCAGTGGATGAACTGTGCTGCCTGCGACCAGATTTTGGGTCTTGGCCCGGCTGAGAGCTGGAAAGGCGTACTGGGTAACAGTATGCAAATTACTATCCCGGCTCTTTAAGGAGAAAGCCAAAAAAAACCCACCCAAAAACCCCACCACGCTCCCAGATGCAATTAGTCCTAATCGAATTAGGAGCCGGACTAGAAAAACAAACACGTTTGCGGGCAGCAGGCGACCTTTGCGCCCTGTTCAGTGGGCTGCAGGCTGCATGCCGCAGCGGGAAGGGCTGAATGAAGCTGTGCCCCGTGGCCCACGCGTGCACACACTCGTACGCTCACGCCCGCGCCCCGCTGCTCCTCTCCTCCTTCCCCTCGCTGGGCTGGGCAGCCAGCCCAGCTGCAGCATAGCAGAGTGATGCTTCCTTGGCTCGCTATGTAAAACATGATAATCTGGGGCAGCCGGTGTCAGAAACAATAAAAATATTCCCTCTCCATCCTTACGGCTCCCCCCTTCCTGCGGGGGAGTTGGGGACAGCACGGAGCGCGCGGTGGTGGGGCCAGCGGAGCATCACGGGACATTTGTGAGTAGCCACAGCTTGGGACAACAGCACCAGCAGCTCTGCCCAGGCCTTGCCAATGCCATCTGAGGGAAGAGCAGACCCAGGAGGTGGCCAGTGCATGCAGTGTATCCCATTCCCATGTCCTGTCCCCACTGGTACCTGAAGGGTTGTGGCCCCACACTTGACCCAGTGACCGATGAGCTCATGCTGTGTTGGGTGCTATGGAGAGCCCATGGGTCCACTGGAGTCATGGCAGGAGCATCATGCAGCTTGAAGGCTCTGAGAAGGGGAGAAGGTGGTCATTCCCTTTCCATCTTCCTTCAGTGGCAAAGTTCCAGGGTTGCCAGCAACGAGCCAGAGCCAAGGATAGAGTGTCTATCAGAGAGAGGCTGCTTAAGATGCAAGAACCCTCATAGTGAATGTGGGATCCTGAACTTTGGATCTCCATGTGAAATGAGCCCAGAGGCTCCCTGTGCATCCTCTCCTGCAGCTGAGCTGGGAATAAGATCATGGGATAGGACTAAGAGGGAGCCTGGCTCCAGCTGCTGGTCTGGATGAGAAAGGGAAAAAGGACTTTGGGGCTTGACAGCTTCCTGGAAAACCCTCCCTATTCTTGCCTAGCACAAGTAACAAATGCTGCATGCAGTACCAATGTCCCATGTCCTGGGTGGATGGCATCACAGACTCCTTCTGCTCTCATGAGATTTGTTTATCCTGCCTAACATAACAAAAACATCTCTGTAATTAAAGAATTCCAAGTCCAGTCTAAACAGCTTCCCACAACTCTTGCTCTGCAGTTCCAGGAATTAGGGATGCCTAGGCCTGAGAAGACAAACCCTCCTCCTTATCTGGGGGATGGTGGCCATGAGTGGGGACCGTGACTGCTCTGGGGACTGGAGGGGACACACACTGGTTTTCTGTTTGTACTGGCCTCTAGTCCAGGAAGGATTTTTTCTGAAGTGCTCCTAAGTGCCCCTTGTCAAAATATTTGGTGCAAACTTCCTGCTACCCACCAGCAATGTGTCCCCAGCTTCCAGGGTCCTGGGAGGGGAGGAACAGGCTGGGATAAAGCCACCTCCTGTCACTGCAGCTATGGGGCAAGGAGCAGAGGAGTTGATGCTCCACGTGTAAATTCTGCTTTCCTTTCTCCACCACAGCTCCAAAGGGCTGTGGTACCTAAATAAGATCACTGTTTGCTTCCCAGAAGGTGCTGGAAGAAGAAACCCCACCAATGTCACCAGCACAGGGGTTTAATTCTTGCCTGCCACTGCCCACATGTGCCCTTATTTGCAGTTACCCAGGCCAGGTATTGTCACCAGGAATGGGAAGACGCCGCAGCAGAGATCCTCTGTGGCCACATCCCTTCTGTCTGAAGGTGAGGAGATGGAAGGCAGCAGCAAGTTCTCATCTTCTCCCAGTATCCAAAGCTATTCCATCTCTCTCTGCAACTTCTGGTAGTGGCTGGGAACAACAGTGGGGCCCAGGTGCTCAGTGAGGTGCCAGCCAAGGGCTTGGCAGGGTCAGGGCAAGGTCCAGGGTGCTTCAGCGTGAAAGACATTGTCATTAGCTGTGGTTTCCTGAGCTGCTGCATCTGCTGTAAATAATTTAGCAGAATAAATGTGTGCTGAGAGCAGATCAGGACAGGGAACAGAGGAGAAGGAGCAGAGCTTTGGGCCTGGAAAGCAGGGAAGGACACCAGGATAAAGTGAGATTATTTTCCTCCTGTTAGCAGGACAGGGTGGTGTCTACCCCCAGAAAAGGAGTCAGAGGGTTCCCATGCCCAGTGGATCCCTTTCCTCCCCAGTCCCTTCCTGAGCTGTCAGCATCAGTACCAGAGGCAACTGCAGGACAATTTCCAGTTGCTCTTGCTCCAAGCACTTTAATGCTGTTTAAACAATTATGCAGTTGATAAATTTTGACAAGAAGAGATAGAAATAGCCTGGGAGAGCCATACAGTAGAAATGCTCTAAACAGATGTCCCTTTTCTCCCCCTCCTGTGCTCCCTGGGGGTCTTTATCGTTTGCTGCCAACTGAACAAGGCAGCGTTCGCATGAGTTAGGATGGTGGGGAGGGGGAGCAAAATGCCTTATTAAAATTGTTTATGATACCATCCCTAGGGTGACGGCTGCTTGTTTTCTCTTCAGGATGGTCTCCTCTGTGCTGACAGGAGCCATGCAGAGCCTGCTGAGCACGGCTGTTGTCAGGCTGTGTGCCCCTCTCTGCACCACTCACAGGGTACCAGCCTGGGCAGACTGGCTGCTGATGATGCTGGGGAGGAAGAGGGGTGTTTGTCAAAAGCAAGTGAGCAATGACTAGCTGATGTGCCAAGCAGCATGAGGAAATCTGTTCTTGCTCTGGGGACATGAAGAGCAGAGCCCAGCAGTGTGTACACAGAACTCTGTGTCAGCACAGACCAGCAGTGGCTCTCCTCCAGCGCTGCAGTTTGCCCCAAGTGGCAGATGTGGAGGACAGAGGGATCACAAAAAAATGACTGGACCAGAGTCAGGTTCACAGGGAAACTCAATGTCCTGTGTGGCTGAGTTTGGATGTGTAGGATGAGGAGGTGGATCCTCTGGAGGTTCAGCTCTGGAGGACAGGACATCACTCAATTGGTCCATGCCAGGAAACCATGAGGAGGTCTGGAGCTGTTGCTCAGACCTTGGTGCTGCATTTTCACTCATGTTGGGCTGTCTTGTCTTGAGCATTTCCCACCCTGGATGTTTTTCCTCTCCACAGCTGGACAGCTTGAGTAGCTTTGTGCTGAACACATCCCAACTCTTTACATTCCATGAGGAGCAGGCTTTCATGGCATGGCTTGTTACATGTCATGGATGCATTGTGTCTTCTTGGTCAGGAGGCAAGCAACTTTCTGCCTTTTGGCTGCTTTCTGGATGCTGTGTGACCTGTGTTGGTCTGAGCCAGTGCCTGCTCCCAGCTGGAGCTAGGGGTGTGTGAAATATTTTGTTTGTATGGTGGAGCCAGAACTTGCCATCTTTTTATGTCTTTGCAGTTGATGTGGTGCCATTCACTTTCTTGGGGAAATAATTGCTCAGCCCTCCAGTGCAGAGTTCATCCCTGCTCTTGCTATATGGACTCAAGCTGCTTCCCCTTCCCTCTGTGCCTGACTTCCCTGAGTTGCTGGCCAAGGGCAGCTGCCCTCTGAAAAGGCTGTTTGGCCTCACCAGCTTCTTCCTCCTCTTTGTCTTTTGCCCTCACTGAAACCCAGGGAAAGGACTCCAGTGCTGCACTGGGGACACAGGGCAGCCTGTGCCACCTCTCATTCCTCCCACACCTTGGTGGTAAACAGGTATGTCAGCATCTAAATGAAAATACAGAAGGGGAAGTTAAGACACAGGCTGGGAAGGAACTTTCTAAAGCCACAGAATTTGGCTTAAAAACCTGTGTGATGATTCTGTGCCATCCTCACCCTACAAGGCTTCCCAAATGGGGTGTGTTGGTTTGGACATCCCCAATGCCAGGACTCCCACCCACTGCAGCCCAGCCCAGGGACCTCTGACCAAACAGATCTGCATGTTTCTGTATTACACCATGGAGTGGGACAGCTCCCAGGCAGCCGTCCTGGACGTGTCACCCATGGGCAACCTCCCTTTTCTGCCACAGCCTTCATCATCCAGCCCTTCCTGCCATTCCTCCTCCCTCTCCTGGCCAGCATGTGGGTTTGCTTCTGCTTCTTCTGCTCACAGAGTCATGAATTCTAGGGAGAGGGAATTTCCCTATCTCCAGCTGACCTGAAGCGTTAGACTTAAGTGGCCAGATGAGGTCCAAATTCAGAAACCCTTCCATACCCAGAGCAAGGAGCATGGAGGGAGGACCTGGGGCACCCTTGCTCTTCACAACAATGCAAAGCAGGGGTGATTATGCTGCTGGGTTGCTCTGTGTAAAAGCACCAGGCTGTTCCTAGCTGCTGATGTCAGTGGTGATACACGAGCTTTGCAAACCCCACTTGCTTTGCTGGAGCAGCATAACCACACCAAGAGTGCTCCCATCACCTCCAAAGGCTCAGGAGGGGAAGCACCACTCACATTTTTAGCTGTCAAAGCAGTGTTCATGAATGTGATTTTTGCTGTGGTGGTGTGAGGACTGCTGTGTTGGCCCATGGAGGTTTTTGTCCAGAAGTGGAAAAGAGCAGTGGGGTTTTTCATGGGCATTAAAAAGCTCACCAAGCTGCTGTGAGACACAGTCATTGCAGGCATCTTTTTGCAGCATTCCCTTCTCCCACTTCCCTGTCTCTCAGCAAAACTCAGGGCTGATTCCCACTCAAAGTGAGCAGAGCAGCTGCCCAGGAACAGTGGCAGTATGAGGTCTGTGCTGCCACACACCTCCAGGGCTTAATTATGACCAAAAAATGTAAAATGGCAGAGAGCACAGAAGGCAGCTCCTGCAGGAGGGTGCCAGGACAGAGGTGCCCCAAAGTGTGAGTTTGTGTTGGGACAGGCTAGCCAAAAAGGGGACTCTTGGATCCAAGAGTGAGCCAGCTCTGCCAACTGCTGCATATGTACAAAGAAAGACAGTATTAGATCATTGCTTAGTTCCCGTGATGTTATCAAAGAAGTGATTTGAGAAGGACCCTGGGAAAACAGGAGTAAAGAAGGATGTGAAGGGTGCAGGGGGAGCTGCCAAAAGGAGAAAGACTTAAAATAGTCTGTTCAGTGAATTCAAGGGAAGCTGGAAAGATGCCTTGACTCCTTTTGGTAATTACCTCCAAGCAGAGAAGATACTGGGTACTAAACCAGCAAGCAAAGGCATAACTAGAGCCAATAACTGGAAGCTGAGCCACAACCACGTTTGAATTAGAAATGAGGCTCATATTTTTAATAGAAAAAAATGATTAAGCATTAGAGCAAACTGCCAAAAGCCGTGTCGGCTCTCTGTCGCTTGTTATCTGCAGAGCAAGGCTGGCTGCCTTGCTGAAAGATGGTTCTGTCAAACACAAGTTATTGGGCTCAATAGAGGGGTAATGGAGGGATGTAATGGCCTGTGCAACCTAGGAGGTCAGGTGAGATGAACTAATTTTCTCCCATGGCCTTCAAGTCAGTGACTTAAGGAAGGTGCATATCCCTGTCTTGCAGATTTAGCTTCGCGGTTGCTGTTTCTTTCATCAGATAGTGTCTCAGGTGTTTGGTGGTGCAGATCAGGGCTGTGAGGAAAAACCTGCAGAACAGGAGGATGTGGGGTGTTCAGAGGATGCTGCATGTCCCCACTTACATGGGGATGTATGATGGACGCTCCTCACCCTGCTCCATCCCAGCTCCATGATGCCTTGGCTTTTTGTGCGCCCTGCTCCTGGCTGGGAAGAGACAAATGTTACCTCAGTGCTGGGGTGTCTGCAAGGCACAGGGCAAGGCAGAAAAAGACAATGGGACAAAATGGGACAAGATGGCTCAGGCCTGAGAAAGGAAAGGAAGAAGAGGATGGAGATACTCATGTAAGCATTAGCATGAAGGACAAAAAGCTTTCACAGCCCTCCTTCAAGGGAGGGATTGACAGAGAGCTTTTGATGAGGAACAGAATGGAGATAATGTGCCATCAAACAGCACAAACTCTGCCTCCAGCATGCAGACAGGAGCTTGGCACAGCATGCTCAGAAGCACTTACCTTCCTTAATGGCCGGGCAGAGCCTCCCAGGCCACCCCATTATGAGCTGCCTCCCCAGTCGAGCTGGCACAAAGTGCTTGGCCAGCCCAGGAGCAGCAGTGCCACAAAGCCAGTGACGCTCCAGCCCCAGCAATCCCAGCCTCTCCAACTGGGTGTAAGGCAGACCCTGAGAGTAGAGCGGAGCAGCACACAAGTTTGGTGTCAGACCTGGTTAGTTTGTCTCTTTTTCAAGCTGTCTGACCCCTCTGGGAGCAGGAAAAGCCTTGCATCAGTCACAGGGGCCGTGCACCCTGCCCATCACAGCTCTCACACTACTCTGGGCAGGAGGAACTGGTGGCCCAGGGTAGCAAAAGGGCTGTAACTTGCAGCTGGAGTTTCAGGGTGGTGTTGCTTGTGGGGAAAGCAGGACCAACTCCCCCAGGCTCTCCACCAGCACCCTGCAGGCGTCAGGCAGAGCTGATGGGCACATCAGGTGGGCAGCCCAGCAGAGACACGAGAGGAGGGGATGCAGCCCCAGCACAGGGCTCCTGCTGAGCAGGTTTTCCCCACCAAGGAACTAACACGGCCGTAGCTGCTGCCAAACACAATCCGGGGCACTTACCAGCAGGAGGAGCTGGCTCTGGCTCATGCAAGGAGGGGGCCAAGTCGTGTTCACCTACCACCCCAAGACAGTGCTCCCTGCTTTGCATGAAAGAGGCACTTTGATTGCTGACATCTGTAGACAATCAGATAAGAATTAGAGTTATTCCTCTAGGCATAAATGGTATTTCTAATCTCATAATCCCTTAATATTGTTCTCACCAGGATGTGGCTGGTGCTAATCCCTGAGAATTTGTTCTGGGGCAAATTTCAGAGAAGCCAGGGAGGTGCAGGGACCTTTCCTCTCTTCAGTCCCAGAATCCCTTCTGGGTGCAAAGCAGGCAGGGACAGCAGGAAGATGCTCACACTAGGATAGAGGCATTTCAGAGCCCTGTCACCACTGCTGCAAAGAGCCCCCACAGGTCTTCCTGCCCCATCACTACTCCAGGTTTCTCTCTTGGCTGAGCAGCTCTGTGGCACCAACAGTTGGCTCCAGCCTGGTTTAGCCACTTGGCTGCTTTCCAAATCAAATGCTGATCTCTGAGGAGCGCCTCGGGGCCTCCATTTCTGTTCTGAAGAGGTGCAGTGAGGGAAACACCCTACTGCTGCAGGGCTGCAAAGTGCAAGGTTCCCAGCCAGGTGAGAGTGATAGGTGTTTTGTAAGGACCCCAGGCAGCCTTTGGCCCTAATTTTGCATCCTCTTTGGAATAGTGTAGGGAGAACCACTTGGGTTGCTCTTTACCCCTGTGCTGACATTGGTATACTGGATACAGATTGCCTCTCTTCAGCCGCCCACAGTGGCCTTCCATACCAGCCACCTTCTCTGGTCAAGAGCTGAAAACCTCTCTTCTGTCTACCATCTGATATGTCAGAACAGGCAGGGATTCCTATTTCTCTTGTCCCTGCTGCATCTTCTTTTCTGCAACCCAGCCCAGCTGTGTGTGACAGCCCCAGTAGTACTGAACCACTCCAGGGACTTGCACACCACTCCCAGCAGGATGAACTTCAGCCTGGGTGATGTTGGTCTCCCCTGCTGCCTGCAGCCCTGAGCATCCCGCCACAGTGCACAGATGGAAATCATGCTCTGGGCACCAGTCCATCCCAACAGATGGTAAGGGACCAAGGTAACACTGTCTCAAGGAACCAGCTTGCAGTTCAGAGGGCCTGGTGTGTGCAGACACAGGTCTGTGCCTTTCCTGTCTCCTGGGTTCCTTTGCTTTTACAGCAGCTGTTGCTTCTCCTGCCACTTCAAGTTTTCCTCCACTTTAATTCTGCACACAGGTTGGAGAGGCAGCACAAAGGCTTCAGCCATATTCTGGGCATCTCCTTCACCCTGGTGAGGTGATGATCTTGGAGATGGCATGACAGCAGTAAATACCCAGCAAGTCTGTGTCTATTTGTGAAGTTTGGAGAGCCTCATGCTGGTACAACACGCCCATGGCATAGGCCTGCAGCAGTTCAGGGGATGTGTATGCAGGCTCATTCCCTAGGGAAGTGTGCCCATCACTGTGCCCTCCACACTCCTCACACCATCCTATCCATCAGCAACATTACCATCTGCCTTGCTGAAACCCGTTGTCCTGGGTTGATTATGATGTTAAATTGTATCCCCATTCGTCCACCTAGCCCAGACACAGGTTTTGTATTCTTAAAATTTCATCTAAGAGTAAAAGTGAGTGGAAAAGAAGCACCGAGTCTGTTATCAGAGACTGTATTTGCTCCCCCCTAGTCCCTAAACTAGGACACCTGTCCATCCCTGCCTTTCAGCTCTGAGTGATTTGTTAAGCCACATTTTTCCATGCAGGGAGACCTCAGATCCCTGCTGGGGTGAGGTCTCCCCCTCATTCCTCATGGCTGGAAGGGAAGGACAGGGCTTAGCCTGGAGGCCAGGCACTGAAGGCTGTACCATGGGAATACTATGATGGCAGGACTCAGGACAGAGTGGTGTGATGGTGCAACCCGTCTGGGAGTCCCTTAATGTCTTGCAAACAATGAAAAGTCCATGGGAAGAGAGGGGTGAATGGTGTAGGTTTTTAGTGAATCAGCCTAACACTGCAGTCTACATCTCTCCTGCTCTCTGAAGGGTGGCAGCTGGAGAAGGAGCTAGCAGGAGCCTTCACTGCACTGGGAGATGTTAATCTTCAGATTCCTAAGCGGTTTGCCCAGAAAGGAGAAATGAATGGGATTCACTGGCAACTTTGGAAAAATGCCCTGGAAGTCAGAGCCAGATGAAAATTTTTGTTGTATATTTTTAGAGAGTTAAGCACTTGTGTTCAAGATTTTGCTCATTTTATTTTGGTCTGATGAGGTTTTTAATTAAATCAGAGGGAGCTCCAAAAGGAAAAGCCCTGAAAACGCAACATTTCATTTAAAATCACCAGAAGCAAAAAAAAAAACCAACCCTGCTGTTGTTGTCCTGTTTCTGTTGTGAACAAACAGGCTGCAAAGCAGCCACAGATGTCTGAAAGCCTTTGGCATAGCCAGATCTGTGGTGGTCCCCTGGGCAAGGTGCTGGTAGGACAGTTTGCTTTGTACCCATTTGGGTGGTTTCTTAGTGCAAACTGGCCCTGCTGGGGAGGGGGTGGGTCCATGGCCATGGGTGGGTGAGCAAATGCTGTTCTGAGCTGGTGTGGGTGCAGAGCAAGGGCTTACCAAACCCTGAGACACAAAGGTGGGAAGGACGCAGGTAAGTGTGTCCATTGACACTGGAGCTGTGAACATCTGCCCCTTTCCATGGTTCTCATCCCTGGGGTGTCTCTCTCTGTGCAGGACTGCCATCCCTCTGCCCAGCATTTGGCCTTGCCTGTGCCAAATCATGGACACAGGGTCCTTGAGATTAAGTAGACATCCTAACCTTGCCTGATTAGAGCATCCACATGTGCAGAAGGAGGGCAGTGACAGCATTCCCTGGACTCAACTTTGAGAAGTAGATTGTGCCTGTGTTATCTCACTTCCATGAACAGCCCAGTCTCTGTCTCTTAAAACTTGCTTAAACCAGCCCTTTTTCTCCTTGGGGCTGCGATAACATTGCTGTTCACAGCTGAAGGCCCTCCTGCCTTTATGGAAATCATCCAGGTCTGCACCAGGAAAAGGAGATAATTAAATTCAGGCCCTTGCTTTTCCCCCATCAAGCAGATGCAGTGTGATGGCAGTCCCACAGAGATTTTATTTGGGGCAGGGGGCAGAAATTTCAGTCTTGAACTTCCCCATAGCAGCTGCTGCTATGTGTCCTCTGAGCCAGGGACCTGCTCCTCCTATCCAGCCATGCCTCACTGGCTTATCATTTCCAATCCTATCAGAAACAAAACTGCTGCTGCTTAATGCTTCATTACAGGCTGTTACGTGTCTCCTGCACTGCCCAGGAGAGCAGCAAGGAGGGCTCTGACTCTATTTAATAACTGTTTCATGGTTCCTAATTGACAGATAAAAACGCTACTAACTCAGTTTCATCGAACATAAACCATGGGCAGGAGCAGCGGTGCCCTTCTGGAGCCATGGTGGCAGCACGAATTTTGATCCATTATTTTGATGTGGGAAATCCGTAATATGCCAATCTGCCATCACCATGATGGGTTTACACCTCACTTTTTCCCCCTGTTGGTTTTGGCTTTTGCAGCCTGGGGGAAGCTGTTGGGGAGGGATTTGGGCAAGGGTGGCCAGGAAAGAGAGAGGAAGTGAGATGGTGGCTGGTGCTTTATTCTCAGGGGCCTTTCTCACGAGGGGCTGCAGCACCCCTGGCACAGTGCCTGGCAGTGAGGATTGGCTTTGCAGGATGTGCCCATGAGGGATCCACGTCTGCTCACCTCAGGACTGTGCCTCACCCTGGCAGGTCCCCAGCCCAGGACTGTCACACTGTGGTTCTTAGGCTGAGCCACACTTGTACCCAGGGAAGATTCACCATGACTTTCAGCTTTGGTAGAAAAGAACCTGTATGTGTGCTCAGATGAAACAGGTAAAGATTTATTATTGTAATTCAGAGATAGTGGTAAATCAGGGTGTTTCTTTGTGCCCTGTGTAGTTAGCAGGATTGTGTTATTCCCTGACACATTCTCCTTCCTCTTTTTGCTGGTGTAGGTGACCAAGTGACCCAGACTTCTTCCATGCTCTGTGCTGAGAAGCTCCAGACAGAGAAATCCCTGCTCTCTCCAGGAATAGTAATGATAATTGTTGGGATTCCAAAACCACATACTGGACCTGAAACCTGCTATTCAAACAGTTTGGGATTTGCCTTATCAGATCCCAATTTTTCAGGGCTGTCTCCTCCCATTACAATGACTGGAAACTTAAATATCAGCTGGGAGTCCCATAGATATTTGTGACTGCTGCTGGGGTTGAGTGGCACCCGTGTGGGAGCAGCCTCACTCCCAGGAGACATGGGCAGAGGTGGAGCTGCAGAGAAGTGGTGAGGGCTCATAGCTCTGTGCAGAGCAAAGCAAAGCTGATGGCCACTGAAGGAATGCTGAGAGGATGAGAGGTTATTAGTAGTGAGCGCTTCAGGGATAACACGGAAGATATTGATTTAAATAAAAATCACCATAACAGCAGCTCTAACAGTACCCTGTGTGTCACTTGGAGGAGAATCAGAGGCAGCAGAGCTCCAGTGCTGGCACACTCAGAGCATTTCCTAGCTGGAATATCATGCTGGAGAGAGCCAGGACTGCTGCCTGTGCTCCTGAGCAGGGACAGGGAAGCAGGCACTGTGCCAGGGTGTGCAGCAGACACTGGGATGTGTAAAGAACATCACTGCAGTGAGGTGAGAGGCTGGACCCACCGTGACCCACAAGGGCACACTGTGTGTTTGCAGCTCTGCTGGGAGCCATAGTGCCAGGTCATGGATATCCATGATCTCAGCCAGTTGCACAGCTCCCATGGAGGTCAGATTCCCATGGTGTGAGTCAGCTGCATTCCTCCCCAGGGTCAGTGAACTGTGCTGGGCTTCAGCAGCCTCAGCCGCCTCCTGCAGTGATTAACTGCACTGGGGATGCTCAGTTTGGGTGGACAGCACGAAGGCTAAGGGTCTCAGGTCAGCTGGGGACAGCTTCAGCTGCTCATCCATGAGAGAGGAGAGGAGCAGAGCAGTTTCTTGGCCACCTTTCATACCAGGAGTGCTTTTATCAATGGGGTGTGAAGGGGTGATAAAATGCTACCAGCCTCTCCATAGACAGCTAATCCATTGGTATAGATTTGTTGTTAGGGAATCCCGCAGGCCCATGCAGTTCCTTGTAGCTGGCTGTAACTCTCCTGCCAAGGGTACAGCCACCTGCAACACCAGCTGCCCCCATCACGATACGGAGCCGTGTCACAATGTGCCGTCAGCAAACGGAGATGTGATGCAAGGTAACAGCCAAGCTGTCAAGATAGAGAAGGTCTCAGCACCTAACAGAAGGGTTTCTCCACTCCAGGGATTTTTGTATCTGGAGTTTTTAGTGTTTTTCCTCCTGATCAACATGCTTCCATGAGAACTGGGCGTTTTGCAGAGGAAGCCTTCCATGCCCTTCAGCTCTCCCATCGAATACAGGCAGACCATCTGCTGGACCTGCTGCACAGACAGCACGGGCTGCACCAGGGTGGATCTGCATTACCAGATCTCTTGTCACTTCCTGCTCAAGGGAATTAAAACCACCTGGAGCAGCCCCCTCCCTCTGGGAGGACACAGCTTCCCTCAGATCAGCTCACAGCCTGGTTCTGGCATTGAGCAGTGTGTGAAAGGGTCAATCCAGAGCATTCATGCATTGCAGTCAGTGAATGGAGACACCCATCCAGCCTGGATCCAGCCCTGATCCTGCCCACTGGGCTGTCCTGGGAGCGTTACACACCTGGCCAGTATCAGCTTCTCTCTGAGGACAAGGCAAAATGAGCAAACTCACCTGCACTGGAAGGGCTGGTGGGAGTAGTCAGGTGCCAGGAGCTGTGGCTGGGAGCTCCCCATTGCTTTGTGTGGTACCACAGTCTCTGCTTGCAGTCAGACTCTGCACCAAGATAGTCACTCAGGTTTAATGTCCCTGTAAATTACATCTGTGGGGCTTTTTTCCAAATCAGTGCGACCTTCTTGTAGATGTGAAGTTCCCAGTGCATTGCTGCAGCCCTCCAGCAGCACCTCTGCGCTCCCTCAAGGAGCTTATTTCTACATGGAAAACCCCACATGGGGAAAAACTAAAGGAGATGCAGCACAATCAAAATCCAGCTGTCTGGGGCTGCACAAGCCTTACTGTCAGTGAGTCCAAGCCAGTGGTAGTATGAACACGGTGTCAGACAGCATCTGCAACAGGGATAAGGATATTTCCAGCACTCTTAAGAGGCCAATTTACAATGCTGGGATTCTCTCCAGCTAAACCACTTGGGTTCAGATTTTCACTAACCCACCTCATTTCCTCATTTTTCTTAATCTCCCAGCAAAAATTAAACCACTTCTGCTTTGACCAGCTCTTTGCCTGGAATGAAATGACTAACTCCTGGCCACTGGTGGTCCTGGGCTGATGTTGTCCTAGGAAGACAGCAGTAGAGAGGAAAAGAGGGGTAATAGAGAGTAAAATTGCAACCAAAGAGCTTTGGCCAAGCAAGCAGTTTTGTCCTCAATCATTACAAGATGATGGACCCAAATATCCTTGTGCCATGGGAAAAGGCAGATGTGCAGCATCCCTGTGATGTGGAATGTGAGGAAGACATGGGGGCCCAAGGCTGCTGCCTGCCCTTCTGTGTGGCCCCTGCAGGACATGATACTGCCCTGCATAGATCCCTCTTTGATGGGCAGCAAAACTGTGAGGAAAGCATTCAGCCCTGATATGAAGGCTTCCAGTGGCAGGGAATCCTCTTGAGCCTTTGGCAAGCTCTCCCAGGTGTCAAAAACATTTACAATTTTTTGTGCATTTTTATCAGGCACTGATCTCTTCTCTCTGGTGACCAGTGACAGGACCTGAGGGAAAGGCCTGAAGTCAGGAGACATTTAGGTTGGATAATAGGAACAGGTTCTTCACCCAGAGGGTGGTTGGCACTGGAACAGGCTTCCCAGGGAAGTGGTCACAGCACCAAACCTGACCAAGGTCAAGAAGCATTTGGGCAATGCTGCCAGGCCCATGGTGGGATTCCTGGGGCTGTCCTGTGCAGAGCTAAGAACAGGAATTGATGATTCTTGTGGGTTCCTTCCAGCTCAGCACAGTCCATGGTTCTGTGAAAATGCTGCAGAGAGGTGTGTACCCCATATAAAAGAAAGATTCGGTTTGCCTTCCCCAAGTGTCTGTCCGTCCCCATCAGGCACAGAGTGGAGACAGACTGATTGGCCCAACCACTTCCTTTCCAGGTCTTAAATGTAGATAAAGGCAACTGAAAGCATCAGTCCAACCCTTCAGAGAAGTGACTATCCAGCTCTCCATGGCATTCCTGCAAAGTTTCTCATCAGGCTTGGCTCCTGTCAGGTTGGCATCTCTCCTGACTGAGGGCTTGGGGAGGGCAAGATCTGCCCTGCACATCTTCACTCTAGTCTTCTAAATCCTGCCTTGAAGACACCCCACATCTTGAAAGGCTTTTGGCCATGTCAGGGCCAACATTCCCATCTTGTAAACCCTCAGCTCAGGCAGAGCTCAGGTGGTTTTCCTTACCGAGATCTATGGGTAGCTTTACTTTTAATAGCATGTACGTGATGTGGAGTGGGATAGACCACTCCAGCTCTGGCTGGCACATTATAAATCTGAGAAAGAAAAAAATAAAAATTAAAAAAAATGCAAAGGGCCAGGAGGCTTGGTGGGGGGGGCAGGGCGGGGGCATGAAAAAAAAAGCAGAAGAAAGAGCCTGTTTTCCCAGAACCCAAAAGCAGACAGGGGTGGGGAGCGAGAAAGGCAGGGTCGTACAGCTCGCTGGGGCAGAGTGTGCAGTTGTTTATACTGGAAATGAGTTTCTGTTTATTGCAAACTATGGTGGGGAGACCACAAAGTGAACGTAAAACAAAATGGGAAGGGTGTGGGAAAAGT
Organism: Pseudopodoces humilis; assembly: GCF_049639895.1. Taxonomy (NCBI): domain Eukaryota; kingdom Metazoa; phylum Chordata; class Aves; order Passeriformes; family Paridae; genus Pseudopodoces; species Pseudopodoces humilis. The sequence goes on along the minus strand of NC_142203.1, from coordinate 68,854,549 downwards.
CAGGGGAGGGGGAGTGGGTGCCTTTGACAAACTCCAGAAGTCACGTCCAGTAATAAATCAAGCCGGGATCTGTCTCGGGACACAGGACCCAGAACATCTGCTTGGGCTGCAGGGAAGCCAGGCAGGCGAGAAGGGATCTCCCGGCCTTGCCTGGGGCCAGGCAAGAGACAGGGGCTTGGGCAGCTCATCCACCCATGAGTGTTGGACCCAGCAGTGCTCAAATGCCTGCAGAGATGGCTGAGCACCTGGGGTTCAGCAGGGAACTGCACTCAGGGCTGAGGGATTTAATAGGCATCCTCAGTCAGCCTCTCCATCCTTGGTAGCTCTCCCTTGACTGCTCTGTGCCTCCGTTTCCCTGTAAGGTGACTGACTGTAGGGTGACTGTAAGGTGGCACAGGAAGCTTTTCTCCTATCTACCACTTTTCCCAAGCCTTGCAGCAATTACCATATGGGCAGGCAACTCCTGCATGATTTCAGAGCTGAGCCATGGTGTAGGTGCCACTGGGAAGGAAGGCCCACTGCCCAGTTCCAGGGCAGCAGGAATTAGTATGTTACCGGGGCTGGTGGTGAAATGAGAGACAAACCCCACAATAACTCCACTGAGGCCAGCAACGCATCCATTCTGTGTACAGACTTTGAAGGTATTAAGTGCTAAGGATTTTGGTTTGACATCTGAATCCAGCTGCATTGTTGTGAGAAGCCCTTGCAGGTTATTGCTCCAGAACAAACTTCCATAAATAATCTATTGCCTTGGGTGTAGTGCTTCGGAAGGGGCGGTGAATGCTTGTTTTGCTGATTTAAGCATTCCCATCCTCTTCTTCCTTTTCCCCTTCCCTGGAAAATGGATCCTATTAACCACTGCAGATGACACAACACATGCCAATACATTTGCAGCCCATTTGGCTCATAGCAACAGCTGCTTTCGAGCTACGAACTTCCTCAAGGGTCCAAGTAAAGCATCAGCATGGGAGTGAAGCAAAGACAGTGCATCTGCCCTGTGGGTCCTGGCCCAGTTCTTGCCTTTCTATCCCACATTAGTGCAGAAAGCAGCATAGACAGCCACTGAGATGCATGTGTGAGTTATGACCTCAAAAGTCATTTGAGTTTCACTATGCTGGGCCATGGTTGAGCTGCTCTGCCATAAAGCTGTGGGCCCTGCTGTGGGATCTGCTCTCCAGAAATTCCTGTGAACAACTTTCTGGGCTTGGGACAATGCTGTGCCTCCAGCATCTCCCTGTGCCAGACAAACCCCAAATCTTCTCATGCTGGATCCTGGCCAGGTTCAACCTCATGTCACCACTGGAAATGACCAAAATTTTGGCAGCATCATGGCATTTCCCCACTTATTCCAGGCCTGTTGCCTTCCTTCTTGTGCTGCTGGTGACTTATACACCATGGGACAGACCTAACTGCATTGGCATTAATGCAGTCAGAGCTGGTTTTTTCTGCTCCAGTAGAGGATGGCAAACTATTGGGTAAATCCAGACTGCACTACCCTCTTAGGTTTTTGCCAGCACACTCCTGCTGTTCTCATCTGCAGCCAAACCCTGGCTCTCAGACCTGTCCCAGCTGCTCACCTCATCTCGGAAGGATCGTGAGGCATCTATGTGCATCAAGAGGAGAGTCCCTGTTGTAGGAGGAACTTGCAGTGTGCTCCTGATCTATGATAGGGAAGTGGGACTCATGTGAGCCCAGACACCACAGCATCCTTATGCTGCTGGCAAGGTCCAGACCATGGGGCTTGCTCTTCACCTGTAATTTTCTGTGTAATGCTTCAGAGAGCACAGCAAAATCCTTCAGTGACTCTAATAACATTTCTCTCCAAAGCTCTAGGGTATTTCCCCCCCCATCCCTGTGAAGTCATGCTTCAGGTCTGCTGAAATCCTAGCAAATGCCTCCTAAAATCCTCTGGAGCCCTTGCGACAGTTTATTGAGAGTCCAGGACTGTTTGACCTTGGAGGGGGTGAGAAAGGGAGGGGAAGAAAGAGCAGCCCTAGGCTTCCCTGCCAAACTACTTGATCCAATGCTGAGCCCCTTGTAGAGACCACAAGACAGCCAGAAATCAATCCCAGACCATCAGTGGGGTATCTGGGCACAGTGCCTTCCTCTCTCCTCTGCCTCAGGTCTCTCGAGCATCTCCTGCTGTGCTGGGCAGTGCTCCTGCATGAACAGTGTGGTGTGTTCCATAAAAAAAGCAGCAGTGCCCCAACCACCTGTGCATGGTGCCCATCCCAGCATCCTGGCCCCCTCATCCTGCCCAGAAACCATTTGTGAACTTCTAGGTCACAGCTCCTTCCCTACTGTGGTGCTCGGATTGTGCACGAAGGTTGCCCACCCTGGGGGAGCTCTGTGCTGAAGGTTCCCACCATTCCTCAGGAAATAATTAAAGCACTGATAATGATATTTTTATATGACAATAAGTGCTTTAAGTGCTTCTTATTTCTTCTTTTTTGTAAGCAAATCAGAGGATGTGTGGCACGCTGCTGTCCTTCATGAGGCAGGAGAGGCTGTGCTGAGCATCCAGGTTATCGCTGTCAGGGCAGACTTGGCAACGATGCTGCTCTTGCCACTGATCCAGTGCTGATGCTCCCAGGGAAGGTGTGTTTGTTTCTGGGGTTTCATTGTTAAAAGACCATCGATAAATTACAGGGAGTCCAGAGGAAAATTGATTTAAGAATTAAAAGATATTGTATGACCTAAAGGGGAGATTAGAGGAATTTAGTGAGGTGCTTGCTGCTGAGTGAAGCTGGGGGTAGTAGGGGGGGAACAGAATGAAAACAAGCTTGCAAAGGTGGTGCTTAGAGCAGGTGGAAGCAGTCTCTGTGAATAACTGAATTGGTTTGTGCCTCACGTTTTGTTTTGCAAATGCTAGGCTCCAACACATGGGTGGGAAGGGGCTCCCCAAGCTGCTTGAGCTGTTGGAGCTGCCCCACATGCCACAAACATCCCCTGGGGATTGCCCACTTCTGCTTGTGGGGATTGAAGCATCCAGCCAGGATTTGAGGAAGATGAGTGTCATGTTCATAAAGCAAAGGGCCTTTCTTTAGCTCAGTTTCTTTACAGATGGGCTGGATAATGGGACCTCCCTTGAAGCCAGCTGAGTTAAGGACACAGCTATTACTTCCAAATGCAGTGAAGTCTGGAGCTGTGTGACTTACATCATCCCAAGGACCCCATTGCCTTAAAAACAGAATGAGGCCAGAGGCTGATCCAGGCCTGAGGATAAAAAAGCAGACATTAGTAAAGAGAGCAGTGGTACTGAGCAGTGCTGTTAGCTGAGCTGGTATTGCAGTCCAAAGCCTCCAGAAATGTCACACTCTTCTGTTTTTCATCTGCTTGAAGGACACATTTTGGGTGAGATACAGAGACTGATGCTCTTCCTGCCTCCACCTCAAGGTACCAACAGCATAGGGGAGGATTTCGGCATGAGCTGGGAGTACTCCTACTGTTGGTGACGTGCCTGACTGGTATTTTCTCAAAGCCAGAGAGTGAGCTGCTGAGGACTTGGTGTGAGACCTCATTTCATATGATAAATTAGGGATCTTCCCAAATGCCTTGTCATTAATGTGTTCTCATCATCCCTGAGCAGCCAGAATAGCACCACAAACCGGAGCCACCCCTGTGGTGTCCATCTCAGCTCCATCCCCACCATGTGTGTGATTTCTCCAGAGTGTATCATGCAGAAGCACAGGTGGGATGAGTCAGGTGGCTTCTCTGGATGTACCAAAGGAGGCTGACTGCTGCTGGGAGGACTCTCACATATCTGGGGTGGGAACAGCATGGGGAGAAGCTCCTTCTGGTCCTGTGTCAGTTCTCTACAACCTCCGGCACCTCCATTGGCTCTGGCCCAGCTCCTTCTGCAAGGTGCCTGCAGGTGGTTTCCCGGCAGGACTGCAACAACGACATGAAGCTGGGCAAAGCCACCAGCATTACAGGGCACAGGGCTCTCACACACTCACAGCAGGGTCCCAGCAGCTGAGGGACAGGCAAAGACTGCAGATCAGCCCCAGGAGCAGAGTAGCTTCTCACCAGGAGATCATGTGGAGCAGAAGGGCAGCCCCAAGGATGTGAGTCGCTGACCAGGGGATGCTGAGTCTGCATGAACCAACCCAAATGCAGTCAGGATGGCCAAACACAGGATAAGCAAATGGCTCCTTTGCCTGCACACACATCTGGTGCACCATGTGGTACAGATGCCCACTTTTAAGCCCCCTGTCCTGACTGAATCCAAAGCAGAGCAGTGAGTACAGGCTCAAGGGCACCATGGGGTGAGGAGATGGAAGAATAGGCTAGCATATTCCCTAGCAGAACATGTGGGTGAAAGGAGAGGGTGGTTTTCAATTTAATTTATTTTCAATAAATGCTGAAGGAAAGTAACTTTTCATGCAAAAGCCAGTGCTAGTGTGATGAGAAAGTGGGTAGGGGTTATGGCTGCTTACAAACCACCCCTGTCAGCTCCTTCTGCTCAGACAGGAGAAACTCCAAAATATTCTTCTCTGCTGCAGAGAGAGACAGAAACCTCTTACTTCTTCCTCTCCATTCCCCTTGGGATGAGAGACCTCTCTGCCAGCAGGTACCTCCCTCACTGGGGAAGAGAAGAGCAGAGAAAGGGACGTATCCAGACTGCATGTCAAGAGAGATGAAGAGAGAGGAGGCATTTTTGGAGAGCTGCTGCCTGTTAAAAGGCAGCCCACACTCCCCCGCTGGGAGATAGCTGGTAATACTCGTGGCTAGCTTGTTGCTCAGTGCATGACAGAGTGCTTATAGCTTCCCTCCAGAGGCTCCTCCTGGATAAATATACAACTTCCAGGAGTTCTGGTGGGACAGCTTTGCGGAGGATACATGGCTGTTGATGGTCCCAGTTGTGTCTGATCACACCTGGTATTTTCCCTGTCTTCTCCATCTGGATAGAGGATGGATTGCTTTCTTGCAGACGTTAAATAAGGTGATGGAGGGGGCAGGGGCATTTCATGGTGTAGGTTGTGCAGGGAATTTCTGCCTGGAGCTGGGAAAAGAAGGAGAAGGGGGTGCTGAGTTCTCTGCTGCATTCAGTGCAGGCATGGATGCCAGGAACCCTCGGGATCACCCTGTATTCCCCCTGCACCACCAAGACAAGAAAGGCACAACCCTCCCTCTCAGCACACAAGGAATGTTTCCTCCCTATCGTTTTTCCAGCTGAGCTCCTGAAGGAGATTGTCAAGGGTCTGGTCAGGCCTTTTATGGATGAGAACCAAGGAGGGCAGCTACTTCTCCCTGGAGACCAGGGCTGTGATGTGCTCCCATGTGCACTGATCACAACCTCCTTGGTGCATGGAGCAGTTGCTGGGGAACCCGTGTGTTACAAGGAGGTATCTCCCACCTGCATTGCCTTGGCACTGTGCATCCAGCCCCATGGCAAGGAGAATAGTCCCCTGGAAGGAGAAATCATTTTCTGGCAGGGACTGGAAAATCCAGGGCATGTAATTCATGCCCTTCACATTTCCCAGCCATTTCAGAAGAGACAGGCCCAGCATTTGGGTGGGAGCTGCAGGGGCATGAAGCTCTCCTCTCAAAATCCCAGCTGTGGAAAGCCCTGTGAATGTACAAAAAACTGTGAGCACATCAGGCCCCTGCTCTCCCTTCCCCGCTGTCTGGGCATGGCACACTGGCATCCTGGGATGCTCCAGCCCTCAGCTGTAGGCAGGGATATGCTCTGCATCCCCGGAGCCTCCCAAGGCCTGTTTGCTGGCACTTTTCCCTCGTTTGCTGCACACTCCCTCACCCAAGACCTCTCTCCAGGTCTCCAGGAGCTGGACTGGGGCCCGGCACAGTCAATCCCAGAGCAGCCGGTAACGAGGTTTGGTCATTACTGCCCGGGGCTATGTGCGAACCAGTGACCTGGCTCTGAAATGGTTTATGTTACATGCAAATCCCCTCGCAGAGGTGTTGGGGGAGGAAAGCCGGCCTCGCCGTGAACTCCCTGGGCTGAAGAGCAAACCCCAGCGCTGCAGAGAACTTTCCCTGCCCAGCACGCTGCTGTGCTACCGCATCCCACCTTGCCGGTGTACCCATCCCAGGGGTACCACGCCGAGCACCGCAGCCCCGCTCCAGGGCTGGCGGTGCTACTGTTATACACAAAACAATAATCAGCTGCCGTAACGAGGATGCAGAGTAGCTGAGCTGGCTTCCCTGCTGTTGTGCCGGCTCCAAGTGGAAACAGCTGCATTTGGTTTGGTTAAATGTTTTATTTACTTACAATTATCCCAGATAACAGGTTTGCGTTCATTTGTTCAATATTTAATATTGTTTCAGAGGAAAGCTGCTCTTCGGTTTCTGGTGGAGGACTGGAGGGTCAGAAGGGACTTTCTGCCGTGGTGTGGTCCCAGATCAAGGGTGGAGGTGTCTAGCATCCCCACTCTGCATGACTCCCTAAGGCACCCGGCCTAGAATGCTGCCCCATGGGAATAAAGTCACCTCCAGGAGCACAGCTGTGTTTGGGGTGCTGTTGTTCACAGCAGGATGGGCATTTCCCTGGGACAGCAACACTGCCAAGCACCAGCACTGCCAGAGGGAGTGGGAACAAGAGGGTCTGTCACGGGTTTGGGATGCCAGATGACTTCTGCCTAAATCAGCTTCCTGTAGCATCCTGCACCTTGGGGAGCACCTCCAGCAAAGGCTGCCATTCCAGACAGCCAGCCCACCCCATGTCAGGGTTGCCAGTGCCCCTCTGCTCTTGCTCTTTACTCTCACAGATAAGGCTGTGAGGTTTGCTTGATAATTTTCTGGAGGCTGGAGAGTGGTCAAGTTTGAGGAGCAACTCTGCTGTGCTGGAAACAGCATGGCCTCATGCAGTGCAGGATGGAGCAAACTCCAGTGAGCCTGTGATCACACTGGGAGCTTGCCCTGCCACTTTGGCTCAAAGTGGGATGCTGGGCTCTTCTCTTCTCTTCTCTTCTCTTCTCTTCTCTTCTCTTCTCTTCTCTTCTCTTCTCTTCTCTTCTCTTCTCTTCTCTTCTCTTCTCTTCTCTTCTCTTCTCTTCTCTTCTCTTCTCTTCTCTTCTCTTCTCTTCTCTTCTCTTCTCTTCTCTTCTCTTCTCTTCTCTTCTCTTCTCTTCTCTTTCTCTTCTCTTCTCTTCTGTTCTCTTCTCTTCTCTTCTCTTCTCTTCTCTTCTCTTCTCTTCTCTTCTCTTCTCTTCTCTTCTCTTCTCTTCTCTTCTCTTCTCTTCTCTTCTCTTCTTTCTCTTCCCCAAAAATTTACAGCATTGCCTCTTGCCATGCTCACTGAATTTTCTGCAAGGGAAATGAGAAAATCCATAGCTTGGTTTATGAGCGCCAATCAGTGTAAAACAGGACCTTTTAGAAATTTATCTGTTGCTGAGTCCACCTTTTTCTCCAGCACCTTCTTGGGGAATAAATTCTAGCTCTTTGAGGCTGGGAAGATGGCTCTTAGGTGGCAGCAGAGTATGGGGTCTTTGGCTACAGCTGCAGGTGTCCCTGACCCATTTTGGGAGCTATCAAGGATGTGCAGTAGTGTTGGGTCTGAGGGCTGGGCTAGATGCTGGCTGAATGTGTGCACCTCTGGTGATCAGCTAGGATGCCTCACACTCCAGAGGGATATATCTTCAGTGTCTAATTTCAAGGGATAGGAATGTCTCCCTGAAAACTTCCACTTGCTAAGCTTGGGCTGGCTTAGAGAGGAATGGAGAGACATAGACCTTGTCTCCATCACTTGCCCAGGTCACCCAGTAGGTCAATGAAAAACAAACCAATATCATCTTGTGCCTCCAAACCCCTGGGTTCTCTAATTCTCTCTCAAATGAATTTTGCTGCATGAACTTAAAAAAAAAAAAAAACAAAAAAAAAACCCAAAACACACAAAACCAACAAATCAAAACCAAACACCTGCTTTATCCTTCTTGATGAAGTGGTTATGAACATGATGTTCCCAGAACATGGGGAGAATCACCTGCTGTCCTCCACACCCCTTCTCATCCTCACACTAATCCAAGAACAGATGGTCAAGGGGAATCAGAGCAAATTCACTCCCTGCCTTTCTCCAGCAACAAAACACAGTTGTACCCAAACATTGGGGTCCATGGACGGGACCGTCCCCGGCCACAGCCATGCTGCACTTGGGTGCAGGTGGCACATGGCAAACAGATCCTCCCCTGATCCACCTGGCAGTACAAATATGATTTATTCATCATTGTTTTCTTTGTTGTTTCCTACCAGCCTCCTGTACACAAGCAGGCTTTTAGGAAAGCGGCATTAGATAAATAATACATCGTGCTGGCAGCCAGCATGTGCATAACAAAAGCATCTGTGTAGATGCGTGTGTGGACTAGCAACGTTTGCTGCTCTCGTGCCCACATGCTCAGTGCTGGCATCTCATGCTCAGGTGGATTCCTGCTATGCTGTCCAAGCTTCTGCAGCTTTGCTTTTGGTTGGTTGGGTGGCTTTTTTTCTGTATTGGTATATACCCCCCAGAAGTGGTGTGAAAAAAGTCACTGGGTGATGATCTGGTCCTGCCATGGGCACTTGGGGTGCAAACAGCAGGAGTTTGGCAGCAGAACAGCACTGGTTGTGGGCAGCACGGGCGTCCTGCCCATGTGCAGGCAGGCTGTGTCACAGCTGTACCTCTAGCACAAGCACATGCTGCTGTCATGGACCCTGGAGTCTTTGCTGGCCCAAGACCGAGATGATGAGTTATGCAGGTGACCCCAAAAGCACACTATGGGCTCATTATCCCCCATCAGCCCAGTGCCTGAATGTGCCCCGAGTGCACCAGAAAAAATACCTCCTACAGAAGTGTTTGAGAGGCCTCTTAAAACTTTTATTGGCGCTATTTTTTGTATCCTTCCACCTGTGGAGCGAGGCATCTTTAGTACATTCAGCCCTCAGCGGGAGAGGAAAATTATAACTGATCCATTTCAGAAACCTCTAAAAGTGACCTAAAATAACTTTTCTATATATAAAAGTGTCATGATTTTAATGTCCATTATCTCATGACCTAGCAGAGCTAGGAAAAGCTCTTTTAGATCATTTTTAGTGGTTTCTAAAATGGATTGGTCACACTTTTCCCCTGCACAGTGGGACTGAGGGTACGAGGACAGCTGGGCTTTAGAGTTGAGGAGGGAAACAAAAATCTGTTTCTGTGCTGGTGTATCCAGAGCTGTTTCATCCTCAAGGACCACTCGTGGTGCTGTCCCCAGCTGAGCAGAAGTGCTGAAGCTGGTCAAGTGACAGCTATTTCCAAAAAGCTAGAGAGACAGAGTTAAATGGATGCAAAGCATGGAGTACTATATGGTGGGAAAACCAGTTCCATCCCTGCCTCTTTTCAGGGATCTGCAGAGATGATGACCCTAGCACCAGCTTTCACTGCTTTGGCAGACCTAGATTTTGCTGGAACATCTCATAGTTTGTGAGCCATGTGCCCAGATGGGATGTGCTCAGCTCTGACCTCAGCTCTGAGCCTTTCTTCACCTCACCCGGAGTTTTTGCAGCGAGGCTGGTTGCAACCCAAGCCTCTGGGAAGCTGCCACAGCCAGGCATTAAACACGCTGGGTTTTCAGAGAGGACATCAGCAGAGCACATGGGAGAAGTGGCTCCCTGCCATGCAAGAGGTTAATAGACAGATTAGAGAGGGCAGGTGCTGTTTGTGGTGAAAGGAAAAGAGCTCTGCTTTTACAGAGTTCAGCAGCTCCATGAGGCAAGGGATGTAAATATTTGCCAGAATTAGGGAGGCTGTGAGCAGGAGCCCAGGGAGGAGTGCCCAAGTGACTCAACGTGTTGTTTGGGCTGTTTGTGGTGTGGGGCAGGTGCTGAGAGCTGGACATTGTCTGAGGGAGGATGGAGAAGGTTGGAGCAGGACACCCCCCACCCAGAAGCACTGCCCAAAACCTCAGGGCAAAAAAAAATCCTTTAATGTTGCTCCCTTGATGGCTTTGTTTTCCTCCGCTGCCTTTCTTGCTCTCACTGTTGGCCTGATGGGCTGGCCCACCTCCAAAGACAGCATTACAGAGTGCTGGATCGATTGGAGCCTGCAATTTTATTTGCTGTCTTTAAGAGCCTTTGATGGGCAGCATGGGCTGTGCCAGCGAGCGCCTTTCCTGGGAGAGGAGGGGAGAGGAACAAGGGGATGTTCTCCGCAGGGAGATAAGGAACCTGCCACCAGCTTGGAGAGGACACCATGGTTGGCTGGGCAAAGAGAGCCCTCCTGATGCAGCAAGGCAGCTGAGAAGGGGCTTGCAGCCCTCTCCTTTGTGGTGCCTGGCAGTGGTGGGCATGTAACCCCTGTGGTGTCATGGTCACAGCCCACTGTGGCTCATTCCACTGGCCTCACACTGTGCCATGAACTTTCTGCCTGTCAGGGTGGAAAGTGGGGTAGCTGCCTGACAACTCCCTCCCGGGATGCCCGTGGCTCTGGGACTGATGGCTCTCTGGAGAGATGCAGGCTGCGGGAGTGTCTGTGTGAGACAGCTTGTGTCTGCCCAGAGAGAGGGCAAAGGCTGGGGTGAGACAGGCTTCATACAGCAGCTTCCCTTCGGCTGCATCTGTCCTTGAACTCTGCAAGAGGAGGCCAGGGATGCGAGGATCATTTTGTCTCCCTTCCCCAGTCTCTCCTTCCACCTCTGTCCTGATAAAAGACACCAGAGGGCAAGAGGTGGAGCATGCTGGACGCAAAAGGTTTGGGCTGCTCCTGGGGACCGGCCTTGAAGCAGAGGGCAGGATTTTCACGGCATTCAGTGCTGTGGAAATGGGGCATTTTCAAGGGCTGCTGCGGAGTGGGGATGGAAGCAGGGTACAGAAGGGGCAGCCCTCCCTCCTCCTCCTCCCAGCCAAAGGAATCTGGAGGAGGGAGCCCGCCCCAGCCTCCTCAGCGGAGGAATTAGCAGAGATCACAGAGAGCCGGATCCGGCGTGATACTGGAGACAATGGAGATAAATTATCCTCAGATGGACTAATTGTGGCGCATAGCAGTGCAGCCTCTTGGGCCGTGCTGGTAGGGCTGGACCCTGCAGGACTCCAGGAATGCTCGAAAAAGCCCCGCCTGCTTCTGCCCGGCTTCCCGGTGACTCCCGGCGACGAGTGGGACAGCTGAGCACAAGCAGCAAGTGGGCGAGTCGCCTGCGGTGGCATCCCCAGCGTCCCCAGCATCCCCAGCGTCCCCAGCATCCCCAGTGTCCCCAGCATCCCCAGTGTCCCCAGCATCCCCAGTGTCCCCAGCATCCCCAAGCAGCGCTGCCAGCCCATCCCGGTTTGCCGGGTGCCGGGCAGGTGCTGTTAGCCCACAGTGCCACCGCGCGGTCACCCGGCACCCAGAGGCTGTCCCCGAACCCCCTTGCACCCCTTCAGCCCCTCCGGGACACCTCCCGGACCCCTCATTACACCCTGCAAAGCGCAACGCTGCCTTTGCTCCCTCCACGCCCAGGGGAGGCAGGGAAAGGGTTAAGGAGCCTGTGGGGAGGAGGAAGAGGATGGGGCTGAGGCAGAGATCAGGCCCTTGTCTCTGGCTTTGCGATTAGCCATTCTGTTTTGATGTGGAGGGTCTGCTTGAATAATTTAACCGGGAGGCTCATTAACCAAGCTCTGGCCTTCGTCTGTCGGCTGAAGGCTGAAATAGCCATTAGGAGGAACATTCGGAGCGGCACAGCCTTCCCTCCCGCCGGCCCCCTCCGTTCCCTCTCCTCCTTGCTCCCTGCTCCCTGACTCCGCTGCACTTGGCTCCCTTCTCAGCTGCCTGCACCCTCTAAGCCCTGCCCCAGGGGCGCCGGGGGTGTGCCACCCCTGTGCCTCAGTTTCCCCTCTGTAGACCATAGCAGACTCCAGTCGTAGCTGGAGCCCGTTCCATCCCCCGAGAAAGCTGTGCCCCCGGGTGTGTGGTGCCAGTGACACCTGGGCTGTGGGACTAAAGAGGTGCTGAGGCTGCCAGGTCTGCTCGCTTTGTTTCTGCTTGGAGAGAAGAGCGTGTCCTGGGATATTCCCAGTGGATGGATGGGGATGAGGGCTAACAAAGGGAAAGAGGGAGCACCACAGGATCAGACAGCCTTTCCAAGGGGAATCCTGGTGCACTTCCAGCCTGGGGAGTGTATTTTATGGTAAGGCACTGTGCCAGGGTCCTGCTCTTAACAATCAATGCAATTGCCTGGGTACCAAGAAGAGTTGACTTTGGTGTCAGGTTAGGTAAGATTTTTACCAACAAGGGCAAAATTTATCAGCCAAAAGGTATTACATCTCATTCTTCGCATCCACTGTCCCTCAGCATTTTGCAGAGTTTTCCTGCCACTCTTGCTGTGCTCCTGCAAAAAACAGTGTGCACTGCACATGTGTCCAGGAAAGCCAAGTACAATGTGAACATTTCAAACACTTCACTCTTCTGCCTCTAACCTCTAGGATCAGCTGATGAGGCCAGAGGAAGGCTGCTCCCACTGGATGCTCTCATCCTGTCTCCTGTTGCCTCTGTGTCTCTTTGGAGGCAGTGCAGCAGAGTCAGGGATGCTCTTCTCCATGCCAAAAGCGTTAACACTGTTAGTCATCCTGCAGAGCTGGATTTTCTCTGCTGCTTTCACATTGTTCCTCCTCATCTTGCCAGTGGTTCTGCTTCCTCCCTTGGGTGACCTCTGATCATTTGGAGGATCATCCCTCAATAAGTTTATCACTCCCCAGGGATGTGGCAGAGAAAGCTGTGAGCAGCGTAGATTAATGGGGTCAAGAGAGCAGCACCTCCTCCTCATCAGCAACATCTCTGTCAGAGCCTTGAAGACAATTTCCCCTGGTACCTGCAAACCATCTCTGTCACTCCATCCCTCATTAGAAGCAGTGAGCTGCCTGAGGAGAAGGTGAGCTTTGCACAGCCCAGCCCAAAGCAAGCATAGAGGACCTCAGCAGAAGACATGGGATAAAGACCCCCAGATACTTCCAGCAGCTGATGAACACAGGCCAGGCTCCCCTTGCAAACCCTCCCCTCCCAATCTGGCAGCAGCTGGGAATGGAGGATCATGCCTTTGCTCAGAACTTGGTGATGACCCCACCTCAGTAGGTAATTACCCTTTCTCTTTCCCTGGCAGCCCCCCCAAAGGAGCCAGTGCTGATGTGCCGGTCCAACAACTACCCGAAGGGTTTCTACTGCAGCTGGCACCTGCCCACTCCTACCTACATCCCCAACACCTTCAACATCTCTGTCATGTAAGTGTCTGGGAAAAAAGGGAGCAGTGGGGTGAGTTTCAGTCCCCTCAGCCTGGAGCAGGTCTCAAGTAGCGCCATGAGGTCCTGGGGCAGTGGGTCTGACCTGTGCTGAGCATGTGGTATCAGTGCCCCAAAAATGGGTGTGGGGAAGGATTTTCTGGGGACATACAAACTGGATGTTTGGGAATGGATGTTTGGGATGCCTTTCAATTTTCCTAGGAGGGACCAGGAAAGTCCCCATCTCACAGGTCTCCTTTCCATGCTTCCCAAGACCATCCTCTCTGCACCAATTGTCTTTAGTGGATGTTATGCCCACTGTTTTTTGGTACATTTGGTGCATCCATGCTCTTTTCTGGTGTGAGCTGGTTGTTGTTGGGCAGCAGCAGTGTTTCTCACCTAGAACTGGCCATGGCATGTCATCATTCCCTACCCTGAGCCTAAGTTCTGGCACAGCCCTTATACAGGCTGATGCTGTGGAGTGTCTTCTGAGGTTTGTGTCACCACAGAAGGGAGACCTTGTTCCTCTCATAGGAGGGCTAGACCCAAACCCACCCCCAGTAGGGTCTCTTCCTTTCCATGGGGCCAGCATGAGGACATTCACTGAAGCCTCAGTGTAGGCTTGGGAGAAAACTTCATACACAAGGGCCCACACAATTCCCTGGCAGGAGGAACGCAGTCGTTCAGCTGCAGCAAGGGCTGGGGACCATTGTCTTAGCAGGGATGCAGAGCTGAACAATCTGCCTCCTTCCTCCAGCAGCTTGGGTGCATCCACAGGTAACACCTCTTCTCATCTCTGCTTTCCAGACATGGCACAAAAGACATGGTTTGTGAGAAGGATGCCGTTCCCAAAAACAGGTGTCACATCAGGTACCTCCAGCTCTTCTCGACAGTGAAGTACAAGGTGACTCTGACAGTCACGAATGCTCTGGGAAAGAACTTCACCACTCTCACCTTTGACGAGTTCGCCATAGGTAAATTCTACAGCAGCAAAGGCCTCTCCAGGGCGGTGTTGGGGTTGGCTTGTGGTGCAGTGTCATCCATTGGAAAGATGCGGCAGGGAAGGGACTGCCTCACCAAGTAGAGATTCTGCCTATCCATGGAGATGGGATCTGAGCCACTCTGGCGTCCTCCCTGTGCCCTTCCCATTCTCAGGGCCCTGCAGGCACCTGAGCATCCTGGGGGAGCCAGGCAGGATGCCCACAGGCAGCCTCCACGCTGGTCACATCAGTGGCCTGGTGTCATGCATGGTCCCACCCCCAGTGGATCCAGATCACCAACAGTTGCTGAGTTCTTCCCTGTCTGGGATGCAGGGAAAGAAGCTGATATGTATTAGGGCAGAGAGCTGTAAAAATTGTGAGCTACAAATGGTGTTGCCATTCTTACAACCTCAGAGTGTTCCTAAAGGAGAGGTTTGGTATTTGTGCTAGAAGCAGAGTCATAGGAATTAGGATTGCAAGAGGAATTAAAATGTCCCATTCTCTTCTCTCCGTTCTTAGTCAGGATAAAGCTCTCCTATAGTCAAGTTCCCTCAGCCCTTACCTAGTATTTTCCTAAAAGCCCTATTCCTTCTTTTGCACCTGTTCACTGCCCTGTCAGGACAGCAGATGCTGTGCAGTGTGGGATGGGGAGCAGCAGACCCTATGGAATGGGCTGTCCATGTCTCAGGCTGTGCCACAGAGACTGGGAAGCATCCATGTCCACACCCACAGCAGAGATACTCCCCTGACTGTGAAGGGTGGGCATGAACTGAGCAATCCAGTGCAAACACAGCAAATCATGGAGCTTTAGCCACCATCCAAAGCTGGATTACAGCTGGTGCTGTGACATCCTCAAAGAACAGGAAAAATAGGAGAGAATGGAGTTCAGGAATACACTGAAAAACAATTTTCTGGTTGCATGTGGCAGTTACTGAACCTGAAAAACAACTAGGTGAATCATTAAAGTGCAGCCAGTGCTTGGTCTTTGCCTTCGATGTGCTACGCATCACAGCATGGAGAAGCTGGAAGTGCTGGAGTGCAAGAAGAGGAGCTCCACTGCTAATCCACCAGATTTTCCCTTTGTACCTCAAATTCTGGAAAATATCGAACAAGGCACTGAACAGCCAACTGTTTGGAGCAGGTACTGTCCTGCTATGTGTCTGCAGCCATGGTCCATACCTGAAGCTTGTGTTCATCAGTGCATCAGGAATGCCAATAACAAGGCAGGGAGCTTATCAGGGAAGTGATGGAATTTCAGTCATTTGGGTGCCTTTAAATGGAAATCGTTGTGTTTGTGGAAGATACACTCCTTAAAAATGAAGGTAACCTCCAGCCTGCATGGCCCAGGACAGCAATTAAAGAACATTTTCCAAGTTCCTTGCATTCCCTCCTCCAGGAGTTCAGGGCACCCGCTTGTAACATCTGCATCCCACCCATGCCCTGCCTAGCTTCCCAAACATCTGGTCCTCCATCCAGCACACAAGGGCAGCTCCCTTGGGGAAGCACACCCTGCTGCAAGCTTGGGGCATCCCAACACCAGCACAAAGCTGGATCCAGCCCAGCAGTTTGAACTCAGCACAGGTCAGAGGAGTGGTGAACAGAGACCAGCACTACCCTAGGCCAGCCCTTAGCATTGACATACTATTTCTGCCTCTTGCACGAGTGCCTGGAAGGGTGCAGGGTGCCTGGACATGTCTCAGCAGTGCTCTGAGAGGTCAGACCACCCAGCATCACCTGGCTCCAGGTTGGCACTTGGGGAAGGGGTGATGGGCTGATGCTGATAGGAGAGGCCATGTCCTGCAGCAGCCCATTCCCATAACTACTTCAGCATCCAGTGGCCTTAAAACCTCCATATTCTGCACAACTTTGAAATTCTCCTCAGGATTTGGTAGGGGTGCCACACATCAGCAGCACAGACAGGGTGGTAACAGAGTGCTGAAGCAAGAAGTCAAAGGCTTAGCAGATCATTACAGCATCTGCAGCTGCTGAACAACAGCTGTCTACCCCAGTGGAACTTCTCCTCATGCCATCCTGGTGTTAAAACAAGTGCACTGCATTGCTACATTTTGCTAGGCTACATTTCCCCAGGTTGCCTGTGGTCCTCACTGAAGCTTCAGTGTCTCTTCCAGCTCTCTTCTCTGCAGCTGCAATTCAGGACTGTCTCCCAGTGTGGGGAGTGCTGGATGTGTGGATCTAGCATCCAGCAGGTTTTCTGGGGATCTCAGCTGGCCTGATGAGCTGTCATCTGGGAGATTTTTCTGGGTTTTGCTTTGCTAGATGACGGGTGGAAAACCTATGGCTCAGGGCAAAGCCACTGCTTCGGCTCAGTGAGAAAATGCTGAGTGAGAACATTGCAACATCTGCACACATCCTGCTAAAATGAAGAGACAGTGTCAGCCAGGACCTGTGTGATGCTTCTCCTGAAATCCCTGGGCTGTGGTTGTCAGAGCCTGCCTTGTGTTTTCCTGGAGAAAAACATCATACCTTCTGCATGAAGGTTAAAGTGCAGCCATGTAGCCCCGATCTCACGCCCTCCTGGGGACACAGCAACCCAGAGCCAAGGAGAGAGCAGTGCAGGGCAGCAGCTCTCTCTCTCTCAGCACCATCTCAGCTGGAAGAAGACCCTCTCCTGGGTCAGACCACCCAGCCAGCCTGGGCAAGCACAAAAAGACCCCTGGGAAGGCATGACCTCCTTTGGTTTTGCTTCTTCACTCCTTTTCCATCCCTGGAGCCCCCAGCAGAAAATCCCTTCCCCAGCTGCTTGGAAGATGGTCTCTAATTGAGTGGAAAATGACTGGTACTTTCTTTTGCTGTCCTGAGCCCCTGCCTTGCTGACAGTCGTGCCGTGCTGGTTATTAGCAGCCAGCTGTGAAGGGTCACTCTGCATTGTCATTTTCAATGATGACTGGAAAATCTTTTCCGGCCCTCTGGCCCCCATCTCCTACCAATGCAGGAGATCCGGACTGCCTTCCTCCTCATCTTGCTCCTGCAAATTGTTTTCATAATTACATCTTCTGCAGAAGTATTGATATTAATGCAGGTGAGTGCAAGGGGGTCCTGCAGAGCCAGACGGACATCAGGGCTCCAGCCCCAGGGAGGAGGAGGTGGAAAAGGGACTGTGGGGAAGAGGATCTGGAGGCAGAGGAAGATGCCAGGGAGGAGTGAGGTGGCTGTGTAAAGAGCTGCCACCTCCTTCGTGATGGCTGGAACAGCATGGGGACATTTTTGGCCCACTAGGATACAACCACACCTTCCTCACTTGTGTTTCAGCCCAAGAGCTGTTTTTTGCATCCCCCAGGAAAGCCAGGGCAGCACCAACACACAGCAACACCGGCATCCTGCCTCAGCATCTTTCTTGTCATATGATCATGGGGAAAAATATGAGAAGATGCACAGCATTAAAAGGAGGGAGGAAGCCTTGGATGGGGCCTTGCAGGTGTGGATACCTTCCTCAAATATGCTGCCCATCCTTTGTGTGACCTTGGGAAGGTCATCTGATCCTTCTGACTCCAGCTCTGGGGCAGTGAAGATGCAGAGCATCCCAGAGATGCTGCATGATACCCATGTCTGTATGAAACTGGGAGTCTTTGAACACAGGTATACAGTTGCCTAAGCAGAAGGTCAGTTCAATTCATACTACTTAGGGAGGCAGAATTAAATTACCTAGACTGACATTTGGCTAAGACATGGAGTTTAATATCCCTCTGCTCATGGAAAATGCCAGGGGATATTTAATGGCCACAAGGGATCCATTTTAGTGCTTGTTGGAGAGACGGGATGCTCCATGCCACAGGGTCTCAGCTGCTTTTCTGAACCACCAGATTCATTTTGAGGCATGTCTGACAACAGCCAGGGGCAATGGATAGCTAAAGACTTGCAGTTAAACATGAACGTGCAGTGCCTTAAGGAGAAGCTGCTCCCTGATGCTCTTCTTGCACTTCAAGCCCTCACTTAGACACTGCAGCCAAAAACCAAGTGGGAAGAGCTGTGAGTAGCCTCCTGGCCAAGTCCCCTTCCCAGGAATGTCTGATGATGCTCCCTCAGCTCTGCAGGATAATATTACATCTGGTTTTATAGCCGCTTAACCAGTACTCAGCCTAATGCCCATCATCCATTATTATTATTACTATTACTGCTTTTATTACGTTACTGCCTGCAGGCCCTCAGTGAGGACAGGGCTCTATTATGCTGGTTGATGTACAGCCAGACAGCCCCTGCCTCACCATGTGCAGGCTGAATGGAGGCAGACAAAGGATGGAGAAGGAGGAGCACTTGTCCCTGTCTGCGGGGTATAAATGACTCCTTCAAGGTCACATAGAAATCAGGAAGCTGGACACAGCCTGTCTCCCCTCAATCCTCATCTGGCCCCTGTGGGACCAGCCCAGGTGTTTCCCATGATGAGCACAGCAGGCTGAGGTCTGTCCTAAGAGACACAGGTTTGTCCTCTCTGGACTGGTCCCCTCTCCTGGCTGTTGTGTCCCCACTGTGTTGGAAGGATGTGGCAGGAACAGTTTTGGCTTTGTGGTTTTGGAGGGGTTGGCTCTGCTGTGCTCTCTACCCTGGGCAGGAGCCCTGTGGATGGAGGCGGGGCACATGAGGAGGTACCAGGGATTTTTGGTTTTCCTGTTAACCTGCAGTGCTGTTTGATGGCTTGTAGCAGCCAGGAACACACACTTGAAGCCAGGGCAGCCTTCCTCTGTGCAGAAGCAACAGTGGCCAACTTTCAGGAGAGGGGCTAGGGGTCACATCCCTGCAAAATGGGCAGGTGACTCCCACCTCAGCATTAGGGCACTTCTTTTTCTGACTTCCTTTAACAGTTGCAGTCGTATTTCTCATTGCTGCCCAAGCCCATTTGCCATGCCCAACTGAATTTAATCATGCCTTCAGGCTGGCATACTAAAAACCAGGCCCCCTGCATTACCCCAGGGAGTATCCACTGCATCCATCCCCAGCCCAGCACTTTCCTTCCCACTTCCTTGCTGCAGAGCTGCAGTTCACAGTCATCTGCATTCGTTCAGCCAAACAGACTTTTGTTTTGCAAACCCATTCTGCTGAGCCAACACTGGATTTATACTTTTCCGTATGTGTTTGGACTCCAAGTCCCTGTCGATGGAAGCTGATGTCCAGCCCCAGCCCTGGGATTCAAAGTGAGCGGAGGAATTGCAGAGCCATCTGGAGTAGCTCAGCTCAGCACAGCCCCAGAAAAGCGTTCCTGCTGCCGAGGATAAAGCTGTAAATGGAAAATTGTGCCCCATCCTGCCACAGAGAGGAGTCTGTGGGAGCTGGGAGGTGGCACTAGGCACCCGTGGTCAGGTTCACCGGTTGACCAGCCACTGCCAGAGCTCTGGGACCATCCTCTGAGGGTGAAGTGACATTGGGAAGGGGGAAGCTGTCCAGCCCTCCTCGCACCCACTGTGACAGAGGGAAGGTGATGAAAGCCAGGGTGGTGGTGAAGATGTTGGTGATAAATGACTGCAGCAGGGCGTGTGCCAGGGTGCTGAGCAAGAGGAGGCTGGGGAGAGAGAGGTAGTAGTGGGCTATGTCTTGGGGAAAACGAGTCCCACCAAGGTAGTTGGGCTGTGGCTTCAATTCAGCACCCTCTCTGCCTCACCTGCAGACAAGAAAGTGTTCTCAAAGCATCACAGGCTGGTTTCTCCTGAGATGAGCAAGAGGTGGCAGTGCAGGGACAGTTGCTGCCATGCCACCATCACTCTGGAGCAGGGGTGGTAGCAAGCAGCTCACATGTGACTCCACTTGCAGCAGACTGGCCACACATCAGCACCTGATCCCATCTGAGTGAAGGAAAGATGCCCCTCACACATAGGGCAGGGCTGCAGGCAGGCTCAGGTGGTGAGGGAGTGGCTCACTCACTCACCACCACCACCTCCTTCCTCTCTCAGGGTAAGCAAAGCCCCTGTGAGGGCATCACTTCCCACCCACAGCAGGGAACCCAGGAGTCAGCATGAAGAAGACTTCTGACTGTAGGACAGGAGCTCTGCCAGGCAGAAGGGAGCTCCCCACAGCCCCACCATCCCTCCTCCATCCTTGGGAGAGGAGTCTGATGCTGACATCTTGACAGGCTTATGCTCAAGGCAGTCAGAGCCTGAGGACCATTGTTCAGTCCAGAAAGGTCAGGAGGGATCCACTTGCCTACGTGTGGACTTGGGAGGGGGTTGAGCACCTTCCAGGACATGAAGACTCATGTGCATTGCTGTTCTTGGAGTGCACAGAGAGCCCCCATCCACCTCTGGCACAGCTGTGTGCCTAGCTGCGTGTGTCCAGCTCCTTCCTGACCATGATTAAAGGATAAGCATGAGCGTACACAAATTTTTTTAGCTTTGCTATTGCAATTGGGAGTTTGAGCTGTCAGGATTTGATCAAACCCTTGGCAAGGAGAAAGGACTGCTCTGCAACAGGCAGCAACATTCATCACGGCCTGTCTGTGATGAGCTTCTGACACTTTGAAAGTAGCTGCAACATCAAAGCACGTTGCGTAGCTCACAGCCAGTTAATATTCACCTGCAATACATGTCAGGTAGCAAGAAAATATCCCCATATCCCAAAAGCAGAGCAGGGCAGTGAGAGTGAGAGAGAGAGCTGGGGTGGAAGGTGACCAGGGCAATCCTTCCCCCTTAGTAAGTATGATGTGCCAATGCTTTGAATCCTCAAAACCCCAGCTCTAAACCCAAGGGCCAAACTCTGCCACATTATTGTGAGGTAAGCAGCCTAGAATGTATGTCAAACTCACAGAAATCAGCAGTTGCAAGGGAAGTGCAAGATTTTGGCTTGGTGGGCTCATCCCAATCCAATTAGCTTTGTGTAGGAGGGATGCTCTCTGCCTTGGCCCAGCTGTTTCCATGTGTCTGCAGTGCTGTCATTCCCTGAATGGTGGTATTTTGATCCAGGACAGCCATACCACTGACCTGGACAACAAAAGGTGATTTGCATCTAATTAGTTTGGGAAAACGATGCATGTTGGCTGCTCCTCTTTGCACATGGTGCAAAGCCCAGACAGCTTTGCCAAGGGGTATAAAGGAAGTATATCACATGCAAACATTTGCCAACCACCCTCTTTTCTTTTCTTCCAGTAAAGCCAGACCCTCCGGAGAGTGTGGTGGCCAAACCCGTGCCAAATAACCCTCGAAGACTGGAGGTGTCATGGCAAAACCCCTCATCGTGGCCTGACCCTGAGTCTTTCCCACTGAAGTTCTTCCTGCGGTATCGGCCTCTCATCCTGGACCAGTGGCAACATGTGAGTGATGCTGCCCTGCCTGGGATGCGAGGGAGAGGGGCAAGCTGGTGACTGGGAACAAGCTGCATTATAAAAAAGCGTTCAGGGACAAAAAAAGATGTATATTTACTGCCCGGGCAACCTGGACCCCGTTCCTCTCCTTCTCTTTCTCGTTGCTTTTCTCCTCCTCTCTATCTTTCTTGTAGCTCACATTCTGCCTACAAATGGCTCTGCAGCCTCTCCCTGCTCTGCGTTTTCATCCTTGGCCCCTATCTACTCTCCATACATATGTTCTTTATAAAACTTGCCAACGAGATGTAAAAGGCATTTAAAGTATAAATGTCACCACATCTAAATGCGCCTCTGCCACATTTAGATTTTGAACTGGAGATAAAATACCGCTCACCATAACTCAGAGCACAGTCACCGAGCAATTGCTGCGATGTTATCGTATTTCTTACTTTTATTTCTTGTTTCCTTAAAAAAAAATTGTCAGTGAAATCCTTGGCAGCCTGGAGGACAGATTTCATTTGTTACTGCAGGAAGATAACAAACAGGATTTGATTTTTTTTTTTTTTTTTTTTTTTTTTTACCCCCTGTGTGCTGCTTGTATGCTCGGGTTGTGTAGGAAAGCATCCTGTGGCTGGAGAGGAGGTGCTGCTACTCTGGCATAGCTCGTCCAGCATCCCTTCTGTGCCCAAGCTGGGCCAGCTGAAAGCCACTTAGGTACTTTGCTTGATAAACAATTGTGCTAAAAAAACACAAAAGTCAAATAAGAGGCAGCACTGGGTCTCTGGAGACCTACATCAAACTGCCAAGTGGGATTTTCTTCCAGCCAGCACTTCCTGGGGAGAGGAATATGTGGGAGAGTGGATGGGAGGCTTTGCTCATGGCTCTGCAAGGTGTCTTGGTCACTTTTTGCATTAGCTTGTGTTTTTTGATGAGGCAGCACCACAGGTTATGTTTCAGATTGCAGCATTTGCTGATGGCTCTGAAAGTTAGAGGGTTTTCCTGCTTGTCTCTTTGCCCTTTGTTTCTTCCCTAGTAGTGGGAGAGCACCTGTGGAGGATCCAGAGAGGTTAGAAGGCATAGGTGGAGTTTGGGTATTAGTTTTCTGTAGGAATATTTTTTTTTTTTCTATTTGGGGCAGAAATGCTCAAGCTGTGTAAAAAGGGGAAGATTTAGTGGAAACTTCCAAACACAACATTTATTTTTTTTTCCCCCAAGGTGTGCAATTGTGGAAAAAGCTGATGGTTTTGCCCTGCCACAGACCAGATGCAGCCAAATCCCCTGGTTTGCACCCAAAAATGGTGGAGTAGTCACTGAGTCACCTCCTACACTCTCAGAGCAGCAGGTTCCTCCATCACTGGGTGTGGGGCACCATAATTGCAGAGTCAAGCCATGGCAGTCCCATCTGGCAGAGCCCTGAGGGGATGGTGTGGCCTCCCCATCAGTGCCCTCAGGCAGGCAGTGATGGTGGGAAATACACCGAGGTGTTGGTGACACTGGTGGCAGGGCCACCCTAGTTGGAAAAGGCAGGTCTTGTGCAGTAAAAACCTAACTTCTTCTATATAAAAATACCCTGAGGTGCAAAGAGTGCTCAAGGTACTAGCTCTCCTGCTGGGTACAAGGATTGCTGGGAAGAGTTCATCTCCCAGCATTTCAGGAAGGTGCAGCAGTGCTGGGTACTGCTTTTAATCAATATCCCCTTGCAAGAGACATGTTCCTCATCACTGACTGATGGAGAAGAGTGTTTGGGGAATAATTTGCTCTGTGAGAAAGTGCAAGCATTCCGCGAGTGAGGTGCCAGCCTTGTTTTCTGACTCCCTTCCCTGCTGGCTGGGTAATGAAAAATCTGATTTGTGGATGATTTGAGGAAAACTGCCACTATTATCACTATAACAGATGAATTATTTGCTAAGCCTAATTCAATCGTTTCCCAAACACCAGAGAAAGGCAGCCCTGCAGCAGCTGGAGCTGCTCTGACCCCAGACCCCATTGGCACATTCTATCTGTTTAGCCCAAATGCAGGTGTTTGTACCTAAAATTAACCCCCACCAATGTCAGCATGCTTGGAGCATGCCCAAGCCTGCCTGCACTCTTTGTTTATCTTATTACTTGTCATTTTGGAGGGTGTCCCTGTTCCCCCAAATTGAGATAGAAAAGGGAAGGACATGGTTTGGTAGGTCCAAGTCTAGCTCATCTATCCCTCTTGGCCTGTGGGGGCTGTGTTGGGTCTCAGCTCAAAGGGGCAAGTGCCCTGGGAAAGGATGAGGTGGTGACACATGCCATGCTTGCAGGAGCGTGTTTTAATTCTCGTGGAGGTGCAGATCTCCTGCCTCAAGCTGCCCCCCATCTTGGCTCTGGCTGTTGGCACAGAGAAGCCCTTGCTTTTTATGCCCACACAACCTGCACACTGACAATGGGCCAGCTTGGAGCTCAGTAGGGAGAGAAGAAGTCCCTGCCAGCGGCCAGGAGGAGATGAGTAACCTCATGTTCTGGCACATCCCTGTCTGCCCAAGGTCCACAGGCTGAGCTGTGCCCCTGCCTCCTCATGGCAGCCCACCTCTACAGCAGCCATGGGTTTTCAGCAGGTACTTGGCAGCCCTGTGGGAAGCCCAGCATCCCTGCAGGAGAAAACCCACAAAGGAGCATCAGAGGCTGCCCAGAGACAGAATATCCGTGCAGGCCCTGCTCACACGTGGTGTTTCTTGGCAGAAGAAGCAGCTCCTCTTTCACCTCTCCACCTCCCGTTATCTTTGCAGGGTCTGATTTATGCACAGCACCTCAGCAGGCAGGACCGAATGAGCACTAATAGGATCAGATGGATGTCGAGCTGTCAAATACCATAGGGCCTGATTCAATCAGTATCTGCTTTCTTCCAGGCTCTTCCTTTCAGGATTTTAATAATGCCAGGGCTTGGCACCAGAAGATGAAGCCATCCATGACGGGAGCAGTGGATCTTATCGAGACCACCACTGTGTGAGCTGGCCATAAATGCAGTTTCCCCTCCTCCAGAGAAAGTCTGGTGATGCCTGGCCCAAGCACCCCACACTGTGAAGCAATCTCTAGGGAGAACACCCTCGTCCCCTTCCCAGCACTTTGCAAATTGGGTTTGAGCCCCAGCGTGCCATTTGCAATCCCTTTCCCCTGCTCAGCAGCACCTTTCCACACAGACCACTTAGCAGCTCTCGTGTTGAGGTTTGCTCTGGGAATTACGGTAACGTGCTCTGGGAATTATTATCCTGGAGGGATGATGATGATGATGATGATGATGAGGATGAGCTTCCACATGGGTATGCAGCTGTTGGGGATGCAGCCGTGTCACATCGTGTCACGTCATGTGGCCAAAGACTCCCCTCCACCTCACCAGCGCTGAGCTCACTCTGAAACTCAAGAAACTTTAAAATCACACTCCTCCCTTTCTGGAAGAGGGGCTGGTGGTTTCTCTGCTGCCAGAAGAGAGATGGATATTTGTAGCCTAAACAGGTTTTTTATTCTCTCCTTTTGGCAAAATCTCCCCTTCTGTCTCCTAAATATAAAACATTAAATGTTTAGGGTATCCTTTATTTTTCTCCCGCTTTTAAGTTTGTAATTCAAGCCAGATTAGCGTGGTTTCCTCTTCTGTTTTATAGCCCCATCCTGGCCCCAAGCGAGCTCTCCTAATGCTCTCAGATGTTCCTCTAATGGCTTACCTAGGCTGGAACTGATAGCCTTTCCTAATGGATTGCTAATAGCCTGTTTCTGGTTTTACAGGCTCCTTCAGTTAACTCGCAGCAGCAGCGATTGCCGCACTCACACATGCGATCTCCCTGCGAGCACATCTGCACGCTCGCCCCTCCGTGCAGGCGGGTGGCCACACACCCTCCTCAGCATCTCTGGGGAGCCATGGACAGCTCTTGCAGCCACTTTGCTCCCTTCCTGTGGCATTTTCTGGAGCAGGATTCGCGTCCCCCCCCCTCCTTTCGCATTTTTTGGAGGGAGATCACGTGCGCTGAGCCCTTGCCAGCTCGATGCACATCCCAGGAATGTGGCGGGGCTCGAGAAGGTATTTCTTATGCAGCGTCAGAGCTGGTGGCCAGACCGAGGGAGGATTTCCTACTGTGGGTTGCCAGCAATTTGCAGATGCCGTCGCGAAGTCTAATTGAACCCATTGGCCGCGCTGACAACATGAAATGTTAACGAACCGTGAGGCGGGCTGCGCCTCAGATCTTGAGATTTGCAGTAAAAGGTCATGAGATATTTAAAGCTAATAATGTGGCTGGGTTCTCTCCTTCCTCTTCTGCGTTGGAAGCATTAGGGGCATGTTCGTGAGCATTTGCGAGGGCTGGAAGCGTCCTTCTCTGGAAGTGCAAGTAGAAGTGCTCCCACCATCACAGGATTTTAGGAATTTGGACAAAAAAACCCAACAAACCCACACAGACATCTGTGCTTGCTCTGATCTGGGAAAATGATGGGGTTTGGGGGACAGGCTTGGAAAGTTTGTCAAATTGCCAAATACTTAGTGTTGGGTTTGTTGGCGCAAGGATGGCATTGTCCTCTGGACTGACCTCCCTCATCAATGTTGGGACTGGTTGCCAGAGCAGGCTCAGGCTTGTCTCCCAGGGCAAAGCAACATTTTTTGGTCAGAGAAGTGAATCTCACATGCTGTCTCGGGAAGTTCCTGCCTCGGAACAGCCTGATACAGCCTGAAAGTGTGAACCAATGCATATATCCTGTCTGTGATGGGCAAGGAGAGGGATGGAGCAAGCTGGGTAAGAAGGCAATTAGTGCCACTGCCTGCCACAGCAGCGTCCCTGCCGGCACGGTGGCAATGTCACTTTGCAGCAGGAGTGCCTCTTTGTGCCCATTCGCATCCCCCTGTGCCTCTGCTGCTTTTCCTGCACTCCCCCTCTTTGCAAGGCAGTCTTGGCAGGGAGGTCACCCTGAGCAAGCTGGGTTACAACTTCACGCCTGGTAGCTTTTATTGCAGCATTTCTCTCCTCCTGGCTGCAAAGTCAGTGATTAAAAAAGAAGGGGGGAAAAATCCAAAGAATTAATAGATGGGAGCAAAAATATGGAGTCTGTAATAGTGTTTCTTGCAGCTCAGCATGG
The DNA here is from genome assembly GCF_049639895.1 of Pseudopodoces humilis. Lineage (NCBI taxonomy): Eukaryota > Metazoa > Chordata > Aves > Passeriformes > Paridae > Pseudopodoces > Pseudopodoces humilis. Next base: position 68,828,083 of record NC_142203.1, on the reverse strand, counting down.
GGCAGGCAGGGCTGGAGCAGAGAGTTTCTCAGAGGAGGGTAGGGGTGGGAAATGCCCAGAAATCACCTTTTCTGGGATAGAGCAGGTTCAGGACCCTTGGCTGGCATTACCTGGGTGCTCTCAGCCCCCTTGGAAACTGCTGGCGACCTAAAAGTACTGAGCAGCTGGCAGCTGTAAAGGTGGCACAGAGCAGCAGGGCACTCATGCGTGCATGTCCCCACCTTCATGCTCCCACAGCTACAAGCAGGTAGGAAGGTGCTAGCAAGCCTAACTTTCCCTGCCCACATGCAGACTGGGCAGGTGTCTGTGCTCTGCCATGCCCATGCACAAGCTGCTTTCACCCCCAGCCCACTGCACCAGCATGGTGGAGGCATCTGCAGGCAGCCTATGCCAGTTCGGGCCATCTTAGAGTTGTTGCTGAGTGCCCTCAGCACCCCTGCACCCATCATCCCCATAGCCACAAGCAAAAGCAACCTCTGACAGCATGTCTGGAGAAAGTTTCCTGTTACCTTGTTTTCCTGTTACAGCCCCTGCTTTCAAAGATGGTCTTTATTTTGAGCCAGAAGGGATCCATTCAGCTGCACCTGGTGTGGCACAGCCCAGGCTGCAGAGGAGCCCTGTGATAGCTCATCCTCCCAAACCCACAGCAGGGCTGGGCTCTGTGCAGCACCACAGCAGCCTTTTGAGGAGGGGGTGACAGCAGAGAGCACAGCTCAGGCCTTGCTGGAGTGGCTTTTCCACTACCCACCTGGCAAAGAATAAGAGGGGGTCATTCATTTTCCCCAACTTTCAGTCATTCCAGAGTCCAGGTAGAAAGTTGTGTCTGGGCTTATACCAACTGATTCTTGCAGCTCTGTGGAAGGAGGAGGTATTAGGGGGTACCTTTGTTAGCAATCACTGTCAGACATATTTGCTCTCCAGGCAAATATATTCCCTTTTTCAAAGGGAAAAAGCAAAATGTTTCTTTTCCACATGGTGTCATCTGTTCTCAAGCTGCACTGGCCGTTTGCAGTGACCCTCCTGAACTTCCCAGTGGTGGGGCAGTTTGCTTGGGGATTACTTCTTCTTTTGGTTTATTCTGTTCCTCAGCACAGGTGGAAACCCTGCTGGGATCCCCCTGCACTCGCAGGGACTGAAGGCACCTGAAACAGCAGCTGTTTGTGTAGCTGAGTCCCTGCAAAGCTCCTTGCAGCCCAGTGGCAGATCTGGGATCTGGCCCATGCTGTGGGGAAAAGTGGTTGTGAAATAGAGCTCACTGGGGTGTCCCCATCCCTATCCAGTTCCAATTTCCCCCATCATCCAGTATAATTCAAGTAGCATCCAGAGGACGAGGCTGCAAGGACGCCAGATGTTTGGCAGAGCCAGGTTATGATCATTCTGTGTGTGCTGTGGGTAGCAAAGGCTGTGTGAGCACATCAACTTCACCTTGCAATAGCCAGGGAGGGTGCTCCTTTTATTCTGGGGAAGACAGACTCATCTAGGCTTGATACAGCACCTGGGACAAAGTGTGTGGTCACTGTCCTGTCACACACACAGACACACTGCAGCCCTGCCTTGGGACAGAGGGATGCCAGTCCTCATCCCCATACTGCTGGTGGAGCACCCCCTCCTCATTCTAGGAGCTGCCCTAAGCAGGAGGTGTCCAGGAATGGAAAACAGAGCCACTGCCACCACAAGGGAGCCAGCAAACACATTTTCATGTGGGATGCAGAAAAGGAGGCATCTGATCCCCCCTTCTCCCCCTGCACCTCCTTTCAACACACACCAGCCCCCTGCCCAGCTGTTGGGGTGGGGATTTCTTCCCTGCCCCACTGCCCCATCCCCTTCTGAAGGCCAGCAGGGCTTCAGACCTGCCCGTGTTCACTCTGTGCACAAGTAATTGCTACCTGGTCACCCTGTACCTGGAGCAGAGCCTGGGTGGGAACAAAGCACAGTGACCTTTTTTACTGCCAGGGCGCCCTGGCAGGGTGGGCTGGGGGCCATGGGAGCAGGGTGAGGGGAGCTCAGAGGGGACAGTGGCTTCCTTAATTCCTGCTGTGCCAAGCACCGAGGCAGGGACATCAGTCTGCAGGCAGGGACTGGAAGGAGGGCATGCACGGGTGTTGGGCTGTGTACGGCTGCTGTGGATGTCCCCAGGCCTTCAGCACATGTGCAGGGGGGACCAGCATGGACAGGGGGAAAGCCAAGTGGTGAGCAGTCCTCCCCTCAGCCTGCCCTAAGTGTCTGTCTCCATCCCATCAGTGTGGCGCTGGCCCATGTGCTCATCCTGGCACTTGGGACTGTGGGTGGGCACTCGGCAGCTCCATAATCTTTCCAAGCAGGAATGTGGGGGTATGTGACCATGGCAGGGTATGGGATCCCAGCCCATGCTGTCCTCAGCAAGCTGTCATCTGAATTACTGGGTTCAAGGGCTTTTATTCATTTCTCTTTCTCTCTCTTTTCTTTTTCTTTCTTTCTTTTTTCCTTTTATTTTATTTTTCTTTACTTTTTCTTTTTCTTTTTTTTTTTTTGCAATGCTAATAGCTCTGCCTTGCACTGGCTACTGATCCCTCATTAATCTGGGCAGCACTTCACAGCCAGTTGGAGTGACTTTTGGCAGGTGCACAAAGGCAGGCAGCCACACACAAACCCCCACCCTGGCCAAAAAAATTACCATGCACAGCCTTCCTCCAGCTTTTGTCTCTGTGTGGCAAGGACATGGATTAAGGAATTTCTCCCTCTGCCTTTGATGCTGTGTGTCCACCCGTACTCCCACAGCCTCTTCAGTGTGTCTTCCCCCAGTTCTGTCTCTCCCTGTCTGTGTCCAGTTGGACCCAATCCCTTTGTGCTTTCCCATTTGTTGTGGCACTTCTGGGCTGGGCCATGAGCACCCACCCAGTGGCTTTCTCCCCACCATGACCAATGCTGGGTATGTCCCTGGCTGCCTGGCTCAGAAGGTCTGCATCCAGAGGTTGTGTGTGTGGGAAGAGATGATACCATCTATGTGTTCTCTTTTTGACTGTGGGGTAAAGCAGAGCTTAGGGCAACATCCTCCCAGGTCCTGCAAGAAGGGACAATCTGGGTCCTGGGGGGACACTCCCCCTGCCCAGGCAAGGCACAGGTTTAACTCTATTGTGCCTGTGACACCCCACCTACACACATTCAACTGCTGATTTTTTGTTGGTGGGAAGAGGCCGGAATTGCTCGCAAGGGAAAGCTGGGATGGATTTTGGGATGCAGAAAATGCTGATGGGAAGGCAGCCCTGCCAGGTCATCAGGACCTAAGTAAGGTTGCCCTGCCTGTATCCTGCTTGGTACAGGTCCCAGGGAGGAGCCAGGGGGTTCAGAGCACGCTGGAAGTCTTGGACAGGGTCATAAGCCCAGCATCTTTCAGAGCCCTGTCCTCATTCTCCAATTCCAAACCGTACCCCAGCCAGCACAGAGCAAGTCAAGTCAGCAGAGTTGGCAGCTCACCCTGTGAGGTTTCATTTCATTTAATTGTCATTAGGAATTAATTTAACTTGATTCCCTTGGCATTGCCATCCACATTGGTGGGTGCCACCAAAGAGCTCCCAAGGTCTGGGTGGCAGAGAGAGCTTCGCTGTGCCACTACAGGGAGGTGGCCTGCCTAGCAGACCAGATGATTCACGACCTGGTGGCTCTCCTGCCTACCCACCCCGAGGTGCCTGGGCTCCCAGTGGCCATGGGGGAGACAAATCAGGCCTGCATCCAGGTGTGCTCCAGATGTGGGGCTCAGGTCAGCTGGCAGGAGCAGCTGGGAGTACAGATCCCAAGGGCTCTGATGTTCTGGGCAGAAGGCTGGAAGTGAGAATAGGGAAGGAAAGGCTTTCACTTGGACAAGAAAGCAAAAATGCCCCTTCCTGTTAGGAATCCCCCAGAGTGACAGGAAAAGCCTGGAGGGGGCTGCAGCTTTCATGCCAAAGGGATTACATCTGTGCTGGGCTGTTGCATGTGCTGCGCAGAAGGAAATGGGCTGGTTCTTTCTCAGGGTGGGTTCCTGCTTTTAAGGTACTCCAGTAAGCTGTGGGGTGATAGCACTGAACATCTGGTGTGCACACCATCCCTTGGGTATGTACAGCCACACTGCCAGGACAGCCTCATCCCACAGGTGCATTGGCCTAGGCCTTCCTTCCTTCCCTCCTTCCTTCCCTCCTTCCTTCCCTCCTTCCTTCCCTCCTTCCTTCCCTCCTTCCTTCCTTCCTTCCTTCCTTCCTTCCTTCCTTCCTTCCTTCCTTCCTTCCTTCCTTCCTTCCTTCCTTCCTTCCTTCCTTCCTTCCTTCCTTCCGCCACTTCCTTCCTTCCTTCCTTCCTTCCTTCCTTCCTTCCTTCCTTCCGCCACTTCCTTCCTTCCGCCACTTCCTTCCTTCCGCCACTTCCTTCCTTCCGCCACTTCCTTCCGCCACTTCCTTCCGCCACTTCCTTCCGCCACTTCCTTCCTTCCGCCACTTCCTTCCGCCACTTCCTTCCTTCCTTCCTTCCTTCCGCCACTTCCTTCCTTCCGCCACTTCCTTCCTTCCGCCACTTCCTTCCTTCCGCCACTTCCTTCCTTCCTTCCGCCACTTCCTTCCTTCCTTCCGCCACTTCCTTCCTTCCGCCACTTCCTTCCTTCCGCCACTTCCTTCCGCCACTTCCTTCCGCCACTTCCTTCCTTCCGCCACTTCCTTCCGCCACTTCCTTCCGCCACTTCCTTCCTTCCTTCCTTCCTTCCGCCACTTCCTTCCTTCCGCCACTTCCTTCCTTCCTTCCGCCACTTCCTTCCTTCCGCCACTTCCTTCCTTCCGCCACTTCCTTCCTTCCTTCCTTCCTTCCTTCCTTCCTTCCTTCCTTCCGCCACTTCCTTCCTTCCGCCACTTCCTTCCTTCCGCCACTTCCTTCCTTCCGCCACTTCCTTCCTTCCGCCACTTCCTTCCTTCCGCCACTTCCTTCCGCCACTTCCTTCCGCCACTTCCTTCCGCCACTTCCTTCCTTCCGCCACTTCCTTCCTTCCGCCACTTCCTTCCGCCACTTCCTTCCTTCCGCCACTTCCTTCCTTCCGCCACTTCCTTCCGCCACTTCTGCCACTTCCGCCACTTCCGCCACTTCCGCCACTTCCGCCACTTCCTTCCGCCACTTCCTTCCGCCACTTCCTTCCGCCACTTCCTTCCGCCACTTCCTTCCTTCCGCCACTTCCTTCCTTCCGCCACTTCCTTCCTTCCTTCCGCCACTTCCTTCCTTCCTCCCTTCCTTCCTTCCGCCACTTCCTTCCGCCACTTCCTTCCGCCACTTCCTTCCTTCCTTCCTTCCTTCCTTCCTTCCGCCACTTCCTTCCTTCCTTCCTTCCGCCACTTCCTTCCTTCCTTCCGCCACTTCCTTCCTTCCTTCCGCCACTTCCTTCCTTCCTTCCGCCACTTCCTTCCGCCACTTCCTTCCTTCCGCCACTTCCTTCCTTCCTTCCTTCCTTCCTTCCTTCCTTCCTTCCTTCCTTCCTTCCTTCCTTCCTTCCTTCCTTCCTTCCTTCCTTCCTTCCTTCCTTCCTTCCTTCCTTCCTTCCGCCACTTCCTTCCTTCCGCCACTTCCTTCCTTCCTTCCGCCACTTCCTTCCTTCCGCCACTTCCTTCCGCCACTTCCTTCCGCCACTTCCTTCCTTCCGCCACTTCCTTCCTTCCTTCCGCCACTTCCTTCCTTCCTTCCGCCACTTCCTTCCGCCACTTCCTTCCGCCACTTCCTTCCGCCACTTCCTTCCGCCACTTCCTTCCGCCACTTCCTTCCTTCCTTCCGCCACTTCCTTCCTTCCGCCACTTCCTTCCTTCCTTCCGCCACTTCCTTCCTTCCTTCCGCCACTTCCTTCCGCCACTTCCTTCCTTCCGCCACTTCCTTCCGCCACTTCCTTCCGCCACTTCCTTCCTTCCGCCACTTCCTTCCTTCCTTCCGCCACTTCCTTCCTTCCTTCCGCCACTTCCTTCCTTCCTTCCGCCACTTCCTTCCTTCCGCCACTTCCTTCCGCCACTTCCTTCCGCCACTTCCTTCCTTCCGCCACTTCCTTCCTTCCGCCACTTCCTTCCTTCCGCCACTTCCTTCCTTCCGCCACTTCCTTCCTTCCTTCCTTCCTTCCCTCCTTCCCTCCTTCCCTCCCTCCTTCCCTCCTTCCTTCCCTCCCAGAAGTTTGTATCTTTCTCCTGTCACTGAGCTGTTGCTGATCCCCAGGACAGTGTGATTCTGTGCCTGACTTTCTCCTGGGTGCCTGGGGAGATTTGGAGGACACCACACGTGTAGCACCATGAAGCTACCCCCACCCACGATGTGATGCTCGAGCCCCTGGCAGATGGGCTGTGTCTGTCCCACACCACCCCTCATCCTGCAGCATTTATTAGAAATGTGTCTGGGCAGGGTGCAGGGCAGACAAGGGGTGCCCTGTGTGCCCCCCATGCCACACACAGTAGCACAGAGGGGGACTCAAGTGGGCAGCAGGTGGGTCCTCAGTCTCAGAGATGGGGAGGAGGGCAGTGTCCCACTTAGCCTCTACCAGATGCTCCTGCCCTGGTCATTTGGATGCTGAGCCCTCCCCCTCTGTCAGCCACATGTTTGCTCACCGGGATCTGTGCCATCGGGGTGCATTTCTGCTGAGCACCTGCATCCCTCTGTCCTGGAGCCAAGCTCCGAATGGAACCGAGATCCCTTGGAGGGTTAAATGGGGTTAAACCATTGCACTTTGCAGCACAAAGGACGGCAGGATCTTCTATGGCTCAGACAGCAGTGACAATGGGACAGAGGGAATAGTTTCTAGGAAAGATGTCTGGACACAACTTGATACTTATCCAAGGGCCCAGCTGGAGGGATGCAAGCCAAAACAGCGGGATGCCAGCAGGCACGGGATCAGACTGGCCATAGGTGTTGCTGGCAGGGAAGCCTCCTCCCAGCACTGTCAGTGGTGCCCTGAAAGCGCGTTGCACGCCCCACCCACTGCCTGCAATATCCAACTCCCAGCTGCCCTAACATGTCCGAGGGAGCCCGCACACACATCTGCTAGTTTCTGGTGACCTCTAGAGGAAGCTGCTCCACTCTGACGCCGTGAATCTGGGAGTGGAACCAAGTCTTTAGACCTTCAGTGTAGCTGCAGCTGGAGCATCTCACTCCCCTTCCATCCCTGCCCCCTTCCATCCCTGTCCTGGGCTTATGCCTCTGCCCACAACGCCCCAGTATTTCCAAAAGTGCTGAAAAAGTCTTGTTAATATCGTTTAGCCAAGCTAAATATACTGATTGCCTTACACCTGCGGGCGGCTCCTCTGACCGCCCTCCCCTCCCCGCTTCTGCCCCCAGGTCGAGCTGTCGGATGGGACATCACACACCATCACGGACGCTTACGCTGGCAAGGAATACATCATCCAGGTGGCAGCCAAAGACAACGACATTGGCACGTGGAGTGACTGGAGTGTGGCTGTTCATGCCACCCCCTGGACAGAGGAGCCCAAGCATCTCACCACGGAGGCCCAGATCACAGGTAAGAGCCCCCTTCCAGTACAAACAGGCTCCATTCAGGAGGAGCCAAGGACTCTGGGCTGAGGGATCTCCTCTTTGGCTCCATGCAAGTTTTGTCCACGGCCAGGGATAGCCCCCAAACACCCCTGGAGCTGCAGCCCTTCACCCTGCACTGTGGCCCTGTCAGAAGGTGCACCCATGGGCTGAAGAATGCTAACTCAGCTCACCTGGGTCCAGCATCCTTTTCACCAGGATACTTGGGGCAGGACAGTGAGGCTGGCCACTGTGTTGTCGTGGTAGTTGTGGTTGTTGTGGTTGTTGTGGTTGTTGTTCCCTAGAGTGCTGTCTTCCTCCAGCCCTCCCTCCCATCTCCAGTCCTATCCCCTCCCACACCTCTGACCCTTCACAATGGCTCAAAGGGATGCCAACTCAAAATAAAAGCCACCAAGTTAACAAGTCTCTGTTTCTAGGAAGGAGCTGGGACTGTGTCCAAATGAGTGTTATCAGCCCACCATTTCCCAGAAAGGATGGAGCAGACCCTGCACTGATTTCCTTGACTGCTATGCAGAGAAACCCCCCCTTTTCAAAACAGCACCTGGTAGAGCACCTGGATATTCAGGCAGCAGCAGGGATTTGCATCCCCCCCACCATTCCCAGGTGGATAAACGCCCACAAGGAGTGCTGGAACACCCTGCAGCAGCACTGCCAGTGTTTTGGTTTTGCTTCTATTCCCACCTGCGTTGTGGTAAACGCAAATGCCCCTTCCAGTGTCACCCTTCCGCACCGTGTGCAGGCACATGTGTGTCCCTCACATGTGTGTTCCTGGCACACACATCCCTGAACGTGCAGCCTGGTGCAGCCGGCAGGGCTGATGTGGGACACTCCAGCTCCAGCACTGAGCCTCACTGTGACACCTCAATAGAATCTGAAAGATGCTGAGACAGACCCTGTGGTCCCCAGTCAGCCCAGACAGTCTGGCCAGGGATGTGTTGGGTCCATCCGGATGTGGCCAAAGCTGCCCCAGCCTGACTGGCCATCCAAGCACTCCCTGCAGTCCTGCAGCCCTCTGCAGGCATAGACAATCCATCTGGTTCAGTACAGAGCAGGACAAACCCTGTGAGCCAGCCCAGCAGATGCAGCCTGACGTGTCTGGCGTGTTCTGTGGGCGGGGGATGCTCTCAGCTGAGCACTAGTGGCTCATTGGAACTTCTTAGGTAAAATTCCTACCGAGCTGGTGCATAAGAGAGTGGTTCAGCTGGTCAGGATGGGGATGAGAAGGAAGCCCAGCTCTGCTTGATGGCAGAAACTTCTCCAAGCAGTAGGTCCACTGTCACAGCCAGGGAAGTCTCATGGATCATTCCAGCCCTCCACCTCAGCCCTAGTGTGGTATAGCACTGAAAAGGGCAATTTGGGGCTGGGTCCTATCCACACCAGCAGGGGAGCAGGGCTGCTCCTGTTGGATGAATCCCAGGGCATCCCAGCTCCCCTCACCATTCACTCTCCTTCCTTGCAGAGACAACAAGCGCTAGCACCTCCTCTTTCATGGCACCACCCACCACCAAGGTCTGTGACAAGGGAGCCGTGGTGGGCAGCGGGGCCATGGCAGTGTGTTGGACAGCTGGACTGGTCGTGGCTGCCTATAGTGTCCTCTTTATTTAGTGAGTATCTCCCCATCAGAGGTGTCAAAGGCAGGAGGTGGGTACTGGGCTGGGGCAGGGATATGGGGACCCTTTGAGCTCTAATGTGGTTGGTAAGTGGATGCTCCAGCCAGACTGTGGGTGAAGGGCATTGAGAACAAGTTGTTCGGGGTTTTTTTCAGCTTTGTAAATGCACCAAGTCTGACTGCTTTTCCAGATGAATATTCAGCTGAAAATGGCCTTTCAAGCAAAGCTGGGAAAATGGTCGGTCTTTGATGTCTTGTTCTCAGCAGCCCTCTCCCATCCTCTCTGCTGATGTTTTTAAGAGGCAAAGAAAACACTTGGAAATCTAAGGCCTTTGCTTAGTGATGAAAGAAAAATTGTCCGAGATCAACAAATTCAGATTGCATCTCAAAAATGTCCTTAATTTGGCTTAGAACAGAGCTAGCAGCCTGGAGAGGTACAAAATGCCCCTCTCCTGTACAGACCAGGGCTGCTGTCTCACGGGTGTCACACTCAAATGCCCTTTTACTGTCCTCATATTGCCCAAGAGCAGGGATGGATCCTGGAAGCAGTGATCACTTTTGGGAGATAAAGGAGATGCCACCCATCCTTTGGTGCCCAAAGAGAAACCCCTTGTGGGCACAAGGTTCTTTGCTGCCCTCTGACAGTGTCACCTCATGTGTGACACTGGTGGTGGCATGCGGCCAGGGGAGGGTGGGCAGGCCCAGCCCTGGGAGGAGGAGGTGGAAATGATGTGTTTGGCTGCGTGGGTGAATTTCCCTTATGGAAAAAGGCCAAATTCCGCCTGGTATGTCCCACCAGTGACTGGGCACAGCTGAGTTTGGTGCAAGACCGTGACCTTTCTGCTCCCTGCTTGCAGATCTCCATCTGTCCATCCACCGCAGCCCAGCGCAGCCGCCTCCCCACCGCCCACCGCCGCCCCCGCCCCGCCGCCCCGCTCCCGGGTTGAGTCTCTTAGCTCTTCGATTTTGCACACATTGAGGACGTATCACGCTTCTCGCCGTCACTTCGGAGGAGGACAGAGCCGCTGCCGTCCCCTGGGGAGCCGCAAAATCCTCTCCCAGCCCGGAGTGAGGAGACACATCTCCGTGCCCCTTTCCTCAGCGAAGTGAAGCGAGCCCGTGCCCCGCGCCGCAGCTGAGGGCCCCACTCATACAGCTAAACCCCCCCACGCCAAAGACGTGCCCGCCGCCCGTGCGGCAGCGCACCGAGAAAAGGGGATATGAAAACGGGGGGGTGGTGAGGGGAATGATGCTCCAAGCTGTGTACCCCCTTGTGGCAAAAGGGGGTCCCCCAAGGACTGGACTCGCTCCCATGAGCTCTCGACCATGTGGCAAAGCTGGAGGGATTCACGGATCGGGGCGGGGGGTTCTTGGTCCCCTCCAAGGGGGTGGTGGAGGGGGGAGCTGGTGGCTTTCACCAGACTGGGGAGCAGGGAACTGGCAGGGTTTTAATGGAACAAAAAAAGGAAGTGAAACACCGATAAAACCCTCCTGCCCCTTGCTGAGCACCTGGGAGAGCTGTCCCTCCACCTCCCCCTCCACAGCACCCTGCAGGAGCCTTCGCCACCTCCAACCCCACCCCAACATCACCCCCAAACTTTTAACCATGTTGGATACAGGGAATCGCCCCCATTGATGTCTTTGTCTCATTCTCCAACAAAAGCAGAATAGCTCTGCTGTTGCCTTTAGAGCTGGAGCCCTGCAGACCTGTGCCCCGCTGTCCCCTGCTGTCCCTGGCTGTCCCCAGATGTCCCCATGCCTGCTCTGCTCTCCTCCCTCTCCTGCCCGAAGTCCTGTTTTGTAAAGACACCTCCTCTTGGCCCTGCCTGGACCCAAGCGCAGTATTTAATACCGTACGTCCTAGTATTCCCACTGTTGACATGCTGTATTTGAATTTTTTATAGATGTATATATATAAAAAAAAAAAAGAATCAAAAAAAAAGTAATAGAGGGGATAAAACTAAGCTCACAGAGACAACGCACACACGCACACACTCACACGCACCAGGAGAGACTGTCTTCATTAAATGTTCATTTCATGATGACTGGCGGCTCTGGGTGCTATTTCCCTTCCATCTGGAGAGGCTGTTTTTGGCTGCCTGTTTCTGTGCATGGTGCTGGCTGAGTTGGGGAAGACGTGGGAGCAGCATTCAGGGGGGACACACACACAACCTGAAGCCAGCTCTGGCCTTTGAGACCATAGCACCATCTCCCCAGAGGGGTGGGAGACCCAAAAGCTGGCCTTGAGCACATCCTGAGAAGGTGCAAGAGGGATGCCCAGCCGCTCCTGGTGAGGAAAGGAGGTGGTTGTCACCACCCCATATGACACCCGTGCTGTGACACATCTCCCCATTCACAGGCCTCGTGTGTCCCCAAACTCTGGCTGCACCCTGACATCTCTCGGGCAGGCAGGGGGATGGAGACCTGCCTGTGCCCCAGCCTGGAGGCTGCAGGTGGCACGTAGTCACAACTAATGCACTTCCCATGTCTGATTAATAATTTCATGTTAGGAAAATGTCACTGGCCCAGATGCTCTGAATTAAACTTCTGTCAGGGCAGGGCTCCCAGGCACCCAGTGTGGTGCAGCAAAGTACATTGCTAGAGTCTGTCCTTTCCCCATGTGCCTTGCTTGTGAGCACCCCCTGGAGCAGGGATGCCATCAAGCAATGCCTAGGGGGAAAAGCTCCATTTTTCAGAAAATTGCCTCTCCGGTGCCCCAGCTAAGTCTCTACCAGCAGGGAGATGTGTGTGTGGCTGGCTGGATGCACACATGCGTGGGGTGGATGGAAGGAAAGAAAGGATGGAGGTGAAGGAGCCACAGCCTCACCTCTGCAAAGCCTGAAGGCAGCACCAAGCTGGTCACTTGCTCCCACCAGGCACGTGCTGTGATTTGAACAATGTTGGGTCTTTGCTTAGGGAAGAGTTCCATCAGATGCAGACCTGTCTCTGCCTCGGCCATGCCGGCGGCAGCGCTGACTTGGTTCACTGGTTAATGTTCCATTACCAGACAACATGCCTCCGTCATTTATTAATGTTTCATTAGTGTTAAAAACATCTGGTAATTAATTATGCACTAATTATGGATTCACAGTGCTAAAAGCTGGGGTAATCTACCATAGCAGATGGCTCTTTGGGGCAGGGGGAAGGGACAGCTCTTAGCAGAGATGAAAATGTCAGGCCCAGCCCTTGCCAGGGGGAATCATCCCAGACAGACTGATTGCCTTCATCTCCTCCCAGGACTTCCATAGCTGGTCCAGAGGTATGCTGTCTCAGGTTATTAAGCAGAAGAAACCTGTCCCTCTCAAGCTGTTTCAGGGACCAAGGGAGTGGTGCTTCCACTGCTCAGGGCAGCTGTGTGAGAAGCCATCTGAGAACAGAGGCTTTCACACAGAGCCACAGGCATCATCCAGCACCTGGAGTTGGTACTCGGCTTTCCACTGGCTCTGGGATGCCGTTTGTCAGCCCCACTGTGGTGCCTGGCCACGTTAAGCAGCAGTCTATAAAGCAAGGGGTGTCGTAAAAAGCCCACTCATTAAGTGCCCCAGGAATATTATGTACAGATGTGCAGAGATGTTTCAAACTGGGGAAGGTCCCAGGGGAGCATCCCTGCCAAGCAGAAAATCCATCCACTTAGCAGTTTAAATCCATACAGGAAGAAAGAGGGAATTACAATGCTCAGAGAGACCTGTGCATCACATAACCTGAAATCCAATACCTCACCCGGGTGCAGTGGGTCCCTGCATCTTCCCAGCTCATATGTGGCAGTAAATCCTACCTTAGGTGTTGTTTTGGACTGTTGCTGATGTGAGAGCAACCTTGCACGGAGCTCCCCAAGCTCTGCAACAGGGATCAGCTGGAAAGCAGGAGCTATTTCCTGGACTTGAAGCCTTGGAGGAAGTAGAAACCACCACTTTCCACCCTCCATGCTTGAGCAAAGGGGGCTGAACAGTGGAATGGGCCCGAATAACTACACCTCCTGCATCCTTACTTTGGCAGCTGCTAGAAGAGACCTCATTCTCCCTGACCCAATAGTCAGAAAATCTACCTGCTCACATACCAGCCTCCAGGAGCCTGGATTTCCCAGGGCATAACAAACAGCTTATTTATCACAAATTAGGCTGACAGGAGTGCACTGCGTAGCCTGTGATGGGGTGATATGCTTTGGTGGATGAAGGAGGAGCAGTGAGTACTGTGTTGTGAGTTCAGCTCTGCCACAGTCTGGCACAGTCACAGGTGAGAATGGGGAATGAAAGCAGGCTCAGCTGTTGAGAAAGCACACCCATAGCTGCACTGCCAGTCCACTTGAGAGCCTGCTGGACTGGGTGGAAATGCCAGGTGGGTTCTTTTGAGCCACTTGGCAGAGGAGAGCTGCTCCTTTTTTGTACAGGGGCAAACTGGTCCTCCAGGGGCAGATACCCCACTCCATCACAGCAAATGGGACAAGTGTCAGGTGGAGGTGAAAGCAGCAGGAGCTGGTGGAAAGGCCGTCCCTGGGATGAAAGCATGAAGAGCAGCTTCTATGAGGGATGAGACTGTAAACAGTCAGCTTGACTTGGAGAAGCTCAGACTCTCCCAGTCCTCAACCTGCAGTAGTGTCAAGTCCAGCAAGTACAAGAGCCCAGCCCAAAGCACAGTATTGATTCAGAAAAAGCTTATGACTCCTGTACACTGGATGGCTTTGGTAGATTATGGCCTTCCTCCCAGGGCTTTCTTCCTCAGTGGCAGGAGGGGTAGATCAGGCAACAAGGTCCCACCAAGAGGAAAGTTTCTTCTCTGACCTCTTTGGTTCAGGAATGAGCCCAGGAGCTTTGAATCAATCAGCCACCACCACAGAGAGAAGCAGATGGAGCTGCAGATGCAGACCCTGGAGGTAAAAATAGCCTTGGGCACCCTCACAATGCTGTAAGGCAGAGGTTTGTAGCAACAAGAGGTGACAGATGGTCACAACATACCACAAATGACAGTCTTGGACCATCTTATTTGTTGGTGGCTCCAGACAAGGACTTGACTCACCTCCAGAAGACACTGCCTGTTGTTCGAAAAGCCTCTAAGCAGTGATGCTCTTCTTCTTTGTGTCCATCCTGACTGGCTCGGTGTCTGTCCTGGCATTGTGTCCCTGGTTTCCAGACACTTCTGCCTGCAGCCTCATACCCTCCCTCCCAGCTAGACCAGCCCTGAAACCTCCTCACTGCCCAGATGGGCAGCTCCCACTGCTGTTTTCCCATCTCCCACACTGCCCCAGTGCTACAACCTCCCTGTTTACCTCCAGTCTGCCCCAGCCCTCTCCCTGATCTGGCCAGGGTGACCCACAGGGATTATGTGCTCACAGCATCCCAAACCTCCCCACACACAGACACAGCAGCCAAGCACAGCCCACCCAGCTCAGCTGCAGCTTGGAGACCAGACCACACCAGGGTCCTCTAATAAGCAATTGACTCTTTTTTTCCTCCCTTTCAAGAAAAAGCCAAGCATTAATTTGGCTTCTGCCACTCTGTTTATCTAATAGCATCGCTGATTGATTGTCTTATTTATAACCCAGATCCGGTGTCTGGGCTGCTCGTGGAGACGGAGTGATTGATGGAAAGAAGACAGCCAGAAAGGGACTTAATGGAGCCATGTGGCTGAGCAGCAGAGTAGTGGCTTAGGCATGAAATGAAAAGTGTCTCCCACAAGTCTGGGCTCCTCTCCTCCTTTCCTGCGTGGTTCCCAGGAAAGCTGCTAAGTGCTGGGAGAGAGCAGCATGCTCCCTACGCTCTGCCAAAAGCAATCAGGGACCATACTCAGGTCTCCTCCAGCAGCCTGGCCAAGGGGACACAGCCAGCAGGGACTTGGACTGCTTCCTGAGAAGGCGTCATACAGTCTCTGGGAAGGTTTCCCCCCTCCAGGATGGAAGGCATGGTTGAAAGGTGTGAGACAGCCTGAACCCTGCCCAGCCACCAGCCTGCTGTCAGGATGCCTGTCCTGCCAGCTGGAAATCAGGTCCCTGCATAAACACATGGTGGGGAGAGAAGCTTTTCCAGTGCCCTCCTACAGGCTGGCAGCATCTTCCAGAGGTCTCAGTTTTGTCCAAAGCTGGACTGAGATAATTCTACATCTCTAAGGAGTTTCTCTGTTTCTCACACCCAATGGTCACAAACCCCAGCAGAGTTACCAGCCCACATGTGAATTACCCCATGGAGACAATCACTGCCATAGAGCCCCAACAAGTGGGGAAGAAGATCCAGTCCCAGGAGGTGACATGCCACCATTCAGGGTCATGCTGTGGATGTGTGACAGCCTGGATATGTCCCAAACCTCCAGCATGCAAATTCACCCCAGAGCAACCTGTCCCCAGCTGCAGGATTGATTTGTGGTCAGGATATGGCTGACAACTCCAAGTCCCCAGGAAGGCATTTGGCTTTGATCTGAGCCAGAGCTAAACCCTCCTCTTGTCCATAAAGATCAGTTTGGGAAGAAAAAAACAACATACTGGTTCAGTCAAAATATTTCATTGCTGTTTAATGGTCTTTATTTCATGTCTGATTATAACAGATAATCTAATATGAGCCTCAAGCAAAGCCAAACACAGTTGTTTCATTATGAAGGACCCCATCAGCCAGCTTTGACGTGGCCAAACCCCACTCCATTCCTTTGTTTTTCTTCCTTTATTTTTTCCCCCACATCTGAGATTTGAGGAAAACCAAAGCAACTTCATGAATACTTCTGTTTCAGTGGACTGAAAGAAACCATCCAAGAGACAGGTCTCCAGTACTGGACAAATTGTTGCTCCCAACACCAGTGCTTGGCAAACACCGTCCAATGCCTTATGCTGGTTTTATTGCTCCCAGGAGAAACCTCTCTTTGGAAAGTCCCCCCTGGACCAGCAGACATGGGCAGGTGATGAACACTCCCTTTGGCAGGAGTGTTCCCAGTCATGGTGGTCCCTCTCTGGGTGATGCCACTATCACCTCACCATGTGTCCAGGGCTGTGAGGAAAAGGGACCAGGACAGGACAATCCTTGCAGAATGCTGGAAGATGGAGGGGCCCCTGAGCAGTGGGAGCGGAAATGGCCTTTGATGTGGAAGCTCTCCTTTCGCAAACACAATGAGTTGCAGAGAAGTTTTATAAACATGGCTATTGTTGCTCCATCCCTTTGGTGGGAACAGATGGTCCGAGTGCTCTGTTCAGCCCCCCTTCCCTCCCCTCACTCCCTATCCCCATTAATAAAGCCCCAGCAAGTCCAGCACCGCTAAGGTTTTCCCAAGGGGGATCAATAAATAAATGTAATAACAACAAAGGGGCCCATGCAGACGAGATTGGGTTACAAAGAGGCCTCGGCCCCCCTCCTCCTTTCCGGGTGAGAGTCACTGCATGCAGGCACTCTGGCCAGTTCAAGGAGAGGTTCCTCCATCCCCACTGTCTGTGGGAAGCGGGAACAGGATCTTCCCACTGAAAGAGCCAGGCAGCGCCCTGCAGCCATGGATGGCAGCGTGTGACCTTGGTGGTCACCTTGCAGCCTTAGCCATGGGACATTAATGACATGTGGCTGCCAGATCCCACCTTTGGAAGTCACCTGAGGTAGCTGTGGGAACAGGTTCAGACACTGACCCTGGCTGTGCAGCAGGCAAGTGCCTTCTTCTAAGATTTCCTAGCCAAGAGGTTGCTCCATGTCCTTTCCCAGCAGGATCCCATCCGAGACAGTGCACTTGGGAGCAGGCATCATGGCTTCACCTGGGCTCACTTTTTGCCTTGCTCTTGCCTGATGAAAGACCAGGCAGTCTGGCCAGCTGGAAAGCGTTGGTGACTCTGACCTGCTCCTCAGTGGTGTGGTGGGGTTTAATGCAGGTTAGCTGGGACTAAATCAGGGCAGAGCAGTTTGCAGACAGGGTTTTCCTGTGGAAACTACCAGAATGCTGCCCGTGAGACTGCAGGGTAGGAGAACAACTTCTCCAGGAGCATCAGTGTGGTTTGAAGGTGGCCACAGCATCTCATCTGACTCTGGATGGTGGAGCAGTCACATGGAAGCACTCCATTGAGGGGTCTCTCTGTTGGGGAAGGAGGAGACCACCACCACAAAGCTTTCCAGGAACTCATCTACTGAGGAAGGGCCGAAGGCTGGAGTAATCCCATGATCAAGGCCCGGAGAGGACTTTGGTGGTGTCCTCTGGACATGCAAGAGGAACGGAGCAGAGGGTTTGACAAGAGCTGACTCTGAGCCCTGCTGTTAGCACCCAGCCCCTTCGCTGTTAGCTGCCATTGTCTAACCTCCTCCCCAGCTGGTCCCTGCCACTCAGAGGTGATGGGATGCTGGTTTTATCTGTGCAGGACTCCTGCAGCTGGGGGTCTGTGGGATGAAACGTGTTCCACACACGCACATGCACGCACTGCCGCCTCCTCTCTGAGCCGCCCTGGGAGTCCCTGCCTCCCCCCAACCCCTCGCTCATAAAAGAATTAGAACTCTCGATATCATCTCTCACAAACGTGGATTTGAGGCCTCGTCAGTCACCAGACACGTCCCACAATCTGCACTGGTTCCAGACAGCTGGAGGGGTTTGCTGGAGGACCAGAATGACTTCATGCCTTCTCCCACGTTCCGGGGGTTACCCAAAGTGCTTGGTGCGGAGAGAGGAGCTGGGGGCCAGGAGCACACAGCCCCATCCTCACCATGCTGCCACCATGCCATGCCCTGGACCTAACAGGGTGGGTGCTGGCCTGGGGAGTGACTGATAGCAAAACTCTCCCAGGGTGCAGAGGCTCTCCCTGTGGGCGCAAGCAAGGCAGCTGGCCTGGGCTCCGGTGCCGGAGAGGTTTATGAGGGCTGACCCCTTGCACCGAGCGCCTGGGGCAGGATAAATCCCACTCCGCCTAGGAGTGCAGGTGCATGAGGCTGCTGGGGAGGGGAGAGGGCTACAGATGCATGGGGGATCCAGCAAGGGGGAGCTGGGGCCGGACTCAAGCTGTGTGCTGCTTTGGGTCCATCCCAGCGATGGGAATGGTCCCCTAGCCTGCTCCAGAGCCTGCTGCACTGCTCTGTGGGTGCTCTGGGTAGGGCTGCCCACACACAGCCTGCCATGGTGACACTCAGGGGTGCAGGAAGACTTGTACCATGCCAGTAGATGTGCTGCAGGATGTCCAGAGCAGACTCATGGCATTGTGGGTACCCCCACAGCATCCCCTGGGTACCCCAGGTGTTTGGAACATGGATCCATAGCTTTCTGCCTCACATTCACCCCTGGTTTAAATCCTATCCAGGACTTCCTAGCTATTGAAATGAAGGCAACAGGAGATCACCTGTTAGGTGCCTATTAGGCCTGATGGCTCAGCCATGGTGGCATGAAAGATGCTGTGCCAAAGGCCTCAAGAGAGGATACTGGTGATGTCCCCAGCCACAGGGTTCTCCTGACCTTCCCATAATACTGAGAAATGCTTGAGGCCTACATTGGAAAATGTACCTGGGATCAAAATAGCCCTCAGTTCTATAAGAACCACCCTGGGATGTGGGGAACATCTTATGCAGGGCTGACAGCGAGCTCTGCAAGAGGCAAAGGGATTTCAGCTCATAGCCCACCTCCCCTATTTCATCTAGCACTGATCTGAATCCTAGCCAGGCAGGGGGTTGGGAAGTTGGAGTGAATTATAATCATCTTTTGAAAAAAAAAATAACACAAAGCAGGTGGCTGAGCTCAAAGGTGGATAAATGCCCACAGAGCACCTGACTGAAGCCAAGCACAAGCTTAACTTCGGACTCTTTGAAGTCAGCACATCCTCATGCTTTCTCTCGGTTTGGGGCTTAAGCCCTCCATGTGTGCCTTCTTCCAGTGTTTGGGTAATTTATAGACATGTGGGGCTGTTCAGAAGACTTCTCTGTGAACCTCTTGCATCAACCCAGCCCAGCTGTCTGGGTCATGTTTGCCTCTCATCAACAGCTCAGCAGAAGCACTGTACAATATGAATCAACACCAAGAGTAAATGCTAAGACTTGGTATCCCACTCACAAACCACACGTCTCAGGCATGCCATCCCCTGCTGCATGGCTATCTTACCCCACCTGACAGGCAGCCCATTGACTAACAGATGTGCACACTGTTTAATTACAGCACAGTGAATCCACTTAGTGCTGTTTTGTTAGATATCTTGTCTATTGGAGGAGCTCGAGCGGTACTCACTCAGCTCAGCAGCCCAAGTCTCTGGATTTTCAGGCCCTTAATATTCACTCTGATCTGTTCATAAGTTATTCATGGGGAGTGGGAAATGCCTTACAAGAGAACTCACTCCAAACTGCGAGTGCTTCTGAAGCACCTCGCAATCTGCTTGCACAGGGAAAGGAGGGGAAAGTAATGAATAAATGATTGTTTACAAATTATTTACTTGTCTCCACTAATTTCCACACTGTTTATCTGGCAGCATGCTGAAGTCAGGAACAGTTAGAGAAGACTTCATCCTGGTGTATGAGTGGATGGAAGCTGAGCAACATGGGGAGAAAAGAAGCCAATGCAGCAGAAGAGCAAGGAGCCAGAATTGACAAGTGAGACTGCTATTGAGTGCAGTCCTGCTTGGTCTTCACATTCCAACAGAAATTGTTGTGCAGGGCTGTATTTCTGTAATAACTTCCTAGGATGCCTGGAGTCAAGTCCAGGGCCATCCAGGCTGCTGAGGGTTCTAAAGTCCTTAAGAGGACTACACTCTGCAGAAGATGACCAGGCCTTGCTAGGAGTTCACTGTCTATTCCCAGGGAACCGGGACTTCGTAGGAAAAACCAGGAAAAGGACCTTGTTGTGAACTATGCAGCAGAGTATGACCTGCCAGAAAGGTTGAGCTGTTCTGGTATCAATGGGGTAAGGTCTGTGGATGTAGGAATGGTGATGCTTACAGCCCATGGCATGTTGCCCCAAAATTCAGATGGGAACTCTACCTTGCAGCAAAATCACCCCAGCAGATCATGGCCACCTAAGGCAGGCAACAGAATGAGCCTGTCTTCCTACTTAAAGCCATTTTAGGCTTCTCAGTCCCATTTCAAGCTAATTTCTCACAGTAAACCAGAGACAAAAAAAATCACAGTGAAGAGGAATGGGCACCAGTAAAATCAATGTGTGTGTGTGTGTGTGTGTGTGTGTGTGTGTGTGTGTATGTGTGTGTGTGTGTGTGTGTTTCATTTGGGGAAGAAAAGAGCAATCTGGCTATGTCAGAAGAGCAGGACAAGCTGGGAACTGGTCAGTCTCAGCTGGGTTGATGTGCCTTCCAGACTTCCCCATGGTTCATTGCCCTCCTGTTGCTGAAGGGTTTGTGAATTCCCTTTGGCTGAGCATTCAGATCCTTTATCCTTTCACACAAGGTACTGGAGCATCCTGGGAAACACAGCTATGGAAGGAGGCACAAGATGCTTGCAGGATGGAGGGGGAAATGAGTCCTGAAGCTTGAACCAGGACTGTCACCAACTTCTGGCACAGCTCAGGTGAGGGCTCAGGACTTGGATAATGTAGTTGCACAGCGTGTGATTGACTCACCCTGCAGGACAGTGACTCACAGGAGACAGAGTGACACTGTGTATGAGGGACTGATGAGGTTCACAGAAAGGACAGGTGAAGTCAAATTACCCAGCTACAGGCTGCTTTCATTAGCCAGCATGAAAATATGTACAAGATGGGATAGACTCCTGCCAGCAAGACCCACGAGCAGCCTGTCCCCAGTGCTCAGAGCTGTCTGCTCCTTGACCATACCCTTGGGACAGACAGCAGTGTCCAAGTCCTCAGGCTGCAGGAGATTGAACAGGGCTGCAGGTACACCAGGGATAGAGGGGGGATTTCGGATGTTCTCACCTGTAGCATGGAGAGAGAGAGCAGTCTGCAGACTGTGGGACACCTTTGGGACCTTGTCTCTTCCCTGCCTGGTCTCAGCTACCCCTCACTCCCTCCCACCACCCCTCAAACTCCTCCATGCCCCAAACTGCTTGGTACTGACCCTGCTCCCTGCAGCCTTCCAGCTCATCAGTCCCTGCGAGCAGCCTGTAAATCATCCTTGTACACATATCTCCCTTGGTCTTGGGGAGAGGGAATTTATCCCCCTGGCTCAGCTGTCAGAGACCTCCAGCTGCCAGAAGTGATCAGCATGCTCTTAATTCATTGCAAAAGGGTGCAGGGCTCCAGTGAAGGCTCCCATGCCTGCTTCCCTGCCAATCCTTTGCTGCATGCTTGCACCCCAGCCATGGAAACTTTCTAGGAAAATTTCCCAGCATGATTTAATTGCTGTGCTCTTGAGTGAGGGCACATGAACCTGGTCAGGAAGCAGAGAGGCAGGAGGGGACTGCAGGCAGGACATGCAGCTTGGAAGTTCCAGGCATGCTCCAAGTGGTATCTTCATGGTGGAGACTCTCCCAACTCCCTGGAGAGTCCTGAAGCATCCAGAGCAACAGACAGCAGGTAGACAATTCAGGATTGCTCTAACCCTTGTCAAGTCCATCACAGAAACATGAGCAGCACATCCAGATGCAAAGATCTGGTTCTGCAGCCCTTCTTGTCATTGACCTGAGGAAATCGTGCAGCCAAGGAGGCAGGAGGGAGAAAGATGTGGAAATGCCTGTAGGTCCCTTGCCCCATGCATGGATCCAGCAGGGATGGGCTCACACCTGGGTGAGCTGACTGGGAGCTGGCAGCAGTTCACTCACTCACACCACTCTGCTGATGTCCCTCCAAAGCCTCCCCTCCAGAGTCTGGATCTCTGGTGTGAGATGAACACTGAGCAAATACCCCTGTTTTCCTGCCACAATTACCCTCTTTAACTTTTCAACTTATCACCTGCGCAGAGGTTTATAAAATTTTAAAGCTAATGGTGTCTCCAGTAATGATACTGCAGATGTACAAGCTGCATCCTGGGATGAATAAATTATAGGAGGCCGAGTAAATTGCAATGGGAAGGACAGCAGCTGCAGGATGGAAACAGATGGCTTCACTGTGCACCAAAGCTTGGTCTCAGTGCAGGGTATGTTCCCAGGGCTGGCCCTTTTGTGGTGGCCCTGAAGAACACCTGGGCACACCTGAGGCTGCACATCCCTGGAGCATCAGCAAATGCTGTAGCCAGCATGGGGGTCTGTGCAGCTAGTTGAGTGCTGCTTGGGACTGGGGCTACAGTGGCAGTCTGTGGGTCAGTAGAAGGAGAGTAGGAGACCTCTTCCTTCTGCTGCTCACTGGGTTTTCACACAGGAGGAGCTCACAGCCTCCAGGAGCTGACTTGAAGGCTTTCTTCAGAGGAGGTGGCTTGTGGCTTAATTTACTGCTACATTTCTCTCAGAAAAGCCTTTTCTGCCTTTCTCCACCACTGCACATGCACACAGACAGTTTGAAGAGCAGGGTGGCTCATCCTATTTCTCTGCCCTTTGGCACGAGGCATGCAGGTGTACAAGGTGTACGGTGAGGATGCATATGGGGTTCTGCCTCAGGTGCATCTTTATGTCCTGTTGATGTGACCAAAGGGACCACCAGAGATCAGTGCTTGGTGTCCTTCACACTGAGGGTCAGCACTGCCCCACCTGAACTCAGTGCCACATTTCCTGAGCTGTGGTTCCAGAAAAGCTGCCAGCACACTTGTCACATTCAACAGGGTGACAGGACAGAGCTGTCTCTGTCAGGTTAACAAAGCAGCTGTGATTCCCACCTCAATTGAAGTTGCATATTCCCTGGCTGCCTCAGTGTTCACCTTTCCCTGGGCCCAGGTTCACATCCCAAACACATCTTGAGAAAGGTAACTCCTGTCAGGGCATGTTCAGGGCTCCCCCAAAAGCTGCTGCAATCATGGCCTCAGATATTAACAAGCTTGGGCTGACCCTCACTACAGGACTGAGGTTTCAGCCATGTCTGCTGTCCCCCCTGATTTGTTGCTGGAAAAGCTCAGTTGATTTGAAGGGATGCAGAGTAGGACAGAAGTGGCAGAAGAGCCAGAGACACACAGACAGGCAGTCCCTAAGTCACTCTGTTCCCTGCTTCTCCTTGTGGGAACAGCATCCTCTGGCCCAAGGGATACACTGTGGAGCCTACCTCTGTCATAGAGATCCCAGTGAGGCTGATTGAAAGTGGAGGTTTTGCTCCCAGAACTGCCAATGCCACCAGAGGTTCTCTGACAAAAATAAAGATCTTCAGTATGCAACCAGCCAGCATGGCTCTGTCTGTGAGGGATCCAGTGCTCATGAAAACCCTCACCCTACATGCATGGAGTCCAACCAGCCTCACCTGTTCTGCATGGTGGCTGCACCACAATACTCCATCCTGCCCCTCAAAGGTGTCCCTGGTTGGGAATGTGCAGGACCCTCCTCTGATCCTGATGCAGGAGTGGCAGGAATTCCAGAGGATCATGCTGCCAACCTAAAAGGCCATGACAGGCTGGAGATAGGTGCCAACAGGAACTTTATGGTGTTCAGCAAGGAGAAGCGCCAAGTCCTGCATCTGGGGAGAAACAACCCCATGCACTGATGATGCTGAGGGCTGCTCAGATGGAAAGAGCTGGAGATCCTGGTGGACACTGAGCTGAATACTGGCCAGCAGTGTGCCCTTGTTGAAAAAGCCTTATCCTGGGTTAGATTTCTTCCTGGTGGGAAAGTGCTGGCAGCAGGTCAAGGGAGAAGATGATTTGCACTACACAGCAGTGGTGAGGACACAGCTGGAACTCTGTATGCAGTTCTGGAATCTCAGCAGAAGGCAGATATAGGCATACTGGAGAGTCAAATAAAGGGCCACGAGATGATGAAGGGATTGGATCATCTCTCCTGTGGTGAAAAGATGGGAGAGACTTGTCCAGTGACAAGATAAGAGGCAATGGACATGAACCAGAATATAGGACACACTCTTTCATTGTCCAAGTGACCAGCCACAGGAGTAGATTGACCAAGGAGGCTGTGGATTACCATCTTTGGACATATTCAAAGGCCTCCTGGATGAGCTCTACTAGGCCATGCTTAAACAAATTTTAGCTCTGGAAGTCCCTGCAAACATCTGCCATTCTGGGATTCTGTGAGCAACTTTGCAGACATTACAAAGTTTGCATTTCATTATGACTTTTACATGCATTACAACTTTTGCATAGTATTGTATACAACTGCAGGTTGGAGGCTGACAGTGCTACACTCAGTTACCCAGCCAGGAGAAGTTGGGCACTTCTGGAGATACAGCCAAGCCTTAGCAGAAGGGAGAATACTTTCTCAGAGCTTGTTTACATCCGTAGGCTAAACAAGCCGAGCAAGAGCAACATCTGGCATCAGCACTGGTGGGGTTCACTCCTTTGTCAGCAGCCCCAAATACCACCTAAGATCAGGGTCCTCAGAGCACCCCAGAGCAGAGCTGGGAGGGGACAGGGCAGCCTTTCTCTTTGTCTGGAGAAAGTTTTACTGCACTGGGTAACACTGTCTAACTCCACTTTCTTTCACGGATTCATTGCCTCGTTCCAGAGCTATTGAGCAGGCGAATGTGTCCAAAAGCAGATGGATCCGCTAAGCGGTTCTTTCTTGCACATTATCTCATACAGTTTGGGTGCAATAAAACTTCCAGGCAGAACAAATCTTCAAGCTTGTGCCGTGCCTTATTTTTAGCTGCGAAGTACGTCTGTTTTAGTGCTCCTAATCCCTAGCTTGGTAGTAATTTATGGAGCAAGCTCTTGGCTCACTTGGGCCAGAAGATTTGTAGTAAAACTTTTATAAGTTGCAGAGATAAATCCCATGGACTCTTGCAGTCTCAGGGGATTCTCCTCCAGAAGTGTGTTTTGCTGAACACTCCCTCGGCATGGGAGTATGTTCAAGAGAGAAAGCATCAGATGGCTGAGAATAAACTATCCTGGGTGTCATCATGATCTGCAAATCACCTGGAAGGGGAAACCAGGGGAAGCCATGGATTCCCCAGTCTCAGACAGACAGACAGAATTTTGAGAGTACCTGCCCAGCAGGAGCTGTTTGCTCCACATTTAGGTCCTCTGAATAGTGACTGGCAAACCCTGGGGACAAACAATGTTATCAGGCTAGGCCAGGAAGTGAGATGCCTGGAACAAGAGTGGTGGCTCTGGCTTTAATGGGGTAATTGGTGTGATCAACCACTTTCGTGTTTATCATCTTGGAGCTTTTAGCACGGACAAGGCTGTGAGTTAAGAACAGGGGCAGTAGCAAATGTCTGTTTCTCCACTGCCTTGCACTCCCTCAGGGAAAGGGTTTGCAGGATGGAGCAGTAATTAATGCTTCAGTGGAGTAGGGGGATGAAAAAGTCAAGGAGTAGAGGAGGGGAAATGAACCCCAGAGCAGCCCCTTTCAGATCCCAGTGAAAACAATTGTTTTTGTTTTCAACAAATTGGGCCCATAGTTGTGCTCCCAGGCCACCCATCCAAAGGCTATGTGTAGCACCAGACCTGGTTTTATAGAAGCCCAGATGTTTTCTGGAGCTGGCAGCTCTGTCCTGAGCTCAGCCCTGTCCCTGAGCCCAACATCTGGGGCAGGAACTGGTATGTAATGACCATGGCACATCACAGCAGCAAGGATGGTGATTCACCATCTGCACGCTGTGCTGCAAAGGGCTGGTATTTGCTTTGTGGGTATTCTTAGATTCATGCAGACCCATATCCTCAAATACTTCATATTCCCAAGAGCACTTTTTCTGCAGAGAGGGAATATTTCCAGAAACCATAAAGGAAGGAAGGTCAAACCCAGAGAAGAGCTGCTGCAATTCTACACAACTTTATAACCCAAGCAGGTACCAAGGTTAGCTGTGGCTGATGGGTAGATGATCTCCTGGTGTGCTGGCTCTTCCAAAAACAGAACAGCCTTCTCTGTACTTGGCACAAGGATCATGGAATCACACAATGGTTTGGGTTGGGAGAGACCTTAAAGATCACCTTGTTTCAATCCCACTACTATGGGCGGAGACATCTTCCACTAGAGCAGGTTACTCAAAGCCCTGTCCCACCTGGCCTTGAACACTTTCAGGGATGGACCATCCACAACTTATATAGGCTCTTGAATAGGACAACCTTCTGATGCTGTTGCCTGCTGTTATAGTAGGAAGAACGGGTCTTTCTCAAAAGTTTCTCAGTAATTGAGTCAGGGATAAAGCTCTCCAGTGCCCAGATGTAGTGCCTCTGTTTGGTGTTCTTTGGCAAATGTGGAGAGCAGAGTCAGTCCCATCACAACCTGTTGGGACCTCATCAGTCTGGGCTGAGCAGAGGGATGGCCCTGAGAGGCATCCTCACACAGTCCTGGCTCTCCTTCCAGAAACACAGTCCAGTTCCAGTGTCCACCAGCGATCTTCTCCTGGGAGAAAAGTCATCCAGACATCATCTGGAGCTTGGAAACATTGGAAACTCCCCCATGCTTTCCTGTCTTTAATGAACAGTGTCTGCAACAAGGAATACCTGGCAGATTATCAGCAGGATCCTGCACAAACTTTTACCTTCTCACCCTCCTGACTGCTGCTAGTCACAAAAGCCTGCTGCTCTCTCTGCAGCTCACAGCCCACACATCTTCTGCCCTGTAATCCTCCCCAGCCCAAGCCTCTTTCCCCATCCCTTGTAGTAGCAAAGTTGGTCTCCTGTCACACTGG
Source organism: Pseudopodoces humilis (assembly GCF_049639895.1). Classification (NCBI taxonomy): domain Eukaryota; kingdom Metazoa; phylum Chordata; class Aves; order Passeriformes; family Paridae; genus Pseudopodoces; species Pseudopodoces humilis. Next base: position 68,801,424 of record NC_142203.1, on the reverse strand, counting down.
AGAGGTTTCTGTCACACTGGGCATCTTCTCCTCCCTCCACAGGGCTCTGAGTGGGTACTGAGCTGAGCAGATCCTCCCTCCGAGAAACTACATGGTCTTTGCCAGCATTAAACTGGAAAAAACTTACAGACCCTGTCCCCAGTGTCATGGAGAGACGTGGCCTCTTGGTGCACAGGGCAAATTCTAAGTGATCAGGGCTCCCCATGCAGCTCCCAAAAAGCTGACTTTGTTTTCTCATGTCTTTTCCCATTTTCAACCTGGTTTCCCCAGTGAATGAGCAGGATTCACATATCCTGAGGCAGGTGACATATACCTGGAGCAACGTACGCCCAGCCAGGATGGAACACTGCATCTCATCCACCAGGAGAAAGGAGATAAAAAGTTTCCTGAGCTAGCAGCAGGAATTACAGCAGCTCCACTCAAGCTGAGCAAGCCCTGACCTGCTGGGGGGAGGGAGCACGGGGCAAAGTCCTAGAGGACCCGTGCGGAGATTTGTTGGCAAGCAGGTGTGCTGGCTCTGATCTGCTCCTGCTGCTCCCTGCTCCTGCTCCTGCTCCTGCTCCTGCTCCTGCTGCTCCCTGCTCCTGCTCCTGCTGCTCTCTGCTCCTGCTCCTGCTGCTCCCTGCTCCTGCTCCTGCTGCTCCCTGCTCCTGCTCCTGCTGCTCCCTGCTCCTGCTCCTGCTCCTGCTCCTGCTCCTGCTCCTGCTGCTCCCTGCTCCTGCTCCTGCTCCTGCTCCTGCTCCTGCTGCTCCCTGCTCCTGCTCCTGCTCCTGCTCCTGCTCCTGCTCCTGCTCCTGCTCCTGCTCCTGCTCCTGCTGCTCCCTGCTCCTGCTGCTGCTCCTGCTCCTGCTCCTGCTCCTGCTCCTGCTGCTCCCTGCTCCTGCTCCTGCTCCTGCTCCTGCTGCTGCTCCTGCTCCTGCTCCCTGCGGTCTGTGCTGCCCTCGCACGGCTGTTCTGGGAGCGCTGCAATAATCCTCCAACTCGAGCAAATGCACCCACAGAGCCAGGCTGCCCTGCTCGAGCCTGTAGGACACCCCGAACAGAGATGGATTTACTAACAATGCCACCCTGCCGTGAGATGTCAGCAGGGACCCCCGCCTTGGAGACACTCCCTGGCAGCTGCAGCAGGTGCTCTGCCCTGGGGCAGCTCACGTAGCCCCTCAATGAGAGACGGACACATCCCCAAAGGAGAGATGCTTCCCCCTCTCCTACATCACCCCCTCACCCCTATTCCAAGAAAGAGGCCCAGACCAGCTTCCAGCAATGACCTATATTCCAGAGACTTACTTGAGATAGTGGGTTTAGACATTCTGCATAAATCCCTCTTTTCTGGTCACACACTTCTTTATCTGCCCTACTGCTCCCCTCTTCCCCGTGTACATCCCTGCCATGCTGCTCCTGCCACCACAAGTGTGGCACCCTCTGCTCCACAGGTGTCATTTCTCATGGAGAGCAGGTGTGATCAGATTTTCCTGGTGTCTCACATGAATCTCCAGCCCACAGCATCTCCCCCTGGGGTGCAGGGGTAGCTGTTGCTCCCTCTCCTGTACGGGCGGTCTGTTCTACATTTAGACCTGTCTTTGCTCAAGGGATGCTTGCTGTTAAATAGTAACAGTCCTCTTTTTTCCTGGTGCCTCTAACCTCAAGGCCCTCACCTTCTCATGACCCTGTGCCATAGAGGCAGAAGTTGTGCTGTTATCCTCCTCTGCTGTTACACTCCTTCTCTCCCAGGTGTCCCACTCAGCTTGGAGCCACATGGGGCAGCAACAGCAGCTTGAAACAAAATGCTCAAACTGGATGCTTTTCCCTTTTTCAATATTGGACAGCTGCTGCCTGAAGGAACTTCTTTGAGGATATACCTGCAAAATTAAAAATGCTTGTGAAGTTTTGAATGAGGATGGGGTGCAGCTTGGGCCCTCTCAGGAAATCTCACAGACATTCTCTGTGATGCCTGCCTGTCCCTGAACCCCAGCATGTTTGTCTTCTGTCTGGGACAAGAATTACACCTGACACAGTCCACACAGCACCACTATCCTTTCCACTGCAGTTTTCCTGATTTTTTTGTTTCCAAAACTTTGGCTTTTCTGAGTTTTTTGGGGGTTTATTTTTGCTCAGAATAAAAAACTCCTAACAGATATCTCCAAACTCTAACTTGTCAGGCTTACACTGCACCCCTGAGCATGACTAACCCCTGAGCACCAGGGAACCAGGAGACCTGGAGCATGGAGGAGAGATGCACCTGTCACCTTCTGTAGAACAAGCCACCACGACGTCCCTGCTTAAAGGGAACTTGGCTTATAAAAAGAGGGAATTTTCACAAAGGCAGATAGTAATAGGGCAAAGGAGAATGATATTAAACTAAAAGGGATATTTATATTAGATGCTACAAAGAAATGTTTTTGCTATGAGGGTGGTGAGGACTGCCACAGGCTGCCCAGAGAAGTTGTGGAGGTCCCACCCCTGGAAGTGTTCAAGGCCAGGTGGGATGAGCTTTGACCTCCTGGCCTAGTGAAAGGTGACCTTGCCCAGGGCAGGGAGGTGTTGCAATAAGGTCATCTTTAAAGTCCCTTTCACCCCAAACCACTCTTTGATTCTGTGAAATCCCTGGCATTAGGGTGTCCCAGCGCTCTTTGTCACCAAGTGTAAGGAGCAGCATTTGGCCATTTGAAGCCTGGTGCTGTCCTCACCCCTGCTGTGACTTTCTCAGCAGTACAAGTGGGCTCACACAAGGCCCGGGAAAGCTCCAGTTTGACAGGTCGGAGTTGCTGGGTGCTAATGGTCCTGTGCAGCGGGTAAAGGGGACAGAGGGCTGCGAGCCACAGGTCTGCACCAGTCCGGGGGACCAGAGGAGGCGGATGCTGCCCGGGAAGTGAAGCTCAGCCCTGTTCGGCAGCCGGGAGAGGGCAGCCACAGCCCGAGCAGCGCGGTCTGGAAGAATGCCTGCATTCCGGTCCTCGCCGGGGACTGCTCCCTCTCCCCCCGCAGCCCAGCCCTAGCTGAGCACGCCGTGGTCCTGCCTGGGGACGGCCGATCCCGCAGGGATGTGCACACACCAACCCCGTGCCCGCCCCCGAGGTGAACCTCCTCCTTCAGCAAAACCACTACTTGATGGAGCCGGGGATCCAACAGGGCAGAGGGTTTTTACCACCGGGTCCTCAGTCTCCCCATCTTATCCCTGTTTCCCAACTCTGTTCCATGTTACGCTATCACCCACATTCCAAAGGCACTGATCTGGGCTCGTGGGGGGCAGGAGCAATGGGACTTGTCATATGAACATAAAGACCTTTCCCACCCCATGTGAGCCACAAACCAGGAGCAGGTGCTTAAGGAGAGATCCCGTCCTGCCCAGATTCACAGACGTCAGCAGGTACCAGGAATGGCAGCATCAGCAGGATCAGCAGCATCTCAGCTGCTGGAGAGATGAAGAGTTATTCTGCCATGAGGAGTAGGAACGTGACTGGTATACCCCTGGGTCTGAACAACCAAAAGACAGCCTGCAGGCAGTCACTCTCAGCTTTGGGAAGCAGCCAAGCCTTGCCCATGGGCAGGATCTCCTTGTGTAGTGCCCAGGTGGTGGCTCCATGGGCAGCATCCAGATGCTGAGGGCTGGCACCACAGAGATGCTGCCCAGAGCCAGGAGAGAAATCCACCATCCAGAACATTCCTGTTTTTCCTTTGTAAATAAATTCTCATGTTCCACGTCTCTGGGCTGGTTTTGGTTGGTTAGTTGGTTTTTGCTTGCTATCTCATCCTATAAATTTAATGCTTTCAAAAAGTCATACTCAAATATTGCCATGGTCCTTCAGTGAATGTCTGCCTGCACTTTAGTTTGGTAAAAACCACAGAAATTAGAGATGCCTAAATGCAACAAGATTAATATCAAGCACTTAAAATCCTCCTTAAAAGGCAGATCTCTCTCTCACCTTCCTAGATTTAACTCTCTTTGGCCCAAAACACAGTGCCAAAGATTTCAGACCAAGTGTTGAGTCCTGCTTAGCAGGCTCCAGCACCCATCTGCCTGTTCTGGGAGGAGGGCTGCCAGGTTGTCCATGGTTTCAGGAGCTGGCTCACTTTCCCCTGTTTATCAGCTCACTAGCACTTTCTCCCTTTAATAGCAATGCAGTCCAGCAAGCCATGTGACCCTGTGGGGACCAGGAGCCCTCAGAGTGCCGGGAGGTTTTGTTTCATGTCCCCAGGTTGCTGGCTGGTGGTTTTGGACTGCACTCCCAAAACGCCAGCCCAGCCGCTGCTGCTGCCAGTCAGGTCCTGGCAGGAGGGCAGTCCCTATAAACAGCCATGTGTGTGTAAGTCACCTCTCTCTGCTCTGCTCTTCAGCTGCGAGTTCTCCCATGTCTCTCAGCATGCAGTGTTCCTCACAGTGCCTCCCAGGTGCTTGCAGTGGACAGTGGTGGGAGCAGCTGGGACGGCTCAACTCCCCAAACAGGCACCTGTCCTCAGCCCAGTCCTCAGCAGCCTCCAAACCTTAAACTCCACCCCTAAAGCAGCTAGAGTCACCACTGTGGTGTCCTCTCTAGGGTGAGGACCTGCCATGGCAGCAGGGATGGAACAGGCTGTGTGAAGCTGATGGCCACGGGCAACAAAAAACTGGGGTCCAAAGAGTGAGCCCAGGCTCTGCACATTGTAGTGGCAGCTGGGCAGTGTTCCCCACACCTCCTCTCAGGGTGAGATGGATGAAAACCCCTGGAGCAGCAGCAGTGCAGACCTAGGCCAATGCTCACTACTGTTTTGTAGAGCAGAAGTGAAGAGCCAAGAAAGATGTAACCAGACTGGGACATCCAGGTGTTAGCACAGGTAATGACTGTAATGTGACACTGGTTTGGGCATCCACCAGCAATTTCTCCTGGCACAGTGTGGCTGGATACACATGGGAAAACCCACCCTCAGAATGATCTTTGCACAGCACCGAGCACCCCATCCTCTCGCTCCAGGACAGGATTGCTCCCAGCTCCAGGATAGCAGTGTGAATCACAGCAGAGCAGGGCTGGCAGGGCAGGAACTGTGCTTCGGCGCTTGGTTTTTGCTGCCTTCATTTCACAGTGTGGGCAGCCCAAGCTGTGACCATAATAAATAAAGTGACAGGCAGGGAGCAGAGCTCTCTGGTTTCCTGTACACCTCAGGCTGGCCAGGGTAAACACGCAACAAGCCTGCACTTCAGACGGGGCCATGCCCACAGCACGTCAGCCAGAGCATGGACACATGCCAAGCCAGCCAGAGCAAAGCCGCTGAGCAGGAGGCTTCACAGGGCAAGTCCCACACAAGGCAAATAGGCTGGTGCTGAAGGGGACAGCCCCATTGCCCCCAGATGCCCTTCATTCAGCAGGCAACTGCACCTCTGAAATGGTCACCTATGTCTCTGGGATGTCAGGGACATTCACTGGGGTTGGCTTCAAGGGCAAGTATGTGCCACATCCTTGCCCAGGCTGCAGAGTTGTAGAGCATCCTCAGACAGGTAGCTCTGAAACGTGAGATGCTTCACACCATCAGCCAGGCCTGCTCATGAGGAGACACACCCTGTGACAGTCCCCTCTGCACAGAAACCATGAGAGGACATCACAGATTTCAGAGGCACTCATCTCCAGTCCCCACAGTCCTTTTCCATCCATCCATCTGCTCCCCTCACATCATACGGGCAGAAGTCCAGCAGGTGCTAACTCAGCCAGCACGGCTGAGGAGCAGTGTCCCCATCCCTCAGCACATCATCAGGAGAGGGCACCTGCACATCAGCATGACACATCTCACTTCAAGTCTGGCCCAGCTCCAGGTCTCAAGCTCATGATCCCAAAGCTCTCAGACTCTTCACCTAGCCCGTCACATGGGAGTCATGGATGTGACTGCTTCCTTCTGGCACAAGATCTCAGGACATCTTTGAGTGAGGACATAGCAGCAGCAAGTCAGGCAAAGCTGTGGACAGGGAGGGAGGGCAGCACACAGCTCTTATGGCCCAGTTCAGCTTGTCCTGCGTGGGTTTGTGGTAGTGTAATTCAACCCCCAGACATCTGCTCACATCTCCAAGCCTTGATCTGCCTGGACAAGAGGTGTCAGCTTCCTCACTGCTCACAAAGGAATGGAAAGGGATGCTATGGTCCCTAAATTCAGTCCTTTTGGGCTGCTGAGAGGGAGACCAGCTGCTGGACAGGATGCTGCAGACAGCTTGAACATGTCCTTTTGCCATAGCAGAAAGGAGGAGCTGGGAAGTGTGTGGAGTTCATGATCCTTATCTGAGCCTGAGGATGGAGCAGAGGAAGAGCTGCAACATCAGAGCTGCCTTGTGACAGGGATGTCCCGCCCCAAGGACACACAGGTGTATGCAGCCCCATCAAGTGTCCTGCTCATCCAGAAGACCCCACATCCCTGTCAAACCTCCTCTTTCTTCACCCAACACTGCAGCTTTCTACCTCTGCTCAGAGCTGGTGGCCCAACATAGTCCAGATCCTCACTACATCCCTCCTCCCAGCACACCACTGACAGTGCCAGCCCCCTGCACAGACACCCCTCCAAATCAGGTTCTGTTCTCAGATTCCCACCCCTAAGGGTGGCCCCAGCCCTGCAGAGCTGGGGGATTCCCCAGATCCTCGTCTCGGCTCAGCTCTCCAGCACTGCAGCGGCAGAGAAAGCAGCGTGTGGCTCCCAGCCAGCTCTGGCGCCGAGCAGCCCAGCCCGCGGTGCACTGCAAGCACCACGAGGCATTGAGGAAAGCTCAGGGTCTGCTCCCGGGGGAGGACCCAGGGCCAAATGAGTGCTGCAGCCCATCCAGCTCTGCTCCTTCCAGAGGAGCTGGCCGATCCTGGAAGATGCTCAGTGTCCCTCAGTTCATGCAGGCTGCGGAGAGCAGAGCAGTATCAGGAGGCAGGAAGGAGAAAGAAAGTTCGGAGCTGGATGGAGGAAACCTCTCTCAGCCCCTCCTACATCCCCAGGCTCCCAAAATTCCCTCATCCTAGATGAGGGAAGATGTGAGCAGGCTGATGGAACCACACCCCTCCTGCAAAGCACCTGAAAGGCCACAGGAGCTGACTCAAGGAGGGACATCCCCAGCCTTGGCACAGCCCCAGCTCTTGTAGTGCAGGTGGGATGGATCTGGTCACGAGTGGCTGGTGAGGCAGCAGCCTCAGCCACAAGCAGATGTGCCACATTGGGCTATTCCTTGGGCAATGTGGGCACCAAGCCTCAACCATGGCTGAGCTCAACTCTCACAGTGAAGCCAAGAGCAAGCACAGGAACTGCTCACCCCACACACAGCCTCCACCTCTCCCAAAGTCTGAAATGGTAGGGTTGCATGAGAGAGCTGGGATGAAGGAAGACACTAGTTTATTATCATATGGGTACACAGGAGGTGAGATAGGTCATCAGTGTATTTTTGTGGTGTTGAAGAGATGAGATGGGACAACAGCAGGTAGTCTTTTGTTATTCTGGGGTTCAGGGATGTGCCTGGATATGGCAAGGGTCAGTTTGTCACTGTAGGGTTGCAGAAGGAGTCTGTGACTCTGTTCACTCCTGCCAGCCTAGAGAGCCTGCTGTTTTTTGCAGGGGAAGTGCGGTGTGGGTGCTGCACACACCTGGAAGATTATCTCTGCCTGAATAAGTAGTCATTATCTCTGCACAGGCAGCTTGCTTTGTGGGGAGGGAAACACTGGGTCCATCCCAGGGCTCCAGCAGTGCCAGCCTTGATGGCATCACATGGGGAAATCTCAAACCAGACCTGGCCTCAGGTGCCACCCGAGAGGAAAGTTCCTAGTGGGTCTTCACCAGTTGGTTACCTGATGCACACTCCCAACAAATCTTTTTCCTCTTGAGAATTGTCACCATCATAAAATGGCAAACCAAACCCATTTCCAAGGGAAAGCAGCTTGGGTGGTGGATGTGTCCTGCAAAAGAGGGATGCAAACACACACCACAAGCTGAGAGGAGGAATGAGCCTTTTCTTCAACTCAGGGACACAAACCCTGCAGTCAGAATTCATCCTGCCTGTTCCCCATCAAATAAACCACTACAATAATAAACCCCAAAGAAATGGCCCGCCCAGGGGCAAGGGAAACTGAGTCTCAGGCAGGACTGCCTTCTTCCACTCCTCCGGGATGCAGAGATGGGTTGTGAATGCAGGAAGCGCTGACCCCCGAGATCACCGGGGAGGGTTGTGCACTCTCGGGGGGCTGCTGAGCCTCGGGGGGACACCCGCGCTCCGGAGGGCACCGCACATCAGCGCACCGCGGTGGGGTCCCCATGCCAGCGCTCCGGCCTGGCTGGGACGGGGGGCCCCGGGGGGGGGACCGCGAATCCCGGACAAGCTGCGGGCAGCGGGTTCGGATCCCTCCCGGTCCCGGGGGGCGGCTCACAGGCAGGAAGCGTCCCGGGGTGGTGGCGGCAGATTGGCAGAGCCCTGCTCCAATGGAGCTGCGGCGGCAGCCCCGGCGGCTTCGCACCGCCTGCGCTACCGGCCCCAGCCCGCCCGGTGCGGGCGCCCCCCCCCCCCTCCCGGCCCCCTCCCGCTCCGCTAGCGACATGGACACATAGCCGCGGCGCCACGCAGGAAGGTAGGGAGCGGCCCCCCGGCCCCCAGCCCGCCAGCGGAACGCGTCGCCGCCGCCCCGACTTCGCGGCGAGGGACGCGCGGCTGCGGTCAGGCAGCTCCCGGAGCTGTTTGCTGCCCGGGTGGAGAAAGTTGTGCGGGTGTGTGGGGATGTCTGTGTGTCTGTGTCCCCTCGCAAAGCGGCTGCCAGGGACTTGCCCTCCCGGTCCCTCCCGGCTGCTTGTGGGTACCCAGTGCTGCTCCCCCTTCTCCGCCCTCCGCGCCTCCGCCTTGCCCGGAGATGCTCGGGGCATTGATGTTCCTGGGGTGCGATGTTTGAGCCCCTTCCCCAGCCTCCACAGACCACCCTCTACCATTGCCGATTTGGACACCCCTAGTATCTCTGAAGGAAGTTTTCTGGAGAAAGACTGGAATGCCAGGCGAAGCGCCCCCCTGGCAGGGCCCCCTCTTCTCCTGGGGGGTCCAGGGAAAAGCTGCTCCCAATTAGGAGAGGCGCTGAGAGAGGCGCTTTCCCATGCGCGGGCGCTGGCAGGGCTCTGCCTGCCTTGTCCCTCCTTGCCCCGGGATGCTGTCTCAATCCCAGCTTCTCCGCCCTGTGCCAGCCCCGATGAGGGGCCAGCTGTGGACTGTGCCCACCACCACCCTCACAGGCTGGCTGTGTCACCCACCAGGTCCCCTCCAAGCTCTGTCTCCAGGCTAGTGAAGGCTGTCAGGGGTGTCCACGGGGCTGAGTTTGGCTTGGACATCACTGTCAGCAACCGTGATAGGGCCTTGTGCCTGGTCCCTATGGATGGGAAGAAACCCAGCGCTGCAGCAGCTCACAGATGTGTTGCCATGCACACAAAATGGTGTTGGACTGACTGGCATTGGTGGCACAGGCAGAGTTGAGACTTCTGGGGCTGCCCAAGTGCCTTGTGTGCCAGGAGGCGACTGCCCCATGTCTGGCTGTTGGGTTTGCGGGAGGAGGTGGCGTGTTTGTGCTCTACCTGTTTACAGGAGGGCAGGTCGCAGCGAGGTTACCTGTGCGGTGATATGAGGCACACACATCATCCCAGCCTGGCACAGGGAGAGGAACCTCACAGGGAGCTGGGAATTGCTGGAGGCCCTCCTGTGCTAGGGGCAAGGATGAAAAATGGCCACAATGACCCCTCATCAACCATCCACCCTCTGCGCCATCAGCCTGGCACTTTTTGGGCAGGAACAAAAGGGGTAATATGTGCTCTCCAGAGAGCTGCAAACCAACCTTGGCAGCCAGAATGGGACTGGAGGTGGGGGACAGGGTCTAACTGGTGACAGCAGGGTTGTGCTGGTTGTGCTCAGGGCTGCATGTCACCAGTGTGGGTGAACAGGGTATGTGGGGTTCAGTGGGGTCATGGGGAGGGCTCCCTGGAGGGTGCAGCAAACAGCAGAGCCTGCAGGAAGGGGGAAGAAAAGCAGCTCTGGTCTTGTGCTTCCTATTCCAGGAAGAGGAACCTCACAGGGAGGGGAAAACTTGACTTGATTATATCTAATAAGCCACTTTTTCCCTGTCCCAGCAAGCTGTCCCAGCGGTGGGGGGGGAGGATGCTTGGCCAAGTGCAGGCCCTGTTTGTGAAGGATGAATGAATGACTCACAGCGCGGCAAGTCTCCCGGCCGTTTTCATTGTGGCAGCAGCAGCAGTAGCAGTTCCCCTTTGCAGCTGCTGGGTTTATCAGAAGCTGTCATGCTGGGTGGGCACCCAGGTGGCCCACAGCCACAGCCCACACATGAAGGAGTCCTGCCTCCCCTGCCCTTCTCACACAGCTCACCTGGATTATCCTGAGCGGGGAAACCCTAATGGATGGCAACAGTGTGTGGCATCCTCACCTGCCATGAACTAGCTGAGCACTCAGTTCAAACCCTTTCGTTCCACTCTGCTCTTGTTCAAAGGCAACTCCAGGCTCTTCCTGCTCACACAGGCCTTAACCTCCCTCCCGTTTCCTGCTGAATGCGTTCCTGGAGAGCTTATTCCCCTGTGGGTTTGTGCCAACATTGTGCTTTTAGTTCAAGACCTCTTCTCCCTCTCTGGTGTTTACCCTGCTATATTTATAGCTTCCTTGTTAGGTTAAGCAAGCCAAAGGATTCTTGCCTCCTCTTCTTCCGCGGGTTTGGCTCTGGAGGAAAACCCCTTGTGAGATGCTTCCCGCGGGAGGGGGCAGGTGCTGGCTTGTGTCTCTACTTTTCTCCCTTTGGAAAATATCAGCATCTCTCACAGCTTGTTTCCCCTCCTCTTGTTTAGGCATGAAAAAGGGTGGCTCTGCCCCTACCCAAGATATAGCCAAGGGCAGAGTTTGGATGGTATGGGAGCTCTTCCCAATAGGCAGCACACGAGGGCTTCAGCAGCATTTGGGATGCTGATAGAATGCCAGCATAAGGGATTAGCCCTGGGATGTCTGAATTGGCTTGCTGGGATGTTTAGAGAGTTTTTGGTTTTTCTAAGTGCTCCTGTGGTTACAACAGCATCGCATGTGTGAAAATCACCAAATCTCTCTGGCCGGGCATGCCATGACTTTATGACCTGAGTTTCTACTAGTTAATCTCTCTGTACTTCCCAGTGATGGTTTTCTTCTCCCATCCAGGTTATGAAGGTGGGGAAAAGCACAAATTCCTTGCACTTGTGGCTGAGTCTTCTCCAGCAGCCAGATTCACATGGAAAAAGGAAAATTCCTCTGGAGATTAGTAGCAGGTTTGCAGTGTCAGGGATCAGTGTGTAAATAGGAATTATCTCTCAAGGTCTCTTGGGAGTTATCTGGGAATGATCTTCCCAGGTCTCTGAGTCACCCTGGCATGGGAGTGGGATAGTGTGAGCTTTGGTCTCTTTTGAAAGGTCACAGCACATGCAGCCCCTGGAGAATCTGCCAGGCTCTCCAGTACAGGCACATGGCTCGGCTGGAAGGTGCAATTCCTTCTCTCTAGTGGTATGAGTCTGGGATGTGGCAAAAAAATGCTCCTCCTACTCTGGTGCACTCTGGTGCTTGAGTTGGAGGCATCCAGGAAAAGAGGGACAAGAAATCAGTCAAGACCTGATTTGCCTCTGTCTTACCAGGACTGCTCACTGTGGTCACATTGGTCACATCTGATCAGCACAACTTGGGCTTGCTTGCAGCAGGCATTGGTCATTGCTGAAGAGGCTTTTGAGGAATTTTGAAATATTTTGGGCAGCGGAAGATCACATCCACCTGCTTGTACGTGTTTCCTAAAGATGCTTTTGGAGAGGACAAGGAGGCTGGAGGGACCTCAGGAGATCTGGCATGGTCGGACATGGGACTGTCCCATGTGGGTGGCAATGGCCTGCATGCAGGCAGAGCTGCATTGACCAGGAGAAAAGAGGATGCTGAAAGCACTTTGGAAATCAGCCTGGGGCTCTCCAGATGCTGCTCAGCTCTGGTCTGTTCCTCTCAGTATGGAGACAGCCAAAACAGAAACTGCCTAGTGAAAAGTGTTATGGACCTGCAGAGATTGCCGTATAGGGAGAGGTGGAAAAGTTCAGGGCTCCATCATCTAATGAAATCCTTATGGTGGAAAGAAAATCATTTGGGCATCTTCTGGTTTATTTCACCTCCCAAAGTGAAAACATGCCAACCCTTGTTGAGAAGCCAGTGCTGACTACACACTGAGGGGAAGAAGGGAAGGAAGAAGCTTCCAGCTTTGGTGGACCATCATCTCTGTGGCTGCTTGAGGAGGGTCTTCTGACCCATTGACTTTGAGGAGTGTTGTGCTCAGCTGTAGCTGTGTCATCCCACACTGGGGAGCTCCAGACAGGGCTTAGGGCTGCTGCCTGCCATCCTGCTGGCAGCATAAGGGTTGTGGATGTCCTCATAGAAGTGTGAGGAGGAATAGGGCTGGCACAGCATCCCTGGAGCCCCTGGGCTGGCGTGGCTGTGCCTGTCCAGCTGTTTCCTTTGCCTTCCTGTGCTTTCACCATCCCCTTCCTTTGGGACAGAAGGCTTTCATCCTGGCCAGACCCATAGTCCCATAGGCACATCACCAGTCCCTTTTTGTTGAAGGCTGGCATGGGCATCAGTGCCTTTTGAATTCAGTGACATCGTGAAAGGCGCAGTTCAGCCCTTACCTTCCAGCAAAAATAGATAGGGAAAACCAGAAAGGGCTGTCATGAAGGGTCTTCATTGTGGTCCAGCCCAGTGCCGTGCCAGCGTTGCGACAGAGCTCACAACAGATGTGCTGCAACAACCCTGTGAAGGTCTCCAGGGATGGCCTGGCCACAGTGGCCCGGCTTGGTTTTGCGAAAGCTGCTGTCATGCAGGGTGCCCAGGCCAGCTGGCACCTCCCCAGACTTCCTTACAGGGCCAGAGGCAGCCCCTGGCTGCTGGGGAGGTCTGCAGGAGTCTTTGCTTTCCATGAGTTTTGCCTGAGGCCTCAAGGCTTAGGAGGAGCTGGTGGACCCAACCAGCTATTGCTCCATCCTTGTCTTGCAAGGGCAAACACGCAGCCCTGGGGGTTCCTCGGTGCTTTGGCTGCTTTTGATTTTCTTAGCTCTTGCAAGGCTCCCGCTGGGCTGTTTCATGGCTCCCTTGAGGCTGCTCCACCCCATCCTGGCATTGAGTTTTGCAGCTTCATGGCTGGGGCATGGCTGTGTCAGGGGAGGCATCCGTTTTCTCTGGCCTCCCTGATCCTGTGCCCAGCTCCATTTCCCCTCTCCAGCTGGGACCATGCCCACTGTCCTTGCACCCCTGCATCCAAAAAACAGTGTACATAGCAAGGAAGATGAGTACCTCCATTTCCTGTGCTGGCACAGGGAGTAGTCAGTGTGAGGGACTAGTCTCTCTGAGTATCTTGTTGACACAGCTCTTGATCTGCAGCACATCCACATTCCTCCTTCCCAGCTGGAGTTTGCAGATATGTACTGGGTTCTCCAGCAGCCCCTGAAGCTGGGTGGTTTGTCCTGGAGATGCCTTGGAGAGCTCTGCTCAGCAAGGCACTGAGGCTTGGGCTCAGAGTGGTCTGGTAGGATGGTGAGATGCTCAGATGGAGCAGCAGTGGTGCTTATGCTGTGCCTGGGATGGATGGATGGATGGATGGATGGATGGATGGATGGATGGATGGATGGATGGATGGATGGATGGATAGATGGATGGATGGATGGATGAAGGACTTGAGTAAGGCAAGGTCTGTGGGGTGCACCCCTGGGGTGCTGCTGTAAGAATGGGGTGGTGCTGGGGCATCCCCAAACTATGTCCCCATGAGACATGTCTCCAATAGGGTGCTTGATGGTCAGCCATGTGTAGAGCGCTTTCTTCCTCCGGTGTCTGGAAGGGTCTCTGAGAGCTTTTGTCACCTATTTTCCCCACCTATCAAGGACAGAGGGACTGTGCAGCAGCATTTAACCCCCTTAGGGTATGTGGGGGACCTCACATTGCTACTGGCAATGTGGCTGCTGCATCTCCATCAGTGGCAGCATTTCAGGGATGGCAGTAAACGTCTCTCTACCATCCCTCACCACAACCAGAGGAGGGTGGAGCAGAGCCAGAGGCAGCATTTGTGGCCTGCTCTATGAATTTCCAATTACCAGCTCATCTTGCCACTGCATGAGAGGTTCCTGCACCTAATTTTTGGTGAAACGATCCATTTTTCTCAGTAATTTAATAGCGTGGGCAGGCTGCTTGCTGTTGGAGAGCCAGCAGCAAGCACCGAGGAGCCTGTGTGCCGGGCTGTCGGCCGTAACCACCTTCCCTGGGCGACGCAGGAATGCTGACCTAATAGAAAAGACATTTAAAGAGGAGTTTTGGAGAGCAGCTCAGCTCAGATTCAGCTCATGCACACGGCTGCTGATTGTAACAGGGCCTCTCCATGTTCCAGCAGGTCCTGGGGACCAGCATGGGCAGTGGGGACATCCCTGATGGGAGCCAGGCACCAGAGCACAAGCCATGCCAGCCATTAATTGGCACAGTACTTGCTTTATTTTCTGGGGAAAAAAAAGTTGCTTCGGGGGGGCCATCTCAAGTTGTGAACTGAGGCTGGGTTCAGCGCCCGGCTGCGGTTCTCCCAGGCTGGAAAAGCCGTGGCGTTTTGCTCTTGACATTTTCCAAATGAGATGTTTTGATTTAATTTTTTTTTTCCAATTTATTTTATTCCTTGCCCCAAGGTAATGTTTGGAAGACAAATTTAGCTCGATTTAACTCAAACCTTTTTTAAAAAGTAAAACCACTGAAAGCTAAACAAGGCCTATCATTTAGAACAAAATGTTTTGGTTTTCATTTTCCTTTTGGCATGAAAAATACAAACTTCATTTTTTTTTTATTTTATTCTTGACCTACAAACAATTTTACTATTTTCTTTTCTTCTTGTTCATTCCTAAGACCACACTGTGCATTGTTGCCAGGGAACAGGCGAGCCCTGGTGCTGTTCCCAGTGGGATGGGGGTCCCAGGGTGGATGCTTCTCTGTGGAGACCAGAGGAATCTTGCAAAATCAAGCAGGAGCTGCTCTCCCTGCTGCCAACACTGACTCAGCTGGGAGCTCCTTGCGGAAAAGGGAGGCCCTGGTCGTGGGTCTGTTCCAGCTCTCTTAGGGGGGTGTGAACCCCTGGGCAGGGCAGAGCTGTGCTGTGGGTGCTGTGCTCTGCTGCTGGGCATCCCTACTGAGAAGGGCGAGCTCTGGCACTGCCTTCTCTCCTTGTTTATTCAAGTTTAAAATTAATCTGACCTTCCCCTGCTCAGACTTGTGCAAACACGGCACGTCCTTGGGCAGGGAGCTCCTGCCGGCCTGAGGGGAGCCCTCTCTGTACCCAGCTTGCGGGGTTACGGTCCCCTGTGGATGAGGTCCCCACAAGGATCCGGGTGCTGGGGGACGGTGGGGCTGTCAGAGGCAGCTCTGGCCGTCAATCAGCGCACGGTTAATCCTCCGCTACGAGCTGCCAGAAGACTGAGTGCCCCCGGACCTGGCGTCTCTGAGCTGGGCAAGTGGTGGCTGCAATGCTTCCATCCCGGGCAGGAGCCCATGTACCAGAGCCAGCGATTGTTTCCCCAGCCTTGACCCCCCTCCACTCGCCGCCAAGCCAGCCCTACGTCTCCCACCTTTTGCCAAATCCCCGCTCTCGGCTCTGCCCCAGCCTCAGCGGGCTGTCAGCCGGGCAGGGAGCAGGGAAGGCGTGATGGGGAGCAGCAGCGTCGCCAGACCTGGTGCAGGAGCAAGCGCCCGACTCATCCACCACCTGATTTTATTTTATTCCCCTCTCAGTGCCTCGCTGCATACCACAGCCGTGCTTTTTATAGCCCCCAGCTGCAGCCTCGGCGTGCTCCCAGCCAGCTCCCCGCCGCAGCCCTGCTCGCTCCATGCCAGCAGCCCCGGCCGGGGAGGGGGATGGACGACATTCCCGGGGTCCCTGTGGCGGTTCAGGGGGCGGAGAGGCACGGGCTGCGGAGGAAGGCAGATAATTAAACCCTAACCCGGAGCCACGCTCCCGTGCCGTTTCAAGAGCCGCATTAGTCACCCCGTGGCGACCGGCACGTGCCGCGTGCCCGCTCGAGGCCGCGTGCTGGTGGCCCGTCCCTCGCTGTCCCCTCCGGTGCTGCTCGGCGCTGGCTCCAGGCAGCCCGAGCCACCCGCTCCTTCCATGAGCCAGCTTCCCCTGCCGTGGAGGGGGTGGTGTGTTAGCAGGACGGGTACCCCTTCCAGCCCCTCCACCCCCGGCTGCCCCCGGCCTCTGGCGGGTTTACGGGAGTTAGAGGGAATTAGAGGTTCCTGCCCACTCCCCGGGAGCACTTTTACGAGCATCTGGGGCTCGCTGCTGCGTTTCCACATCTCACAGCCACTTCCACAGCTGGGATGCTGCTATGGGATCCGGAACGAGGAGGAGGAGGAGGAGATGGGGTATGAGGCTCTGCTGCAGGCGGCATGCCTGGAGCACCCCTTTGCTGGGATGTGGGGTTTGCAGAGCGGGGGCGGCCGGCCGGCAGGCGGGGAAACGAGCATCCTCGCTGGGAAGCAGCGGGGGGGCCCGGTGCCTCACTCCCCGGGCTTTCTCCAGACGTGATTTCACCACTGCGGGGAGGGAGCGCGGCCAAGGGACAGGCCCTGCTCGCCCCGACGGCACCCGGTTCGCTTGCCGGGGCGTTAGTCATTTGGGCCGTGGCTGGGGATGGGATGTGCCTCGGGTCCCCGTGGGGCAGGGGGACGGGGGCTTGGAGAGCCTGTACAGGGCAAAGGGAGAGGGATGGGCTTGGGGAATGGATATGGGGGGGGGGGGGGGGGGGGGAACAACTTCCAGGCTCGCATCCCAAAATCCCCTCCCTACTAAGCTGGGAAGGGGGGCAGAAGGCAGTGGTGAAGCCAGATGTGCACTGGCCATCTCCAGCTGAGCAGGTGGGTCAGGATGGAGCCACCCTTGCTGAGCTGATGCCTGCAACTGCTTCCCAGCCTCCTGCTGTGACTTTCCAGAGCTGGATATGGCAGCATGGAGGTGATGCTGTGGAGAGGCAGCATCGTGTTTCAGGGATGGATTTGCGGAGATATCCTAGGGAGCGGGCTTCTCCCTGGGAATGGAAGAAGCCCTGCCATGTCCCCCTTATTTTGCTTGGGCACAGGGTGTTGGGTGCCTGTGAATAATTTTAAGCCTTGACCAAATGACCATCCAGCTTGTTTTACTTCCAGCAGGGAGGCAGGGAGAGGCCAACCAGTGGAGTACCAGTGGTGTTGCCATGTGGCTGCTGCCAAGCAGCTGGGGCCAGGCAGCCTTGGCCCCATGCAGGCAGGGCAGTGGACAAGGGAAAGCAGAGAGCTGCGGGGCTGACAAGGAAGGGCTGTGCAGGGGTGGGTCTTACAGAGGCACAGCTGTAAAGTTGACCCAATATGGGTAGCTGCAGAGGGCAACCCTCCCAGATCTGCTCCCTCCCGCAGATGATGTCCAGTCCATGAGGAATGGGGTCTCGCTGACAGCACCTCAGCCCTTGGGCAAGCTGGGGGTGGCTGAGGAGGCTGTGGGAAGGGGGAGCTGCTCATGCTGCCGGCAAGGTGCCGAGCATGACGGGAGAGGGGAAAGCCTCAGAGACTTGTTCTGAAACAAGGCTGCCCTTTTCTTCTATTTTACGACTGCATTTTAATATCCACAAACATCCCGCCCTCCCCAGGCTGCTGCCAGCAGAGCCTGCATCGCCTGTGCTTGGCCTGCCGAGAAACCCCGGCCAAACCATGGGCCCCAGCACAGGGGAGAGGATTATTTTTCCCCCCTCGTTTTTTTGTAAGATATGTTTTCTATAGCTCTAATTGGACGGGCTTGAGCCCCAGCCAAGGCAAACACACCTGGGGGAGCCTCACTTTACAGACCCCATCTGCTGTGTTGGGGGCTCTGCTCCCCACACAGCCACTGCCTGGCCCCTTTATAGGGGAGGGGGCTGCTGGGGTTGGGGGGGTAGGACCACTCCCACGCCAAACCACTGAGCAACCTCCGTGGAGGAGGAGAACCCAGTGAGGCGGCGCAGGGAGATGGTGCAGAGGCAGCAGGGGCGCCCAGCAGAGCCCTGTCCCACAGCAAGATTCCAGCCCGGCGTGGAGCTGAGGTATCTCCCCCCTGCCACTGCTGCTGTGGTGGCACAGGGCTCTGTGCCCACCAGGGTGAGGTGCTGTGGATGGGAGATGCAGCAGGTACCAGCAATGTTTTGACTTTCTGGGGTGACAGCATGTTCATCAAGGGGTTGCAGTCCCCAAAATCTGTGTGTGCCCAGGGAGGGAGGATGTGGGGCTTCCCCAGCATGTTGGGGTCTGTTTTTGGGTGCAGGACCACCCACACAGTGCAACCCATTCAGGGGCTGTTCTGGACAGCAGACAAGGGACATCAGCATGCCAGGCCACTCCAATGACTTGCATTGACATCCAAATCCACTCTGGACTGAGCTTTAGGTACTTCTTCCTGCAACTTTTGGCTTTTTACGGGGCTTTTTAGCTGGGCTCTTCCCCTCCCAGTTGTTTCAGGAGCTACCTCCAGTGCCTCCATTACCAGCAGGTGGAGCAGTGCTGGCACCCTTATGCCAGGGTCTCATGGGTTTCATCTCTTATCTGTGCTCAGCCAAAGCCAAGAGAGCTGTTGGGGGTTGCTGCTTGACTTCTCTGGGGTCCCACCCCTTCTGGGACCAGGGTGCCTACCCTGACCACACGATGTGCGCTAAGGAACAGCAGCACACTTGGGTGGCACCCACCGCTTGGCTCATCCTGGGGTACAGTTTGTCCTCCCTTCCACACACCATCTGCCAGGGGTGTGCAGGGCACGGTGCTGTGCCCCTCTCCATCCTGGGGGATGTATGCAGCACACCATCCCTTCCTTGTCCACCTGCCCATGCAGTGACACAGCAGCACTGAAGATGCATCACCGCTGCAAAAAGTGCTCCTGGTGCCCAAGGTGCCACTGACTACTCCCAGGAGGAGCTCTGGCACCTGCTGCACCCTCTCCCCTCTGCCTGGCGCTAGGGAGATGCTTCCTGCAAAGGGAAATATTGTGTTTTCCTGGGGTGGATTGCCTCATATACCCCTCAGTGCGCTCAAGTACCTTGCACCAGCACTGCTGACTTGGAGCAATAAGAATTTAAGTGGAAGCTTAAAACAGGAAGGTAGGATCCATACTCACCAAGGCCTGCTGTCTCACTTCAGGTGAATGGGATGAGCTGTGGGAAATTATGCAGGCTGGAATGTGCCTCTACTCCCCTCTGGCCAGGCCAGAGGGTCTCCCTGTGCATGGGGGGAGCTTTGGGGCACAGACGGAGCTGTGGCAGTACACAGGGCAGCTCAAGCATTTCGTGAAGAATTTTGGAGCTATCTTGGCCTCCAGTCAGAGCAGGCTGCAATGGGAACATTTCGAAATTCTTCTGGATGAGGAAAATTCCATGGGCAGCCCCCCTCCAGAGAAAGTTTGGGATGGCTGAAATGTTTGGAGTGAGAGGCTGCTTGCTTTTGTTTACTCTGAACTATAACATTGGAGGGGGGAAATCCAAATGAAAAAAGAGAGACAATGGGAGCCTGTAAACAGAGCTGGCCCCGATGAGGCTGGGGCTTCTCTCCAGCACTGGGGAAGGAGATGTGTCAGCACACTCACTGCATGGCCCTGCTTTCCCCCTCTTGAATACAATTGCACTTAATCTTTCAGAACTTGGCTGGGTTTTTTTTCCCCTAGCAAAAAATGAGCTGGACAGTGTTTTTCCAACCTTCTCAACTTAGGCAGGGCTCAGCCCCCATCCCCTGGCCCTGTACTACAGCCCCCATGTTTTCCCCTTCTTTCCACTTTTTGCCACGTTTCCATCTCCTTTTGGCTTGGAGACTGCCATCTGATTGGCTTGGCAAGAAGTGTGGTGTGGGGGCATGGATGCTGCCCCCAGTGAGGTGTTTTCCCAGCCTCTGTTCCTGTCATGTGCTTTGCAGCCAGCTGCCTCCCCTGAGCCACCTCCACATAGCAGATTTGATGATCTTGGAGGTCTGTTCCAACCTTAATTATTCAATGGTTCTGTGAAAGCAGGTAGGGTTGACTCCAAGCTTGGAGAAGACAGGTCATGGTTATCTGACCAGGTGAAGGGGGGTGGCATCATTATCCCCACATCACATATTGTTGGGGGTCTGCAATTTCCACCCCCCACCCCTCTCCCACAGGGACACCGCTGGTGGTGTACAATAGGTTAATGGGACACCCTTTGGGCTTTATTTGGGCCACCCCTTGGTGGTGGCTTTATTTGCCTGCCCAGGTGGTCCTTAATGACTCCTGAAATCTCTCTCTTGCCCAAAAGGGATTTTGTTTTGCAAAAGGAGTGACAGCAAATTGCTAGCTGGGGGAGCATTTGTGTAAGGTGAGCTGTTTATTTTGGCCCTGCCGTGTTTTGGCTGACCCATGCGCCTTCGTGCCTCAGGGATGGAGCTGAGCCTGATGGCTCTTGGGCTCTGGCCAGCTTTGGAGCAGGAGGAGGGAAGGGGAAGCATCGCGTATGGGGGATGCTGTGGGGCCCTGCTCCCGATCAGAGTTCCCAGCCTCAGGCTGGAGTTCATCAGGAGCATCAGAGGGAGCTGGGTGTGCCTGGGGCATTCACAGGTATGTACTTATATGTCTCTCTCCTACACTGATGGATGCATGAGCTCTTGTATCAGCTCCAGGGCCAGTTTATGGGGGAACTTTGTTCTGGGAGATGCAGATGGTCCAGGGGGGACAGGCTGCACTCTGGTACCCGGCTGCTCCACCCTACTGGGAGCTGTGTGTTCACTTAATTCTCTGCCAGCCTGGGCTGAGCCCAGGAGCAGAAAAATGTCCCAAAGCCCAAAATGTTCCTGGGACAGGAAAAGCCTTTCCCACCCTGCTGTAATCACAGGGTGGCCCAGCTCTCTGCTGGCAGGTCCCACCCGTGTCCCCAGATCCAGCACTGTGCCCATCCCTGTCCTGTAACTATGTGCCAAGGACAGTGGGGATGCAGCACCCCCTCCCACCAACTTCCATGCCTCCACCCTAAAAATAATCTCCAAGCTGTAAAGAAATCCACCAGCACAACAGCTACAGCGCTGGTAGGTTTCTTTACAGCCGGGAGATTATTTTTAGGAACGTCTCTGGCACGTGGCTTGGGAGAGAGGAGTGTGGGGATGGGGATGGAGAGGGGGGCGCCCCTTCTCTCCCGCCTCGGAATGCGAACGCTGCCAGCTGGCACAGTGTCAGGGCTGCTGGCTGCTAACAGAGCCCTCGCTGTTTTGGCCCTTGCCGATGCCTCCAGTCACAACCGGGAGCCAGAGACTTCTCGCAGGATGGAGCGGAGGAGAGCGGAAATCAGGGTGTTGGGGTGAGAGTTTCCCAGCTGGGGTAAGAGCAGAGCCTGACCTCCATGGTGCTGCTGGCATGCTGAGGTGTGTAGGGGCCCCCCAGCCCCAAGCACCAGGAGGAACTGCTGGCAGCTGTTGGCTTCATAGAGGAGAGGTGACTCTTGGATTATGGAGGGATTTGGGCTTGGCTTTGGACACCAATGGGGCTGTGGTCAGCTGTGTATCACCAGTGGATGTTGGAGGGGGTTGGTCTAGTTTGGATGGAGATATGCATTTTATCTGCCTGTGGAGATAGCTGATTCCATGGACAAGGCTGGGGTTAACCCCACCCCATGGTTGTATTTGGTTTAGCCCCACACTTGAACTGTGTAACCCCATGACTGGGCTGTGCTGAGGTTAACCCTGTTTGAATTGAGCTGCGGGTTAACCCCACTCCTGAGCTGTACCAAGTTTAACCCCACATTAGCGTGGCATAATCACATGTTTAACCTGTGCTAGGTCCAGCCTTACATTTTGGCTGAGCTGGGTTTAGCCCCACTCCTGGGCTGGGCTGAGTTTAACCACACATTTAGACTAAACTGATTCCCGTCCTGGTTTAGGGTTAGAGCTAGGGACTGCTAGGGTTGGGGTTTAGGTCAGTGGTCCCTAATTCCCCTCCTGGGCTGTGGGGTATAATGCAATATTTGGGTTGCCCTGAGTTAAGCCCCACATCACGACTGTACTGGGTTTAGTCCTAGTGCACAGGTCTTATGGGACTGCACTGGCCTCACGGGGAAAGACTCCAACTGGTTTTACTGGTTTAACTGGGATAATTCCAGTGCCTTGGGATTGCACTGGCTGCAGCCATGCAGGTGTGTGTTCTGGCACAGCCCAGCACAGCATGGTGCCCCCCACAGCAGGCATGGAGGGCCATGCACCCCACCGCAGTGAAATGAAAACAGCTCTTTCTGAGGTCCCCAAGGCATTGGAGGGGGGTGGGGGGGTGACAGTGCTCAGAGCATCACCCCCGCAGTGCCCAAGGTGGGCAAGGTATTGCCTCACCAGGTAGTCCTGGAGAATGTGCATGGCTCTGGTAGCCCTGGTCGTGGTGGGGGACATGCTTCCCTCCAGCACCCACTGCTGGGCTTTTTGTGGGCACCCAGGGAGGGTGCCAGCAGCATTTAGGGGACAGGGGTGGCTGTTGCAGGGGACCATCCAGTAGTGGAGCTGATGCTCCCCTCACAGGCACACGTTCACACAGTGGTGGTGAAAATCAACAGTGCTGCAGGGATGGGGTGATTCCAGGGCCCTGGGCAGATCAGCAGCCACAGAGACATACTCAGACCATGCCATGGCTCCTCAGAGTGAGGCGTGGTGCTTCTGCAGGCCTGTCAGGTGCAGAGGGATTAGTAAAGCACTGTACCTAAGGCACATTTCCCCACAGGGAAGCAAGGAGAGGGGAATTCCTGCAGCGTTCAGCATTTCAGCATAGGACATTTTTCCTATATAGGACATTTTTCAGTAGTCACTGGAAGAGAGGGCTTGTAGCAGAGGGCCAGGGATGCTCCCCCAGCTCTGGGGATACTCAGAGTGGTGCCATCTCGGGGGCATTAGAGCCAGCTTTGGGCCTCTGCCCATTGCTTTTTGCAGGTGGGTGACTCCATCAGGGCCTGGCACAGGGTAGGCAGAGCTACCAAGTGCTCTTGGGTTATTTGCCAAAGAGGCACCCCAGCTTTCTGTGCTCTGTGGGGAGCATCCCTCATCTCCAGGCTGTCATCTACAGCCTTGAGGCACAGTGTCATCTGCTTCTGTCCTTGTCCCCACCACCCCTGCTCTGTATGCAATCCATTTGCTTTGAAGAGCAACTTCAAATGAAGCAAAAAAAAAACCAAACAACAAAATAAAACAAAAAAACACTAAGAAAACAAAACCCAATGTCTTTCAAAGCCCTGAGCACAATGGAAAGTTGGCTTCCCCCAGGAATCTATGCTGGGCTTTGCCAGGCCAAGGCAGGGCATGGCACAGAGCAGCTGTGCTGAGGGAACTGTCACACCCGATGTGGACACTGGTGCCGGTGCACATGGCCATGATTTTGAGGGAAGTTTTGGCTTACAGCACTTCAGTTTGCATGCAGGAAGGGGCTTATGTTAGGATTTCTCCCCACCACTCCCCAAAAACTTTTGCATGAGCTCAGATGGTGCCCAGCAGAACAGCAGGACCAGAGAGGGATGGAGAGTGACACCTTGCATTTCTGGCTCATATCCACGGGTGCCAGAGGCTGCCTGGTCACCGTGGCCATGCCAGTGACAAGAGCATCGTGCTGAGGGAGCAGGGTCCAGCACTGCTGCCCTTCCTACCAGGACCAAACCACACCCCCAGGCTGAGCTGGGTCCCTCTACCCTGGCTGTGGCAACGGGATGTCACCCAGCCCTGGGCTGGCGGCAGGCGTCTCTCTGGCCAGGATTAGCATGAAGGGACGAAGAAAAGCTCTGATTGTTCCCTCTGTCCCGGCTCGGGTCCAGGACCACTGTGCTGGGACTCTGTGTCCCCAGAATGTGTCACTGCTGGTGCAAGCATCAAGGGATGTTTTCTCTGCCTGTGTGCCCATCTGTGGGGGTGTGGAGCCACCAAGGAAGGTAAGCCTGGCCACTCACATGCTTGTGTTCATTTGCACGCCTGTTTTTCCCTTGGCCAGGGAGTTTGGTGGCAGAAAACAAGGGGATCCTTTCTGGGCAGGCTGTCTTGTAGCACCTGGTCTCCTGCCCCACTTCTGCACCTGGGGAAGACAAAGGCTCTGGGTCTTCTCCAGCTCTGTAGCTCTTTCCCCTTTTGTTTGTGGCATTTGGGCAGACAAGGAAGGGCTTGCCCTGCTGCTTGTCTCTGCAGTGATGCTGTGTCCCCAGGGATCATTTTTGGCAGGGCTCATGTGGGTCATTTACTGGGTCAGTGTGTGTCTGGAGGGGCTCAGTGCTGCCTTGTCACACTGTGCTGGCAGGGGTACCGCTCTGAGGCAGGGGAGCTCATGGGGTGCTGGGGTGAGGATGGGGAGCTCTGAGAGGAGCCTGGGACAAAGGGTGATGAAGGGTGAAAGACATCTGGCCATCAAGATGAGCAGTGTTAGGGTTAGGTTTACGGTTAGAGCTAGGGACCGCTAGGGTTGGGGTTTAGGTTAGTGGTCCCTAACTAGACTTAACCTCTAGGGTCATTATGGAGACGGGCTGGATATCCTCTTCAGTGTTTGAATGAAGAACCAGGTTGGTCAGGAGAAGAAATTATTTTATTTTAAAGCTGTTTTTCTCTCTGTATATTAACACACTCTCCCTTCCTCCTGACACACACACATACACCCACTCCCCTTCCCCCTCCCTCCAGAACTATTCCTTCACTCTAGCCCACGTGATTTTTGGAGTTATTTTTGGTTGCTGCTTTTAAGACAAAATACACTCATTTTTGTCTTCCTTTTTTTTTGTTTTTTTTCCATCACTAAAATATTTTACTTTCAGGCCAAATGTTCCCAGTTACTTACCAGCATCGTTTTGGCAGAGACCTTTTGACTGATATTTCTTGGGAACGTTTCTAGGGTGGTTTGGTAGGAAAAGCTTATGACAGTCTCATGAAATTATTTACATTTGGGGCTTGTGTTTGAGGCTGCCTGGCATGCTCAGAGCAGGGTTGATGTGGGGTGCCGCACGCCTCCCCCCTGCAGCACATTGCCTTGTAGCTCTTGTTTCCTTCGCCAGGCGGTTTGGTCTGTGGCCATGGGCAGTCGGCCACAGGAGGGGAACCGGCTGCTGCTCTGGGGTGCCTTTGCTGGGCTGGAGCATCCCTCCCTCCAGCTGTTGGACCCAGGGAGACACAGATTTATGCCTACAGATTTATGCCTGCTCTTGGGGCTGGCAGGGAGCTCACTGCCTTGTGTGCCCTCAGCCCCTGCCTGCAGCTGGGACCAGAGGCCAACAGTGTGGGTGTAAATAAACAGGCTTGTCCAGTTGTGAGGGGTGGGCAGGGGGAGGGGGGGATCTTCTGGGGAGAAATTATTCGTTTCTGACTGACAGAGATTGTGTGGCACTCCTGGTAGGGATAGTGTGATGCTGGCCAGGACCCCTGGTGCCCTGGGGTGATGCTTGCTGGCACAGACAGGGTGATGGGGCTGGGATGGACACGGTGATGCTGGCTGATATGTCCTGCTTATGCAGGACTCTGCAGGTGGGTCCAGATGCTTTAGGGTTGTGCTGGCTGGCACAGAAAGGGTGCTGGCTGGGGTAGATATTGTAGAGCACTGCTGGCTGTGATGGGCAGGGTGATGGTGGTAGGGCAGGACAGGACAATGCTGGCTGTGTTGGCCAGGGTGACACTGACTGATGTGCTCACAGTGCTGTAGGTTGGGATGGAAAGGGTGATGCTGCCAGAGAGATGCCAGACTGTGGCAGGGGTTGACCCATGAAGAGCTGGGTGCACATCCCTGACTCTGCATCCCCTGCCCCTCTCACTGGGGATCACTGAGTGGGAGGAAGGGATTTCAGCACCATTCTCCCACAAATGGAGACTTACCTGGAGCCTCACAGTGAGTGCAGGCATGGGCAGTGATGTGAGACTTGGTACAACCTGAGCTATCACAGCCCTGCTCTCCCTGGCTGTGTGATCCTGTTGAGATCTGATTGCTGTCACCTGCCATGCAAATGCACGCCAGAATTTCTCCTTAGTTCCTTCCCGTCCCAGCTGCACATGCACAGGTCTCTGGACCACCCTGGGGCTGGGAGCCAGCCAAGGCTCCCAGCACAGGATTGCAATGGCAAATAACCCTTAATCCCACCAACCCACACAGCCCCAAGCTCCTGGTCAGCATTTGCCCCCCACATCCCTGCTCCAGGCATTCCTGCTCAGCAGCCAGGAACCAGCTGTGACTGTGGCACAGACACTGCCAGATGTCCCATCTGGGTACAGGGATTCAGTGCCTGTTCTGTCTCCAGTAGGATGGGGTGAGATGAGAGGGAGATGCAGGATCCATGGCCCTGCAGGAATGCTGTGGACCGTATCAGCTGCCCCATTCCTGGGAATAACACTCTCTCCTCCCCTTCTCTGCCCTCCAGATGCGCAGTTCCATCCCAGGCCTGGGCAGGGTAATGGTGTTCCTCGCAGCAGCCCTGGCATCAGCCTCCTTTGCTATCCCTGAAGACTGGGGAGAGGAAGGTGAGACCCCCACCAAGCACCTCCTCCCCTACATCCCAGGCACGAGAACCCTGAGGGCACGCCATTTCTCCCAGACAGGGTCAGACCTGCCAGGGCTACATGAAACACAGCCCTACATCCTACAGTGATGGCCAATTGTGCAGATGTGCTTCTGCTCATTGCCCAGCCCTAACTGGGACAAGTCCTTACCACTCCCCTGTGGTGATACCTGCATGAAGCAGGACCCCATAGCCAGTGCCCTCTGTGGGGTACAGCCCCAGGGGCTCCCCAGCCCTGGTGTGGGGTGGCATGGAGTGCTGACACCCACCTGGGGATGTGTGTCACTCCAGGTGTGCAGTATGGACAGCTGGGGACAGACGTGACCCTACCATGCCCTGGTGTCCGTGCCAGGTAAGTCTTTTCCATGCACATCAAGGGATCTATCCAATGGGATGGTTTATGGGGTGAGCCTGGGCATCCCTGTCCTCTAACACAGCCTGCCTGGCCTCCCCTACCCAGCTCACCAGTGCAATGGAGACGAGCAGGTGCCATGGCGCTGCCGGAGGGCTCGGCCATCCAGCAGGGATCCCTGGTGCTGCCACGAGCCAGCTTGGCCTTCATGGGAACCTACAGCTGCCATGGCGAGGACGGTGGCCTCCTGCACACTGTGTCCCTGCGCCTGGGGCGTGAGTAGCATATCTGTGAGCTGGGCTCTTCTAGGGGGAGTGTGCTCCCTGCCAGGAGCTTGCCAAAATGGGGCTTGGTGTTGACACGGGCATCCCTCTGTGCTGGATGGGCTGCAGGATGGGGGACTCCTCGCTGATTGCTGTTTCCCCCGGACCCCAGACCTGCCTGGAGTCCCCTTTGTGTCCTGCAGAGCATCTGACTATGAGAATTTCTCTTGCTCCTGGACCTCCAGTGTGGAGACCTTCCTCCCCACCAGATACATCACCACATACAGGTGAAGTATCCCCACAGGGCATGGATTGGGCTTGTTATGGTGTGAGCTGTGGGTCACAGCCAAGGATAACCACCAAATCCATCTGGCCATCCCACACACGTCCTGGGCTCACCTCCTGCCCCAAGGACCACGTTGCATCCCAGAGCAGGTCCTGTTTTGGGGTGAGCAGAGCACCAAGCATTTGCTTGCCCTCAGCGTGGGTCTCAGCAGCACTGGGGGGCTGGCACAGGCAGGCTCCCTCCCTGCTGACAGCTCTGCCAGCACCAGAGGGGCAATAAAAGAGAAGCAGGTCATCTGCAAGCCTCCACGCTCCAGCATGCTTTGGGATGAAAGGAGCCCTGACAGCATTGCTGCTTCTAATTATCCCTGCAAGCCAAATTAGCGGGCGGCTTTGAAGTCCAATGGAGCTCATAAAGCACAGCTCTGCTGAAAGCTGCAAGAGCTGAGGGCTTGGTGGGGAGGGGGTTGAGTGGAGCATCAGAGACTCCAAAGGGAGGGGGAATGGATTTGGGGGGCTTTAGGGGGAGGGTGAAGCCAGGCTCTGGGGAGCTGCTTTTATCACTGCCTCTGAGTCTTTGCTGCTGTGTGATGAAATCCCAGGGAAGGGTGTCCCATTTATTTTCCCTGGGATCCCCAGCTCCTGCTGTCAGACTGTTCATTAGAAGAGCTGGACATGGTTTTGGCTCTGTCCCCCATGCTGTCACATGTGTATGTCAGCATGGGAGTGTGGGGCTGCTTTGCAGTGTGGACTCCTGTCCCTCCTCTGGGTCATGGTGGGGTTCACTTTGTGCTGCCCCCTCATCCTAATCATCTGCTTTTCCATCTGTCTCCATGGCAGGAAGAAATCCCTGACAGGCGAAGAAAAGCGGAGGTAGGACTGACTCCCACCCTGCTCCTGTTCTAGGGACTGGCCCCCATCCCAAAGGCTCTGCTGCTGTCTTCAGCAGGGACCCCAGAGCAAGAGCTGGGGGTCCCTATCAGGGAGCCAGCTACCTCCCAGCTACCTTGGGAGTCTGGGAGAACGGTTTGCCTCAAGGAGAAAGGTTTGCCTCAGGGAGGGACCTTCCCAGGCAGAGTGTGGAGCTGGGAGAAGAGTCCCTTCTTTCATGCTCAGAGGGATATGCTAGACTCTGGAAGGGTGAGTGCAGCTGAGCCAGCAGGGCTGCCTCCTCCACCAGGGTCTTGGCATTGGGGTCTCCCATGGCACCTCCTTGGCAGCATTTGGAAGTTGTGCATGGTGGGCGGGTAGGATGTGTCACCACCCTTTCTCCCTGTCTGCAGGAACAAGAATGGGCACGTGGGGCTGTGCCTGCAGGATCCATCCCACCCCGGCACCTGCACCGTCCACAGGTCAGAGTTCTGGAGCTCCTACCGCCTGAACATCACTGAGGTGAACCCCCTGGGCTTCAGCTACCGCCTTCTTGATGTCACCATGCAGGCCATCAGTGAGTCCCCATCCATCTATCTGTCTCTCCCGCTGTTTTTCCATGCCTGGGCAGTTCCCTGTGGGCGATAGCAGGGACCCCTACCCTGCTGTGCATGGCATGCAGGGTGACAAGGACTTCCTGTCCTTTTCCACACAGTTAAGCCAGACCCTCCAGAGGGCTTGGTGGTGGCGCCCATCCCCCTGGCCCCACGCCGACTCCATGTGAGCTGGAAGTACCCTTCCTCCTGGCCAAAGGAACCCCACTTCCAGCTAAGGTTTCGGCTCCAGTACCGACCCGTCATCCACCGTTCCTGGTCCGTGGTAAGTGTGCAAGGAAAGGCAGGGCTGGCACAGGAACAGGCTGTGCATGGGGCCAGGGAGGGCAGTGAGGGATGTCCCTGCCTGCCCCACAGCTCCCCTCTGCCTGGCACAGGTAGAGACGGTGAATCTGTCTGAGGTTATCACGGATGCCTTCACTGGGCTGGAGCATGTGGTCCAAGTCAGTGCCAAGGATTTCCTGGATGCAGGGAATTGGAGTGAGTGGAGTGCTGAGGCCCGGGCAACACCTGTCAGAGGTAAGAGTGGGACAGGCTGCAGCCCCCAGCAGCCTATCATTTAGTGCCTCCAGAACCCCAAACTGCCCCTCTTCGGTCCCTTCCCCATGGCACTCATTCCCCCAGATATCAACAAGAGTAAGTCTCAACTCCACGGCCACTTAAGGTTGGGAGGCAGAGCTGCAGGAAGAGAAAACATCTCCCAGCCTATGTTAGCCTGCAGCTGTGCTGATGCCATTTGGGCATTGCCCCCCACAGGCTTGGGACAGAATGGGGTTTCCAAAGCACCATTAGTACCTCAGTGGCACCCTTGGGCTCTTGGCACTTCTGGGGCACAAAGATACCCTTCCACGCTCCCATCTGTGGGTCCCTGGGGTGCTGCATATGCTTTTGGTGAGTGTTTCCATCCCTTCTGTCCTTCCAGATCTGGCCTCCACAGCAAGTGAAGAAACCACTACAGATGCCAGACTGGAGAGCCTGGCTGAGGAGCCCTCCCAGGCTCCCAACCCTGAGCCCATCAGTGAGTATAGCTAGGGGTGGTGGGCAGGAGTGCCATGTGTGTGTCTGAGAGCCATGGCAAGGGAGTCTTGCTCCAAGCCTGTGTGTGGCTGGGCTGCTGGAGTATCCAGGAGCTTGCCATAGGGTCCCCAGTTGCTGGGGACTATGGCATCCCTTGGCTGTGACAGTCTCTCTGCCCCAGATCACAGTGACCCCTTGGAGAAGATGGCTGTCCTGGTGTCCCTTGGGATCTTTGCCTTCTTTGTCCTGGCTGCTGTTCTTGTCATCACCATCCTCATCTGGTAGGCTGGGTTTTGAGTAGGAGGGGCTGTAGGATTGCTGTCCCCATCCCATCCTGAACCCTCAGTTCTCAATCACCCTGTGATCCCCCAGCCCTACTCTGGATCACTGCCAAAACATACCTGATGCTCCATAGGGTGGTTTATGTTCCCCTTGCCCCTGTCCCACACCAGTGCCTCTTCCCAGCACACCCACGCCAGCACACTTCCCAGCCTGCCTGGGCTCTTTCTAATGACACCAGATCCAAGGGACCTTTCTCTGAATCCCCTCAAGATGCTGCTCCTTCTAGTATCCTCCCAAAGGCTCCTGCTGGGGAGTCTCATGCTCCAGAGTCAGAACAGACACCCCTCCATGTATCTTTGCTCCCTGGGAATCCTGTCCCCAGGTCCCCTCTCATCCTGCCACCATGGGGTGTCCCTGTCATGCTCTGGCTCTGCTGTCAGTCCCTGTTCCCATCCCAATGCTGTTCTAACCAGTGACCAGTTCCAGCTCTAGCCCTGGAGCTGACCCACGGGAGAGGTTAAGCTGTGCTGGGCACATTTGGGCACAGCTGGATGGAAGCACAGCAGGATCACTGGGAATGTGGGCAATCCTGATGTTCAGGGAGGCTGCTTGGGGTCTTCAACCACCATTGCTCTCATCCCCAGGCTCCGGGTGAGGAAACACGGTAAGGACAAGACCAAACCAAACTTTCTGGTTGCTGCCACCCACTTGAAGGCACTACCAAGTGAGTCGGGGTGCAGGGTGAGGAATGGGGGGGAATGTGGGGCAGGGAATGCAGAGCAAGGGGCAGGTCAGTGTCTCCAGTGTCCTGCTTGACCCCCTGTCCTCTCTCTCGGCAGAAGCTCAGATCCTGTAGAGAGCCCTGGCCGATCCCTGCTCCCTGCACCCGCTTGCCCATGCGTGGGACTTGATGCCACTGCTGGCCCCCAAGGACCCCACGCCTCCTGGGTCACCCCACAGCTGTGGACATTGCCGGAGCCCCCAACACCCTGGGGTTGCAGGATGGATCCTAAGGAGAGAGACTCTGCTCTCAGGAGCGTTGGACTGCCTGAGCCCACCAGGAGCCAGCTGGAGTCACTTCAGGCTCAGGGTGACAGGCCAGCTCCACCTCCGAGCGCTGCTAAACAAATGGGGATAAGACACTGAGCCAGCCCCACTTCACTGCCTAGTGTTGAGGGGAACCGTGGGTGTAGGCTCCCGGGGGTGCCAGGCATCAGTGCCAGACCAAGGGGTGCTGATCCCTGCCTGTCACCCCCCACCAGCCGCCAGCAGGCAGAAGAGAACACCCCCTGCCCCTTCCCTCTGCCCCAATCCCCCGTGCTGTGGCTGGACGGAGCAGCGATGCCAATAAAGGGGATATGCCAATGCTATCATTGGCACTGTCCAGGCAAAACCCTTTGCAGACAATGCTGTTCCAAGGGAGGAATGACTGCCAGCTTGGGAATGGTCCTTGCAGGAGGTGCACAGGCAGCAAGGCTGCCTCCCAAACTGTTCAGCCCTCTCCTCAGCTGCCTGGAGGGGCTGAGAGACCCATGCCAAGGCTAAGTGCCAGAAGAGGATGCAGACATCCCCCTTGCCCTCACCAGCATGATAGCTGAGACAGGACCCTCTGCACAGCCCCCCTTGCTCTGCATGTGGCCCCCTTGCTGCACCTCGACCCAGCCCCTCTAATGGCTTCCATGTGTTGGCACCTCCCGACCCTGGTGCTCAGTGCCAGCAGCCCAACGAGATCCAGATGGAGCTGGGTGGAAATTCAGACAGCAGCAACGCGTGGAGCGCGGGGAGCAGAACCAGTGCAGGGTCCTGGGGCTGCCTGTGAACCCACGATGCAGAGGGAGCCTGGACTGGGACACCCATAAAGGGTCCTTGTGTGGACTGGGTTGGAGGGAACTGGGGCAGACTGTGCCTTTTGCAATGTATTTTGTGCCCACAGGCTCCCTGCTGCTCTCACTGGGTGCCCTAGTTGTGGGGTCATGAGGGCTCTCCACGCTTGGCTCTGTGGGGTTGCAGCCCCTCACTGTCCCTCATGAGCACAGACACGCTGAATGAGAGAGGTGGTGGTCAGCCCTCTATCTGCAGTGTGCTACTAGCATGGCACTATCCCTGGACCAGAGCAGAGCTCTCACAGGGCAGGTAAGGCAAGTCACCAAGCTGGGGAGGTGTAAGGAGGCAGATCTTGTCTGGACTTCCAGGCACATCACCTCTCCCAGGTGAATCCCACAGGTTGACAGCTCCAGCTATATCACTCTGCCATCATCTGCTGGGCTCTGGTCCCCAGCATCCAACCAGCCAACACACATTCTGATGTGTCACACAGCCACTCTTGTCTTGTCATGGTCACCTTGTCTCTTCTCAGTCCCCAGCATGGCATGGGCAGCCTTTACCATTGGAAACCTCCTCTTATCACCACCAGATCCCACTCCTCTGCCACTGTGGAAGGGACCAAAGCAGTGTCTAGAGATGCTGTGGGATACGGGTGATGTACATCCCATAGCTGTGGCCCCAGTGTTTGCAAACAACTCAGTAATTTCCCAGTATCTGGTGCTGATTTAGAGACTGATGCCTGCTTGAGATGTAGCAGCACAGCAGCCAGAAAATGGGAGACAGCAACTCTAGCCCCTGCACTCTGCCTGCTTTCAAACCCCAGAAAATCCAGGCATGTTCCAAACAGAAGTTTGTTGCTGCTGGCTCGGGAGCCCATGGATCTGTTGTCCTCATGTGCCAAGCCCTGTGCCCCTTCCTTAGCTGGGTTTTGCCTGACCAGAGGGTAGGGACACCCAGTTCTGGTGACCAGGGCAGCTGGAGGGCAGGAAAGGCACATCTGGTCCTCATCACTGTGTCCTGCTGCTCATGGCCCTGGAGGGTGACCCTTTTCCTCTCTGATGTAAGGAGTCATGACCTGCCATCCATTTGGCAGCTGAAGATACCAAGGACAGGCAGGGGGTCTGCACGCCACCACAAAACCCTGCCTGCCTGCACTGCACTGCTGGGGTGCCCCATGGCTCAGCTCCATGCCCCAGCAGCCTGTAAATGTGACACACAGGCCTTGGGGACCTAAAGGAAATAGAAAATTGTGTGCTTTGGGGAATAGAGATGGGTGGTGCTGGGTGCTGCTCTCCCTGTTGCCAAAGGGGAGGATGCACTGGTGCTGGACATGGGCAAACAGGGCTTTCCAGCAGACTGAGAAGATGCAAGGGGAGGGCTGGGGGGAGCAGCAATCTGGAATAAAGGAGAGGGATCCAGATGCCAAAATCAACTTTGTCTTCAAGCTGTGAAGGAGAAAAACAGGAAGGGACCATGAGACCAGTCCCAGTGCCGGCACCTCCCTGTCCCACTGTGGGGCCAGGGCACTTCCTCCAGGCTTGGGCTCTCTGGTGGCTCACACAGCCACTGAGCAGGAGGCTTCCTGCTGCAGGCTGGAGCCCTGTCTGGACGCACCCTGCCCCAGATAGGCAGAGGCACATCCAAACTTGCCTTTGATGCCGCATCCCACCCTCCCCAGCGTGGATGCTGTGCCAAGATCACCAGGGGAACTGGTACAAGCCAGGCCTGGAGATGCTGAGAATATGCCAGGTCCAAGCCGCCCATGGACTGCATCCACATGAGGCAGGGATGGGTCCAGCTTCCTGGCATGGAACAGCCCAAGCCCAGCAGGAAGAAAGTGCAGGAGACCACGGCCTGGGGATATACTTGCTTTAAGAAATTTCCATCAGCCAGTGCTGCACGCCAGGGAAGGTCCCCAGCACTGAGACACGAGAGACGTCCATACCCATTGTCTCCATCCAGCACAGGGTGGCCAGATCATGTCTCAGGCAGGGACTTGTTTGGGAAATTCATAGCTTTGGCAAAAGCCTTTGCAGCAGGGCACTGGTTGTGGGCGGTTGTGCAGCACTGCCTGGGCTGTTTGACTGCCACCAACCCTGCCAAATTTCTGATCTAGCCCTCAGGACTAGCCTCCTCCTCTCCCTGCCTCGCTGCCAGGATCAGCCCGCATTTTGCAGGGGAGGAGGCGAGTTGCACAGGACTGTGAAGCAAAACAGTCTCAATTTACCTCTCATGGCTGCTTCTGCTTCCTTCTGAGCCAAATCCTGAGCCAAGGAAAGAAGAAAAAGCAGCTTCAGCAGAATAGCCATGAAACATACATCTGTATGTGTCATGAGATGATGTAGAGAGCAAAGGGTACATACACAGACAGTGGTTCAGCAGGGAGGGAAGGATGCATGGATTGAGGGAAGGAGACATACAGATGTATATGTGGATTTGTGGAAGGAAGGGATAGATTAATTTATAGATTAATGTATGGATAGGTAGTTTGGATACTCAGTTACCATCCTAAGCATCAAAGATGCTCACTCTGCAGGGGCTGACTTGTGAAGAAGGATGAGAGGCCCATGGGCAGAGAGCAAGGATGTGACTGGGAGCAAGTCTTGGGTGTGACCTAGGCACCCAGTCCTCATGTAAGTGACATCACAGCTGACCTGGACAGCTGTCACCAGTGGAGGTCCTGAGAGTACTGGGGAGAATGTGGGCCATCTCCAGAGGGATTGCATCCCCCTCGGGAGCCGCTTCCATCTCACACTGCCCAGACACTGAGAGAGTGGGAACAGCAGGGACTGTGCCCACAGACACAGTCAATCCAAACATGAATGCTTTAAAAGTGTAGTGCTGAGCATTCACCCTGACTTTGGCTTTCATCCCACCTGCATGTGGATACCTCTACCTGGGAACTTGCTAGGGATACAAGCACTCAAACCATTAGTGACTTCTGTGATCCCCCATACTCCCTCTTCTTCATCTGCCTTCCTTTCTAGCTGCCACAGGTCTGAAAATTCCTTGGTTTTCTTTCCTGAAACAGAAGAGGAGACATCACCTGCCAGGTCAGATGTGGAGAAGGGAGAGACCTGAGACATGCCTTACTGCTGCATTGTCAGCTTCTCCCTCCAGAAATAGGTTGTTTCTTTCTTTGCTTGCTGGGGCTGGCCCCTTCCCTGCCTCTAGGATGCTTTTGGTCTTTCACAGATGCCAAGCACCTGGCTACAGAGATGCTGGGAGGCAACAACTGTGAGGCACTGCTGCTCATGATGCTCTTGGGAAATGGCTTCTCCCTGCTCCGAGCAGCAGCAGCCCACGATTTTCCTGATAGCTTTTTCCTTTTTTTTTTTTCTTTTCTCTTTTTTTTTCTTTTTTCCATCACGGGAAACAGTCCTGTTATCCAAGCAAGGGTTCCCAGTGTTTTGTGTTCCTGCCCTGAAGTGTGGTGGCACTAGGGGACACACGTGCTCCCCATGCACACATTTCTGCTGTACATTCCTCAGTACTGCCATGCCACTTGCTCAGAGATGATCTCCTCCCTTCCCCATGGCAGGAACTCCATCTTCTCCTCCAGCTGCAGGGACTAAGACAGAGCAGGACATGTTTTGGGAACTTCTCTGTGCAGCCTCTCTACCTGCTCTCCGCCCACCAGCTGCTCCTTTGCCTCCCCTTCATTCCCTGCCACATCAGCTGCTTTGTCAGCGTGGCAGAATGAACAAGTAGAGGTTAGGGATAGCATGGCCCAGCCCTAAGCAGGAACTTCTGAACCAGCTGGGGCACTCCAGTGCTCCCCATGCTTCCAGGATTCCACAGAGCAGGCACTGGGCAGACAGAGCTCTGTACAGCTGCGCCTCTGTCTGCATCCTGAGTATGATGGACCCAAGTTAAATGTGCCTTTGGGAGTCTTGTGTGGTCTTTGCAAAGTCACATCACATTCAAGCAGCTTCCAGCTTTTGTTCTCCATTGGGAGACCCACTAGATGTGGGAGCAGTGGAGCTCCACATGAGTTCTAGGCACTGGCACCAGCATAGTCACCTCTGTGCTGATGGATCTGGAGGTCATAAGGTGCCAAAAGTGTCAGATCTGTCTGAGACCCCCTTCTGGGATGATGGCTGATCCCCAGGATGATCTGCAGGTCTTAAAGGCACTGATTGCCAGAGGAAAGGTAACCTGGAAAGTGCTGATCACTAGAAATATGCTGACCTGGAAGGCACTGATGCCAGAGAGGATGCTGATTAGGAAGGTGCTGATTGCCAGTGGAGTGCTGGAGATGCCAGCCTGGAGGGCACTGATCCCCAGGAGGATACTAACCTGGAACACAGATGCCTGGGAGGATGCCAGTCTGGAAGGCACCAGTCCCCAGGGGTTTGCTGATCTGAAAGGCACCATTTTTCCACAACATGGTGCTTTTTCACCTACTACAGAGCACTGCTTTCAGCTCCCCACTTACACTGGGCAGCAGGTCGGCCAGGGTCCTCTGCAAGGGCTTGGGCTAGGGATCCACACTCAGGGAGGCATCTTTGGCTGACGGCAAAGAGCCTGGCGAGCTGCCTGAAGGGAGCTGAACCAGCACCACCTATTCCAATTTCCCTCCCCGGAACTCCCGGCTGGGAGCCGCTGCCCAGCTATGGGCAAGGGGGCGTGTGGCTCCCACCACTGCCAAAATAACCACAAGCCGCATCCTTCTGCAGGCGAGATACACAGACTCTGTTTTCCCACTAGATGGCAAACATTGCCTTCAAAAACAGCCTTCGGAGAAATTGTGTTCATCCCTGCGAGAGGAGGCTGAGAAAACGCTCAGGGATAAGCCCTGGGGGTGACGGGCCTGAGGCTTCTTCAGCGTGGGGCTGGGGATAGCAGGGACCCCGGCATGCTCCTCGTCTTGCTTTTTCTGTCATTTCTGAAATGGTTTTCCTTTCCCACCTGCCTGGTTTCTCCCTGGCCATGGGAGACCCATCCCTTGCCCTGTGCTGGTGGAACTGAGCACCCTGGGCATGCAGAAGCATCTGGTTAAACCTGGGTGGCACCTTGAACTTCCACAGCCACAGAGTGAAGCCCAGAAGCTTTTCTGGGAATTAATTACGCTGTGGTTTGTGAACCAAATGAGTGTTCATTCCTCCCTGCAAGTGCGCAGGTCCACAGGCAAGCCATTATGCTGTGTGTAAACAAAGGAGGCAGGGATGAAGGCTGTGCATGGGGTTGTGCACACTTGTCTAAGGTCTGCTACCAGCTCAGAAGTATCTCCAGGCTTGTTTGAGTTTTCATTCAGGCACAGATTTTTTCATAGTCTCTGTATTATCCTTGTGCAGAAGTTTCCCAAGTGTTTGCTGCTGGCCCAGGCATTGATGCAATATTGCTGTGTGGTTAAACATGATGTGTCATAGCTAATGAAGGAGCTAACTGTGGATGGTAAATGTTTAATATGGACAAATAAAGCCAATTAGGGAATATCAAGAGAAAAGTGTGTCATCTCAGCTGTGTCTGTCCTGTGGAGAGGAGAGATTCTGTGGTAAGGTAAAACCTCTGCCACTGCAGGATCAGCAGCTCCTGACACCAGACAAGGGGTAAAGATGCTGGATGCAGATCTTCCTGCAGACCTCCAGTCCACCCTGTGGATATATTCTCTTGGGGGGACAAGGACAGTTTTTTTCAGAACAAGACTCTGTTTCTAATGCAGACGTCTGGGTGGCTGGAGGGGATGGCAGCCATCTCCAGTGCCAAGCTGGCAAATGAGAAGTAGTAAATCATCTCACTAAAAACACTACTTGTAGACCCCCAACAGGATTCTTGGCTGTTCACAGCATGCTGCCTGGTTTTGTGGCAAGCCTGTGACCTGGTTTTGTGTCAAGCCTGTGGCTCAGCAGTGCTCAGACAGGAGCACCATGGATCCCCAAGAATGGCAGCCCCTCACCAAGCATTAATTAACTAATGGCAGCAGCTGTAGTCCCTCCACAAAGCATTCTGGAGCCCTGCTCCTCACAGCTTCCTCTGCCCTCACTGCCTCAGTTGCCTCCTGGGCACATTGTTTGGTATCATTTACACTTGGGTTAGAGGGATCCTTCAGGTGTCCTGGACACTTCCTTCAGGAGGAGATTATTGCCTCTTCTTCCACGAGGACTGGCAAGTCCCTCACAAGGCTATTTATAGTCACAGAGAAAACTCTGGAAACTCAAAGGAAGAATGTGACTGGGGAATAGAAACTGAGGAAGCTGTTGGGAGCCAGTCTGCAGCCTGTGGCTCAGGGCAGCAAGCCAGTGATGGATATTGAGGAGCCAAGCAGGTAGAAAGCCCTTCTGGACCTTTCCACCTGGGCTCCCTGCCAACCCTTGTGTTGGTATGTGCTGATGCCTGGGGGCAGCAGGGACAGCAGTGACAACATGGGTGGTGTGGGCTATGGAGCAGCACCCCTTGAGGCTTCCCCATCCCGTGGTGAAACTCACAGCCTCTGCAGGCAGCTAGCAGAAGTTAAGCACTGATGTGACTACTTCGCTCCTAAATTGAGATTTACCAACCCAGGAGGGTTTGACCTCTTGACCTGACGACACCGAGGAATGGACAAGACCCCATGTCTGGGGCTGTCATGTCTTTCCCTTGATCTGTGCTTGATTCCAGCTTTCCAGTGCAGGTCATGGGAGAAGTGCTGTCCCTTCCCTGTATGCTCAGGGTTCTGGGGGTTGTTTCCACCAAACAAATGCTTCCTGCCTCTGCATGGCATCTCTAATTGGTGACAGGCTGCCACGGGCAGCAGCCACCCTCCCAGTCTTACTT
Source organism: Pseudopodoces humilis (assembly GCF_049639895.1). Taxonomy (NCBI): domain Eukaryota; kingdom Metazoa; phylum Chordata; class Aves; order Passeriformes; family Paridae; genus Pseudopodoces; species Pseudopodoces humilis. The sequence goes on along the minus strand of NC_142203.1, from coordinate 68,762,656 downwards.
TAGGCCCCATCTCAGACCCCTGACAACAGCAAACCAGGGGTGAAGCAAGCTGAGAGCCATGTTCGCTCTGATCTGCAGCAGGGTGACACCATCCACATCCCTCAGCTCGTGCTGCCTGGTGAGGAAGTCCTCTAAGCATGAGGCTGGCAATGCTTCGGAAGCTCTGGTAGAGCTGCACTGAGCTACTTTAGGTAAAGACCTTCACCCCAGTGGTCTTGCCCATTAGGCATGGTTTGGGGCACTGGTGCAGTGCATGATGTGGGGCACTGGTGGCAGACTCAAAGAGGCTGCAGGGGACTGTGGGGCTGGGCATCCCCTTTGTGCTTGTTCAGATGCCCCAGCAGGCAATGGATGAGAGGTGTGAGGAGGCATGGTAGCTGAAGGAGCAGGAGAAATGCTTTTGCTGTGTGTGGAGCTGAGGGATGGCCTCTCCAGGCCCATGTGTAAAGGCAATGAGCCACTGTGGCTCCGAGAGCCCCAGCAGAAGCATCAGCCAGAAATACCCAACACCCAGGCCAGCATAGAGAGGAGCTAGGATGCTCCAGCTATGTTTGCACTAAGACATCAGCTCTGCCAAAGACTGCTTTCTGGTTGGGAATGTTGCCTGCCTTTGGGGTCAGGCTAGCTGACCTGAGCCAAAACATGCCAGAAATGATGTTCAGAGTGTTCCAGCACAAGGAAACATTTGCTTCAGTTGCTGTCACCTGTGCAGCACTGGTGCCCTGCAGTGGGCACTGCTCTGTCTGCAGGGGCACTGGAACAGTCAAAAATGTCAGACTCCTGCCTGTAGCCTGGCTAAAAAGAGCTGCTGAGTTTGGGGGCCCACTGGAAGGGCAGATGGAAGGAGGCACAGTACAATTTGTGTGCCACCATTGCTGGGAGGGCAGCCTGCTGCTGCCCAGCAGGAGGGGAACCCAGCAGAAACTGAAGCCTCAGTTGGAGGAAAGAGGAAGAAGTCAGCGCTGTTGGTGGCTCAGATCCTGCAGCGGGTTAGTGGCCTCCCCTTCCTGTGGGATTTTTACTGTTTGCTTATTTTTATTACATAAGCATAGGAGTTTGGCTTTGCTCCAGGGCCCAGTTCTGCAGAAAATAACCTCTTTCTCTTCCTTTTTGCATCACAATCCTTTAAAAGCAGCAGTTCCTAAGCTGTGGTCTGAGGATCCCTGGTGAAGATCTGACAGGTGATCTACAGACCTGCTTCACCTTTCCAGTGCTCCTTGCTCTGCAGGGCTGGAAACTTTTAAAAGTGTTAGAACTGAGATCTGGAGCCCAAAGGAAGTATACTGATGCCTGAAAGGTCATGCTTTCATTTCTTCAGGAAGGCAGTCACTTCAAAGATGTAAAACAAAAAGGAGCTTCCACCTTCGCTGGAACATCAGCTGCAAAGGGAAGGACAAGTTCCAGCACAGCCCATGGTGAATGGTACCGTGATTCCCCTGGTATAATAATTCTCATACCCTTCCTCAAAGCACAGCTCAGATCCAGAAAGTAAGAAAATCCCAAAAAAGACAAGGAGACTGGCTGTCAGGGTGATGGGCAGCAGCTGAAACCTCAGGAGGTGCAAGAAGGTGTGCTGCCCACCCAGCTGTGGGGTCTTGCTCCAAGGGAAGCCCAGCCTCTCGGTATATCTTGGATCTGGGCTGTTGATGTCTCATATCTCTCCTGTGCTCCTTACCTTTGCCAAGAATGGCAAGGAGATAACACAACTCCCCACTGCTCTTCTACTCATGGCTCGGGCCAGGAGTGACAAAATACCTGTCCAAGCCACACAATCCATCAGCAGCAAAGGACAAATTACCATTGGCAGCCCTAAAAGAGAGGATAAGACCAAGTTGTGGAGCTTGCCAGTGTCTCTGCAAGGAAATGAACCTTCATTGTAGCACTGTATTTAGTGAAATGTGCACAGGGCTGTGTTATCTGTAAACCTGAGCAGACTGTAAAAAGGGGGATAAGGTGCCAAGTCCTCCCTTAATCATTTAGATTTACCTTCACTCCTTTTTTCTTTAAAGACAGTTACCAGGCTAAGTTTTTGTATCTTGTACCCAATAAAGATATTGAAAGCCCTTAAATATACCGCTGTGTAATCAGCAGCTTATTTCACTGCAGAGGTAAACGACACTGGTGTGAGACATTAGCTGTGCACTGCTTGGAGCTCTCTAGAAAACATCCTTGATTAGCTGGGAAGTATTCACTGGCATGCACCTGGGGCAGGCTAAGCAGGCTAGCTTTACCCCATCCCTGTCTGCAAACCAGGTGGCTTTCAGCATCCTCACCCAGGCACAGGGGGCCATGCACAGCCTTGTGGCATCATCTGAGTGCTCCAGGAGGGTGCCAGGAGGGATAAACCCAGCAAATGGCAGTACTGAATGTATCCAGGGCTCTGACGTGATGTCCGCTCTGAACTGAGATAGGCTTACGTGAACCAGCATGGGAACCTTGAAAAAGAATGGCAGAGACCCAGGAGGGTGGAGATTTTGGTTTCTTCCCATGCTCACTGTGTTCTGTGCAAGCTCTTTCACCATAAGCCATGGGCGTATGTGGCTGTGACCTGTGCCCAGCTCCCACTGCCTACCTGCAGGTGCTGGTGAGAGTTTGGCAGATGCCTTCTCCTTGCCCTGTGTTTGTGTGAAAAGGGAGCTATGGGGGGCAAGGCATCCCAGCACAGACTCCTTGAGATGGCATTCCAGGCAAAGACAAGTGTTCCATGCCCAAAGCAGGGCTCCCCTGGCCTGGAGGGTTGTAACAGTGTTTTCCTGTGATGTTAGGGCAGTAGGGAGGTAAAGAGCATTTCCCGTGGCCCATGCCAGCACTCCTCACTGTGGCTTCAGTTCCTGCACACCAAAAGGAGCATCAACACTCAAGTGCAGAATGTGCCAGCCCTGTGTGCCTCTAAAGGAACTCTTACTCTTACAGATGCTGTCCAGAGACTCAGACGTGCACTAAACCCTAAAGCCTTCTCAGTCTTAGCTAAACAGACCAGGCATACAATGGATGGAAGAGTTATCTGCCACTCCTGTACACAGGGAAGGAGGAGGATAGTGAGGGACACACAGAGACCATTGCAGGACTGCAGTTAAAGAATGAGCCTATTGTCACTGTGGAGCAGAGTTCAGTGGTGTCATTCTCCCACAAGCCAGGTGCTCCTGGGCTCAGAGCTGCATCTGTATCTATCTGATAAGCCCTCTGATATAGGCAGGGAGCAATCTCTTCTGCTGGGGCTGCTCTTCCAACTTGGGACATCCTGGTGACAAGGGGCATCTTCCCACAGCATGACCACAAACCCTCTTGTCCCTTCAGAAATAGTGTTTGGGATGCAGCAACTGCAACTGCAAGAAATTTAGAGGAAGGGTAGGCATCTGTCAGAGCAGCCTCTTACTTTGTGCTCATCTCTGAGTCCTGTCATGTTCACCCCAAGCACCCCTGTCCACAGAAATTATCTTTTTAAATAAAAGAAACCAAAACAACCAACAAACAAACTGAATGAAACCCACAAACAGAAACCAAACCACAAAATACTTGTGTTGGAGTGACCCATCAGCATTTTTCAGTCAATAGTCAGCACAGATGAGGTCCAGGGTGCTCTTTCTCTACTGCAAGGAATTGGAGGTACCCATCGGTATAATTTGCGAGTTCAGATAAAGCCAGCCCAACCTCGTGCATCGTGTCCTGAGCCCTGCACCGCCCTGGGATGTCCTGAGGCAAAGTTCTCTCCGGCTTTTTTATCTCTGCAGCCAGTTTCTGTGGGTCTCCAGGATGTGCTGCCACACACCCACAGCCTGGAATGGCTCTGTGTGACAGCTAGCCTTGGACTTTGTTTGCCTGAACAAAGACAAGAAGAGACCCGGTGGTGCTTTCCTTCTTCCCAGCGGGTGGCTGCCTTTTTCTGCTGTCCGGGATTTTTCAGGGAGTCAGGGACATTGGGTTAAGCATTGCTAGAGCAGGGCAGAGAGCCAGGAGAGCTCTTGTTCCCGTAGCACAGGAGGTCAAAGGACCAGCACGCTTCCTCCCAGACAGCACTCACAGCTCCTCTATCTGCAGCCACTTCCTCAGGATGTGAGAAATGCTGGGTAGGTAAAGATCTCTTGGGGATGAAGGACAGGGAAGAACCTCTGCTGGAACCCCTCATCCCAGCCCCCTGCTGGGAGAGAGGTGCCTCGGCAAGCAGGATGCTTGGAAAGAGCAGCTGCCCCAGTACCTTGTGGGGCTTGTCAGAGGACATCAACAAGGAAGGTGAGAACAGGTTAATGAGCCTCTTTGATCATTCATAAGAGAAGCAGTATATACCTCTTATAAGAATAAAAGGATGTGAAAGGCATCACATGAAATTTCAGTGTGCAAAGGGTGAAGGAAACAGCCCATGAGCAGCAGTGCAAGGTCAGGAAACAGGTTCTCTCACTCTGTCTCTCTCTTCAGCTGAGACCACTACGAGGTACATAAGAGAAATCAGCAGACAGAGAGGAATCCAGAATCATCCTTCCCTGCCAACACCCAGAAGCCACCAGTGCAGGAGCTTCCCCAGGTGGAGCTTGTGTGGGAACCACACGGACCTGTTTGTGGTGGGTTTGTCCAGCCCCTGGCTGTGCCCCACCAGCTCCCTGTGCTGAGTTCAATGGATTATCAACAGAGTGTGAAAAGAGTACTGCTGTTGTTTTTAAACTTTGACCTGGGCATTTCAGGGATGCATGTGGAACAGGAGCCTTTGGGCTGACTCTGGCAATGCTGCAGTGGGCTGTGAGGAAGATGTTTCTAACCAAAATTGACCGGGGGATCCTGAGTCACTCTCCCTAAAGAAAATGGAGGCTTCCAAAGGCCTTTAAGGATTCCAGGAGATCAGTGCAGTTCTACTGCTGCAGGGGTGGCTTTATGAGAAGGGAGAGGAGCTCAGGGGCCCAGTAATTTCAATGCTGCCCAGTTTCTGATAGTTCCTTTATAACAGTTTAGGAGTCTGGCTAACACAATGGCTGTGCTTGGAGTGGGACTCATTTTCTTTCCCCATCCTTCTGGCTGTTATCTTGATGATTTTCCCCTCTGTTTCCAGTAAGAAAGGATGCACAAGCAAGTCCCTCCTTAGCAGGGCATGGAGCCAGTCTGCCTTATCAGGCACAGAAGAGCCAGCCAGGGACTTCCCATTCCTTGCTGCTGTGCCCCTTTAGGCATACCAGCCTAGTACATCTTAGATGCTTCAGAGACTTCCCTAGCCCCCCTGTGCACTTTCAGCAGTTCTGTCCCAGAAGACTTTAGCTTGACTTTCTTTGATGGCTTTTTCCTGTTCCTGATAAGCCTCTGCCTGGAAATCCTTGGATGGGGCTATCCCACAGGAAAAGTGGGAAGGATGATGCTGTTCTGGAGCAGTACAGTCCCTTTGCTCTGCAGGGAAGCCCTCAAAATCCCAGCCACTATAGCCTTCTTCAGCTCCTTTTGTAAGCAGCGGAGAAAAAGTCTCACTTTGGAATTTTGATGTTCAGCTCTTTGCCTGTGCTGTCCCTGATGACCCATGGAAGCACAGAATGGAGCTGCAGACTCTCTTCACAATGTGTGAGGTGTGCCAAGACTCGATCTCCTGGCTGTCAAAGAAATCCCATTTTAGCAGCTCCATATCAAATCCCTGCAGAACTACCCGACCTCCAGGTTCACACACACTGTCCAGAACAGGAGAGCAGAGAGAGGAGGAATACTGAGCAGACTGAGGCTGTTCAGACTGGAAAGTACTGACCCAGAAGGCTTTTGTGTAAGTACAACCAGACACAGTCAATGAGGGGCAAGATTTGGACCAGGAGGAATTCCTTCCCAGAGTACACTGAAGGGGTTCTGGAAACAGAAAGGGCAATGACCCTCCTGGCAACCAGCCAGTCCTTGTGAAAAAGCACCTCGGGGTCACGTTCACAGGGGCGAATGCCCCGTTGAAAGAAGTTGTTCTCTTTCTACCTTTGCCTGCATGCAGCACAAGAAAGGCAAAACTAGTGGTGCAAGAGAGGCAGAGCCCTCTGGAATGCTGGAAGGTTCTGCTCATCATGGACTTGTCCCAGCTGCCAGCACAGCCCATGATGAATGGTCCCAGCATGTTCCAGCACACCACAGCCCCCCAGCATTTACTTTAGACAGCTGCAGCACAAGAAAGACAAATGAGATCCAGAGAAACCCAACCTTCTGTTGGCCCCTTCCGTCTCTATTTACATGTCTGTTTTCTCCTCCAAGGACATGCATCTCCTTTGTTTAGGAGAGTGTCTGGCTTCTGATCTTGTTCCAGATGTTTTTTCACTTGAGTCCTTCCTTATTCTGCTAAAGCGCTGAGCACAGACACTTGAGGGCCTGCTTTGATTAGAACTCCCTTGGCTCCGATGCTTCAGACCTTGCACCAACCAAAAACTGTGGTCTCTGCTTGGCACTACCCTGGGGGCCAGGCAGTGCACATCTCCTGCCAGCCAAACTCTCACAGCTGCCTCCCACTCCAAATCTCGGAAACATCACAAGGGTGAGGATATACCACGAAGTGGAATGGTCTCCATCTCTCTGAGCTCTCCAGAGAGATAAAGAACCCTGCAAGGGCTTCCCCCTCAGGATGAGCCTGAGCCATGCCCTCTCTGCAAGCCCAGCCTGAGCATCAGGATGCTGGTATCCATCCACTCCACCACAGTGTGCAGCAGCATGAGAGCTCTGTAGGGAACCCAGCCCTGCGAGGACAGGTGGTCTGGGAAGTGTTTGGCAAGATGGGAACAGTGTGTGCTGCCAGCTAGCTCTCCAGCTTCAAACCAGCCTTTATTTATCCCTGAGCAAGGCTGCACAGCTGCTTTCAAAAGGCGTTTGATGCTAAACTCTTTGGCTTCACGTTCGCCCTGAAGAGCTCTTTTCTGTTATCTCTTTGGGTTGATTTCTTTTTTTCCTCAAGCTCAAACTCAAATTATGCTGGTGAAACAGAGCCAAGCCTGCCAAAGCCCTCATCAGGAGCACCCTAGCATGTGGCACAGATGGTGACAACAAGCCTGCTTCAAAGATACTTCTAATGGAAGACACACAAGATCTGTTTCTTTCAGTCTGGCGTGGCAAACTCTCCCCATGCTCCCAAGGTACCTTCATCATTTGGGCAGTAGGTCACATTCTGGGTTTGCATCTAAGAGCAAGGGTTTTTTGTGACCACAGGCAGCCTCACATCAAGCACCCAACAAGTAAATGGGGTCTCCAGAGTGTAACACCGATCCTCCCTTCTCCAGCTTTTAGAGAGATTCCCAAGGCCATGGGAAGTGAAGGATTTCATGCAGCCCTCAGATGTACAGCATAAGGCAGAGAAAGTCCACCTCACCCACTTGAAAGAAGGTAGGACAGTATAACAGGGGGGAAAAACAGATTAGGAAGGACTGCCTGGGGTCATCTAACCCATCCTTTGCTGAGCCAGAGCCAGCATTGCTTCCAGCTTTCTGACAAACACTGATCTCACTGTAAAAATTTCCAACAGTGGACACACAGCATTTCTTCATCTCCCTCTTCCTGCTAAATGGAATTTCCCCCAAAGTCTGACCCCTGTGGTTTCTTAACTTATCAGAATTAAACTCTGTACTTCTTTTCACTTTCTCTTCACTATATCCCTCTGTGGACTTGGAGACCATGTCATCCATTCCTGGAAGCAAGACAAAATCAAGCTCCTTCATCCTGTTGTTTGAGGCCACACCATTCACACCTCTGATCAAACTCACCACTGTCCTCCACAACCCTCCCAAGTGGGTTTCACCTTTCCAGGGACCACTTTTCCCAGTAAGACTGATTTTATAATTAATGCACTACAGGACCACGCATGAGTGATGTCCAAAAATCCTCACTAAAGAAATCTCAGAGATAAATCAAGCAGCCACCCCTGCTGGAAGGGAAAGGGACAGCTCCTGGATGCAGTGACAGCAAGCTGCAGGGCATGTACCCTTCCTCCTACATCCCAACACAACCCCCACTTCTCCTATTAGCACTGCACCAGCTGCCAAGTTGGGTTGGAGACCTGAGCACCTCTTGATGTGAGGCTGACTCACAAATGGCTCTTTGTGGTGATTTTTTGCTTCAGTCTGCAGTAACTCAGTTTTAAACACCAGCTCTACAGCACACAGGCATGCCACGAGATGCTATTTTTTGCAACAAACCACCTGTGTTGGATTTGCTGGCAGCAGGGCTAGTGAGTACTTTAGCTGGAAGCCAGATGAAGGGAGGGAGAGCATCCCTCCTACCATCCTGTGTCAAGCTGCAAAATATCTCCTGCTCCAAGTGTCTGTACTGGGATGGGGGGCAAAGCAGTGCAAACAGGACGGAGCCTGCCTACCCGAAGTGAGGAGTGCTGAGCTGAGTGACGGCATCTCCAGGACCTGCTGCCCTCCTGAAGCCAACCATATCCCAGAGGCTCAGCAAAGAGACACTGCACAGTGCAGACAGCCTCCAGAAACAGCCGGGCTGCACACTGCAGATATCAGCCCTGCTTTCACCCCAGGCAAGCAGTGAAACCCACAGACCTGTTCTCTGACACTGGGAGTTCCCTGGGATAGCTGTCCTTGCCAGGGTCAGAGGACAATGCAGTGGCTGGGAAATGAAACCAAGCACTGTAAGAAGAGGCTGAATCTGTAGCTGTAGCGTATCCAGGACACTTCTGCTTTTGTTCTGTGCAGTACAGTGGCTGTCATCCATCATCGTAAATGCTGACTGGCCCTTTCCAAAAGCTGTGTCAGCCAAATAAAAAGGTGGGAAACTATACATTGCAGGTACTTTCAAGGAAACCACTTGATTTATTTGCCAAAGACCACCTCTTCAGCTCACATTTCTAGAGCATCATCCGTCCCACAGAGCGCAGAAAGTCACAACTTGATAATTTAAACAGGATAAAGGAGCGTCCATGTAAACAGAGTTGTGGGCTTGCAGTGTGGGGACAGTCTGTGCACATCTCAGCAGAGGGGCTTTCCCAGACATAGCATCTGCAAGAAATAAAATATTGCTTTCTGTGGGAAAGTGGGGAAGAATGAGATATGCTCAGAGCAAGGAACAACTAAAGGCTGCAGCAGGTGAACCTCCCAAGCCAGGAAGCTTGAAACCAGGAAACACCACACCTTGCAAATCTGCAAATTGACACAGCACAGCTGCCAAATTCTCTGGACAGGCACAGAATAGTCACCATGCCAGTAAAATGTATCTAGGGCAGAAGGATCCAAAGAAAGGGGGCAGAAACTGGGCAGCATGGGGCCAAGGAGACAGAGAGAGACACCAGGATTAGAGATTTGTGCTTAGATCTGAAGCAACATTCCAGGAAGAGCCCCTGGGTCTGCCTTACTAGCAGCAATCTTCTGGCTTTCCCTTTTCACCATAGACAAGGAAAGATTTCTCATGCTTATGGGTATAATGCATCCCAGCCAGCCTCAGGGTGCACACCAATTTCACAGATTCGTGAGAAAGTACAAAATCTTCTCGTCTTTGCTCGCCCGACTGCTGTCCCTCTCATCCCAAGCAGGGCTAACCAGGTCTTTGCTAGCCTCCCCCAAGCTCCATCCCTGCAGTCTGAGCTGGTGGTGACCTCTCACCTCAGTCTCTGACAGAAGCAGTCCTGTTTTGCCCTGAATCCAGGCCATTTTGCTGTGGTGGCAGAGAAATTGAGAAAAGAAGGGAGGGTAGGTTTCCCCCAGCCTTCTGTGGCTGAGCACACAGTGTGGGGAGCAGAAAAAAGCCTTACCTAGAGGCACAGCTAAGCAGGAAAACAGGAGGGAGAGGTGGGGAGGGCCACAGAAATGACACTAAGCCTCCTGCCACTGCCTATTGCTTGTTCAGGAGGGATGGGTAATGGTACTTTCCAGAGTGTTCTCCCAGCACGTTAAGTTTTCCCTCTGCTTTCCCCCCTGGTTTTGTCTTTATCTCCAGTTTTTAGTGCTTCTCTGCATAGAGAGAAGATGGGTGCAGGATGGGTCTCCCCTCCCTTTCCAAGCGAGCCCTGGGACCTGGGCAGAGCTGTGCTTGGCTCGTGGCTCAGCCCCCACTGCAATGAGCTGTAGCTCCTGCTTCTTCTAGAAACACAAAGCTGAGTCAAGTCCTGTCGAGGCACGGGGGTCTCCATGTAAGGCAGCTGCTGGGCTCAATCTGACTCCAGGAGCTCAGGGCAGGAAAAACACCTTGGTCCCACATTCCAGGGCTGGGGATCAGACCATGGAGGTGCAGGCTGGGCAATACCACCAGGGAGAGTTCAGCTGCAGGAGCATGGCAGGAATAGCACCAGCTCTTTATTGGAATCACACAGCTTGGCTAGGAGTGCTGGCATCTTCCCACAGGACAATTCTTGGCAGAAAGTGTCCAGACAAGCAGCAGTGGTGATGATATGCTGGAAGTGAGGGGGGAGCAAGCAGGGGCCTGAGGATGAGAGATGCCAGGTCTGGATCCTCTCCATCATCCACTCATGTTGTTTAGGCAAGAGCAAACTGTACAATGGAACAAGACTAAAGGGGCTTTTCCTCACCTGGCTTCCCACCCTTCCCAACCATCTGCATGTCCCATCTCCTCACATAAACCCAGACAGGTCCCTGGGCCCCTGCCAGCTGGATCTGAAATTTGTGCCAAGGAAGAGCAGCCCTTTGCCTTGGCACCATTGGGTGGAGGCCACCAGAATGGGGAACAACTGTCCCTTGCACTGGCAAATGTGCCCAGGGCATGTCCACAACTCCTGTGGACTCTTGTGCACCAGGGAGTCACATGAAGAAGCTGTGTGAAGGTTGTGAGAGGGGAACCATCTTTTAGCCCCTGTGCTGTTGCTCACTTTGCCTGCAAGTCCATGTGGGGAGGATGCAGTCGGTCCTCCCCTGTCACTCCAGGAGCAGCATGTGCAACACATGGGGGATGCTGGTGACAGAAAAGTCCCTGTACACCATCTCTTTGGAGGCAAGTGACAAAACCAGTTCCAGGAAATACCCTTCCAAACATCGCATTTCCCTTGGTGCCTTGCTTGCAGAGAAGCAGATGGGTGTTTTTTCCATGGAACCTTTGATCCTACCTCCCAGCTGCGTATGCCTGTGCCAGGTCGGACCTTGAGACCGCAGCAGATTGTGCCTGCTGTGTCTGGTGCCCCTTAAACTCAGCCTGGGGAGCATCCAAGACTGCTTTCACCGTGCTAGGCAGACTCAGGAGTGCTCTCATGATCCCAGCTGTGAGTGACCCAATGCTCAGTTTGCTTGCATGGATGCAGCCCTGTCCTCCCTCTCCTGCCTTGTGCACAGTCACCGAGAGAGTGGCTGTTCTGTCAGCTCCTTGTGAAAGGAGCTTTGTAGTTACAGCATCTTGGTGCTCCAAAACATGTAAAATACAGGTCCCCAGGTTTGAATAAAGGGCCAGAGGTGATTCAGCCAATGTTCCAGAGCCAAAGTGATCCCTGCACGTAACTCCTGAGCTATGAGGAGGGTATATACTGAGGGTATATACTGAGGGTATGTCTGCATCATCCTGCACCACACACCACTGGGGATGAAGCGAGGGTAGGAAAAGAGCGAGAAAAACATATCTGGGCAGAGAAAAGCAGGAGGACTTTTTTACTGAAACTAGCTTTGGGCTGGGAACTGAGGTTTTTGACATGGCAGTGACTAACTGCTTTCCCTAAGGAAAGTGGCTGCTTCCTTCTAAAGAGATCATTGACATTTTGAATCAGAGAAATTCACTCCCTAGTATACTAAGCACTGAACCAGTCTGGGTTTTGACAGATTTCCAAGAGGAGTTGGGCTCTGGAGTGGGGGGAGAGGCTGCTGCAGGGCTGGAAGAGGGACAGGAGCCAGGACCACATACCTGGTCCAGGATAGTATCTCCTCTTGTCCTCCCCTTGTGGGGTAAGAGCAGTCTGTTGCCAGAGCTGGGATCTGGATCACTATCCACTTGAGAACCATGGCAGGCAAGGACCTAGCAGGGATCTGTGTTGTGCAGCTGCATTTCTCTGAGGAGAACACATTTACTGCTCCCAGGAGAGATGGGAACCCTGGGCTTTGCAACCATGCTCTTACAGGCTGGTTGGCTAAAACATCCCTGAAACTCATGGAAATGGATAAATCTGCTTCCAACATCCAAGTGCAAGCCCCTTCTCCCTCATTTTCCCTGGTCCAGGACACTATTCTCCTTGTCATGGCAGCCTGCAGCCAAGGATGAATCTGATCCACCCCAGGCTAAGCCCCTCTTGCAGTCCCTGCCCTTTGCAGGGACCTGCTCCAGCTGCAGCAGCTCAGCCTCAGAGCAGATCCATGCCAAGCATCCTCCCCCTCCCCAGCCATGGCCCCCTCACAGGTCACTGAGCGAGCAGCAGGAAGGCTTCTGTCCAAGCCAGCGCCAGTTATCCTCATTTCCCACTCACACTGTTTGTCTTGGCCTCTCTTCCCATACCAGCCTTTCTTCTCTTCCTTCTGCTACCCAGGATTGAATTGCTGGGGCTGTCACTACAGTTAATGATCTGGGACAGAGCTGGTGCTCTGTGAGAGTCACACTCAGAGACATCTGAGCCCAAGGCATTGCATGTGCAGATACCAGGGAGGAGGACCCCAGAGGGGAGAACACCTGAAAGAGAAACAAGCCACCAGCTGAGTGAGCCAGGCAACCAGGGGAGAAGAAGGGACAGGATTAAGCTTGCATTCAAGAGGCATCAGCAGAAAGTCATCAGGTACCTGGGCACTCCCTGGCTTGGACAGCCCAGCCACTGCACCACCGTAGATGCCATCCCCTGAGGGCTGGTGGCTATGTCCCCCCCACCTTCAGGAATAATCCTGGGCCATTTCACTCCCAACCTGTGCCCAGGCATGCTGACTGTCATCAAACCCGACTAATTTAATGATGCAGACTGTGACACAGAGGTGCTTGGGAAGAGAGGATGGTGCCTGCTGTCGGACACACAAATGCTGGACAGAGCAGCTTTGATCAAACATCCCATGGCCTGGACAAAAGGGGACATCAGAGCACTTTGAGACAGCAAGACCTTATTCAGAGTGCACATCAGACCTGAGGCTCAGGAGGGAAATGGTCACAGGCTCTCAGCTTACTGTTGATGAGTGACAGGAGCTAGGAGGCTGCCATCTGTGCCTTATCCATGGATGTACCCAGGAGTAGGTGTCTTCAGCAGCCTCCATTGCCCCAAAAGCTTATCCTTCTACTTATCTGCATCCCAGCTGCCAGCAAGTACTGACCTGCCAGAGTAATCAACCACACTGTGCCTCAGTTTCCCTGTACTGCAAGAACACACCCCCTGTTCCTGCAGCACTTTTTCCATTTCCCAGGAGCTGAGAGCTGGGGAGCTCCAACCCAGTATCTGCACTGGCAGGATTGAAGCATTTGGGGCTGGATGGTGCAATACTGGCGTGCTCCCTCCTACCCCATCCCTGTTCACCTTCCTACAGGGACCTGCTCCTGTAGCCTGGCTGAGCAGTGCAGAGCAGGGTGCCTGTTTTGCTGTGGTGCTGAGAGACTCCCAGGAGAGACCTGCAGCCCAGCTGCTGTATCTTTCATCCCTATGAACCCTCCTTCCTTCTCCCCACATCCCAGCACAGCCCCCTTGCCACTGCAGCAGTGCTGTCTGCTCACCACACACTCCACACTGGCTTTCAGGCTCAAACATGAGGCATGACAACTACCTGCTGGCTTTTCTTTTTATTTAACAAAATCACAGCACGGTAAAAAAAAAAAAGAGTAAAAAGAGGCATACACATGGAATTGTTGCCATGAACAAAAATAGCAGCAAATAACCTGAGAGCAGCATGACCTCCAGGCACAGGCATGGGGCAGGGCTGGACGGTGAGTCAGGCTTAGAAAGAGTGCAATGTCCTGGAGGAGAGCTGGGGCTGAGAGCCACATCTCTGCCTGCTCCACATTAATGGCTCTATTTCTACCCTTGCTATGAAGGGCAGAAAGGAAACAGTGCAGGGAATTCAGGAGTGAGAGAGGAGCCACATCAGCCACACATTTTCTGAGGGCATCTGGGATGTGCTTGGCAAGGATCAGCACAATGTATGACCATTGTGGAACATCTCCATCACTTCCCTCCATCCCCACACTGTTCTATGCTGGCAGCCCATCCCAGGGATGCAGAAGGACTCTAGGCTGGGGCTGACAATGGAAACCAAAGGGATCAGACTAGAGCCGCAGGTCACAGCTGCTGTGCTGATGGGAAGTCTGAGACTCCCCAGCTCACCTCGCAGATCAGTCCCTCAAACAGCTTCCAGGATGCAAAGGTGGTGGAGTCCAGCAGCCCCTGGCTCAGCTTGACACAGGCTGCTGGGTCACATTGGAGGCAGAGGGAAAAAGACAGAGCAGACAGGGCTCTGCCCAGCCCCACACACTGGTATGAGTCTCAAGAAGGGTCTGGCCTGAGACTGGAGGTGGAAGCAGGTTGGTTCCATTAGCATCAGATTCACTGGGAGGTGGTCCCCTCCAGCTGTTGGGACCAGCCATGGCTTCTTCAGGACCTACTTGCCCTGGGGTTTGCCCTGGGGAGGTGAAAAACCCAACTGGTGTTAGTGTGCTCCTTGGGGTATGAGCTTCCCCGGGGTCCCTTCCTCTGCTGGACAAGCCATGGCAGTGATGGACCTATCAGGGCTTGTAAAGCACCCACCAAACTCATCACAAGCCCTCCCCACGAAGATGCAAAAGCAGCAGACTCCAGGCTTGTGGGACAGAATGGGGAGGGATTTTGCTCCCAATGCCGTTTGCCATGGCACACACCAGGCTCAGACAAGAGTGGCACTGGGTAGACAAAAGCCCCAGAACTGCATTTATTTGGGGTGGAAGAGGGACTATCAAGGAGGCAGACTGGCTCCAGTTTGAGGCAGCAGGGATGGAGACCAAGACAAATTATCCATGCCTCAGTAGAGCATGCCCCTGCTCTTCCCAGCAGCCCAGTCACAATGGGAGAAGCCTGTTTGGCAGTGGATAAACCCACCCTCTGGGCTGATCTCATGCCTGGCTGAGAGCAGGGATGGTTCTTACCCTCTTGGCAGAGCCAGCATCCAGCCTTTCTTGGAGACGAATCACCCATGGGGAACGGAGTGGTGCACAGAGGCGCTTGCCCTTTGTGGTGATGAATCTGCCATGTCCATGAGGGAAAAAAACAAGATGTAGTAAGCAGACATCCCATGCATGCTCAAGAACAGCTCAAGTTCTCACCTGCTGCCTACCTCACTGCCCTCCCCCATCTCTGCCTGTAGATGACTTTCTTCCCAGGCTTTTGTCCCATGCTATCCCCTCTCAGCTGCTCCCCCTCCCACTGAGCCTCTTCTGGATCTTCAGGATCTCTTCTGCAGCTCTCCCTATCCCTTCACCCCCAAATCCAGCTCAACCTCCCTCTGCCGTCCTGCTCTGCCTTCAACCCTTCCTCCATGCAAGGTCCATCCCTTGGCCAATACGAGGCCTTGTCCCTCAGCCATCACCACCCTGCTCTTACACAGCAGCAGGGATGTCACAGCCGTCCTGCACCAGCTGGAGCCGGTAATCCTGCACGATCCGCCTCGGGATGGGTGTCTCGCTTGTCCGCAGGCAGCAGTCCAGGACGTTGTTCCCACTGTGCACTGGAGGAGGAACACACCATGCAGGCTGAGGTCAGCTGCACCTCTCCCAGCCTCCCCAGAGGGTGAAGGGGCTGCGGCAGGATGGTGCCTGCAGGAATGCTGTCACACACTGCCCTGGCTGGGCACACAGGCACCAGCTTTATTGCACTCACACCCCAGTGCTGGGAGCCCTTTGCCTCCTTCCGACAGAAAGCAAAGGAGATGAGAAAGAGTGAACAGGCACAAGGCAACTCCTCTGCACGACTGTGTCCCTCCTGCACCCCACCTAGCAAGGCAGGACATGCGGGTCCTTACCCTGCTTCAGGGTGCTGCAATACAGACACGCAGTTCTGAGGGGCTGGGTATGACTTCAGCTTTATTTACTGAAGCAATCACAGGTTTGGCAGCTACCCCACCACCAGCCCACCCCACACAGATCATTCCTGTGACAGCTGAAGGACATAGCTGTCTGTGCTTCTCTGCAGGGAAGGAGATCCAGAGTCACCCTCCCAGCAAATGCTGTATTCACATAACGCCTGACAAGGCTGGCAGCACCCACGGACGTCTGTCAGTGGTCAGACCCTCAGCAGTGAGGTGTGGTGCAGCACCACAAAGGGTCTGGATGCCCCAGCTCCCCACCTCAGGTAAAGGTTCTGATGTCACCCACCCAGACAGCTGTGACCCGTGCAAACCCCACGTCCAACACCAACAGCCCCTCAAACATCAGCCCTGCCACTTGCCTCCAGGCTGCCCTACACCACAGGGTGACAGGAATGTTCCCTTCATGTTCTGGGGAGAATGGGACCAAGACAATCCCAGCCCAATGTGTGCAAGCTGGGCTAGAGCACTGGGAGGCAGGATTGCTCCACGGCCTTTCCCAAACATGCCTTCCCAGCCCCAGAGCCCTGCAGGCTCCTGTCCAGACTTTGAGCAGGACAGGTTACGAGAAGAGGATGTAGGAGGGCTGTGATGGAGTGGCAGCCATGTGTCCCTCTAAAAGTCTGCTGGAAGTGCAAAAGAGAGAAGAAACAGAATCCTCTCATTTCTGCAGGAAAGACAGCCCAAGAGGTCCCCTCTTACCATCTAGGATATGTCCCAGTAACAGGAGACTGAGGCAGAGAAGATGCAGCCGCTGCATTTTGCTGCTGAGTCTGTCAGAGGGTGGGTTGGAGACGATGGAGCTGCAGGCAGGAGAGGCGAGTTCCACACAGCTTCCCTGAGCCCTGCTGCTGCTGCTGTTGCTCCCCACTGCTTATATATCCTTCCAGCCCATGGCTTTCACTTTCTTTTGGAGGTTGGGAAGTTGTAACAAGTCTTACAACAGGCTGGATTCTAATCTTTGAGCAGTTCCCGAACATCCCAGCAGCTGCTTTCCCTGCAGCCAGCTGTTCTGTGGTCCCATAGCCAAACACTCTTTTGCCCTCTCTGCCAGCACTCTGGCCATATGTGCTGCTGGTCAGGACCAGGCAGCTCCAGGGTCCCTTTACCTTGTGAAAGCACCCCAGGGCTCTGGGATGGCACCTGGGGGGGCTCTCACCCCACACATTTCCCAGTGTCTTCACTGAGACATCCGTGGGACATTCACATTAGATATCGCATAGTCTCAACCCTCTGATGCTATGGGGCTTAGAACTTGCCTCAACCCCATTTTTAGGGCATATGTTGGTACTGGGCTGATGACTGTGTCCCCCCCAGAGTCTCCCTGTCTGGTTGCTGAAGCCTGGCTTTCTCCCCTTGCCCTCCCCAGTGCCTGCGTGGGGGCACATCCGAAGCTGGCAGAGAGAGGAGTGCCCAGCCAGCACGCTCTACTCCAGGACCAAGATCTCACAGGCCAAAAGCCAACCTGATTTCCAGGTGTCCCGGGAAATGGGCTCTTGGCCAAAGGCAGCTACAGAGCTTCCTGTAAACAGGTTTTCTCCATGCAAGAGCAGAAATCCCCCACGGAGGCTGTGTGCACAGCTCAGGGTGCCAGCAGCTCACCCGCTGCGTGGGCACTGCTGAGAGTGAGGACCAGCGCTCCCGCTTTGAATCTTCACAGGAGCACAGGGACGGGGGCTGTTTCTCCTTGGTATGGTGACTCACCACCGTGCCAGTGCCAGTGCCACCTGCAGTGATGTCCCTTAAACCAGGCTGCTTCAGTCCCCTGTGGGAGGCAGAGAGCACTGGGGCTCTGCAGCCCAGGGAAAGGATGGAAGGCTCACTGCTGCCAGCAGCTGCCTTCTAGGGAGTTGGAGATGCCAGAGTCAGGGTCTCCTTTGAGGTGCCCAGGGGCAGGACAAACATGAAGGCATCAGATGCACCCAGATAAATTACCACTAACAACAGGAAAAATATTTTGCAACAGGGGCAAACAAACCCTGGAGCTGAGTCTCTATGCCTGCACCTTTCCCTTTGCTCCAGCTTTGGACTGTCCTTGCACCTCAGTGGAGAACAGTGTACAGACCCCTTCCATGTGGATAAATATCTACCCAGGCACAAGGCACACAGCTGGCACCCAGGGATCTCAATGAGTCCCTCTGCTCCTCTCAGCAGCAGGAGAGGCTGTGCCCCTTCCCCACTCCATGGTAAGAAGCAAAAGGAGACTCCAGCCATGCCACCAGACATGGTGCTGTACCCCTGCACTGGCACTGGCACCAGCCTCCTATGTGGGGTGATCTCCTCCATCAGGAAAGAATTGCCTCTGGCTGCTCCCATGCCCCAGCAAGCCAGTGCTGCAGAGAAGCAATCAGGAGAGGGCTGGTGGGCAGGAGGAGTAGCACAAACAGGATGTGCCAGCTTAACTTCAATCAGCACCTGCTGACACTCACAAACCAGCAGCAGGCGAGTTTAGGTAGTGAAGGATTAGCATCCATCATCAGCCCCCGGCTCCCCACAGGTTTGGGGGTGTACGCTGCTTTTGCAACCTGGTCTCTACTTAATCTCCTCAGGACACTGCCAAAGAAATGTTGCAGCAGGGAGGATGACAGCTCCTGGTTGCTGGTGGCCAGAACTGCTCCTAATCCAGAGCCAGCTCCTCACTGGGGGTTGGTCTGACAGTGTGGGGCCCTCTGCAAAGAGTGAGTCCCAAGAGCAGAGCCCTGACCCACTGGCAAGGGGTGCTTGGGGGGCTGCCCAGCAGCAAACCGTCACCTCCTTGCATGTTTAGTGTGATTGACAGACCCTGGAGCACAACCAAGGGCTGTCAGGGGGTGCTGGGAGTCCCGTGCTGTGGGACTCCCCTCCAGGCACTGCTGGGTCCTGCACCCACAGCAAGCACGGGTGTCCTCAGACACCACTTCCCTGGCACAAGGTTTTCCCGCCTGCTGCTGGCTCCCAACTTCCTCTACACCAAAAGGAGTGTGCTGGGTTGGGAATATATCCATCTGGGACTAAACCTCTTAGCCACCTCTGGCTGCAGGGGACCCCCATCCCTCGAGCTGCCCACCACCCCTGCCAATGACAAAGGCAGGAAAGGGAGGTTGTTCTTCCTCATGACAGTTGTCAGGGAGCCAAGTGGGTCAAAGCACAGCAGCTTCACACGCCTCTGCTCCCCAGGAAGAACACCAGAGTGAGGAAAGGGGCTTTCCACTTGCATTGTGAAAGGGGAATGTGGTGTGTTTCCCCCTCTATTGGGGTCAGTAAGATTTCTAAGAAAAGTGTGGTCATCTGTGAAGTGCATCCCAGTGGCATTCAGGAAGGTCACCCATCCCACTCACAGGACTGAGCCTCGGGGACCAGAAGAAGTGGTGGAGATGGGAAAGACAGGGATGCTTCAGGGTCCAGGGTCCCCAGAGGCACAAACAGGCAGAAGATTTGGTGGGGATGAAGGAAGAGCATTGTTGGCACTGATTCATTTAAACCTCTTCCTGAGCAATTAGGGAGCACTGGAGCTCCGGCCCTGAGGACACCACAGGATACAGCATGAGCACTCACGCCTGCAGAAACCTTGGTAATGCAGTTGTTAATTAAAGTGGAAATCAGAAGGGGCTAATGATCCCTGTGGGAAATCCACCCCATCAAAACAGACCATGAGGGTACCACCTTCACCCCTGGGCTCTCCTCAGGGAGCACTGACCATGCTGCTGCCTTCCTGGAGACCTGACAGCCACAGGAGCCGTCAGGACAGCTCTCCCCAGGCTGTCTGGTGGTGGTCTGCCTTCTACCTCTGAGCTACAGAGCTGGAAAGGGCAAAGGGGGAATTTCAGCAAATTCCAGCTACAGCCAGTCCCTGTGGTGGGATCTGGCCTGGCTGCATTAATTTCATTGGGAAATACTGGGAAAACAATTCAGCTGCTTCAATTCCCCTTGCAATTCCCAGCCCATGGCAGCCTCACACAGCTCCCATCACATTCCCAGTCCTGGTGAAGCACAAGGACTGAGGCTACAGCAGCCTATGGGACCCAGGGCCCCACTGGATCTCCTCTAGCTGAGTGAACACAGTCAATCTAATTTAAATGGAGATAAGGGAGAAAAAACAGCAAGTCACAGCTTTGCCCTGAAGTAGCAAAGATGAACCTGAGGATCTGGTTCAGAAGGATTCAAAAGATTCCAATTCCTACTCTGTCTCTAATACTCACTGACTTCAGTGTTGCTAATGTTGAGGTCACCATGAGTGATTTTCAGCAGATCCAAATAAATCTTCAGTTGTGTCTTGCTCTACACTCTTAGGTAAGCAGCAATCTCCCAGGATCTCTGCAATACACATGTCCCCCAGCATCACCTTTGGGCTGTAGTTTCCCATCCAGATGCTTCCTGCAAATAGCACTGAGATGGCAGTGGCCAGTGGGATGCTTCCAGCCCTGACTCCCTGCCATCACTCTGCCTGTCCTCTCTACAACCCTTTCAGGGATTTCAGAGGGGATGACCAGGACAGCTCAAAGACCTGTGCAAAAAAGTCAGCCAATCAGCAATCTTCTTAACAAGCCCTGCATGACTTGGCGAAAGGATGCCTGGTGAGGCCGCACACCCAATTCACCTGTGGACAGATCTACAAGCTTATGGGACAGAACAAACCCCTGGGGGCTGCTCTCACTGCTCTGTTGGCTCTTTGACAATGGGCAGGGGAGACTCTGAGGTTCTTGGCTTGTTGCAACTCTGGGGCAGGGCTCACATTAGCCCCAACACAGGATATCCTCAGAGTACAGCAGATGCTTTTTCACAGCCAAGGAGCAGATCTGCCATGGGGAGGCAAGGATGGGAGACAAGCAGAGGGACCTGGAGGTCTGGGGAAATGGAAGGATGTCCTAGTTTAGGGCAAACTTGGGAGAAAAACTCTAAATGGGGGTTTCCCCAGGGAAGAAAAAAGTTCAAACGACCCCTCCCCCCAAACTGGTCTGGGAAAGGAAAAAAATTTCCTCGGAGAGAAGTGGAAAAAGCTGTTTATTTAACAGAAATTGAATAATATTAAATAATAAAACTTCTTGCTGTTCGATGGGATGGCAAATCTAGGAAAAAAAAGTCCTTTTCATGTGGTGTAGCTCGGCTCGCTCAGGTTCTTATCAGTCCCTCCGGCGCTGGAAAGTGCCGAGGCCCAGGCCCTGGTGGGCCACAGGCCTGAGCTCCCGGGGTTTGGCTGGGTGTTCAGTCCAGAGCAGGTTTGCACAGATCCAGGAAAAAGGGAAAAAAATGTTCAGGGAACTCCTCTGCCCCAGCTAGCTGAAACTAACTAAAAGTCAGAGAGAAGCTCTGTCCTGCAGTGTGTCTGTTCTGCAGACACCACAGTCCAGGAGCGGGATGTGGGGGAGTGATGTTTTTCTTTAACACAAACTGCGTGCTTCTTCTTCCCCCTCTTTCACTCTCAGAGCCAGTCTTAAAGGTGCAGAACTTGATATATAACATAAACCAGACAATTGGAGGTACCAGTATCATAAAGTCACCGCAGGACAAAGGAGGAATAACAGCATGAGACACTCCAAAGCCAAGGGTCTTCAGACAGCAAAACAGAAGGTGGGGGAAGGAAGACACTTGGGAGTTACATGTAGGGAACAAAAGGGTTGTGAGGAATCTCTGGGCTGTGCCCTCTAGGAAAGCATGAATGTCAGGGGATGGCCAGGACTGGGAAACACCTTGGGGCAGGAAGGGTAAGAGCCCCTGTTGCCCACCAGCGACTTTCCCACATGCTCTCTGCTCTCAAGACCACAGGAGAGCAGTGTTGGTGGACAGAACACCAAAAAACACTTTGGGGCTTTACTTGGAATCCAAAGCCCCTCTAACACTTGTGCAGCCCCAAAAGCAGCCCTTGACCCCCATAAGGCTGCTGCAGCCCACTCCTGCTGCTGGGCAAGGACCTGGGATGGAGGGACAGAGCTGGTGTGCCTATGTCCAGGTGAGCCTTGCTGGAGCTCCAAGTGGCATCACAGCCCAGAGCCCTCCACTGCTGGCACAACCCTGGAGCATGGTCTGCACCAGCTAATGACTTGAGCTAATCATTTGGCCTGGGCTCAAGACTTTCTTGGCTGCATTCTGTTTTCTGTCTCTCTTGGCCGCTCTCTGCTGTCACTGGAGCCTTTCTGCTCCAGGATGGCTGAGCTTTCCTAACTCTTCACTCAGCTTAACATTGTTGCAACCTTCCTTCCTTCCTTCCTTCCTTCCTTCCTTCCTTCCTTCCTTCCTTCCTTCCTTCCTTCCTTCCTTCCTTCCTTCCTTCCTTCCTTCCTTCCGCCACTTCCTTCCGCCACTTCCTTCCGCCACTTCCTTCCTTCCTTCCTTCCTTCCTTCCTTCCTTCCTTCCTTCCTTCCTTCCTTCCTTCCTTCCTTCCTTCCTTCCTTCCTTCCTTCCTTCCCCCCTCCCTCCCCCCCTCCCTCCCTCCCTCCCTCCCTCCCTCCCTCCCCTGCAGATTGATTTTACGTCTAGGTGGGCTTTTCTACAGCTCTGCCCACCTACTATCCCAGCACATAGCATCAGGTTTGCCCTGCCCAGGGGTACAGCTTTGCGAATTCCTTTCTGCTGCTTCACCACTGCACCTCCTTAGACCTTCTTCTTCACATCTCTTGTCCCAGATGGGGTCCATGGATTCAGCTCCTTCATGAAGAAGGAATTTTGGTGCCCCACGGAGTACTGCAGCTCATGGCTCATCACTTTTCACAGGGAATCTCCTCAGAGGTGTTTCCCTGGTGCCATCTCACTGTAGCAGCACTGTGACCACCTGTTTCACACCTGCCTCGAGAGGCTCCCATTAACCCTGCCACCTTGTTTTCCTGGAAAGCAGCATTCAGCAATGAATCTGGAAGGGGAGTGCAAACACCTGTGCATGTACAGGCACAGGCACACGTGGGGTTATATTTGTGCATCTGTGCCCGTGCTCACCATGCTTTCCTGAGCATGGGACAAAATCTCATGTGTTTCCAGACCCCAGGTTTTTGGGTAAATTTTAGGGCAAACTAGAATACCACCACTGGCATGTCTTTTTAACCTGTTTTAGCCTAATGCCCTCCTCACATTTAAAGGGGAAAAGCCTTCCTGTGCGGTGTTTCCTTCCACAGCCAGGGATACCAGGGCATAACTCACATGCTGGCTCATTCCTACCATCTTCTCATGCTTAGCTGTTTCTGGTTACAGATGTATTCATCTGGGTCTCATTTCTAGGGAATTTTTGCAACCATTTCACAATCCCCTGACACCACAACCAGCACAAGGAGTTCATTAGAGGCAGGGCTGCTGGATGCAGTGTGTCCCCATCAAACACAGGGCTGCCTCCAGCCCTCCCACAGCACCCTCACCTGACTCCTCTGCAGGTTCCCAGCAGAGCCCAGAGCACAGCCTCATTAGTAACCTGTTTTATTGCTGTTATCCCAAAGCAGCAAGGAGCACAGAGCCCCTGCTTTGAACAAGCAGTGCACATCCAGGATGGGTTGGAGTTAGTGGCTCAGCATGAGAAAAGATGCTGTGTCCAAACCAGTGTTGTGCCCACGTTCACTGGTTCCTCAGAACCCCTCACTGGGGACAGATGAGCAACCAGGATGTCTCCACCTTGTTGGGCAACACAGCTACAAGAGAGGGGACTTGCACTGCTCCCCTGTGCCAGCAGCTCCCAGCCCAAGCACCACAAGGATGCATTGCACAGGAGCACTGCAAAAGCCTGGACCGGGGGAATGATGGTGAGTGGGGCAGGAGAGCACACCACCATTCAACCCTTCCCACCCCACCAAAGCCCATCACAACAGCTGGAACGAGTGGGTTTGGTTATAAAGAATACATTTTATTGCCACACATCCTGTCCAAAAGCTGGTCTGGCAGACAGCCACATGTTCAGTGTGGAGGAGGCAGCAGCAAGGAGACAGCTCAGTGCCTGTCCCATGCTCAGGGCCAGTATCTTTGAATTCACAGTTACTTTGCACAATCTTAAAATGATAAATCTAAATGCCCTCTTAATAAAGCAGTCAAGCCAGATACATACTTAGTAGAAATACTCAGGTACAAGCCTTGCGCCAAAAAACATACAGCCCGTGCTGATACTGTTAAGCTCTGCAAATCCTATTATTGCATTTATATGACTTAATAGACCTTTACTGACCAAAGTCCACATTCAAAATCTCTGCAAGCAGATAGCAGTGATGCTCTAGTACATCTGTTCAATTTGCTCCTTCTCAGCATGCCAGGGAGAGCAGGTTGCAAGCACAGGAAGATGCCAATTTCCCCCCAGCCCTGTCCCAGGGGTCTGTCCCACCTTCACTTGCAGTCTCACCTAAAGGTGCCCTCTACTTAGTGACTTCTCTCACTAAAGGTTTGGGATAGAGCTGCTCTCAAATGGCTGCAGGATGTCTACAATGAATTTTACAAAATCTTTTATTCCCCCACCTTCACAGACTCACATATGTTTTTCACCATGTGAGCTCTTCAGATTTGGTAAGTAAGTATAAGAGAGTTGCTGGTGCTTTTTTTTCCCCCCAGGAAACTAAGCATTTGTCTTAATAGTGTCTGAACCCCGACACAAGCAAAGCCAGGGGAAAGAAAAGGGTAAAATTCCACTAAACCAAACAACTTGTTCTGATTTCATTGCAATTTTGTAGCCAGGGGAGCTAAAAGGGTATAATTCTACTAAATTGAACAATTAGTTCTGATTTCATGGAAATGTCGTACCTAAAAAAGAAAATAAAAAAACTAAAGGGACAAATTGTGGCTATCTTTACCCAAACTACAGTGCAACAGTGCACCATAAAACCTGAAACATTAAAACAGTCCAAACATAGAGCCACACTCTTACCACTGTTACCCCAAAAGTCTCCATCTCAGCTGCTATTAATTGCTCTGCAAAGAAGCACCCAGCCAGCAGCTCAAGTAGGACCACAGGACTCGGGACCTGCCTAGTTCAGCCTCGCAAGCCAAGAAGGAGCAAAGAGATGAGAGGAAAATAAAATGCAGCCATGGTTTATTTGGTAGAAAAAGAAGAGAAATTTTCCAGAAAATCTAGCCTGCAGCATAAAGGCTACTTTGTGAAGCACAAGGAGGCAGAAGCAAAGCCTTTCAGGAAGACTGAATGAAAGCACAGTTTTCAAATATAAATACAAATGTATAATATCCCCCCAAAAAAGTCATAAGAAAAGCGTCCATCCTTCTAGGCTAAATAACTCTCATTCAGTGGGAAGCCTATCCACTTTCCTCTGGAGGCCATGGATCAGCTCCCACGCCCAGGTCCCCACTTATTTGGCTGTGGGACAAGTGGGGACCTGGGTGCCTGCTTTGCTGAGAGCGCCCAGGCACCGCAGGTGCTGGGGGATCTCTGTGTCAGGCATAGCAGCAACATAGAGGTTTTGGGGCAGAGGGAATCCTCCTCAGCCTGCCCCATCCCCGCCCTGGGCTGGCGGGTGGGTGGGTGTGTGGTTTGTGTATGTCCGTCGCCGTTGCCATTGCCGGGCCGGGTCAGTCACCAGTGGGAAGGCATCCATCCTATCAAAGGCAAGGAAGAGGGGGTGAAATGGAGAGGGTCTCAGCGAGATCATCCACCCCAGCTGGGGGCCATTCCCCAGTGTGACCTGCCCTACTCATCCCCAAGCATGCTTTATCCCAGCAGCTCCCAAAACAAATTTAATTTCAAGGCAAGCACAAACCAAGAGAGAGTTGTTCCCTAAGTGCCTCTGTGCTCCAGCCATGGCTCTGACACGTCTCCCAGGCTTTGCACCAGGAGCTGAATGTCCACCCTCCCACACAGAAGGATCTAGAATGGGATGCAGCACCGTCACTCTACTGACCCCCCTCACCTACCTCTTCAGGCCTGACTTAGACCCGCTGTCGCCTCTGCTTCTTGGCTCTGCCCCTGGGACGCTGGGTGTGCCCCTTCTTCTTGTTCTTATCATTTTTGGCCTTCTTGTCCAGGTGCTGCATCAACTTCTGGATAGTGCCGTCAGTGGGAGAGGCACAGATTTTCCTGTTCCTCTTGGTGGTGAACCTGGAGGAGCAGCAGAAAGATTTTCTGGGGGGAAACAGGGGGAGGACAGGGGAGGGTTTGTCTGCAGCCAAACTGTTCCAATTGGCCATGGGCACCACAGGGTACTCACACAACAGCATCAAGCAAACATCCTGACTCGGGTCCCTGGAGGCGGTAGGATGTCACCACACCACTGGGGATGGCTTTCTGGCTATGCTTCAGGCAGCAGTCCGAGGCTGAGCTTCCAATGCCTGTGAGCAAGGAGGGGATGTGGGATTTGGGATCGTCAGCGAGTCAGGACACCTTCAGCACTGAATGCCAGCTGACAGCACAGGACTTGCTTGGTTGGGGTGATCCTGGGCAGCATGTCAATTTAGGAGCTCTCAACCCCAATGTCCAGCTACAGGTCAGACCTGGCCCCAGGAACATGAGACACCACATCCAAGAGTGGTGGAGGGGAAACTGAGGCAGAGATGAGCTCCTTGAAAAGGGGCTGAACCTCGTTCTCCTCCTGTTCTTTTCAGCTTGGGGTGCTGCTGCCCCAGCAGCCACATGCACACAGACACACTCCCAAGCCAAGCAAGCACTGCAAGCCAGTGCCCCAGGCACACACACAGAACCCTGCACACGCACACAGAATGAATGAAAGCACAGTTTTCAAATATAAATACAAATGTATAATATCCCCCCAAAAAAGGCATAAGGAAAGCGTCCATCCTTCACACACACACACGGAACCCTGCGCACACACACACAGAACCCTGCACACACACACAAACCCCACACACCAGCACACTACAAACACCTCCCTCACCACCTGGCACCCTGCGCACACCTCACCGAGTACCCGCACACCCTGCCCCATCCCAGCAGGAGCAGGCAGGAGGGCTCCTTGCCCCTCACCTTGAGCCTGGGTGATGAGGAGGGCGGCAGCCAGCAGCAGCAGCAGCAGCAGGAAGGTGCGGAGAGCCATGGTGCTGCCACGGGCACTGAGCAGAGCAAGGCTTGGGAGCGGGACAAGGTTTGGGAGCAGAACACACACTGCTGCCTCGTGCTGAGGCTGCTCCTATTTATCTCTGGATTCCTTGCTTTCGTTTTCGGACAGCCTGGCAGGCAGCCCACCAGCCGGCCAAGGGCTGGGTGATGCAGAAGTAGAGGGTGGGGGATTCCTGTAAGCTGCAAGCCCCCCTTTACAGACACGTCCTGTCTTGTTCCCAGCTGCCCATCACGGCGTGGGGTGCCAGGTGGGGGACAAGCTGGAGATACAGCTCCCATCACAGATAGATGAGTTTGTGGTCTCCAGTTTCCTACACAGTCTCACAACCTGCCACTACCTGCTCTCAGAGGGTCGGGTGTTTATTCCCATGAAAGGGATCCTGGAAAGTGGCCAAGCCTTCAAAGAAACCAAGGAGTCAACCTGTTTTGCTCCCCCACTTTGTGGTTTGCTTCCAAGCCAAACCACCAACACAAATAATAGGTGAGAAGTGGTTCAAGGTGAGCCCACACCCCTTCCCCCTGAGTCTCCATCCATGCTGGCTGCCTTGGGGACAACCCCAGCTGAACAAAGCTGGGTACAGCTGTAGGGCTGGAATGTGTGAGGGCCAGACTGCAATGGGGCTGGGGAAAACATCACAGCCCACCATATTTTGGTGCTGATATCAGACTGTGGGGAGCTGAGGATGAGTGGGGACCTTGACTAGCTGAAGGAATGTGCTGACAAGGATGTGAAAACCTACAGCAGCATGACTTGACCCTGTGCAGCTGGACATAGCTGGACAGAAGGGGACTATGTAGAAGTCAACCCTGAGAGCTGAACGGGACCCCACAGGAAATTCCTGTGGTGACAGAAGCCATCCAAAGAGATGGTCTTTTTTACTGAACCAAGCCCTGAGCAGCAAGTGTGACACCAGTCAAGCTGGTGGGGAAAGGACAGTCAGACATTTTCCATTTTCTGGTAATTGCCAGAGCATGGTCTGGAAGAGACCAAGGATGGTGTCTTCACAACTGCTTTGGGCAACCTGTTCCAGTGCTTGAAGCATCCCCAAGTTGAAAATATTTCCCGCGCCATTTAATTGGAATTTTCTGTGATGTGTCTGGTGTCGTTGACTCTCACCCTGCTCCAGAGCCCCTCTGAGAAGAGATGGTGTCCCAGCACCACTCCAGCCCCCCTGGACAACCCCCACCAGCAACAAGTTCCCCTTGCCATCATTCACCACCCACTGCTAACAGCCCCTCTTCACTCACCCTGGCCTCCAGTTCCTCGGATAGCTCCAGTCCCCAGCTGTGCACTGGGAGCCCCAGTGGAACGAGCAGCCCTCATGGGGTCTAACCAATGATAATGGGGGTCAAACCCCTTCAAGGCCCCTGCTGCCTGAGAGCTGGGTTGTAACATCAAGATTTTTCACCACTTCCTGATAATGACCCTGATTAATAGTCATCAAGGACAATGAGTAACCCACAAGACCAAAGTCCCAGCTGCTGCAGAAAGCAGAGCTGTGTAAGGTGCCCACACTCTTGTTCCCCTCAGCAGGGAGAAGGCAATGCTGCAGTCATGGATCACCAATTGCCTTGCAGCCCTCTCTTGGGCCAAGGGACCAGCATTCCCCTGGGACTGCCTGAGGCAGTGTGCCAGGGCTGCACTTGTGGGGCTTCCTCCATCACTCATGCATGGAAGTCCCAAGCCGGGGAGCACCCACGTGCCCAGCACACAGATAGGGGAGGCAGCTCCCCACACACTTGTGCAACACAGAGACTGCTGTGTCTGTGTCTGTTACTGGGGCAAGCAGCCAGCATGGGACATGGGCAGTAGCAGGTTGTCTGCAAGTGCATCTCCCCAGGGTACTTGGCAGCATGGGGAATGAGTCCCCAGAGACATTCTGTGTGCTGTCACCAATCCCCCTAATCCCAAAGCATTGGTGGCATCAGGACAGGACAGAAAAAGGAGAGCCCTGCAGGTACTCAGTACCTTTCCAGCCCTTACTTGTGCAGATGGCAGTGCCTGGGTGCTCTCAGAGAAGCCCAGGAGAGCTTTGCAGTTCCAGCACAGAGCCCAGATTCCTTCCTTGCCCACTCCATGTCCCGCTATGGCAGCAAGCTCCTGGAAAGTCCCTGGCTCTCTGAGTGTTTTGAGGACACTGCAGCAGCAACCTCTGGCCAGAGGCCAGCCCCAAGCACGGTCTGAGCTGCTGAGTAGGGCCAGGGCGCGTGTTTCCATTCCCAAAGGCATCAGTCTTTGGCAACTCCCTGTTGCTGTGACTTGCACCTCTAACAAAGTATCTGGATGAGCAGACTCTCACTCTTTCCAGGGAAGGTGGTTGGAGAGGTCCCAGGAAGGAAAGGGGTACTTAGCAATTGCAGACACATCTGCATGCGTGAGCAGCAGGGCCCCTTGGAAATCAGTCTGGGGGTCCATGAGAGTCTCCCCTTCTGCCTCCCTCCCCTCAGAGCATCTTCCTTCACTCCTTCCTCTTGATATGCCTTTCTCTGCCACCTGCTCCCCCAGCCCAAGGAGAAAGAAGGGAGCTTCTGGCAATGAGAGATGAGTGAGCATCCCTCACTCATTGCAGGGTTGACTGAATTTTGGGATACAGAGGAACTGACAGCAGGGGGGTAGAGACAAGCCTTTGAGGGGTCTCAAACACCAGCAGCCTCCAGCAGCTGGCCAGGCACAATTTCTTGCACATAACTGATTCCTGGACCTGGGCTTCTGCAGTCACCATATTTTTCCATAGCTCATAGGTGCAGGATGGAGGCAGACACAGGGAGGGATACACAGCCAGACAGGATGCCCTCTGAGGTGTCTCAGCTATGGAGAATCTTTCTCTGAATACAGGATCTGTGTCTGAGGCTGTACAGAGCCATTGCAACAAGGCTTTGATGCCTCCAGCTACCCCTATGTCCAGGCAGCCCAGCTCCAACCCTTTGCATCCCTGCGGTGAAGGAACTTCCACAGTGTAAGAAGAGGGGAGGGTATCCTAGGCAGAGTCTGTGATGTCCTCACACACAGAGTGCACAGAAACAGTGGGACCATAGCAAAAGACACTTCACTACCTTGCTTATGATCCTTTCCCAGGCAGTAAAACCACTGTAGCAGCCTGTAGGAGCTCTCTCAAGCCTCAACCTCAAATGCTTCCCAAGTTTGCACCCTGCACCAGAGCACCAGAGCTCCAGGGCTTGGAGCTCATCTCTGGATTACTTCCCTGGTTTCTAGCATCACAGTTTCCTAGCATCTCAACCTATATTTCCAGATCTGTTCTCCTGAGCACTCAGCCCTCTGCTCATCCACACCTGGACTGACCATCAGCCCTGGAGAAGCCTCCAGCTCTGTCCCACTTAACCAGACTGCAGAGTCTGCTTCTCAGGCAGCTCAGGGCTGGGAGCAGAGGTTCCTCAAACTAAAGGCATCAACCAACAGGACTGGGAATTTCCGAATCCTTGTGGATGCTGCCTCCCAAATTAAAGTCACTACTGACAGGAACAGGGTCTCACAGTTCCTTTCAACCCGCTGACCAGCAAATTCCTTCCTGCAGAGGCCCCGATTCCCAGGACCCAGCACAGAGGTAGTTTGCAAAGCCCATCATGGAAAACCCCTGTGTCTGGGAAGGGGAGCAGGCTGCCAGGCACAACGTATAGAAATGTCAAACAGCGACACATTCCTAGGGATGCGGGAAAGAATTGCTGGAAGCTGGCGGCACACGAGCCGGGCAGGCTGCCTGCTGGCTGCTGCTCCGTCCCCGGCCTTCAGCGAGGCCAATGGGAAGAGCAGGATAAGCACAGCGTGCTGAGAAGGGCAAGGAAACAGCTCCTCAGGAGTGCACGGCTGCCGAAGACAGCTGGGGTGGGAGAGGGTCTTCAGCCTTGAAAAGTTTGCCCCACACACACTCTTTGTTTCCCCAGAGGGAAAGCTGATCTCCCAGCCTGGTGCAGGTTATTCCTTTGGTTGCTAGCATGACTACAGAGTGGCTCAGGCTTAAGGCAGGATGCTGGAAATGTTCAGGGGCTAAATGAACAGGATGAGAGGGACCTGAGCAGATCCTGCACCCTGGAACAGTGCTCTCTTCCCATGGCATCTTCTGCAGAATGTGCAGTACTGCACACAGTGCTTGCTCAAATCCAAAATCAAGGGACTGGGCAAGTTTTGCGTCCCCATGGGAAATGCATGGCCAGAATTGCTCAGTTCTCAGTCCCTGACTGAGGCACATGGCATCCTTTGGACTGTGGCTGTTGTGAGTGTGCACTATGCCACCAGAAAATATTGGGGAGATGGCTCAGAGCCTGGGCCTTTGTGGCATGGTGGAGACCATGGGGTGGCCAAGAAAGGAAAAGCGGGACAAGGCAGAGAGTGAGAGACATTTCAAGGAAGAGAGGTTCAGCTCTTGCACAATCCTCCAAGAACACTATCCCTCTCAGCTAGTCCTCATCCCTTCCACCAGCCACAGGTACAGTCTCTCTTCCATCAATACGGGAAGTACATCAATACTCCATCCAGAAATCCCACAGGTCCTCGTATGGAAGCGTAAAACTCAGTGGAAAGTACTGGCGCCAGCCCAGCCTTCACTGAAAGTGGAGATGGAACAAGCCATAAATCCTCTCACGGCAAGGCAAGCAGCAGCTCCCAAAGCAGGGCACAGCGTGTGCCAGCCGAGATGGAGCTCTGCGCGGTGGGAGATGGGTGGGTTGGACAGGCACTGCCCGGGATGGGATGCGCAGATGCATGCGCTTCATGTGAAGGCATCGCTCTGGCGTGTGAATCCACAGAGACTTGAGAAGCTGCTGGGAAAAAAAGCTGTCTGAGCATTTTTGGAGAGGAAACTGCTCCTTCCCTCTTGGGATGTCAGACTTTGACACCAGGCAGAGCCTCACTGCAGATGCCCGGCAGCTTGCTCTGCCCCATGCTTCTGGCACGAGCTCACCTCCCTGGGAGCTTGAACCAGAGGAAACAGCAGCTGACACATTCAGTGAGTTCATCAGTGGGGTTGGCGGGGGACTGTGTGTGTGGACATAGAGGAATTAAAGACAGCCAAAGGGAAATGAAGCAAAACATCGAGAAGGCTCTGGAGATTTTGCAGAAGACATTACAGCAAGTCATAAACTAGGAAGTAGATATGTTTCAGCCAAGACTGGAAAACACCAGGGAAGGACTCTTTCGGTGGCTCAGCCAGACACCCCAGCCAAGGAAGCAGCTGCCCAGGCAGCAGTAGAAAAGGCAAACAGCAGAGAGAAAGCAGAGAAAGGAGATGAAGCCCCACAGCAGAAGGAGGTGTCAGGTACCAACACCAGGCAGAGACCCACCATGTTGCTTGCCCGTTTCATGGGCCATGAGCATCAGGACTTGACATCAAGGAGCACCAGTACCAGGAGGACACCTGAATAGTCATTGGCCAAGTTGTTCCCAGCAGCCTGCACAGAAAGGAAACAGCTGTTGGAAGAGAGGAAAGTGGATAGGGAGGCTCTGGGAGCTCGGCTATGCCGGGGACAATTCTCTTCCTGTATGGATATGGTTAAAAGATAAGAAAAAGTTATATACTCCAAGCTTAATTATAACTGGCCATGAACAGCGGTTCAGAGCAGTAGGGCAGAACAACAGAGCCTTCAGAATTTGGCAACAGCTGGCTCCACCACAAGGCCAGCGCTAGAAGAAATGAGGAGTGACTTGAGGGTCATTTTGGCACCAGCCAAATATGATTTACACTGAGGGAACACCCTGCAGCACCCAGGAGACCTGCACAATGCAGAGCACCCTCCTCCCAGGCACACACAGAGCAGGGACTGACCCAGGCACACCACACACCTGGGGAGCCAAGACTAGCTGCGTGACCTAGCCATCACCTGATACATCATCAAATGGATGTGTCCAAGAGGATGCAGAGGACACATCCTAAACATGGGGGAAAACATTGTTTGGAGCTGGGACACTGCTCAAGGCACCGCAACCAGCCAGCATCTTGTGGTCCAGCAGGTGGCTGCAGGCAGTGTGTGAGGGGCTGGGAATAGTGGAGGGGCTGGAAATTCCCTTTAGGGATTCCAGGGATGCCCCTGGAGCAGGCAGGCATCTATATACAGCAAGGGAAGAGCTGCAGGCCCAGAAGCCGTGACACCTCCTGGCAGCAGCCATCTGCCAAGGCCCCACAGATCCTGCAATGGCAGTCCTGGAAAAGTCACCCAGACAGCTTGAGAGATCCTCTTTGATGGTATCTGGCTCAGGCATCAGCTCAAAGAGCAGGCACACCATCATACCCACTGATGGGCTGCATCCCAGTGCCTTGGTAGCAGAGGACACCTTGCTTGCTGCAGAGATCTGGTGGGTTCATGGCTTCCATACTGAGGATAAGTGCAGGTCCTGTTCCATGTCCTCCAGAAGTAGCTGACTGTGGTCACAGTCACAAAGGGGAAATCCCCCACCAACAATACCAAGAGGGCTGCAGCCCCAATTTCCAACTGTGCAGGACTCTGCTTGAAGACTGGAGATCCCTGTGATAGTTGCCAGCATTGTAAACCCCACATGGTGCCTCAAGGCAAAGTTATAAAGGCAATAAAGATGTTTAAAGAGGTTTGAGAAACCAGTTTATACGGTTGGCATTTATCAGTAGACAGGGAGAGCATCTTCAGGACAGGTTGCCCAGAAAAATTTGTGAATGTCTCATCCCTGGCAGCGTTCTAGGCCAGGTTGGATGGAGTTCTGAGCAATCTGGTCTAGTGGAAGGTGCTTCTGCCCATGTCAAAGTGGTTGGAATGAGATGATCTTAAGGGTCTTTTCCAACCCAAATTATTCTTTGATTGTATAATTTGATGCTGCTGTCTCCATTGACTGCAGCTACCTCCCATGGAACAGCAGATCCCTTACACAAATACCACAGCCCCTGAAGCCCCTCAGGACACAGCTCTGGCAGATGTGACCTCTCCCATTCCCTCTGGAGATGAGATGAGGTCAGATCGAAATCTCCCCATGGGTTTTCAGACACAAAAACTGTTCTGCCTGTTCCCATCTCCACCTGCTCTTGGGTTCAAGGCTGAGTTGGGCAGAGCATGTCCCACCAACAACCGAGGGCAAGGGGGAATGGCTTCAAATGGAAAGAGAGTAGGTTTAGATAAGACACTAGAAAAAAAATCTTTACTGTGAGGGTGATGAGGCACTGACACAGGTTGCCCAGATAAATTGTGAATGCCTCATCCCTGGGGGTATTCAAGGCCAGCTTGAATGGGGGTCTGAGCAGCCTGGTCTAGTGGAAGTGGAAGGCCCATGGCAGGGGGGTTGGAACAACATGGTCTTTGAAGTCCCCTTCCAACCCAAGACACTCTGTGATTCTATGAACTCACAGAGTGGCCTCACCCTCCCATCACAGCCCTGAGGTAACACAGCCTTAACTTAAAATAGGCTGATGAGCTGTTGTGGGTTAACCCCAGTAAGAAGTTAACATATGGCTCACTCAATCCCTGCCAAGTGGAGTGGAGGAGAGAATCAGAAGGGTAAAAGTCAGAAAACGCATGGCTTGAGATAAAAGAAGATTTAATAGGTAAAGCAAAAGCTGCATGCACAAGAAAAACAATATAAAGAATTAATTCACTTCATCTCATCAGGAGGCAGGTGTTTACCACTTCCAGGAAAGTGTTTATCATGCTGATGAAGTAAATACTTCATCACGTGTGGTGGCTGTTAGGAAAGACAAATGCTGTAACTCCAAAAACCTGCCCTTCCTTTCTTTCCCACATTTTATTGCTGACCACAACACCATTGGTATGGGCTACACCTTTGATCTGTTGGGGTCAGCTGTCCCAGCTGTGTCCACTCCCCACTCCTCATGCACTCCCAAATTATAAGAAAGGCATTGAGACTATGCAAACACTGTTCAGCAATAACAAAAACATCTCTGTGTTATTAACACTGGTTTTGATCACAAATGTAAAACACAGCACCATATGAGCTAGTATGAAAAAAAATTTACTCTTTCCTGGACAAATCCAATGCTATATTCCCCCCTTGTCCGATACCATTTAGATTATGTTCACATCTCATGCCACCCAATACTCCCTCATTAAACTCTCTCCCCTTTCCCATCCTTTGATTTACAAACAGGCATCAATCCTTAGTCTATTTGCCATCCCTGTAAAACATCTACAAAGTGATCGCTGAATTCACTTCATCCATGACTTTGGGCTCCATCTGTAATGGTAGTCACTGGGGCAGGAAAGGGAGTGTCCTGGGTGGAGTTACTGGGCACCAAAGCCAGCTCAGATGGGGTCATTACTGCCCTTGTGCCTCTTCTTGTGAGGCCTGCCCTCCACTGTCACAGGGGGTTCCTGATACAGAAATTCCCACAACATGCGACTCAAATCCCAGGTTACCACAACGCAAGGTGACCATTTCCACTTCGGGTCTCTCAGGGTGTAACACTGTGATGAAGCCCTCCCCTTGCCCCTGCTCTGCTGTAGTCTCATCCATGAGCCCACATCCCTTTAGGAGAAAGCCTACTGTGATGTGCAAATATTCATGGCCCCCGAGCCATAAAGTGCTCCGGCATGGCTTTATCCATGGCCAGAGATGCTTCACTGCGTACCTGCTGCAACACGAGCTCACCACAGCCACAGACACCTTGGCATGCACCACATCCACACCCTAGGGACTCCATCAACAGGTCACAGTCCCTTTTCTAGGAGTTCACACTGGACTGACAGCCTGCCCAGCACAGCAGCCCTGGCCATCTGCCAGCCCAGGCCCATTGGCATGGATGTTACTGGAATGTTCCCATGCACAGCACAGGAAGGTGAAAAGCTGCACAGCACCTGCAGCAAACTGCAAGAGCAAAAAGCAGCCACTGACAAGCACTAGGGTCCAGTAAATATATATATATCCAGTATATATATATGATACTCGAGTATCAAGCAAGCAAACCCTGCAGCAAGCACAGGAGCTCTGCCCATTGACAGCTAAATAACAATACAGATATAAATTCCGTCTGACATACTCCAATCAAACCTGTCATTATCTCAAATGCTTTGAGCACCATACTGGGTGCCAAAAAGACCTTTATCCCAGACACAACCAGGACATCTGCCATATGTCACATGAATACTTTTCCATTCCTGGTAAGTGATTCACACTCCAGCTATGCCTGTGATACTGTGGAAGCCTCAGGAAAGGACAAAGTGCAAAAGCCAACCTTCTTCTGCCACTGAAGTCAAGATACAACAGTCAGGGAGATTTAATTTGATAGGCATGAAAATGGGAGCAACAGTTAGGTTCAGCCTGTCCAACCACAGGCCAGGAGCTGTCATCAACATGATCGATCAAGTCCATTCCTCTTCTGTAAGCACAGCCCAGAGAGCCCTGTTGTCCATCACTATGCTCAGTATCAATAATTTCAATGGCCAAAATAACCTGTACTTACAAAATGTGGGTCTGCCACAAACACTGGGGAATCACAAACAGGGTATTGGAGCTGATGTGCCCTTCTGCATCAGGGGGACTGCTGACATCACCCAGCTTTGGAGTCAATCTCTCAGGAAAAATAAAGTGATAAGGCATTGAAAAAAGGATGAGGAGGGACACACCTGAAGGATGGGATGACATCCAGAGGGACCTGGACAAGCCCTACAAAGGAACCTATGGGAACATCATGAAGACTAACAGGACAAAGTGCTGGTGCTGCACCTGGGTGAGAACAGCCCCCGGTATCAGCACAGGCTGGGCATGAACAGACCCAGAGCTGCCCTGCCCAGAAGGACCTGGGGGTGCTGGTGGGTGAGAGGCGGAACATGGCCCGGCCATGGCACTCACAGCCCAGAGAGCCAAACGTGTCCTGGGCTGCATCCAGAGCCCCGTGGGCAGCAGGGGAGGGAGGGGATTCTGCCCCTCTGCTCTGCTCTGCTGAGACCCAGCTGGAGCATCCAGAGCTGGGGTCCCTGCACAGGAGGGACAGGGACCTGCTGGAGCCAGCACAGAGGAGGCCACCAAGATGATCAGAGGGATGGAACACCTCTCATATGAGGAAAGAGCTGGGATTGTTCAGCCTGCAAAAGAGAGAGCTCCAAAGAATTGTGGCCTTCCAGTACCTGAAGAGAGCCTAGAAGGAAGATGAAGAGAGACAATGTACAAGGGCATGTAGTGATAGAACTAGGGAGAATGACTTCAAACTGAAAGAAAGTACGTTTAGGTTTGACATCAGGAAGAGGGTGTTGAAGCACTGGCAAAGGTTGCCCAGAGAAGCTGTGGATGTCCCATCCCTGGCAGAGTTCAAAGCCACGTCGGATGGGGCTCTGAGGAACTTGGTCTAGTGGAAGGTATCCCTGCCTGTGGGGGAAGGAGTTTGGAATTAGATGATCCTTAAAGTCCCTTCCAACTCAAATCATCCTATGATTCTGTGCTGCTGGCTTATATCCAAGCAAGAACCTCTGTTTTGGCACTGGGGAGCATTAATAGAGGTCTCTATGGGGCAGGAGACTGGTGTGCTGCCTTCACAGGTGCCCAAACACATAGTGTAAACACCAGATGTCCCATGACAATATTCATCAAGCCCATTTGCCATCTCAAAGCTATAGGGCCAAGCCAGAGAGCTGTAGACAGTTTTCCCTCAAGTCTGTTCCCCACAATAACTGTGATGATGAGCTCTCATGGGTACAACATCCAGCTTCCGTGACCAACACTCCACAGAAGAAGAAACATCAGGTACAACTTCTATCTAGTGTATCACAAGGAAATCCTACAGTGGGCAGCTAGCTTTTAACTCACAGCTTTCCCAGGAAAGGAGAGCTGGTGTCATTTGTGGAGATGGGAGAATATTTCCAAATACCCAGGCAGCCCGAGGCCCCTCAGCTGGTGCCATCAGGTCAGAGCTCAGGATGAACTTGACCCAAATGTCTATTGTACTCCTGGGCTCCCAAATAATGAGCATCTTCTTACTCCACAGGATGAAGTTGCCCTGTAAAGAGGATCTTACCTGGAAAACAGTGAGGAAGCTGGCATCTCTTCTGAAGAAGAGCCCAAATCTTTCCTCTCTAAACCAGAAAGATGAAAGAGAAATCTGCTTTGGCTCATCTGGTACTTCCCACAGCCCAGAGCTGCTCTGTCCTGATGGACTGGTGTGTTCTGTCTTCATCCTTGTCATGTGTCTCCAGAGCCTTGGCAGGCAGACACAGTCAGGAGGTCACCCAGCTTCTGGCCCTACAGTTTTTCCCTTGCTGTAAACAGCCACTCGCAATCCCCAGCCCCAAAGGGAATTTCCATCCCCTCTCCCTGCTCCTGGATCATCACACATTGCCAGCAGCCACCCACCAAACCCCAGAGCTCAGCTTCTGGCTGGCTCAGTGTTTTCCCTGTGGGCTGGTGGGTGCCCCTTCTCTTCTGAATCCCTTTAGCAAACAGTTCAGTGTGAGACAGTGAGGTGGTCTCAGCACATCCAGGGCTGTTGTGGCGTGTTCCCACTGGACAGAGGGACATCCCTGTGCATTCCAAGCTGGTCTGTCTCTGGTGGCCCAGCTGATGGCTATCTCTGAACAAGCCCAAGGAGCCCTGCACTCTGTACTGAAGGTCCAACTCCACATCTTAGGAACAGGGGTCCCATTCCTGCCTCCCCCTATGGGTCTTGCCCCAACACCTTTGTTGCAGAGCAGATCCTACAAGTTGCAGGAGTCTGGAGGAACTCAAGGTTGCCAAGATGAAATTCTGACCAGATTATGCCCCATGTATCCCACCGGTAACTGACTGTGGTTGTAATCAGGACGGGAATTTTGTACTCCTAGAAAGATCACAAGGGCCATGGCCCTAATTCCCATCTGCACAGGGCTCTGCTCCAGTGCTGAAGGTCTCTGTGAGAGTTGCCAACATTGCAAAACAGCTTCCCTGGAGGGAGTACGGGAAGATGTACAAACTAGCAGCAGAGGACTGTGTGCCAGTGCAGTGTTGAAAGCTTTGGGGATGTTCTTGCTCTCTCTGAATTTACCCTGTGCTCCCACCTCTGGAAGCAGGACTGATGAGGGGTCTGCAAGCCCTGAGCCCATTCCCCTGCTGAGCTGCATGCCAGCTGCCCAGAGTGAGGACATTTGCACTAAAATCTTGGGAAACCAAACTTGTCCTCCCTCCTCACTGCACAGTGTAGCATCTCTTCATGATACAACAGCCAGAGCTTTGTGGCCAGAGATGGAAACACAGGGTTGGAGAGAAAATCCAGAGTAGAAGAGGCAAGAAGAGTTCAGAACATTTCTTGCTGCTTCTGGATGGACATGGACAGAGGTCATGGTTATCCATGATGCTGGCATGTTGTGTTGTGGGGGTTTAGAGCTCCAGATAAGGAGCTTCAAACCTCACACAGACACCACCATCCTCTCATGCCTTCAGAATCCTGAAATGGCCCCACATGCTTTTTTGACAGCAAAATTTCCTTTGGGCCACCACCTGTATTTGCCCTTCCAAACAGCAGGACCTCAGCAGGATCACATCTGCCCTTGCTAGAGGGGTGACAGCACTCAGGAGAAGGAAATGAGGATGCAATCCTCAGCATAGCCACACCCCAGTCTGACAGGATACCCTGAACACACCTGCCGTGAGAGACTCCCTCTCTGCTGCTGCAGAAGTTGTGTGACCACCTCAGCTGCCTCACCCTGTGCCAGGACAGCACCAGCACATGTAAAGATTGGTCAGATCTGGGGAGCAGGATTTGGGGCACAATGCAGAAGTGCTTGAAAACACACAAGACACTTCACTCTCAAAAGAGAGAGGATGGTACAGAGAGATGTCCAAACTCACACCTCTGCCTGTCTCCAGCTTCTCATGAAACTCTGTTCAGGGGACCCCAACAGGACCCCAACATGCCACCATCAGTCCGTGACACTAACCCAATCTTCTCCCAGTCTCTCATTAAGTGCCTTTTCGTCTTCCATCCCCATGATGCTAGCTTCTCACTGCCTGAGATAATAGATCTTCCTGGAAACTAATGAAATTTCCAATTGCCCACATATCACAGGGAACTAAAAGATTAAGCATTTCTTAGGAATAATGAGCCTGAGTGGAGTGTCCAGCTGAGATCGCACACAGCCGTGTTGGCAAGAGCTCTTCAAAGATAAGGGTAATGCTCCAAACATCCAAGCAAGCTCTTGAAGGTCAAGTTGTTCTCCCTTCCCACTTGATGTTATCTGCCTTGGGATCTGCTGGGTCACACAGAGACTTCCAGAAAAAAAATCTGTCTTATTTCAAAAGTTTTGATTTCCAGAGACATCCTTCAGCCTGTGTGAGTTCTGTGGACAAAGTGCCTCACCAGACACATGCACCATCTTTCTAGTCACCCCTGTACCCCTGTCAAATACTGGCAAAACATTTTCTTCTAAATCTTCTGGAAATTCCCACTGTCCTGAGACTTGGCTGATGCCTATCCTCATCATGTTTTGCTGAAACAGACATTCTATATATGCTAAAGAAAGTGATGAGGGACATCAGAAGAGCTTTTTTCAGGTGAGTGCAGCCTGTCTCTAACATTGTACCCCCAAACCTCGCTTTAAGAACCTCCCTGAAACACTGTGCTGGGTTCATCCACCTCCACCACAGTCCCTGCACTGTGAGACACTCCAGAGTGCTGGTCTTAGGCTTGCTGAGAAGACATGGCTGCAGAAGGCTACAGCTGGTGGACCTGCAGCCCAGACCCACTCCAAGCCCACTAGAGAATCAGCACCATCCCTTGTGGGTTCCCATGAAGGCAGCAACACTTCTTGCCCAAAAGCAGGTACACTGTGATCTGCACTGTGCAGGACTAAGACTGAGTAACCCACTGGTCTCCCCCAGCTTTAAATACCAACCCATTTAAGTGGAAGCCC
Organism: Pseudopodoces humilis; assembly: GCF_049639895.1. Lineage (NCBI taxonomy): Eukaryota > Metazoa > Chordata > Aves > Passeriformes > Paridae > Pseudopodoces > Pseudopodoces humilis. Next base: position 68,722,008 of record NC_142203.1, on the reverse strand, counting down.
AGACAAACAAGAAACAAGGGGAGATGTGGTACCCACACTTTCTTCTGCCCTCACATCCCAGCCAGGGCTCTCTTGCCCCTCCATGGATGCCAGAGCATCTACTGGGCAAACACACTACCTGCTCCCTTTACCCACTCCAAGGATACCCCTATAAAGCGCTGTCCTTCCAGTCCCTCAGCACTAAACTCTGAGCTGCAATTTCTGGGAAGCTTTGGATCTCACATATGTTTGTCCCATTTCCCCAGCTCGCCAGCTGCCCAGCTGTTCCTTTCCATTTGAGCTAATCACAGAGATTAAGGCAAAGACCCAGCCTGGAAGGTTTGCAAACAGTTTCAGCCTGCTTCTGCAAGCAGCTTTTGCAGTCACACTCGGGCACAAAAGCACATGGGCTAATAAACACTGGAGCATCTGTGAAGGGAATTCCCAGGAAGGGCTCGGAGCTAACCCAGGCAAGTTAGCCACAGCCTGGGGACACTGCAAACCATAGGGTGACCAGGCACATGCCCTTCAAAGGGGAAGAAAAGAGAGACAGCAAGGCTGGGGGAAAGATGCCCAGAGCTGTCAGAAAGGATTCATGACCACAACACATCTCACCAGAAGCCTGGGCCCCAGTGTCCTCTGTCCCCCCAGGAATTCTGCCTAGCTGTCCACTCTATCCTCCAGAGTACATTAATACACTCACAGTAGATGCTGCCTGGAGTTGTTCATTATTCAACCAACTCCCAATTTTGCAGCCTTCAATTCCTTCTGGCTCGCAGACCCCAAGCCAACACCACAGAGAAGCCATCCTGCATCCATCCAGCTGTTGTGCTGAGGCTTCTGCAGCCTCCTCCTGACTCACGCCCTCTGTCCCTGTCAAAGGAAACAGGCTGTCCCCTCCCTATTCAAAAGCTTGAGGGTTCACTCTGGACCTTGAGACCATCTCTATGTTTGCCACTCCATAAAGCAAGCAGCTTGCAGCTGGCCTCACTGTGATTGCAGTGGAGAAAGAAGGAAGTGCAGACATCCAGGTTCCTGATGGACTGCAGTATAGGATGAACAGCAGAGAAACACAACCCCTGAGTCCTGAGGAACAGGCACAACAGTGAGCTGGGGAGGAAAATCAGTGCTCCCATAAGAGGGGCTTGTGGTTGAATGTGATGTTTTCACCCAGCATGGTGCAGAAGGTCCCCCAGTATTGCTGTTTTTGGGGTGAGGGAGGCATTCCTTTGGGCAGCTTTCCTGTAAGACCATGACAGTAGGATAAAATGCACTGCCCTGATGCCCACATTATTTGGGGACACAGAGTGGCTGGCATGTGCCGGCACCAGCGCAGGAGCAGAGCTCACAACCCATTTCCTGACAGTGCAGGGACCCAAACAAGCCTGACGAGCTCCAGGCATGTCAAATGGGGAGGTCTGTCCTTCTCTCCTTCCTCTCCCTGCCACCAGCCCCCTCACTCTCCCCAAGGCCAGCACAACACAAGGCTGGGGGAATTTACATTTGGCCTTGATTGCAGCCATGCCAGGACCTCCCCTGCCTGCCCGTGGGTAGCTCTGAAGGCCGGCAACAGGCAGTGCTTGTTCTGTTGCCACACACGAAGCTCAGGCTAAGCGCAGCCGGATTTTGGCAGGGCACAAGGTGACCAGAGATCTCGATGACCCAGATGCAAGGACCCCGAGTGCCCCATCTGCGGTGTGTCAGATACAGAAGATCCCATCCCCTCCTCAGCTTGTCCAGCTGTTCCCAATGTGATGTCTTCCAGGCATGAGAACCCAAAGTTTTGCCGGTAACACAAACAGAACAACTTGGACTCAAAACCTGGTCAGTTCAACCAGAAACATAGCTCAGATTTAGAGGGGAGATTTTGAGACAAACAGCTTAATTAATTAAACTGAGGAATACAATCAGAGGAAAAAACATTGAAAGTACTTGCAATTGTTTTTTTTATTTTTCTTATTTACTTTTTTTTTTTTAAATAAGAATGTTCCTGAAAGCCATATGGGTGAAAGTTGAAAAACATGGGTTTTCCAGGCAGAAAAGCTGCCAAAAGAGCACTGAGGACCCAAAATAGCCAGGGGGCACTGGGAACCCACAGCACTGATGAATCCCCTCTCCCTGAGCCATGGCAAGGTAGATGACAGTTTCTTGCTAGCTGGGAGAACAAAATCATCCCAGAGAATCACAGGGACATGATCAGTTAGAGTAGCTTTTTGGGTTACTTACTGTCCATGGATGAGGAGCAAGCAAGAATAAAAGTAGACAGAGGAGAGCACACAGACACGACTTCCCAACTTTGTGATCTTTGTGACTTGGGAAAAGACAAACTGCAGTGGCCTTTCTGCAGTTTGTCCCTTCTCCCTGCTGGTTTCTCCATAGCTGCAGCCCCTGGTCTCTCAGCCATGAAACCAGGGATCACCCGTAGCTTCAGAAGACTCTCTTGCTTTGGTTCCTCCTGTTTTATTAATGCAGAATGATGGTGTTATCCTGAAGAGATGCCCAGGATGCAGTGGCACCACTGTAACATTGCTGCGTGTGCTGCCAAATGGTCTGCATGCTCTGCTGCAGGCCTCAGAACCGGGCCAGCTAAGTGCTAAGAGGTGAGCAGAGCCAGGGACCATCCCCAAGGGACGGGGGAATGCAGCCACTCCATCCAGGGATGAGAGAGCTTGGCCCAAGGCTCTCCTTGCCAGCTGGCCGCGGTGCCTGGTGGCTTTGTTGTGCACATTTAATCACCTCATCCAGACACGGCAGTTCCTTCATTAATCACCGATGAACACGGGTCCCACCAGATTCTGAGACAGCCCAGACATCTTCCTTACCCTGTGCACCCTACCATTCCTTGATTTACAGCCTCCTTCCTCCGAGGCGTGGGCGTAACCTCACGCCCTGCTCCATTCCTGATGCAGACGTCAGCATCCCACTGCTTTTTCCCCTAGAAGGTAGTTCTGGCAGCCAGCACCCAAGCAAGTCAGCCCCCAGCCCTGCTCAAGACCCCCGGGCCCACATCACTCTCAGAGCCTTGTCCCACAGGTCTCCATGAGGCCAAAGCATTTGCAAATGCTTTCCAAGCAGCTCCATTAATTTCCCCTCTCCCATCTCCTTTGGATCTGGCAGAAGAGTATGTTGGAGGAGTCCGAATCCAGAAGGATATGATAGAAATTGGCTTTCATATCCAACTTGTCTGACTCCTTATGCTGCTTGGTCCTGCTTTTCCCCACCAGCTCCAAGAGCCTTGTGCTCCAAGTGGGTCCTTGCCAAGGCCAATTCTCCTCCAGTCTCAGACCAGGCACCAGTGACTGGTGGTAGAGCAGGCCTGAAGTTTAGCAGGCTGTCCTCCCATCACGTATCCAGCTTTCCCCTACCCCTCCTTCAGGCTCACTCTGCACAAGACCACTCCCCACTCTCCTTCCTACCCCTTCACAGACTGACAAATCCATCTCAGGGACCCGCAGACCAAACAAGGTTTCAAATCCAGCCTTCCATACAAAACAGGGCAGCAGTGGGATCAGAGAATCATAGAACCGCTTTGGGTGGACAAGGTTACACAGGATATCCATCTGCATCCCAGCATCATCTAAGGTTGGAGATCCTTCCAGCTCTCCAGGCCCCTCTTCAAGCATGTGACTGTGCCCATGGGGATAATTTTCCCGTGTGTTTAATCACTCTCCCTCATCCCCCCACTGTGCACCTCCATTAAACACTAGGCTCCATCTTCTCAATAATCCACCCATAGACGATGGGGAGCTGCTCTTGGATCTCCCCCAAACCATCCTTTCTCTCAGGGGGACAAGCCCCGTCCCCCAGTTTCTCCTTTAGGGCAGGAGCTCCAGCCTAAGCCATTTTAGTGGCTTCTGCTGAATTCACTGCAGTTTATAAATGTTTCTCCTGTACTGGGGGACAGAAACCTGAACACGTTACCCAGATATGGCACAATGAGAGGTCAACAAAGGATAGCAATCACTTCCTGAGATCAGCACAAAAGAGTTGAGCCCTTCTGCCTTTTAGCAGTTCAGTGGTGTTTCCAAAACTATTGCTCTGGCAGCCTCAAAATGATGGTCAACTTTTGTATGTTCAAAGAACCCATGAGTGATGCTCTGCCTAGCTGCAGTCCGATGTTTCACCCAAAACCTCACAGAGTGAATCAGTGGAGGAGGTCTTTTACAGACAGCAGATTCAGAAAAGAACCAGGATTCCTGCCTCTTTGGACGTCTACAGGAATGAATTCAGTCTCAAAAAGCCTCTGGCCTCTGAGGGAGCCATCAGATGAGCTTCTCACAGCCCCAGGTCTCACTGGTGGCTGTGTAGATGCCCAGTCCTTGCAATGTTTGAGCTTCTTGCTTTCTCCTTGTGCCTGCAGGTTTCATCTACAATCATTTAATATTAATTTCCTATCATGCTGAACGTCATCAGGTCCAGAGCTGGTCCTGGAGGAGTGCCCTGGCAAGGTCACTTCCTCACAGATGGCTACTGGTGCCTACTGTCCTGAGCCACCTCCTGCTTCTCCCCAGCTCAGGGCAACCTGACATCTCCAAAGTCCCACAGGGACTCCCACCTCCACTGCATTTTCTAGGGTGCGTGGAATACCTTTCATAGCACAGGAAATGACCAGAAATGTCTGTAAAAAGACCTGCTTTGTGAGGTAGCTTGGCAAGAAGCAGCAAATAAGCATCATTACGATGTTTCCTTTGTAGAGGACAGTTCTGGAGACTCATGGCCAAACCTCCAAAGGGCTACAGAAAGGAGAAGCCCTGTTAAAATCCATGCACACCAAAAAGAGGTGCTGTCTCCCAGCAGCAAGACACAGGGTGTCCCCATGTGGAGGGAGAAGCAATCTCTCTCCACAAGCTTCTCATCACAAGGATGGATGTGTCAGTAGTGGAAAGCTAGACAAAGGGGGCTCCTTCCCATGGGATGTGCTCCTATTACCCTTTAAAACCTCATGTGGGAATTGCATTGCCTTTCCTTTACTCTGCTTGTGCTTCTCCCAAGAAAGAGGAAACAGCCAGTCTTCTTTCAAGATGCTTGTAGTAAGAGCAGCATCATCTCTCTATGGGCCTGACTCACATGAAGGATGTTCTGTGCTTTGGGGAATGTGGATGCCTGAGCAGAGAGATACCCAGCAGAGGTCAGCCCCAGCACCTCCTGGGAGCACCAGGGAAATTCCAGTTGTAAAAGAAGTAGACTACTGCAGCTAAGATCCCTCAACCGTTTTTACAGGGCTCTTGGGTACAATTTATGCAGGCAGCTACTTTTGAAATATTTGCCCTTGGTGTCTTCTAGCATCCCCTATAGTGCCTGATAAATTGGAAAATATTTCACAGTCTTCCTTACTTCTTCCCAAACAATGAGTACAGACATTAATTTCTGTATCTTGCATAACAGCATTTTCTTTCTTCAGGGAAACAGATTTTAAAGATGAGGATGTGTTTTTGCAGTACCTCCTCATCATCATCATTGCTGTGGTCAGCCCTGCATATTTCCCAGAAGCATTCACAGTTTTATGCTTCTCAACTTCTCATTTGCATCTGCTCATGCCAACCAGCTCCTCTCTGGCAGGTGACTCCCCTTTTTAGCTGAGCACACCAACTAATCCACACACCAACACAGTCATGACCCACAACCACAGTTCCAGTCCCTCCAGTCCAGTGCCACCTACACTGTCCAGGCTCAAGGGGCTTTGCAGCCATGCGTCCCACCCAGGGAGTGGGCAGACCCCAGCTCTGCACGGCCTTTTCTCCCTAGGTCAGGTCTATGTTGCCCAGGATTTCAGGAGAGTGAGGCTCAGCTGCACTCCACAGCAGTGGCCAGGCTGAGGGAAGGAGCAGGACAAATCTTGGAGCAGTAAGGCCAGAGGTGCCTGGTGCCCCAGGCTGAGGCAGCCAGAGGAAGCACTGCTGTGATATCACCAGGCACTGGGCAGGCAAGGGATGCAGCACAGGGCATGAGTCAGCCTGGCAGGGATGCTGACGTGTGACCTGCTCTGGCTTAGCCAGTCACCACCTGCAGGAATTTGGGCAGCAGCCAGTTCAACCTCTCCATGAACCACTGCACTGCTCCAGAAAGGTTCACAGCTTCATCTCCAGCCTTTTTCCTGCTCTGTGCTTGCTGTTTGTCTCCTGGCTCTGCTCCAGATTTGAGAGGACAACAGGCATGGCAGCATGAGGCTGGCTCCTGTCCTCAGCTACACATGAGCATGGTGTGGTGGGATTAGTCTGATGGTCATGTTCCTTGGGAAGGATCAAAGCTGGTCCTGCCACAGGTACTGCTGCCTCCCAGGTTACATTGAGAGGGGCTGGGAGGACCAGAGACAAACCAGTAGACCCTAGGCTACTTCGCCTCCCTCCAGGAGAAGTATCTCACACACAATGTTCCCCAGTGAGAGTCAGAGATCTTCAAGCTCCACTACCTGGTTTGCAGCCCCAGATCTCTCTGTCCTGAAGGGCTTGGGGGCAATCAGGACCTGCAGGCAACTGGCTATGCCTGGAGAGCCCAGACAGCATCCCTGTGTCACTGCCAGCAGCCTGGAAGGGAAGAGTCCAGGTCTTTGGCACTCACAGAAAGGCCATCAGCCTTCTTTGGCACGATCAAAGCTCATCCTCTTGCCAGTGCTGCCACCAGTCCTGCTGCCTTACTGGCCAGGCTGGAAAGGGCTGGGGGGACCCATGGACAAATTGAGTGTGCACAGGAACTCTTCCTAGTGCCAAGGCAGATCCCACCTGAGCAAAGGGAGCTCTCACACACAACATTCCGCATGCACAAAGCAGCAAGGGCCCTCCCAGGCAGGGGTCTTGCCTCCCCACAACCCCACAGAAGCAGTACCCCCCCTCCACAAACTGTAGCAGGGAACCTGCCAGCCATAGCAGATGGCACCTCTTCCCTTGCTAATGAGCTGGCAGGATTTAATTCTTACCTCCCATTAACACTCATTAGAGTTGCACTTGGCCGTTCTTCTGTGTCTATCACATCTCTGTGGCTTTGGCTTCAAGATGCTAATTTAGAGCCACCTCTGGGGTGGCCACCATTCTCCCAGCCACCCTCAGGAGGCTGCTGCCTCACTATGCCCCAAACCCTGCTAAGTGGGTCTTAAGGGGAGGCAGAAAGAGATCGGCATGCTGACACCCGTGGAACAGATGTATAGACACAGCCTTAACCTGCAGACCAGGTCTGGACTCAGGGTTTTCCCTGGTGTCCCCACCCTCCCTGAAATCCCACAGCCCCACTGAGGCCACAGAGTCTCAGGAATATGCAGCCAGACCTACCACAGCTTGTTAGGGGACAGAAGTAGGTTACTTTCTGCCACGCATAGAAATGATGTGATGCATATTCATCAGTTACGGTTGTGCGGAGATTACAACAGTCGCATAAACTGCAGGTTTAGGGATCATCAGCTGCACTCCATGACTTTTTCAGGGCTTCCTCCTTTGAAAAAGAGATGGAAATTGGAGTCGTCTCATGAAAAAATAAAGGTCAGACCTTTAAGTGACATCTTAGAAAAATATTGTTTACTGTACATGTTTTGCATCCCTCAGGTGAACAATTCAATGATCATAAGCCTCATCTTATATTTTAAATTATATTTATCAGCTATGATCACTGTCAATACATTTTTATCCTCAAAAATCAATTTACTGAACTATTCACAGATATGATGGAAACAAATTGAATTTGAAACCCTCCCTCACCGGATCGATGCTAAGCAGGTCACTGCATCTGTTTACAAAGGGAAGATATTCTTCCATGCAGCTGCCTTTGAGCACAGTAAAGCCCAGGGAGCTTAAAAGCTTTGAAAACTGGAGCGGATTTGGGGATTGTTGCTCTGCAATCGCCCATGAAGGCAGGAGCTTGGGGCAAAGCTATCCCAGGGCATCCACTACTGCCCTCGATTCCCTGTTGAATGAGGCTTGCCACCTCCAGAGCCACTTGTCACAAGCCTGCCCATCCCATGGGCTTGAAAGTCTGCTCCAGCCACTTGTCACCAGCCCACCCATGTCACTTTCTCTCTAGTGTGTGCCTCCTTGCCAGCCTTGCCATGTGGTGCTGGATCCCTCTGAAGTGTTGACAGTGTGGTAGTGGCTTCACCCAGCAGTGAGACCACCCCCACAAAACACCCAGTGTGGAGGAACCTGTGATAACCCCCTAAATCATTTGGGTTCCTCTTGACCACAGGGTATTAAGTTAACCCTGGGGGGCAAATGTAACTATTCAAGACAGATGGGTCTCATCTGAAACACTGAATTCTGGACACAGTCAGAAAGAAAAAAAGGACTGAGAAAACACTGATGTGAGTACTCCCCGTGCAACACAAACTCTGGGCAGCCAGCCCCTGGCTAATACTGATTTCTGCTGCCTGCTTCCTCAAAGAGCTCCAGCACTGTCGGCTGCACATAGCAATGGTCAGCCAAGCTGCTGACCACTCACTTTTTCACACTTTCAACTACAGCTGAAGCAGTTTTCCATCCTGAAAGCAGTACAGCAGATGAAGTATTACTGTCTTTCAGTTGGAGAGTGACTGCACAGCGACTCAGAGAGACTGGAAGCATTTCAGAATTCCTATGTTTTAGGGTATCTGTTATCACAGAAAAAACCTCCAGGCACATCAAAGCCAAATTTTCATTAATTTTTCATCCAAAAGACAAGGTAATATCATACTGTAAAGATCCCTGTTTCTCCAAATGTGTCATTTGAACTATATGGGACTTAGGAAATACTATGTACTTCCCAAGCAGGTGCTCCAAGTGCCTCAGGATAACTACAGTTCCTTTATTGCTTCTACAGTAACTCCTGTATCATCATCTGTATTTTCACCTCCTGGTATCAACAGAGGAAGCTGAGGAGGAGCTGCTGTTAGGAACAATTCAAGAATAGCTTCTGTGATCTGTGCTTCCCCCCAGTGCCAAGGAGCAGGGATAATAACTTCCCTCAATCTGCTGGACACTCTCCTCCTAATGTAGTCCAGGATGTGGTTTCCCTTTTCCACAACAAGAGTGCTCTCTTGGCTCTCGTTCAGCCCAGTGTCCATGATAACACACAGGTCCTTCCCACCATTGCTGCTGCTCCGTGCTCTGCTCCCTGCATGGGCTCATTGCACCTCAGGGCTGCACTTGGCATCCCCCTTGATGAATTTCAGGGTCTTGGTGTACACATTTATCTAATCCCTTTGCACTGAGGCTGTGTCAGCTGTCAGACACCCTCGTCTAGTTGCTTGGCTGAAGGTTCATCCCCTGTGGGTACCCCCATTGCTGATGGAAAGCCCTGTGTCAGTCACCAGGTGCTTCAGTCATGACTCGCCCTCCACCAGCTCTCAAGCTCCTGGCGGTAACCCTTGGAGTCCAGCACAGCTTTCCCTTGGGAAATCCTTGCCTGCCCTTTGCATGCTGAGAAATGGTTTCTGAGATGCTGCCCCATAAATGGTCTTACAGCAATTCCCACTTCCTGTACTGATCCTCAGCAAGTCACATCTCTCTGCCCCCAGAGAGCACAGACCCCTTTGACTCCCACATGGATAATCCCCAGCCCTCCTCCTGAACCCACATTGCAACAGCCATCACAGAAAGTGGGGGTCACAAACCACAGGACGCGTCTGTGCACCCTCTGCTCTGGCTGAGCCCAGGCAATATGTCCCAACCAGACAGCAACGTCCTAAAATCTCCTTCAGGATGATCCATCTCCAGAAAAGAATAAAGATTTGGGCGATCCAGCTGCGACGTTTCCGCACAGGCTGAAGCTTTGCATCCCAAAAGCAGCCTCAGCTAGTTTTATACAAAGACGTTAACAAAATTCAGGATATCTTGGTTTTGAAAGCACTGCATAATTGCAAGCTGTTATTGTCTGAAACCGCATTTGCAAGATGCAGTCTCAACAGCCAGGCAGCTTGGGGAAAAGAAGCACTTGTTCAGTGTGGGAGAAGCTCCTGCAGAGGATACAATACCCTTGCCAAGCATTCACAGGCCTTCAGCTGCCCAAGCACCACAATTTTCAAGCAAACTTGTGGACAACATCCTACTCAAATTACCCCCTGCTCTTGCCCTAAGCTTAGGGATTTTTCTGTTCCATTCCTCTGCATGCCATACAGAAGCCTTCATCACACCCTCAACATCAGGTAGCAAAGCCAATGTTTTTTTGCAAAGGAGCAGGACCACAAGGCCCCCACTCTGAATCACAGCACCCAGAAAGCTCTGGCAAAGCCTTCACGTACATGTTCCAAACCCACCCATAGCACTGCAGCAGACTGAGCCCTTCCATGCAAGCACTGGTGACTCCTTCATGACTGCTTTTCCTCATCTGCCTTGAAAAGCAGAGACAAGACTGGGAAATGCTGGGTTTGATCAGGTATTGGCAAAGCCATAAGGGTGAGCATTGCTTCAGCACAGGATTTGGTGAGGGACTAGAGCACCCCAGGAAGAGCTGGGTTTTGTCTTTAGCTCTGTTGTTACACTTAATCCAAAAATCCCAGCTACTTTGGGCAGGATCCTGCATCTGCTCCAGCTCTGATCAATGGCTCAGAAAGGGTTCAAGTGACAAGTTCAGTCTTTCCCTGCAGGACATGCCTCAGTCAAGAGAGGTGGCCACATGCACTCTCCATCACTGTCCTCTCACAAATAGAAAATCCATGCATATCCCTTCTCTTGGTCTTGTCTTCACTCATCCCAGCTTTGGAGGACTTCTTAGGTTAGACTTAGACTGTGCCTTCTTGACATCACTTGGCCTTGGGAGCCAGATTTTGCAGTGCATCCATTTTTTGCAATGCATGGGACAGTCCTGTTTGAAATCTGGCCACAGACAGATGATCCAGTATTTGTGGACAAAGAGCCAGGAGCAACCATAGACTGATTTCAGTTTGGGACATTCCTCCCATGGCCTGTAGATGATTGCAGGCAGGACTTTCTGGAGTGGATGTCCCAGGATGCCTGAGGGATGAGGATAGCTCAGAGTCGGACAACATCCCTGCCCAAATGATGCAGCAGACGCTGCGAGTCTGCTCATGTTCAACAGGAGATCAGGTTATGGGAGAGAGACCCTCTGCTAAACACAGACAGCTAAAAACTCACACAGTGGCCGGCATGCCCTGCCTCTGGCCACCACTAACCCTAGGGAAGGGTGGCTGGGCTGGTGGCCAGGCACAGCTCTGCATGGCCTGGCAGCACCAGTGTTAACTGGGCTCTGCCCCAGCCTGCCGAGAGTGCACATTTGCCTCAAGAGCTGTGTTTCCAGAACACTCCGTGCAATTACATGCCCTGCCACAGTTATTAATATTTATTAGGCTCAATTATTCATGGCCTCTTTAGGATCCTGTTGTTTAAGTCCAGCTTGAGATCTCCAGGCTAGCAATCACAAAAGTTGCTTTCCAGAGGAATTACAGTAAATCAAGCTGTTGGAAACTTTGCAAGCAGATGTAAAACTCACAGACATAGCTGCCCCAAAAACAGCCTAGTGTCCAGCACTCAGAGGCCCATATGTGCTACATATGAGCTTCCTGGGGTGGGATGCAGGGTCGTGGGACACCACACTCATTCTCCCTGCCACCTGCACAGCGGTCACACTGACCATCTCTGTCTGAATCTGCAGGGGAGAACAGCCCAAGAATAATGGCTTGGAGGCTTTTCCCTGTCAAAAAGACACATGGTGAGGACGGAGAACAAAGCATGATGTTTGTGACAAAGCAGTCAGCAGCTAGGAGGTTACAGCCTGTCCTGGTGGCTGTGGCACAGCTGTGACTGGGGAGGTCCTTGTCCCAGCCCCTGACTGGTCTTTTGTCTTCATAGTGGGGAAGCCACGGGCAGGATGGAGGATCCAGGAGGGATACACCAGGCTATCCTGCCCAATGGCACAGGGTATCCCACTGAGACCTCCCAGGTTGCTCCATCCATGGAGCTAGCAGCACACACACAGCCCCGAGAGGGAGGATTTGCCTCCCTGCCCTGTTAATGCCCAGATTCGCACAGTGGCAAGGTCTGGGTGAGTCCCAGAACCCAGCACTGAGCACATCAGCCCCTGAGGACGTACAGGAGGAAGCAGGAGGCCTGCCCACACATCATCTCCATCAGATGAGAGCTGCCAGGGCTGCACTCTGTCAGCAGAAAGCCATCTGGGCCACTCAGTGAGGCTGATAAGCTAACTGTGATGGCTGAGCTGTCTCAGGCTGCTTGCAAAGCCTGAGGCAGTGCGGGCAATCCCAGAGCTTGCCCTGCAAAGCCTGGGCTGCACTCCTGCTGCTGACCTCTGCGTCTGCTCCCAGCCTGAGGCTTGCAGTAGCCATCCCACAGACCATGGCCACTTCAGCAGCTCTTGTCACCATAGAAATAACAAGTGGGACAGGGAACTCGCAGGGGATCCACAGGCTATGGGAAGGAGCTGTGGTGTGGGCAGGGTCCTCCAGGCCACTGGGCATGGCACAAGGTCCCTGAAACCCTTGTGATAAGTTTGAGGAGACAGTTTCTAGTGGTGCTGGCTGTTGGGGCATGTGAAGATTGCGTAGAGGCCTGGGAGAGGAAGGAGAGAGCTCATTCCAGAGAAGCAGGCTTCTTCCAGCTCCTTCCCTCCACAAGCACTGGAGGGAGAGCTGGGGCCTCTGAGGAGCAAAGCATGGCAGGGAGGAGGTGCATGGCCAGCAGACAGCACAGGGTGCATGGGATTGTCTCCAGAGACCAAGAAACTCCTGAGGAGCAGCCTTGCCCACAGTGATTCACAGCTGAGCCACATCGCCAGCGTGAAGGGATGGAGAGATTTGCTCAGCACAGAGGAGGAGGAACAGGGGGGCTTCAAGGGAAGCAGTACTACATGGTGAAGCCTTAGGAATGAAAAGGAAAAAGAGACTTTCTGTCTCTGCTCCACAGCCAGGGCCATGGTCCTGCGCCACCAGGCTCACATGACACTCAGGTGGGTGTCAGAGCCCAGGCAGGGGATGCTGGGGGGGAAGAGGAACAGGGCAGAGGCAATCAGATGCCAGAGCAAGGCCCATCCCAAGGGACAGGATGCCAAAAAGGCCACATATCATCCTCAAAACCTTGGTTTCCTTGTATGTCATCCTTTCTCTGACCTGCTCTACCTCTTTACCATCTCCCCTGTGTACCTGCAGCAGCTGATGTCTCCTGTCCATGCCATGGCTCTCCTTTGCCCAAAATCTGCAAGTAACTGAAATCTGCTCTTCTCTGGGCTCTGGCATGGCTCAGAGTATAAAATTTTGATCTGATAAATGGGTTTTCAGAGGAAGCTGGATGAGCAGGAGAAGGAACACACATCCGCCTCCATTTCCCCTCCTGGGGCAGCTCCCTTGCCTGCATCACACAGGCCACTGCTGAGAGGCTGCAGCAGGGCTGGCAGGCAAAGGAGGGCTCATGCTATACCAGTGCTAGCATGAAAAAGCAGCCCAGAGCCTGCTTTGCAGGGCCAGAGAAGCTGGAAGGGCCGATCCAGATAGGTCAAGCGGGGCCAAGATGTGGATTTGGAAGAGAGGAGGGGCAGGATCACAGCCAGGCAGCAGGGTAGACAGCTCCAGAAAGCAGGGCAGGCACATGCCAGAGGGGGGCCAGTGCTTCTGGGAGCAGGGGTCCTGCTCTGTACTCTGGGATGACAGCAGGTTGGGGGCAAAGAGGGGACGGACCCTCTGAGCTGTAAGATCTGCCCCACATCAAACCCTAAGACACCTTTTTTAACCTCTTCCACCAAGCCACCCCACCAGCTGCCTGCACCACCGGCTCAGCCAACTTTGGGGGTGATAGGGCCCCAGAACCAGCACCCACCACCCATCCCCTATCCTGCTTAGGGCCCTGGGAACCCTCATCTCACAGCCCTCCCCTCACCTTGCTGAAGGAACCAATATGATCTCATCCCCAGTAGTGCCCCAGACAGTCTTCAGCAGGCAGACTTGGGCATTTTTTGTTCCCCAAAAAGCCTCTGAGTCCCAGCAAGAGCTGTTTTAATCAGAGCTTTCTGCCCTGCAGGACTCAGCGTGGGGTAGTGAAAGAGGCACAGGCAGCCCTTTTACTCTCTCCCCTCCCATCAACCCTCTGTTTGGCTTCCTCTTCTCTTTTAATTCACCACCCCCCCTCCACATTTCAAGCCTGCTTGGTAAATGTTTGAAAGTGAAGCTGATGTGGTTGGTATGGCAACACCAGGCTGGGGCCCTTGCCTGAAACCCCAAACACACAATTAGCTGATTAAGAGGAGAGGCAGTGGCATGCTGGGGCTCTGATGCTCTGCGGGGCTGTTCCAAATCACCCCATCAGGGATGCTTGGAGGTTCCCAAGAGGGAAGACAGGGAGCGTGCACAGCCCCTCACATGGGTAAAGGTTTTCCAGGCTTGGAGAGGGAGCTTTTTCAGGAAGCCAGTCTGTAGGATGCTGCAGTATGGGAATGGGGCTGATGGAGATGCCAAAAGCAATGTGAAGCCTGCTGGACCACTTGCAAGCACCATGCCCCTGTCCAGATTGCAGCATCCAGAAGTCTGGGATCACTGCAGGTCACACCAGGTCCCATCTGCATGTTAGAACAGGACCCAGCTGTGCCCCAGGGGGATTCAATGGCCAGATCCAGCACTCACAGCTCTCAGCTGAGAGAAGACAGGAAAGGAGCTATGTGAGCAGAGAGGGAAAAGAGGGAGAGGGAGAGCCACTCTCCTCTGGAGCCAGATGGGCTCTGCCTCCAGCCCTGAGGGCTGCCTGCTTGTCCCCAGCTCCCTAAACAACAGATCATGGTGCCCTTGCCAGCAGGGCGGGTGTATTTGGACCCTCTCCTCTCCTCTCCTCTCCTCTGCTCTCCTCTCCTCTCCTCTCCTCTCCTCTCCTCTCCTCTCCTCTCCTCTCCTCGAGTCTCCTCGAGTCTCCTCTCCCACAGCCTCATTGCTCACAGAGTGGCTCAGGAAGGCAGCAATCATCCAGTGACAGCCCTGGTTAATGAAGTCGGCCTTCATTAGGCATTTCCGTTCCACTTGAAAAGCTTCTCTGTGAGGATGCTCCACCAGCCTGTGGCAGAGATAGAGGATGGGGTGGGGATGGGTGACATTGCAGGGTGACAGCCAGGCTGATGGCTGGGCAGCAGGAAGGGCTGGCATTCCTGTGGGGCTGAGTGCATGTCCTGCAAGGTGCTGTGGGGTTACAAACCCAAACCCTGCACCCATCCGCAGTCCAAACCCAGCACTCCCCCCACCAACACAGTCTTGATCCTTCTCCCTATTCCCAGGTGTCATCTTCTCTCCAGAGCCCACCAGTGTCAGCCCACCAGTGTCCTGGGGGACAAGTCTGCACCAGTCTTCACTGTTTGACTACACCCATGTCCCTGCTTAGGAAAGGAGGGTCCCTGGAGACTCGTGGGGTCAGATTCAAATTTTCTGGGACTTACAGGTGGAGCAGAGCGGGTAAGCCGGGTGGGATGCCCTCTGTCTGGGAGCTGGCCAGAGTGGTCCTGTGAAGAGGGTCATTTAGCTGATGCCTGCAAGGCTACTCCTGGATTAGAGAGATCTAAATTGCTCAGCTATTATCTGTCCAGCGGGAGCACCCTCATCTCATCAGGGCCATGCTTGGCAAGCCTCTGGCTGCAGGAATAGGATGGAAAGACCCATGACTCCCTGCCCCAGCTGCTCTGCAGGGACCTGCCACTCCAAGGAAGGGCATCCCAAGATAAGCACAAGCTTGGGGATCACCTTCCTGCAGATCCAAGTCCTGGAGTACATCCTCTGGGCAAAATGGGTTGCTGGCTTCCTCCCACCTCCTTCATGTCCCTGCTTCCCTCACCCCTGAACATTCCCCCCAGCTCATCATGGGACATTTTGGCACTCAGACAGTCAGAACTTTCTCTGTACTCCCTCCCCAGGTCCTAACAGTTGTCTGCATCAGCTTTTCTCCTTTACCATGGGGATGAAGGCAGCTTATGGAGGAGCAATGTGGGAAAATGACTGCACAAGGGAACAGGGTACTGAGCACCTCACACTCTTTCCAAGGCTTCTCAGAGCCAGGTCCTGTAGGATACGGAACAGCCAAAGTGTGTCAGCAGGACTACAGCATGGAGAAGAGAGTAGCATGCAGCTCTGGAAGTGGAAGTGGACAAGTGAGAGGATAGATGCTCTGAACCTCGGCTGGATCTTCTCCTTCCAGCAGCTGGAGAGGCTGGTAGGATGCACTGCCTGCTCATAGATGCATGTCCAACAGATCTGGGGCTGCTATGGCTCAGCCCAGCAGATGTGGAGATGTGGCAGTGAGGTAGGAATGGCAGCACAGATGAGGATGAGAAGGAAGCAGCACTCAGCTCTGTACCAGGTCAGGCTCTGGAAGGAACTAAAAGCACCTTGGGAAGCACAATGTGCTCATACTCCAGGAGAGATTGTGGGATCAGGCTGGAGTGGGACCTCAGACCTGGAGCTGGACAAAGGAGGGGTTCCTCCTATCCACACAAAGTGGTACCTGGCCATGCCACAGCTGGAACTGTGCTGTGAATCCAGACAGACCTCAATTGCAAACTCCCCAGTCCTGTGTGACTGAAAAAAGATAGACAAGTTCTACTGTAGGCTTTTGTATTGGGGGAATTTTGAGTACCACAAAAGCTGTTGGGGGGAGTTGGGGAGGTGGAGGGGGGCAAAACCAGCAAAAACCAACAAAACTAGCAAAACCAGCCCCTGCACCCTGCCAGTGTAAACAGGGCTGCTCAGAAATGCTGTTCGGCAAAAGCTCTGTATTCTGGGATGGGAGGGAAAAACTGAGAGCACAAGAGCTCGGTGCCACAGCCGTGAGGCACACAGCCAGCATCCGCAGCGTCTTAACCTACTTTGGGTTTGCTACTGTGTGGCTGCTGATGGGGGCCAAAGGAAGGGCTGCACCCATGTTGGGCACCATCTGGCAGCTCCTGCTTAGGGCACTCTGGCTACTGAGGTCCAGGAAAAGCCAGGATGATCCCTGTCCCCATCACCATCCCAAAAAACACAGCAGAATGAATGCAGGGAGCGGGAACCATGGAGCAGTCACCACCCCATCACCAATTTGCAGTGGCAATGGCACTGCAGCCTCACACACACACACACACCTGGTGGGTGGGGGACATTGGTGGGGACAGGACTGGGAAAGGGAAGGTATCAGAGCAGCCTAGGATTCTCCAGGATCCAGCTCCCCAAGGCAAGCAGGTTTAAACCTTCGGGGTAGGTGTCACAGGGCTACAGCTCCCCTCCACCCTCAGATTTGAGCTGCAGGGAGCTGGAGGCTGTGGGGGTCGATGGGTGAGCTGTCAGAGTGGAGGACAACCAGAGGACAGCTCCATCAATGTAGGGAGTGAAGGGCAGTGTCCATGATCTGGCCTTGATGTGGGAACATGATGGACAGCCATCAGCCCCTGACTGATGACCAGGAGTGGTGGAGGCCACCAATGAACCTGTGTGAATGTCCAGGGGCAGGGATGTAATGTCCAGTTGACATGAAGGATAGCCATCGGCAGGTGGCCTTGGGAGGTGCTGTCTGCAGCCAGCACCAGGAGGTTTCCTGTTTGGTTGCCAGTGGAGAGAGAGATCATGTCTGCAACTGGGAGCAGCTCCATGGGTAAGACCCTGAGCTCCTTCCTCTGCATGGACCCCACACATATGGGGAGCATGGGCTGTGGAGGGAGCCAGGCATGGTCTGCCTCACTCACAAGTTTGCTCTTGCACCGTTTATTCCAGGTGATGGGAGATGCTCTGCCATTCTCTGCCTGCAGTCTGACACGGCAGCCCATCAGGCAGCCAGTTTTTATCCGATTTCATGCTGATTTTGGTATCATCCTTCCCTCCTGAAACAGCTGCCATGAGGCGAGTCGGTGCCTCTCCGAACCCTCCCTGCAGCGCATCAACACTATTATCTCCATCAGCCAAACTTGCAATCTCCTGAAAAAAGATACCTCGCTATTTTGACAAGTTCTCTTTTCCATCACCCCCCGCTGGCTGGCAGGAACGCCGGCTCGCGCAGGCGCGCCGGGGCTGCTGCTCCTGCCAAAACTTCGGGTCCCCCTCCCTCCCTGCCTCCCTCCCTCCATCCAGGGGCACCCCCCGTTCCCCCGGGGTGCCGGCAGCCCGGGGGCCGGCCGGGCGGAGGGAGGGAGGGAGCGGCGGGGCAGCGCGGCGCTCTCAGCCGCAGGTGGTGGGCCCACACGCCGCCCTGCCCCGGCAGCCCGGGACCTACACGCGGGCGTCATGCGAGATTTGGGAGCGGGGAGAGGAGCTGACGAAAATGCACATTCCCGCTGCAGCTCAGCTCTCACCTCCGCCCCTGCAGCCCTCCTCCAGCAGACCGGCGCTGCCGGCTCCCTGTCAGGAGCTTCCCCAGCCTGTTGCCGGTTGCGCCGCTCCAGTGAGCAGCCAACCACGCTGTGGCTTATCAGAGAGGACAGGGGACTCTGTCCTCCTCCTCCCCAAAGGGTGCGAGACGATCCTTAATCTGGCACAGGGTGTCCTTGCAGAAGAGGATGTGGGCTGTAGCTTTCGTTTTGGGGGACAGCGCACCTGCCTACAGCAGGATCCCCAAGGCCTTTGGCAACTAGAGCAGGAGCAGGGATGGAGCTCCTCCTTGCCTCTGCTTTTCCAGGAAACACTGCACTCAGCCCCAGGACTGCCAGGGCACAGCCGTCACCACAGAGGCACTAAAAGCTTTCACAGCCTGCTCACACACTCCTCTCCAGTCCTCTGGGGCCAAGGTTCGTCTATGAAGATGTTTCCCGCAGGCTTCCTTTACAGCTGGCATCCACTTTCTCCATCCCATGGCCATCCCAACAGGTTTCCACCATGCTCCCCAGGCCAAATAATGCAAAATGTGATTCACCCTAAAAGGAAGCATTCCTGAGGAGGGATGAAGCACAGAGAGGCACCTTGGGCCAGGGCAGGGCACCCAGAGGCTCCACTAAGGCTCCTGCAGCTGATGGAGTGAAGCAAGACAGGACCTGACATCCACAAGCAGAAAACAGATAAATCCTGTCTCCAGCCTGGCTCTGTGCATCCCCAGCCATGGGGAAGGGAGCCACAGACCGGCTCAGATCCCAGCACAGCACCCAGATGCTGCCTTTCCCAGCCTCTGGATCTGTTTGCAGATGACATGAGCTGCAGATGGTCTCAGCTGACTCCCAAGTGAGCCATGGGAAGGGTCTGTAATGAAGCTGTGGGGATTGAGGGATCAGTGTCAGTGCCCATGCATCTAGGATGGGCTGGCACAGGATGTGGAATAGCAGTCAAGGGTCAGGAATCATCCTGGCACCAGCATGTGGCACAAGCATGTGAGAACCTGGCCCCATCGGGGCTCCCTTGTCCCAGTGATCTGCTCCTGGGGATGCAGAGCACTCCAGGGCTGTTGGATGCTGCATTCTTCGGGGTGAAGAAGATCTCAGGGATGGTGCTGGCCATCTTCCAGAAGCCACGAAGCTTCAGTTGTCAAATGGTTCTTA
Source organism: Pseudopodoces humilis (assembly GCF_049639895.1). Lineage (NCBI taxonomy): Eukaryota > Metazoa > Chordata > Aves > Passeriformes > Paridae > Pseudopodoces > Pseudopodoces humilis. The sequence continues at coordinate 68,702,643 of NC_142203.1, read as the reverse complement.
ATCCCAGGTCTCCCACTCCATGCTCTCCACCCTCTCTGTATGGGAAAGGTGACGTCCCTGCCTCTCTACTGCTGCTCATTGCTGTCCTATTCTGTGGGGCTGGCAGACCTGGAGCCTGATAGGATCTGCCCTATAGTAGAGGGCAGGGGGCTGGCAGGGCTAGGATGTCAGGCTGGGATGAGGGGTTCTCCCCAGGCAGTGTCCTGGGGACAGTGCAGTTGGGCTGAGCAGAGCTTCCCTATGCCCTAGAAAGAATAGGACTGCTGTGTCCAGCCTGACCAAGGAGCTGGGCAGCCCTGCAGCATCCGCACTGCCCCAGCCCCTCTGCTCTCACCTTCAGCACAAATCCCAAGCCTGCATGGAAGCTGTTCCTAGGGGGGCTCAGGGTCTGTTTCACCCTAAATCATCCCCGTGTAGATCTGTCTATTCCTGAAGGGGATAGCACAGCCCCTTACCAGCAGCATCCCCTTCCAGTAAGGTGTAAGGGGGCTGAGTGACCATCTCCACCAAGCTGATGTGGGGCAGCTGGGGATACATGTGGACCAGATACTCTGCCTTCAGAGGTGCTGCATTAGAGCTGTGCCTTTGTCTCCCCACCAGCATCCTCCCTCCTGCCCCATCATCTCCTTCAAACCCCCCATGAGCCCCCAACCCTGCTGGTGTCCACTCAGGTGATATATCAAGTCCTGGGGACTAGAAGAACAAAACCCCTGGATTTTGCATTGAACTGGGCACTCAGGTCTGCATGTATCCAGCAGCCACTGTGCCCCTGCTGCACCATAGTGTGGGAAGGACAGCCTGCCTGCAACACTGACCAGCAGGCAATGGGTTAAAGCAGGTGCAGGTAGCCTCTGGCTGGGGCACTGCTTTGGGGAAGACCCCACAGCGGGTGCAGATGAGACCTTTGCTCATCCTTGGATGCAGTCCCACCTCTGTAATCCTTGAGGTTTTTTTCTGAGAAAGGCGGTTCAACCCAGGGGGCCAAAGGAGATGCAGGGAAAGCTTTTATTGGTATCTTCCAGCACACGTCAGCCCGGTTAAAAAAAATCTTCGCTTCTCAGAGAGCTTTTTAACACGGCTCGGGCAGCAATTGGTACAGGGACAGCAAACCAGGCTGCATCTGCTCAGCCCCAGTCACAAGCTCCCTGCTTCCTCTGAGAGAGAGAGAGAGAGAGTGTGTGTGTGTGTGTGAGTGTGTGTGTGTGTGAGTGTGTGTGTGTGTGTGTGCTTGCGCTAGACACAGGCATCCGCTCCCAGCATCTCCTGCCTCCTGCATCCTCCAGCAGCAAGTGCAGGGCTCTGGCTTCCTGGGTACCACCCTCGCCGCTCCATCCCCTGACTGGGGTTTGCACGCGGGGCACGGCATGCGGTGAGCACCCGCGGCTGGAGAGGGGCTCGTGGCCAGAAGCAGCGGCAATGGACATCGTGTGGACTGCTGTCTAGGGCTCGTGTTCCCAGACCAACCCCGATCCTGGTAAGTGGGGTATTTTTGCCATTGTGGGTGCTTTGCTGGGTGCGTAGCTTGGGCTGTCCACACATTGTGTCACCCTTCGGTGGGTGTCCCCGGGATCCTGCTGCCGGGGAGAGTGATGAGAGCTCCTGGGATGGGATGCCTGGGAGTGGGGATGAGGATGGGGTGAGAGGGTCCTGTCCAGGCACTGGGGTCCTCTGTGGGTACTGGGGAGAGGGGCTGGGGAGGGAGAAGTGAAGGAGAAGTGCAGAGCTGGGCAGAAGCTGTGTCTGCTGCAGAGGAAGGGACTCTGCTGTCACGGCATTTTCATTCCCCTCTGGGATGAAAGAGTGCGACACACCTATAAAATCTGTCATAGCGCGGCAGGACGGGCAACCTGATCCAGCAGGGAGAACAGCCACCACCTTGGTGTCCCCAAGACTGGGACACAGCCCCCTCCCCCCTGGCCAACATCCCCACTGGACTCCCACAGCCCTGCAGAGGGTGGGAGGGTACCATCAGCCACAGATCTCCCTGCCCCATGGCAAATGGATCACCTCGCAGCAGCAGTCCCAGCAGTGCCACAGTTCCAGCATGTGCTGTCTGCCCGGGAGAGGGGACAAGGGGATGCTGCCAGACCCCCGTGGCCATCTGCAGCCAGCTCAAGGAGGTGGAATGCTATGCCCCCTGAGCAGAGCCTGCTGCCTTTGCAGCCTGGTCCCCCTCACCGCTGGCAGGGTGTGCAGAGCTGTGCCAGAGCCATGGCAGAGCCATGGCAGCTCCTCCCAGCCCTGCTTCATGCCCTTCAGCCAGAGCCCTGGGACCAGGCTGCCATAGCCTCTGAGGTCCTAGGGTTCTCCTGCCTGTTGGTACCTCACCCCTCTGCCCCCAGGGTCCCTAATGCTGCTCGAAGTAAGGCACAGCACTGCCAGACAAAAGACCCTGCAGCCTGTGGTGAGGGCAGGGAGGAGGCCTGGCCCCCTGGCAGCCTGTGGGGACCAGGCGCATCCTTACCCCTGATCTGGGAGCCTGCTCCTGGCACCTGAGGGGGTTCTGCACACCCCTGATGCATCCCCTTGACAGGGGGTGCTGTGGACCCTGCTCAAGGGTCCAAGCATCTGCTGACCCTTCATTTGCTGGCAGGGCCTTTCACCGAGGACACACTGTGGGGTAGGTGACAGTCAGTGCTACAGACCCTGTGGCTCCACGCCCCCATCTCCCCAGGCCACCACTTCACACCACAACAGCTCACCCTGCACCCGGCCCCTGAGAAGCACCCATCCCACACCCCCAGCTGCCACAGAGACCACCCCACTCCCACAGCTGCTGCAACATCCCCGCACCCAACACCACCACCCACCCCATGCCCACAGCCTCTGTACCACCCTCCGTGGGCCGTAACACCCACCCTGCACTGCCAGCCACGCCGTAGCACATCCACCCCAAAACACATCCACCCCTCGCACCTCTTCCACCCTATAACACACCCAATCCTAACAAACACACAGCCCCCATGCTGCTCCCGACACATCCATCCTGCACTCCCAGCCACCACACCGCCCCAGCTGCGCCACGCTACGCCCACCTGTGTGTCACCCGCCACCCCACACCCACCACTAACCTGGCACCCCGTAACCCCAGCACAAGCCACGTGTGCTCTGCCATGGCAGAGAGATTTTGCAGCCATGCAGGGACCACTGGCTCTGTTTGCATCCAGATGCTCTGCCCTGTTTCCTTCTCCTGGGGTGCCTCCATGCTAGCCACCAGCTCTCTCCCCATTCCCACCTAACACAGGCTTAATCCTCACTCCAGCTACACCAGCCTTGCCTCCATGCCTCAGTTTCTGCCACACAGAGAGGAGTGTGAAGCTGGGAAAGATGTGTCCATGGGTACTAAGAGGATGAAGTGTTTTCTGGCTCAGTGTTTTGCTGCAGGAATGAAGCAGCAAGGAGCAAATCCGGAGGAGAAGAGTGAGTGGAACAGGTGCTGCCCAAGGATCAGGGCAGGGGTGCAGAGGTCTGGGGGCAAGGGAAGGGAAGGGGTTGGGAAGTTTCCCACCACCCACTGTGACAGCCCCCAGTGCTGGCAGGGCTTGGTGGAGCTGGGTGTTTGCAGGCAGCTCCTGCCTGTGCCCAGATTTAGCTCCTCTGTGGGGGCGACCTAAAAATAGCCCCGCAGTGCTACCTGGCAGCAAGGTCGAGGCCCCCGCACCTCTTAGGTCACAATGAGACAGGTGGTGGTTCTGTATGCCTTGGGGGTGGACACAAATAGCACTGGAGACACCTTCCCCCAAGGACATGTGGGGACACAGGGGATGCTCGGGTGTCTGGGCTGCTATGAGGCAAGACTGCCCCTGGTCCTCTCTCCCCAGGAGTAGGAGGGCTCCCAAAGTCTGTCAGGACCCCAAGTCATCCCAGGTTCTATGTGTGGGTGAAGTCCCATCCCACAATGCCAGGCAAGGCATGGGGCACGGGCAAAAAGCGGTCTGGAGAGTGTAGAGCAAGTTTGGGGTATCTGGGGAGCAACGGGGCCTGTGGAAAGGCAGTGGAGTCTGGAGACTGAGCTCAGGATGAAGCCGTTCAGCCCTGGATGTGCAGGCGGGGTCCAGGTGTGCAGCACTAGGGGGGGCAGGGAGGCCAGCAGAGCTGAGAATAGACACAAGTCGTGATAGAAGTGACACTGTCCAGGCCCCAGGCACACAGTAGACAGTGGCAGAAGGCACTCAGGGTAGGCTTGGGAGAGGACGGGAAACAGAGGTGGGCTGGGATCTTGCAGCAGCAGCAGCACAGTGCAGGTGGGTGACAATGACATGAACACACAGGGGAGCCATATTTGGGGGGGAATACGGCAAGTCCACACACCAGCCACCCTTCTATTGCCTGGGCTGCCCCAAGGCACTGCAGGGTGGGTGGGGTTGGGGCACCCAGAGCTCAGCAGCACTGTGGGGAGAAGCTGCCAGCATGCTGGGGTGAGGAACACCAGTGTGGGTAACAGGGAGACTGGCGTGCTGTGGGCCACACACCTCTTTTCACTCTTCTCTGAAAGCCTATCCCCTCTGGACCCTCTCCTCCCTGCTTCTACCCATACCTTGGGCAGGAGTAGGCCTGGATCTGGTGGTGGATCTGGAGGCCAAGGCTCGGTGGTGCAGGGACCTACAAAGGCAGATCTTGGGCGGGATTTCCCTGTGACTTCTCCGACTCTCTCGCTCGCAGGCAGAGCTGCAATGCTGCCCAGCAGCAGAGCTGATCCTGACCACGGCAGACGTGATCCTGAGCCAGCCAGGCAGAGGGTGGTGGCACGGCGAGGAGGTAGAAACACCCAGGTGTTTTCCTTCCCACTGGCACAGCCGCAGAGATGCTGTTGCTGTGGCTTGGACGCGTGCCTCCAGCTCTGCCCCGCTCCCACCTTTGCAAAGCCCCAGGAGCTGAAGAATGCCGGGCACCAGCTCTGAGCCAGGCACTGCGGCCAACAGGTGCAAATACCCCAGCCCACACACGCGCACGCTGCTGGGACCCTCACACGCAGGACAGGGCCCACACGTGTTGCATACCCGGCTGAGCGCGTGGGAATCTGCAGGCAGATGGTCCCGCGGTGGTGGGGAGAGGCTGGGAAATCACATGCGTGTGCACGCAGTGGTGTTTGCCGCCTGCCAGCATGCTCTGCTCCGCTCCGCTCGGCCCTGCTGCTGCGGGGTACCTGTAATTACCCTGACCAGGCTCCCTGCCACAGCAGTGCCCACGGTGTCGAGTCCTCCCGCCGGCAGTGAGATCCCAGCGGTGTGCACGCGTGCTGCTAATTATCCTGCTACCTGGGGACTTCCCTGCCAAGGCTGGCGGGGCGGGAGATTGTTGCTCCAATCTCCCTGCTTTGCCTCCTGGTCCCTGGGCACCAGCTGGAAGTGCCTCTTTGCTGCAGCACAGAATTAGAGAATAATTAAGGCTGGAAAAGACCTCTAAGATCATTGACTCCAACCATTAACCCAACACTGCTAAGGCCACCAGTAAACCACATCCCTAAGTGCCATGTCTACGCTGTTTTTAAACACTGTCAGACATGGTGATTCCACCACTGCTCTGGGCAGTGTCTTCCACAGTGCAACCCCAGCATGGCACGAGGGAAGCCCTCGGACCCATGTGGGGTGGTCCTGTGCCCCACAATGCTGGAGGCCAAATTCTGCTTCTCCTCAGCTTCAGCTGACACCCAGTGAGACAGAGTCCAGCTTGTTATTACTGCTGTTCTTGGCCTCCCCACTTTATTCTAAAGTGATCTTCCCTTGGTACTGAAGCCAAGCATCCTTCTTGGCACCCATGTGCCCCCCATCCCATACATTGCCCCACTTCCCTCTTGTACCCTCACACTCCTCCTATGGCTGGCCCAGCCTCCCCACATGGCTCCTTGCAGGATGCAGGGTGCCAAATGATCACAGATGACACACACACACAAGCAGGTGAGTGCAAGAAAGGCAGCTGAGTGAAGAGGAATTTAAAGAAGGTGAGGGTTCAGCTGTCACCTAGTCCTGGGCAGAGATGCAGGGAGGACATCTTTCACCCTTGACTGACTACAGAGGCTGTCTTCAAGGCAGAAAGGAGATGCACACAAGGAGAAGGGTTACAGCTGGTCCTAGTCCCTCTGGGTTTTACTGATCTGGCATGGGAAGGGGATGGATGTGTTTCTTGTTGAGCTGGAGTTGATAGAGCAAGAGTGGGGAGGCACCCCCAAAACATCTCCCTGCCTTCTGTCTCATTCCCCCACCCACTCAGACCCTCCACGGACAGGAATCCATCTCCCCACAGCCACCATCATGACCCCGGGGTCAGTTTGTCACAAAGACTCCATTTCTCCCTGCCTTGAGCTGCTCCTCATGCAGCTGGGGGAAAATTCCTGCTGCTCCTCAGCTGGGGGAAAACCACCGGGACACCCTTTTGGGGGTCAGGGACATAGCACCTTCCTTCCCACCACAGAGCCATGGGGGTGCTGATGTCCAGGAGGCAGACGGTGGAGAGGGTGCAGAAGGTCAGCTTGGCCGTGTCAGCCTTCAAGGATGGGCTGCGGGAGCAGCCATCGACACGGCGTCGGGCGGAGGCGGGGACCGCACGCCAGGGGACGCTGGAGCAGGAGGTGCAGGAGGGAGAGGAGGACGCGCTGGCAGGACCTTCCCAGCCGGAGGAGAGCAGTGCCAGCAAGGCAGCCTGGGAGCGGCTGCGGGATGGCCGGGGCGTGGAGCCAGAGGAGTTTGACCGGGCCAACAGGTTCACACCACCAGCCTTCATCCGGCCCAAGAGGGAGCTCCACGATGATGAGCCCCCGGACATCAGCCTGGAGCAGAGGGAGCAGGTGAGCTGATGGAACCACAGAGACAGTGTGGAGGGATGGGGACAGGGCTGGAGGTGCAGAGGGCTGTGCAAGCACTTGAGTATTTGCCAGGCGGCGATAGTCTCGCAAAGCCCTATGGAGGTGGCTCAGTGGGGTAGGTTGCCAGTGGCCAGGCTGGGCAGGTGGAGGTGCCATACTGGGAGGGGGGTGCAACTGTTCAGACATGCCCTAGAGGGACCCTGGAGTGTCTTGAAAAGGAGAAGTCACTGCTGGGCACAGACAGCTCTTGGTCTGGGGAAGAGAGGACGATTTGACCTACATGTTAGTCCACCTACAGTCAACCAGCATGCAACCCAAGCCATCCCTCCATACCTGCAACCCCTACATCCCTGCTCATCTACAACCCAACAGCTTATCCACCCGTTCTCTCCATCCTACAACCTACCCATCCACACCCTTACCCATACAGCCACCCACCCAACAAGCCTACACCCCAGCCCACCTACAGCCTTATATAGCACTGTAAAGACATAGAACATCCTGAGTTGGAAGGGATCCACAAGGATTAGTGAAGTCCAGCTCCTGACCATGCACAGATACCCCAAGAATCACACCACGTGCCTGAGAGTATTGTCCAGGCTTTGTGTTGTGACCACTGCCCTGGGGCAGTGTCCAGTGTCTAACTGGACACTGCCTAAATTACTCAGGGTACCTAGATAATATGCCCAGGTTAGTATCTCCTTAGAAGTGGAAATGGAAATGTGTGGAAAACCTTACATCTTATCCATGGACACTTAGAACCCTAAAGGCCAGACAATGTTCTGCCCTACAGTCCATCCACCCACACACTCCACACTGCAGAGAACCTACAACTCTGCAGCACCACCCACCATTCATCCCCAAAAACACACCCCCATCCTCTAACTTGACCAGCCATGTCCCTTACAACGCCCTCTTCCCATGCCAGCCCCACACATTCCCATCTTCCCTCCTCTCTGCCCCTCAGCATCCACCCCCACCTGCAAAGCACTGCCCAGATTGAGAAGCCAAGCCCCTGCCCACACTGCTCTGCTGAGCATCTGCCCATCCCTCCCCAGATCCTGAATGATGAGATGTGTGAGATCTGCGAGGTGTGGACAGCCGAGAGCCTCTTCCCCTGCCGCATCTGCCACCGGGTGTACCACGACGGCTGCCTGCGCCGCATGGGATACCTGCAGAAGGACAGCGCCGTGGAGGTGACAGAGACGGCGCACACCGAGACCGGCTGGAGCTGCTACTACTGCGTGAGTGCCCGGAGTGGGGACACCAGGCTGCTGCTGGGTGGTGGGTACTCCCCAGGGAACTGTGCCCCACATGGACATGAGCAGGGTTCTACCTCACAGCCTGGTGTGGGGCAATGGGGGATGTGCTGCCCTCCAGGTCCCACCACTCACCTTGGCCTGATGGGATCGTCAGAAACAGGGGACAGTGGCCCTTTGCCACCTCCCCACCCCTGCAGCCAGCTCCCCAGGACCTTGCTGGGGGATGTGAATGTGACACCATGGGCACATGAGATGCTGAATGTAGCAGCAGAGATGTGCAGTAGCAGAGCTAGAATGGGCAAAGCATGGGGGTGTGGAGCTATCCCAGTGCATCCCACTGTGTCCCTTGGGATCACAGCATCTCTCTGATTGTCCCCTCAAGAGATCCTGGTGCTGCCATGCAGAGATGTGCTCCCTCCACCCCATGTCTTTGTCTCATGGCTCCTCTCTGCCTCCCACCCCAGGACAACCTCAATCTGTTGCTGACAGAGGAAGAGATGTACAGCCTGATGGAGACCCTGAGGAACTGCAAGATCATTCCAGGTGTGTACCCTCCATGCGGCGGGTCCCAGATGGCTGCAGGAAGCAGCTGGGGAGGGGGATCCCCCCTCCTTCCTGGGCACAGCACAGCCAATCTGTCCCCTGCAGAGAGCTGCCTGACCCTGGATGACTTCCTGCACTACAAACACCAAGTGCACAAGCAGCAGTTCGAGCGGACCATGCCCGAGGCACAGGAGGAGCAGGCAGCCCTGCAGTTCAATGCCCTGGACCCTGACAAGAAAGGGCACATCGAGTGGCAGGACTTCCTCTCCCATGAGTCCATCCAGCTGCTGCAGAAAATACGGCCGCAGGTATGGTTGCGGCATCCAGGGCTGGTTACTATAGCCAGCAGTGGTGGCAGTGGCACCTGGGTCCAGCACCCACAGCCACAGCACCCAAGGTCAGTGCCCATGACTAGCACCCATGGTCATGGCACCCAAAGCTGGCCCCTACAGCTGATGCCCATGGCTGTGGCACCTGGGACTGACTCCCATGGCCAGCACCCCTGGCCATGGCACTCAGGGTGGAGACCCCTACAGCTTTGGGAATATAAGGAGGGAGGTTCCCATGAGATGAATCCTCCACCTTTGCTTCTCTGACCTCCTAGAATGCCCTTCTGCGGTTGCTGACACCCAAGGAGCGGGAGCGAGCACGGACAGCTTTCCTGGCCCTGGACCTGGACAATGACGGCTTCATTGGGGAGGCTGAGTGCCGTCAGGCCCGGCACACCTGGTTCCGCAAGCACCAAAAGGAGATGCTGTCCTGCAATGTCAGGTGAGGGGGTATCCACCTCGGTGTAGGGGTGATATCCCAGCCAGAGCTCCCAGCACAGTCCCAACACCTACCAAAGGGGCTCAGCACACAAATGGCTGCCCCCCCTTCCTGCCACCTACTCCTCCATGGCCCCTCAGCCCTGTGCACCCTCTTCCCCCACCACCACCATTTGGGGTACAAGGAGCGGGGAGGAGCGGGGATGAAGAGCATCCTCCTTCCTGCCACAGCATCAGCCATGTGGGACCCATATCAGAAGGCAGCCCCGCCAGCAGCAGGAACGGCAAGAGCCCAGAGAAGATCCTGCCAGCCGCAAAGCAGGAGGAGACCAGGTAAAGCAGGGATGGTTAGGGAGGTGGTAGACACCCCCATTTTGGGGGGAGACTCTGGGAGACACAGTGCTGTGTCCAGTGACCCCACATCTGCCCACAGGAGCATTGACTGGCCCGGATTCCTGCGGGAGAACGTTGCCTACATCCTGGCCGCACGCCCCAACAGCGCAGCCCTGCACCTGCAGCCCCTCGCCTAGACCCGGCCGCGCCTCGAGGGCGTGGTGCCACGCCCGCCATGGTGACCTGCCCCACCCTCCCCCACGGGCACAGCTGAGTGCTGATTGGCTGGAGGTGAAGTGGCCATGGCTGTCCTCTGCCCCGCCTCCCCCTTGGATTGGTTGTGAAGAGGATGTTTGCCAGGCTCTAATTGGCTGAGAGAGCAGGAGCGACTCTCGGGTCTCTGATTGGTGTGGGAAGCAGGGCGGGGCAGGGCGTGTCCCCACTGTCCTCGGAGCCCTGCAGGGACCATGGTGGGGAAGGGTGTCCCACTGTGCCCAGGGTCACCATGGGGCACAAGGGGCAGGGAACATGCTGCCACCATGATCCCTGTCCCCACAGCACCCAGGCATCTGCAGACAGAGCAGAGTCTGCGCTGCGTAGTTGTGGGGTGACAGCAGAACCCAGAGCACCCATGTGCCCCCAGCCTCCCACAGCGCCATGGGACAGCACAGCTGAGCCTCAGCGTGACACAGGCAGCACCCACAGGTCTGCAGCAAGCATCGTCTCAGCTCATCAGCATGGTGGATCCTCAGGGGATGTGGCTGACTCCTTTTGGGGTCTTTCACATCCCTGCCCTACTCCAACAGGGGTTGGAGCCCAGTAGATCCATTCTTGCATGCACAACTCATGGCTGTGTCTGGGAGACCATTCCCTAGCATGGCTCAACCCTTCCCTGCTGGTGACCAACTATTTAATGCCAACAGTGATGGTGTAGGAAGGAGCACTGGTAACAGAATGCATCAGATGGATGGGAAGGCAAGGTCAGATGTAGGGGAACCCCTCCTCTCCAAGCATCTGATCTTGCCAGCAGCACTCCCCTGCATTCCTCATCCCCTCCTGTACCCCTAGTTCCAAGGGATGCTTTTCATTTGCTTGCCGTTCCGGTCCCACACCAGCCCTGTTCAGTCTCCCTCTCTACCCATCACATCAAGTGGGCAGCCTTGCCTCACTGGGAGCATTAGTGCTTGTGGTAAGGAGGAGGAGGCAGAGCCCAGTGGCCCCCAGGTGTCAGCTGCAGGGATGAAGCATTGCCTGTTGGCAGCCCTATGGTAGATAGATGCACTCAGCCCACAGATGAAGGAGCAAGAAGCCCAGAAACCTTGCCCCAAAAACACCAGGAGTTGGGATTCCAACTTGCCAGGTCCCATGGCAGCCCCAGCAGCTGCTCCTGCCCCTCTAATCCCTTTCCTGCAGCACCCTCAGCCTCTCCCTGCCTGGCTTGCCATGGGTCAGCCAGGAGGCCCCGAGGTGTACACAGACCAGGGCTGCACTTGCAGCCACCTGGTCACTCCCTCATCTTCATCCCCAGTGCCCTGTGGGCATCATCCCAGTCAACCCCCTTCCCCCAGCCAGGGCACAGTTCCCCTCTCCAGGGTCTCCCCTACTGCAAGACCAGGAGGCGCACCAGTGCCACGACATCTTCCTCTACCACCCTGGCGTGCCAGGCCAATGGGGATATTTTGGATGCCAGGTCCGAGATGTGGCCAGAGCGTCAATGGGGATATTTTGGATGCCAGGTCCAAGATGTGGCCAGAGCCATGGCGAGGAGGCGGCCGTGGGTGCATGGGTTGCAACTCCCTATCTGTATTGAGATACATTCATTAAACAGCTGTGTCCAGCTAGCCTCAGTCTGGTGTGCTTACAGGTCTTGTGGCTTCTCTGCAGGCATTTCTGGGGACCCACAGCTTCCTATTGTTTCAAATCCCCAGACTCAGGTCACTGTCCTATCAGATAAGCTTGGCCTTCTGTCCCCTGAGTATCCCACAGCAGCAACAGGGGGCAGCCAGCATGTGCACCCAGGACTCAGCAAACCCGGGATGCTGCACATCTTCCCAGGAAAGCAGACAGTAAGGAGAGTGCCTGGCTGACCATGGAACCCCAACCACTGCAGTGACAGGGACACCTCTTCACTGGGATGAGTGTGCTCCCTGCCTTCAGAGACACCGGATGATGAGAACAGAGCTCTGAGCACTGGAGACAGCTGGATGCTGGGAGCAGGCTGTCTGCAATGAAATCACCCCACAGAGACACCAAGGTTCCCCAGGAGAGTGATCCCCATGGGTGGAATGCTCCAGCTAATCACATCCACAGAGCTCCTAGGAAAAGCTGCAGCTATTGCTGGCAGCGCATGGCCTGTGGGAACTAGGCTGCTAGTAAAGGGGACTCACCAGCCTGGGGGCACTTTCCTTGCAAAGTGCCCTTGCTGCCGCTGGGAGGGGAATGGGATTTGAGAAGAGGATCTGGAAGGGAATTAGGAGGGGGGATGCTGCCTTGGTAGCGTCTGTTCAGTCTTTGGAGCCACGGAGCTTGCTGCCAAAAGCTTGACTTGTACCTTTTAGCTCACTCCCACGGTCACAGTGGGATACCATTGCGTACAAACCACAGCAGGGGTGTCCAGCTCATCCACAGAGAAAATCCAGCAAGCATTTCAGGCTCTGAGAGCCAGATAAGCCTTAAAATTAGCTGTGTCACTTGGGAGAGGCACTCATCACCTTGGGAAGAGGATGGACATTTGCAGGAAGGGAGCTGACAGTGGTTTTGTGCCCGATGATGCCATGTCATGGGTTGGTGATGATGTGGGCTCTGCCAGTGGAGAGAAGACCAGGGAAGCCCTCACATGGTGAGATGATGTTAAATCACTGTGTTATTGCTCCGTCTGCTGGAAATGAAGAGCAAGCAAGTACAGAACAAAGGCTTGAGAACCCTGGGAGTTACCCACTTCCAGGACTCCAGAGCCATACCCCCAAACCCTACAGGATTCAGACTGAGAGGGCAGAACTTTACGGGTCTTACTCCAACAGCCCTTTTGCACCCAGCTCTTCACCTGGGGAATGGGACACAACAGCTCTCCCAGCCCCAGCCTACCCTGTTGCTCCCTGCAGCAGCCTGGCACCCCTGCCAGGACACAGCTGGCTGCTGTCCCCAGAAAGCTGGATAACAAGGGCCACAGGTGGCCATGGTGGCCTGTGTCCTGCAGGGCTGTGCTGTCACCACTGCAGCACCAGCTTCACAACTCGGTCACAGCTACAGATCCCCACTGAGTGACCACCACGCTCAGAGTGTGCCCCAGCCATGTCTCCACAGAGGCAGCATTGAGGTCTAGGCAGAAGCAGGAGGATGTGGTGAGGGAATGGGAAAGGTGTTGCTGTGGCTCCTCTTTGATGTCACCTGGTCCTTCAAGACCGTTGACCTCTGAGACACTGTCCCAAGAAAGCCTCCGTTGCCTACAGATCACCCTCCCTAATGTTAAGGCAAGCCTGTCTCCACATGCTGGAGGGTATCTTCTGCTGTATTTGATACCAAACCTCCCAAACAACTGAAATCTGGCAAAAAGCTCTCTCTGGACACTTTGTGCAATCTGCTCACTTCATGCTGGTGCAAACCTCTCCCCAGGTCTCTCTGAATGCTGGTGCAAACTGAGTGCTGTTGCAAACCTTTCCCTTAAAAGCAGTGCAGACATCCCCATGGTGATCCCAGAGGCTCCAAACCAAAGGATCAGGATGCTCATGTGGGGTTTAAGGCTGGGGCAAGAACCAGCGGCCCAGCCCAACCCTCCCAAACCCTGCTGAAGTGACGGTGTGAAGCTCACATGTCTGCTGTCCCACATCTGTCACTCACCGCCAAGTGCCATGCAGAGGGTGGTGTGCTCCTCATTGGGGGTTCCCAGCTCCAGAACTCCAGTCCAGAATCACCCTGCCTGGAGCCAGGAACAGAGTCTCAGGGTCCTGAGGGGCAGCTCTGGCTCCTGCATTTCACAGCAGGCAGTGGTCAAAGCATTGTCCAGTCTTTAACCTGGTGGTCCTGCTATGTGGGAGAGGACTGGCAGATCCTGCCTGGCTCAGGAGCAGCCCACAGGTGATGGGCTACTGCCCCATGGGAGCCCCAGGAGATGGGGGATAGCAGTGGCTCACCCTATAATGAGGTTGCTCCCTCTGCCAGGCTTCAGGGCTATTGCACAGGGCTGCCATCCCCTCAAAAAACTCTTTTAGTGGGGAAGATGAGTACTTGGTTTTGCATCCCAGGGTGCAGGATAGCACCCTTCTCTGAGCCTGAACACCTCTCCACTTCCCCAGGGCTTCCCTGGACTTGGCCAGGTGCCCTCAGGTTTGGTGTGTCCCAGAGGGGAAGTTGCCATGATGAGCCTCACGCCAAGGCCAGACAAACTTCAGGAAAGCTATGTTGACATAGAGGGGAGAAGGGTGACCAGAGGGACTCACTGGATAGTGTCACTATGAGCTCTGTCACTGGCTATCACTGAGGCATGATGTCAGAGCCCCATCCCATCATTGGACCAGTCAGAGACCTCTGGCAAGAAAAGAGGATTCTCTGGGGAGCATGTGACAGTGACAGTGAAGCCACAGCCTGTGGAAGCAGTGACACCCTGATGGCCCCAAACATCCGTCTCCTCCCAGGCCAGAGCAGGAGTGACCATGCAGAAGAGGGGTAAATGACGTTCCCCATTTAGCAACATCACGGCAGATGCAAGCAGGAAAAGGAGGTGGGAAAGATGAGAGGATTTGGGAGTACAGCATTTAGATGGGGAGATTGGATTGCCCAGAAGTGATCCCCCCACCCCGAATCAGGGTCCCTAAGGACACCAGGGCCCTCTGGGGACAGCTAAGGGAGGACTGGGGCTGCAGAGGAGCACAAGGGGCCGTAAGAAGTGTACGTGTTCCCCTTCACAGAGTGGCTGTCACACTATATTAGGAATGGCAAAGCAGACATAGACTATCTAGCTGAGTCTAGATAGTGAGAGTTCAATCTCTCACAAGAGAGCAAATTTTATTATTCCAGATCTTCTTTTATAGATAGGTCTGAGAAGGTCCAAGAGGTAAAACTCTCATTGGTCATTAAACCAATGCATCACCATTATTGGATAATTAGAAACTACACCCCTTGACCGTTTCTTGCAAGGAAACAACAAGGATCCAAACAACACCTTCCAAGGTTGTTGTCCTTCTCCAAAGACTGTTTGGATTCCTCTTTATGATTTCCCAGGCCAGAGTGAGACTTAGTTTCACACAGGCGCTGTGCTCCTTGCCTGCTTCCAGCATCCATAAGAGGTGACCACGGGGTGTCGCCTCTGCTCCACGCCGGGAGCCGGCGGTGCTCTCGGGAACCCGCAGAGAGCATGCAGGGATGGAGGGGCGGAGGGAGGGGGGACGCATTACCCCGAAATCATTTTGTAGGTTGTTTTGTGATCCCCTTCCCCTCCTGCACCAAACCCAGCTCTGACTCCTACCTCTGCCTCCTTTGATAGCACATTCCTCCTCCCTGGTTGTGTGCCCGTGGCTGGTGAACGGAGGACCAGCACTCCCCTGCCCGGGGAGCTGGGACTGAGCCCGAGCAGCCCCAGGCTCCTGCAGGGATGCTCTCCATTCTCCGCAGCCCCCCGGAGGTGAGAGACCCTGGGCCTTAGAGAAGAGGGATTGACTCAGGTCTCCCTCGGGTTTAACATCCCTTCCCCATGAGTTACAAGGGCAGGTGGAGTCCCCTCCTCTCCTTGACCCCTGGCAGGAGCCCTGGGCACCACCTGCTCTGTACAGAGCCACTGCACCCCCTAAAATAGCCGCGGGGTCTGACCACACCCGGCACTGCAACCTGGCTGGGAAGATCGTTCAAGTGATGGAAATTAAGCCTAGCACTAGGGGTGTGGTGGCACGGGTAAGGACAGCGATGCCCACCAGCACCTGCTGGGACCACTCACATGCAGCTCAGATCCACAGGGCAGTCTCGAGGGAGCCGTATGGGACCTGAGTGGGGAAGTGACATCCCCTCCCCAGCACGTACCCAGCCCGCTGCCAGCTGTTGGATGAGGTGCCCCAACAGGACACAATCCTACAGGCACTCCAGTATGGGGAGGGTGTGCTCCTCTCCCAGGAAATGTACATGACCTATGCTATCCACAGCAGCCCACACAGGGCCTGTGTGTGGTTTCCAAGCTGCACACTGTGCCACCAGCTCCCACCACCCCCACATTGCTGGCTTGGTGGCCCTGGCAGAGTGCAGGGCTGCCAGACACTCCCTCCTGTTCCCAGCACACTCTCTCCCAGTTTCCCCTGCACAGCACAGCTGTGTGGGGGGACACGAGGTGTCTGCATGGTGCAAAGGGTGCAGAGGAGGCCCTGGGATGAGGGGGGGCACAGCGCAGTGCTGGGCACGGCAAGCATCTTGTTCCCACAGCAGTTTTGCTGTGACTCATCCTGGCAACCCACACAGCACTCAGGCAGGGTGTCCAGGTCCTCTCCTGCTTTGGAGCAAGGCCACGCAGGAGCAATGCACTAACAGCACTGGTTGCCTGCATCCTCATCTCCCTGATCCTACTGCCCTGGCATTACAGTGGGACTGGGAGCTGGCCCCCACCCTGGGCTGCCGTGTTCCACTCTGCACCCCAAGCATCTGCTACCAAGCACCAGGGATGGTGTGGCAGAGGCCATTGGCTGCCAAATGAAGCAGAGAGTGAAATTATTTGGGGTACAGAGAAGGGCAGGACCTGCCTTCCCACAGTGTTGTAGCTGACACTGGAACAGCTGCTGGTGGCCCCTCTGTACAGCACAGTGGGCAGAGCCATGCGTGTACCCTAGCATTCCTCCTCATGCCACATGTGTGATGTGTACCCCAGTATCCCCTCTTCATTTAGGATGTGCCCCTGGCCCGTAAGACAGCACACACAGTCCTCTCTGCCCACCCTCAAGTCACTTAGGACACTGATAAGAAAGCATCTAACGTGAGAGCTCAATGGGGCCAAGACATACCCTGCTGGCCAGGGAAAGAGGAAGTCAGCCAGAGTACCTGGAAAGCAGGAATTTGGATCTGAGCCACTCCAGAAATGAGCACTCTGCTTGGCACAGGCAGAGGCACCCAGCCATCAGACAACTGGGGACACAGAGTTCCATCTGGGGTATCTGCCAACCCATGCAGCATCAATGGGGCCATTCACTCCCCAGGAGTGGGGCCTGGGGCTCTGGCAACAAGGATGGGAGTAATAAAGGGGGGAGGCACCACGTGTTTGGCATGGAGAACCCTGTGACCCAGCAGGAAAATGATCTGGGGGCTGGAGTGACTGATCCGCGAGGAGCCGCACAAAACTATATCTGTCTTGCTTGGCTGAGTGATGACTCAGGGAAGGACAGGAGAGCAGTCTGCACACCGCCAGGCAGAGGAGGAATTATTTCGGCTAGAGCATGGGGGTGGAGGGATGGGGGCTGGGAGATGGGTGGAGGGAAGGTGGAGGCTAGGTGGGATGCTCTGGCAGTGCTCCCCCTCGCTGCCTGAAGGACACCAAGTACTGGTGAGAAACAGCACAGGAGCTGGGGAACTGGAAGCTGCTGGCTTGCTTTTGAGGAAGAAATGCTTTCAGCCAAGGGAGTGTCCTGCGCTGGCTCCTACCCTGCAGCCAGGCACTGGCTCAGACACCAAGCTCGGAGACTGGCTGGAGTCTATCCAGCACTGCAGGACAGACAACATCCTCCACACGTGGGATAACACACAGCAGCTGCTTGCACAGGATGGGTCCCAGAGGGTGGAGAAATGGTCCACTACATGGCATCTGTTGTAAGCCCCAGCCCACAGCTGTGCTTTCATGTAACCACCTGGCACACAACAAATATTAAAGGAAGGAGAAGGGGATGCAGAGAAAAAGGGGCTCATCATCCTCTGGGACCAATCCCTCCTCTCAGGAAAGAAGGGACCTCACCAAATAAGCTATTCCCAAAGCCAAAAGGTACCAAATCAATTTTGTGGGGTCATCTAGTGCTTTAGGAGCTGGTATCAGGATGAAGAACAAATGAAGTACTCAGTGCCACAACTCAAGCTGATACTTTGATTGGGCCACCCTGCCTCATTCACCTGAGGGTTACCACCCTGCTACCCACTTTGCAAAGATTTTTGCAGTATAACTGTGGTACAAACATCCCAAGCTGCCACATGAAGCTGTGGGATCCTGCAGGCTGCTCCATGCATTGGGGGCACACCCAAGTGACCTTCGTGCCCTCCAGACCATCCAGTCCAGGAGGATGTTTCCTAGGGAGTATTATTTTTAGCTCAGAAAGTCCCCAACACTTGCAGCCGGGAGTCCCATCGGCTGATCATAATAGGCCACAAGAGCAGGACCACACCCCAGCATGGTGCAGGAAACTAAACTAAGGAAGAGGCTATAACCCAGCATGATTTCATGTCCATATATTCAACAGGGCTTGTCAAATAATCCTAGCTTCTTTATTTGATGACTTTATAAATTCAATGGGTGAAACACTACCATGGACATACCAGGCTGCTGTCAGATCATGCTCTCGTGCCAGGGGACCACCAGGAAATGCCAGGGGGAGCACCTGGCAATGCTGAGGGAGCACCAGGCAATGTCAGGTGAGCATCACAAGGCCAGTGACCTGCCAGGACCCAGCCCTAGGGACCTGCACCCATCACACTAACTCCCACAGGCAGCAACAGCTCTGTCACTGCTCAGCACCCCCTGAGATGGTCTGGGCCCAGCATGTCCCTAGGCAGGCAGCAAGGGATTCAGAAGCCACAGCATCACCCCGGTTTCATCTCCCGTCTTCTCATCTTCAAAGCAACCTGACGTCCTCCTCTAACACCCTCGGCGTAGCCTGGCAACGGCAGTACCAGCATAGAAACAGCTGTACTGGCATGGAAATGGTAGTACTGGCATGGCAACACGGTGGTAGAGAGATAAAAATGTCAGGCAGATCCCCTTTACTGCTTCCCACAGCAACAAAGCTGCCCCATCTCCCTTGGATACCTCCAAAACGTTTTGGGCACCAGACATGACGAACCCTGCCAGCCTCATCTCCCATCCCCATTGCCCAGCATTGTATGAGATGAGTTGCTGGGTCTCAGCCGAGGTTTCACAGTCCTGGCATGCAGGGAGCCACGGCAGCAGGCAGATGCCCTCGTGGTCCCTACAAGGGTAGAACCATGCCCGCCCCCCCCTTACCACTTCCAGAGCAAACACGTCGTTTGAGGGGCACAAATTTGTAAGACCTGAGAAGATGGTTCCCGTTTTTTTGGCTGCCAGCTGCATTTCCCCTGCAGCCAGTCCCTGTATCTGCCGTAGCTGGCCTGTCATTCGGGGATACTCCGCGGTGGGGACATTAGGACTGCCCTCCTCACCCCATCTGGATGAGGGGAAGTCTCCCGGCGGCAGGCAGGGAGGGCAGCCCGAGCATCCCACTCTGCCGGGTAAGGAGATCCGGTGGGGCATCGGAAGTTACACAACCCTGCGCTATGCAGACAAGGCAGCGAGCACTGCGGGGGCGCAAGGCAGCCCCCGCAGTGAATTCCCTGACGTGGCAAACATCTCCCGAAGCCCCCTCCATGCCCACCTGCACACGCAGGCAGGAGCCCACGCACATACGCAGGCAGGAGCCCACACGCCGACACGCCTGCCTCTAAAGGAGAAGCCGAGCCAGAGCCAGAGCTGAAATAGTGAATTGCCTCATTCATTCACCCTCTCCGGAAGCTTTGCCCGTACATGCGAACATACGCGCAGGCAGACATGTGTGGCAGACACGTGCGACCATCCCTACGGCCTTCAGGAATTCCGCCCCCCCGCCCCCGGCCAGCTTCTTCACCATCCTCTCCAAACTGAAGTATATTCTGCATCTGTGCATGTCCTGCCAGGAAAACTCCAGCTCCACAGGAGGGCAACCATGCTTGGGGACAGATTCATGGCATAGTGGGGAGTCCCATATTCCCTGGGGGGAAAATGCCCCATCACTTTTTGGTCCCAAATCCAGAAACTTTCATATGGGACATACCTCCGTAGCACACATAAAAGCATTCCCAGCCACATTTGTCCCCATGGTTCAGTGGAGACCCTTCTACAGGGATGCTACTGCAGCAAAAAACCTCACCAGAGCCACACAGGTCATTCTGCCCCAAAAAGCCCGAGATGGACCTGGCAGGAGCTGTACAGGGCCTGGCACACGCATGACATGGGTGTTATATATGTGCATGGCAGGTGTGTGAATGCCCACTAACACATCCACATGGGATGGGCATGGACAGAAACCTCCATTACTGAGCTGAAAGGTCTGGCCTGGGGTTGTCACTCAGCAAACACTCCCCAGGATGCACAGGCCCACAGGTGCCACAGGTGTCACAGCACACACCAGTGTGCAACCCCTAGGAGATCCAGTCTGTGCCCACACGAGTGTGCACATACCTGGCACACACCATGATGCATGAGCTCTGCTGACCCAGCACAGTTATGGCCAGGCAGAAGTGGGGCAGAGTCATTCAGTCCCATGCCTGCCTGTGCCTCTGCACAACCCCACTCTGCTGGCATGTCCTCATGTAACTCCAGCTGAGTGTGGGACAAGCCGCTGCACCAAGCTGGGAGATGGAGCGGATTCAGCTCATTAATTTTCCTAGAATAACTTCAAGTCCCTTGAGGTGCCCAAGAAAACATCCCATCTCCACCTCCCTCACACTCACTCAGCAGCACCAACCTGCAGTGCAGCAGTGGAAGCCACCACAGTGTGTGTGGCATCCATGAGCCCATCATTGTGCCCTGGCATGAGATCCTTTCCTAACCCAGAGCCAGGTCACAGATCCTGGCATCCATGATGCTCAGTAGTCATGACACATCCGCAGTCCTATTCTCCCTCCCCTCACATAGGAGGGAGACACTGATGTACCCACAGGCACCCCAGGACCTGCAGGACAGGTACCCAGCTCAGTTCCCCCATCTAATTGCACAGACATGTGCCAATATCTGTCTTGGACAGGGAACATTTCCTGTAGTGGGTACTTGTGCTCACCTCAGAGACACACAGGGATTCAGACCCCGCACACCTCAAGGAAGCAAAAGCACCAGCATCTACTGCTCTGTCCCTGCCCACTCCCTCAATGACTGCTCTTCCCATTTGACTTTGAGTATTCATATTTTTCCTCAACCATATCTAGAATTTGAGACCAGACACAAGGACTTGTATGTGCCCAGACTGCTGGTTTGCCCTGACCAAGCCTGCTGTCTCCCTTGCTGAACCCTCCTCCTCCACAAACACAGGTCATTCATTCCCATGCCAGCTTGAGCAACATGATAAAGAAGGTGGTTTGCCAAAGAAAAATCCTGCCACCATCATTGTGTGGCAGCAATCCCAGATCCCCTTGGTGCAGCTCAGCCTCTCTCTCTAGGCCCAGTACACTGAACCCTCTGTGGTTTTGTTCCTTTCCAGCAGAAGCAATTTCTCCTCTCCGCCTCCCTCCCACTCCCCATCCTCCGGGCTGTACTTTCAGTGCCACTGTCCTCAATGAAAGTTGAAACAAAGCAGGAAATCAGTTTGGGACTGATTTTCTGAAGCACTAATTCTTCTATCCTGTTCTCATGTGGAGACACTGCTGCTCTCCTCATTTACTCTGTAATTACACAGCACTGTAGCTTTTCCCTCTCCTTGATTTCTCTCCCAGAAAATCAGAAGTAAGGGGTTGCAAAGTTTCACTTTCACCCACCACCATCCCTGACCAGGCTTGGATGTATTTTCTCTGTATGTACTTGATACTTGGTTGTATCAGCTTTATTTTGGGGTCCGGCACCATGTGCCAGGCTGAATCCTCTCTGCGTTTTCCACCATGGGAAATAGGGCATGGCTTTGGGAATGAGAGCCCTAGTGCTTCACACACGGGCCACACAACTGGTCAGCAGTGCAGGGCTTCCAGATACCTTTTTATCCCCAGGGATCTGGCCTCTCTGGAGTCCCACTTCACAAGGCTGCTGGAAAGCACCAGCAGGTGCTGGGGAAGGGACAAACCCCTGTCCTGTCCTCAACCTGGGCTGAGAGGAGAATACAGGGCTCACTCTTCTCTCAGGGTGTCTTCTCATTGTCTGTGTTCCAAAGGGGGAAAAGCACAGTCCCAGGCTCTGCCACCAAACCTGAGTCATGGAGGTGATGAGCAGGAGCCCCATTCCAAGCTAAGAAAATGTGGAAGGAGCAGGACACCTCAGCAGGTTAGTGGATACCTTCAAGGCCACCTGGACAAGACTAATCTTTCCCCAAGAAGCAAAGCAACGCATCCAACAAAAACACGTGCAGAGAGCAGCCACTACAGAAATGTCTGCCAGGCAGGAGAGGATGACTGTGCTCAGATACCTCATGATAGGCACCCAGGGAGACCAGATCCAACTGAAACCCCAGAGG
The DNA here is from genome assembly GCF_049639895.1 of Pseudopodoces humilis. Classification (NCBI taxonomy): domain Eukaryota; kingdom Metazoa; phylum Chordata; class Aves; order Passeriformes; family Paridae; genus Pseudopodoces; species Pseudopodoces humilis. The sequence continues at coordinate 68,680,559 of NC_142203.1, read as the reverse complement.
ACTGCCCTCTGGATCAGGGGGACATCAGAAATCTACTTGACTTGCAGATAGTGACCTATAACACATGGTTAACCACTCCCCATCTCATACACTCCCTCCACACCCTGGCCCATCTCCCCATCCTCTGCCTCCAAGCAAGAAACAGGCAGAGAGGAAAACCCTCCTTGCTACAGCCTCCAGTCAGGCCATGCTAGCATCCTCAGCTCACTCACTACTGCATCCCCTCCCATTTCAGCATCAAGACTGGCTGGTGTCTTGGGCTCCTGATGCAAAGCTCCAGGCAAGACTGTTCCTTGCCAGGAGCAGACAGTGACCTGGAGATCTGCAGAGCCATCACACGACCAGCACAATGCCATACAGCAAGTCCAAAGGCTGAAAGGCACAAAACTTCACAAGACTGAGTCAAGACAGGTGAAGCTCCCAGAGTCAGGGAGCTCCACATGTCTGCTTTTACTTTTGAAGACAAGACAGGGCCACCTCAGCATCCTCTAGCACCCTTGAGGGAGTGCTTGGGAATCTTAATCCTGTCCTTTCTCCTCTGCACAGGGTTAGAGCTTTACCTGCCCACTGTCCATAAGAAGATGGGATACTAAGGAAGCAGCAAAATCAGAGAGATTGTAGTTATGGGCTATGGGTAGACAGGGAGCTAGATCACTACCACTGCAGCACCAGCAGAATCTTTTGCCCTCAGAAAAACACCATCTGCATCCCTCTGAGCACCACCTACCATGGGGCCAGGGCAGACACAAGGAAGGAGGTTTGGTGGGCAGTGGGGAAGAGCAAAGACTAAAATAAAGGTCAGCTAGCCTGTTCTTTCAGGAAGCTCTCCTTGCAGACAATCCCTATGATATTTTTATTTTTATTCTAGAGGTCACACATTTGGTAGTCCCATAGAGGTATGAAGCTTCCTACAGCAGTCAGCTAGGCACCACTTACTGTCCTGATGAACTCCTCACAGCTCATTTGGCATATCAAGAATTAGATGCCAGCCAGATCTGCAATGGAAAGGTATCAGACGGACACACTTCCAGTAGATGCAGCAGGGTTTGTATCCAACCCGTACACTACCCACCTCCAGCTGTGACTTTCAGGGACAGCACCCCTGCTGGGAACACCTGGGGACGCCCATGTCCTGGAAAGGATGTTTCAGGGCCAAAATTTTCCTAAATTCTGGGGTGGCTGGAGAGACTCGAACAGCTCAGTGCGCTTGACACGCAAACACAGAGCAGAAACAACATGGTCAAAATGTAACTTGGAGAGAGAGAGAGAAAAAGAGAGAGAGAGAGAGAGAGAGAGGGACATTCCCAGGAGAAAGTAAGTAAATAGCTTGGCCAAAATGTAACTTGTGAGAGACATGCCCAGGAGGAACCAAGTGCTGCAGAACAACTTTGCTGATGAAAGCAGGGCAAAGGCTAGAAGCTGAAACAGAGCCAACCCAAACTTCGGCATGCATCCTCCGTGTGCAGACGGGTCCCCAGGGGTGGCTGATGTTGTTTGGGTTCCCTGGCACAGCTGGCCTTCCTTCCAGGGAGATGTGGAGGTCAGAGGTGAGTGGCAAGGAGGATGACAGAGGCTGTGGGGGTTCTGCTGGCTCTCATTTATTACCATCCTGCTTTGCTGGGCAGCATAACAACCAGAGACAAGACTTCTAGTCCCATGCCTGCTGCTGATTCCCACAGCAACTTGGGACAAATTGCCCCATTCCAGCATACCAAAATGGGGTGGGGACACTGCCTTTCCTCTTTCAACTGCTTGGATACAGGGCCATCTTTGTATCTGCAAAGATGGCTCCAGGAGGGGCTTTCCCTGCCCACGAAATCTGCATGCCCAGTTTAGACCTGTGAGTTGGTGGTTCAGCAAGGAAGAGAGCAGGCTAGGTCAGGACAAGCCAAGGTGTCCAAAGGCAGGATCTGCCTAGTGGAACCTTTCTTTTCCCCAGGATCTATCACAGAAAAAGCACTGCAGCATCCCCCATGCCCTTTCCTCCCACTCACTCTTGCCTTCAGCACTTGGCCCCTCCAGCAGAGCATGAGCACAGGTGGGGACAGCAAGGGACTGGAGAAGACCGAGTCCTCCCACACGCTGCCACTCAGAGCCGCTCACATCTCACCCGCACACCTGACGTGGGTGAAAGGAGAGCCCTGCTGTGCTCATCTGAGGGGGTTGGCAAAGGTCAGCCCAGGAGATGGTCTCCAGCAAGGGCTGCCTGCCAACCACCGGCTGGGAACCACTCAAGAATAGCGGCAGGAAGGAAAAAAAGAAAGGAGAAAAAAAGAAGAAGAAAAAAAAATATATTAAAAAGAAAAAATAACCCAGCTGGCAGCACAGACGCTGCCGGGAGAGGAAGCGGCAGGTTGAGACAAGGACATGGCTCATTATGCCACCCCCGCAGGTGCGGAGTACCGAGCGGAGCGGCCGGCTCGGCTGCCACCGGCGGCGCTGGCAGGGGGGAGACAGCAGCCACTATCCTCATCCTCAGCCCCAGCCGGGGATGACAAACCAAACACCATCATTATGGCTGAGAGTAGCTTCCACCCCCTTCCTCCTGCATGCCCTGGGAGGCCAGTCAGGCTCTGACACACAGCAGCACAAGGACATGGAAGATGCTGCTGGAACAAGCTCTTCTAGTGCTGCAATGACTGTCCTTGGTGGTTTGCAATGTCAGCCTGGATAAAGCCCCAAGCAGCACAGCTGACCTTGTGGCTGATCCTGCTTGTGGCACAAGACTGCTGGGGACCATTCCTATCTGGTTAACCCCATGCTCAGGGCCAGGCAGATACAAGCCCACCACATGCTGAGACTACCAACACAGCCAGGGTGACTGGGAGCTGGTGAGAGCTGGTGGTTTTCTCAGAGGACAGGGCAGGTGTTGGATGAACCCCAAGGATGCTAGTTCCCAGGTCTCCTGGACTGAGCTCCCCTGCACAGACAGTATCTTCTGTAGAATGTAAGAGCCCAGCCTGTCCTAGAAGATGACCCACCACCATCTCCTGAGAGATGCATCAAGCTCAGACCTCAGCCAGGACAGCAGCAGGCAGGGAATGGAGCCCTAGTCCCACCAAAAAAAAAAAAAAAAAAAAAAAACTGAGCATGGATTTTTTTCTTTGCAGCCTTTTCCTCCTGCTGCAGCTCAGGGTGCTGGAAAAGGCGGGCGACATCTCTGAGGATGAGAACAGGCAAGAAGGAGAGACAGCACCAAATGCGTAGGTGCTGCTCTTGCCGAGGAGAACAGAGCACAAACCCTGCTGCTGCCAAGCCCAATGTCCTCAGATGCATCTCCCCAGCTCACCCAGCCACAGACATTGGAGACTTCCCTGTGCTGCACTGAGCTGAGGAGTCTGAGCAGGACAAGGGAGCCGTGCAGCAAGGAGACAGTGCTTTGCTCCTGCCCCATCTACTTAGCCATGGGGAGATCCAGACCCAGAAAGAGGTGGAAGCAACCTGGGAAAGGTCTTTCTTGCAGTGGCATGACACTCGAGTAGGTGGTTGCAGAGCTAAGTGGCCTCCTCCTCTGCTCCAACCTTCAGACACCAGGTAATGATGTTTTAACAGGAAAACAGCCAGGGTTGTGGTTTCCTGCCTCCTCATCACCTCTGGGGGTGAGGCACAAAGCACCAGGAAGAGCTGAAGCCCCAGGTGAGCACAGCATGCTGCTCACTCCTGCAGTCTGGGGATTTCCTGCACCAGAATCAACATCAGTGGGCTCATCAGCCCTCGTGGATTTCTCTTTTCAGGAATTTGCTCAATTGCCATTTCATCCCAGACAATTTGCTTACATCTTCCCTCCTCCACTTCACCTAAGGCCACCATTTCCACAGGTTAATCCCAAACTGCTTCAGGAAATGTGTTCAGGTGTGGTAAAGGTCACTGCATCTTCTGACATAAGATGCCCAATTACAGGAACTCAAGCAACCCTTCCCTTCTCACCTTCCTTCCCCCCACCACACAGGATTTTATTATTCCCCATCATCCCTCCCTCAGTCATCTCTTCCCCCAGACGGAAGAGAGCCAGTTTATGTAATTGTTCCATCTATGGTAACGGCTTCGTACCTTTAATTATTCCTGCCACCCCTCCCTGCACTTTCCCGGCGTGTCTTTAAAAGGGTGCGGATGTGCCAGCAATGGAGTCGGGCTGCGAAGGAGGCGCGGTTTTGGTTCAAACACCCTCTGCCCCCAGGAGGGGAGGCTGTGGTCCGCCCTGACCCCGTTCCTGCCCAGCAGGGCCGCAGCTAGCCTCTGGCCCAGAGCCCTTGTTTTTCCGCGGGCAAGCTGCACACCAAGCAGATCATTTGTGAGCACGGGGACAGCCAGCACCAGCTCCCCCACCCCGGGGCCTCCAGTGCTCCCGGCGATGAAAAAGCCGGAACAAAGAGCATTTGCAAGGCTAGGGCATGGGCACGGCGGGGGACACGCAGCACGAGTACCCCCGCCACGGGGACGGGGCCACCGAACAACACACAGCAAAACAGATGGGCAACAGTAAGTGCTGGTTCAGTACCGCGATGACTCAGCCTCTCCACAGGCAGAGCGGAGAGGACTCCGACTCTCCCGGCTCACAGGGGATCCAGGGACAGGCCACGGTGGGAAACGACGAGCCCAAGTGGCTGTTCACACCCTGCCAGGGGACTCCAGAGGGTCAAAGACCCCGGCCCAGGCAGGACAGAGAGACCAATGCTGTGATCAAACTGCAAGGGATGGACAAGATGTGAACTGAAAGAGCCCTGTTCAAACACTCCATCAGTGAGGAAGCTCACAGAGGTTACAAAAGGACAAACAACAGCTTCAGCTGTTCACACCAGTGCTCAGCTTCACCCACAAGCTGCAGCACCTGCATGACCAGATGCTCCCCCCTCAGTCTATGGACAGGTGTGCAGGCAGGATGCTGTCCCTGTGTTCTGCACTAATTTGAACTCATCGAGAGATGAGTTTCCTTCTCAAGACAGGCAGATTTCTCAGGACAAAATCCTGGTCACTGGGTCCAGACAGCTCCTCCAGCCAGAAGTCACCTTGCTACCGGCCTAACCCAGGCTGGGACGCTGGAAAGATCACATGGCAAAAGCCCAAACACACCCCCACCTCAGAAGGAGATGAGTGACAGGGCTTTGCAGAGGGACAGTGCTGGCAGCATGTGTGGCTCAACTACCCAGTTTCCCTGCTAGCTGGCCACAGATGCTGTGGAGCTGGGATGCACTGATGTCAGAGCAGAAGCTGTTTTAAACACAAACATTGAGCCTCCCACTGGACCAGGGCTTTGGAGTCCAGTGACATTTCCACGATGAAAAAGCACAGCACAATGTCAGCCCTCACAGCCTCACACGTCTAAAGAGCCTCAGCCACCCTCTGTTACATAATGATCCTGGCTCCATTGCATTGGGTGTTTGATCTGGCTATGGCATTGTTCCTGGGGAGTGGATACTCACCCGTCACCCTGTCAGACACCTCAGAGAGCCCCACAGAATCACAGAACCAATTAGGTTGGGAAAGACCTTTGAGTTCATCGAGTCCAACCTAGGACCACACACTATCCTGTAAGGCAGATCACAGGCCAGCTGCCACATCCAATCTCTCCTAAACACCTCCAGGACAGTTGACTTCACCACCTGGAGTGGCAGTTGCTGAGGAATGAGCAATCCATTCCAATGTTTAATCACCTTTTCTGTGAAGAAATGCTTTCTAATATCCAACCCAAACCTCCTCTGGGACAACTTGAGGCTTTGTCCTATTTTCCAGTCCCTGGCTGCCTGGGAGAAGAGACCAACCCCCATCTGACTATAATGGGTCTGAGAGTTACAGAGAGTGATAAAGTGCCCCTGGAGCCTCCTTTTCTCCAAACAGCCCCAGTTCCATCAGCCAATTCTCACAGGATTTGTGCTCCAAACCCTTTAACAACTCCATTGCCCTTCTCTGGACTCACTCCAGCACTGCAATGTCCTTTTTTAGCTCCTCAGGGATTTGCTGTCCCTCTAGCCCCCACCAGTCCCACATGGAGCAGGGCACACCTTACACAGGCACAGCTCTTGAGATGCCTGCACTGCCCTGCATTCCCACAGCATGGCCCTGCTGCTCCAGCACCTTCCAGACACCGTCTCTTCACACAGTTTCCACCGTGGATCCAGCCTTCCCAGCTCTGCCAGGTGCTCCCAAGGACTTTGAACCGCCTTCAGCACAGATGGAGCCGAGGAAGGGTCTGGCGCACGAGTCTTATGAGGAGCAGCTGAGGGAGCTCAGGGTGTTTAGCCTGGAGGAGGCTCAAGGGGGAGCATTCTCACTCTCTACAGTGACCTGACAGGAGGGTGTAGCCAGGTGGGGGGTCAGTCTCTCCTCCCTGGGAACAAGTGACGAACAAGGGGACAAATCCTCAGCCTGAGCCAGAGGTTTACGTTGGACATTAGGAGGAATTTCATCACAGGAGTGACTGAGCATCGGAACAGGCTGCCCAGGGAGGTGGTGGAACGACCATTCCTGAAAATGCTTCTAAATACACTGGACCTGGCACTCAGTGCCATGGTCTGCTTGATAGTGTGGTGTCCGGTCACAGGCTGGGCTTGAGCTCAGGGGTCTTCTACAACCTCACTTCACTCGGGGATTCTGCACCACGACCGCCCTGCCTGCGCCGGGGTCCTGGGGGGCAGCCAGGCCATAGGAGATGGGGATGGGGCACGGGTCCTGTGCAGCCCCCAGCCTCCGACAGCGTGCTGGGTGCCCCGGGCGCTCTGAGAACCACCCACCGCCGCTGTGCCGCCCGGCTCCGGGTCATAGCCCCCGCTCCCCGAGCCCCCGGACCCGCGGGCGGCGGGCGAGGGGGCGCGCACACGAACGGCTTGAGGCCCGGCTCCTCGGTGACGTCAGGCCTTTCCAGAAGATTCCCCCCGGGGATCCCGCCGCTGCGAGCGAGCGCCCGACCAATCAGAGAGCGCCGAAAGGGCGGTGCAGGCTTGAACTGGCCAATGGAAGGCGGAGATTGGGAGGCGAGGGGGAGAGAGGCGGGCAGGTGAGCTGAGGGAGCCCGCCTTCGGCCCGCCTTCCCTTCAATGACAGCCAATCAGCGCGACTCAGAGCGGCGATGGACAGCCCCTCGGGCCAACGGGGGCGTGGCGGGCGCGGGCGGGACTCCCCTGACGTGGCGGCCGGGGGGCGGGGGCGGGGGCGGCCCAGCGAGCGCGCGGCGCCCCGGGACAGCGGGAGCGGTGAGTGCCGGGGGGGGCCCCCCGCACCCCCACACCGACCCCCGCACCGACCCCCCGCACCCCGGCCCCGGCTGTGCCACCGCAGGGTGCCACCGCGCCCGTGGGGATCAGCCCCCCGCCCTGTGGGGTGACAGGGTGTCACTGTGGGACTGCCGTGGGGTGACAAGTTGTTGCCGTGGGGCTGGGAGGAATTAGTCCCCATGCCCCATGGAGCGAAGCGGCTCGCTATGGGGTTGGGGGGCGGTCATGTCACCCCGCCCTGGGGGGTAACAGGGTGTCACTGTGGGGTGGGACGTCACTCTCTGCGCCGTGGGGTGACGAGGTGTTGCCGTGGGGCTGGGCGGGGGCCAGTCCCCCCCACCCCGGGCGGTGGCCGGGTGCCCCTGTGGGACCGGCGGGGCTCTTACCCAGTGCCTCGGGGGGTGACAATGTGCCACTGTGGGGTGGGGGGGGGGGGGGGTGGGAGGGGGGGGGGGGGGAACGACAAATGCCCCTGTCTCGGGGTTAACAAGGTGTCGCTCTGGGGTCACCCCTCCTTCCCAAGGGGTGACAGTGTGTTTCTGTGGGACCGGGGCGTCAGTTCTCTGCACCCTGCATTGACAAGTTGTTACCATGAAACTGTGGGGTCGTCAGTCCCCCTGCACTGTGAGGTGGTAGAAAATCACTGTGGGACTGGGGAGGGTCAGTCCCTCTGCCCCGAGGGGTGACAGGGTGTCATTATGGGGATGAGATGGACAGTCCCTCGGCCTGAAGGGGTGACAGGGTATCACTGTGGGGCTGGAGGTGATTTGCCCCTCTGCCCATGTGGTGACAACATGTCCCTATAGGACTGGGAAGGGGTGCTTGCACCCGTGGGCTGACAGTCTGGCCTGATGTGGGGGCATAAACCTCTGCTTTATGGAGTGACAGTGTCCCCGGTGGCTGGCAGGATTGGCCTCTCTGCCCCAAGGGGTGTCAGGGTTTTGCTGTGGGTCTGGGACCTTATCCCCTTTGCCCCTTTGTGGGTGGGGAACAGAGGGTAGCCACCCTGCCCTGTCACCATGGGGTGACGCAGAATCTCTATAGGGCTAAAGGTGAGGGAGGAAGGAGTTGGCATCTCTGGCTCCTGTGGGGTGTCAGGGTTTCTTGGTGGGGCTGTGAGTCAGGTTTAACTGGGCTGCCTTACCTGGTCACCACGTGTCCCTGTGGGTCTGAAGAGTGTGTCAGGAAGGTGTTAATCCCCCCTGCCCCATAACAGAGATACTGCATCCAAGCGGGGCCAGGAGAGAGAGGGTAACACCCCCTGCCATGGGGCTGCAGTACAGCCCTGTGCAGCTGGAGAGGGTGGTGAGGTTAGGGTTAATTCCTCTCTCCTGTTTCACTTTGGAGGGAATAATGTGCTCTGTTGGAGCTATGTGGTGTGGTTCGGAAGGGGTCAACACCCCTCCACCACCGCACTGGCGGTACCTGTGTATCCCAGTGGGGCTGAACTGGCTGGTGAGAAAGTTGGTAACCTCCCACCCAGGTGACAGTAACAGGGAGCAGCATGGAAGGGGTTAACCCCTGTCCCCAGTCGAGGTGACAGAGTCTCCTGGGAGGGCTGACCAGGAGGAAGAGGTTAACCCACTTTTCTCTTGAGGCAGACAGTAGGTCCCAGTGGGGCTTGATCATGGCAAGGGGTCACTCCTGGACCCCTGTGGGTCTGTGCACTGGGGCACAGTGCATGAATGAACCCCCATGTGTGTGACAGCCCCTAAAAAGGAGAGTGCCTCTGGGCTTGGGAGGGGGATAAACCCCATGAAGTTCTTAGCCCCACAGTGGGGCTGGGCAGGGGGCATGGGGTGGCGATCTGTGCAGTGGGGGGATTTAACCCCATCCCCATGCCATTGTGAGCATCCTGGTGAGTCTGGAAATAGGGTAGCCTACATGGGGAGGCAGCGTGGGGGGTTTGACCCTATGTCCACACAACTGTGAGCAGCCGAGTGTGGCTGGAAAGAGGGGAGCCTACTTGGGGAGACGCTGTGAGGGGCTTGACCCCATCTCCACCCAAGAGCCAGCATCAGATAGATCTGAAAAGTGGGGGACCCTGTCGGGGGTGATGACAAGTGGTTCTTGACACCATCCCCATGCAGGAGGCAGCACTTCGTGGCTGTGGAGATATGGGACCCTCTCTGGGTAAATTCTGAGCGGGGGTCCTGATCCGTGCCCACGCAGGAGGCAGCCGCCGGCGGGGCTGGCAGCGGGGGCTGTGCTGGCAGAGGCAGCGAGGGGAGGGTTAACCCCGTCCCCACGCAGGTGCCGGCACCCCAGTGGGGCTGTCGGTGGGGAGGGGGAGGCGGGCGGTGCGTGTGGGGGCTCGGGGAGGGGATGATTCATTGCGGGTAGTCATGACATTGCTGCCTGGTTGCCTGCGGCTGCCATCCAGCACGGGCACGGGTGGCTCTGCCTGCCCCGGCGCGACAAGATCCCCACCAGCTCCTTGACTGAACCCGGGATACGCTACCATGCCGGCCATCCTGCTCTTCTGGAGCCGCGCCGAGAGGTATGCGCTGCCTCGGCACCCGCGCCCCGCCGAACCCACACGGCTTGGAGCCCGGCGGGACTCCAGCCCCTGGGGACACAGCGGGACGGGAGCTCTCGCCCGCCCGGCTGTTTCGCTTGCCGCGGGTGGGATGCAGGAGCTACCTGGTGATATCCCCAGTACGTCTGCCTAGTTTCGGTGTATAGCTTCTGGAGAGGATGCTCTCCGTGGCCTGCGAGTGACAGACGAGGGGACGCGGTGGCATTAGCTTTCTTTGGCGTGCCTGAAGGTGACTTCTGAGAAGTAGGTTTTGCGCCGTGGGCTCGGGGGACGCACCGTCCCCGTCCCGCTGCCCTGCCGCCACGGGGAGCCCCGGACACCGGGCGGGAGTGCGGCACTCAGATCCCTTCTGCCGGCGGACCGGTGCCGGCGTCCGGTGAGGGGGACACAGGGACCCCCATACATCCGAACGGGAAAAGCTGGGGAGGTGCACATTGGTTAACGTGACTTTTTTCCATATCCAACGCCGCCCTACTTTTCTCCCTACCCGATTCGCCTGGCGGGTGCTCAGCCCTGGGCGTCAGCAGAGTCGTTTCTGGGGACACCGGGGGGCTCCTGGCTGAGCTCCCTGCGCTCCTTGGAGGGGGCTGCGTGGGGGACGTGACGGTACCAGGCGGCTGGGTGCCTTGCGGCAGTGGAGGAGTGCCGGAGCTGACGGATTAAGCAGAAGTGTCTTAATCTGTCGGTTTAACAAGAAAGCGTCAGGAAACCAAGTAAAAGGAAAATTACGGCACGGCGAGTGACTCCACTGAACGGTCTGTCTCTCTTTGCGCGGCTGGGAAACACACAAAGGACGGCAGCTCCCCGGCGGCACCGCGTCGACCGGAGGAGCCCTTTCGGAGCCATCCTGGGAGCGAGGTCAGAGCCAACCACGGCTGCCGGGCTGGCGAAGAGCTGTCCTTTGGGTGTGCCGGAGGAGGTGGAGGGGGGGACTCGCCAGCAGAGCATCCCTTGGCGGCGGCGGCGGCATCCCCGGCACGAGCCAGCACCTTTTGCCCCGCCACCCTCCTCCCGCCCTCCAGCGCCTCCCGGCCGGGCGCACACCACCTGCCGCCGCCTGCGGACAGCCGCGATGTTTAAAATAAAACTAGAGCCTTTAAAAGTGACAGCTTGGACTATGAATGTGTTCGTAAAGTTTCGGTAAGTGGGTTTCCGCCTCTCGACCTTGTGTCCTCGTTAAACCACGCCAGCGCCTGTCCCTGGCATCCCGCGGTGACCTTGCACCCCGAGATGGAACAAAAAAAACCCTTGTGCCGTTGCCAGGGTGGGTTTGTTCCCTTAGATGACTGCCGAGCGGAGGGATTATGTCAAACGATCGCTATTCAGCTGGCGCACTCGCCCAGCGGTTGCTCGGGCTGATGTCATGTGTGGGGCCGGAACAAAGATTTATTCTTTATTTAATTATTTTTTTTCTTTTGGTGTGGTTGCAAGAGGAGGATGGAGGCTGGGCTGCCTCGGCAGGGCAGGGGAAGGCCTGTGGTTTTCACCAAGGCAGGGTGGCCGTGGCTTATCTGGAGGCATCTGGTTTGCAAGGGCAATGCAGGAATGCCTTTGCCTGCCTGAAACCCCCCACCGCTCCCGAGGGGGTTAAATGGGAAGTCAGGAGAGGATGACTGAGCAGAAGGGGGAGAGGATCGGTGGCAGGGCACAGCTGATCCCAGAGAGGTGGGAGGGAAGGAGGGAGGCTCTGCGGGGACAGAGTCGTGTTTTACCACCATTGTGCATGTGAGCTGAACCTCGGGAGTGTGCCTTAACCCATCGGGTCACCCGCCAGCACCTGGTCCTCTCTCTGCCACGGTAAACTGCCGCACCGGGATGCATTTTGGTACAGAAATTCCCTTCTCCATGCCCAGCCAGATGAAGGGGTCCTCAGTCAGGTCAGAGATTCTCATTAGGCATCCCCACCCTGGCCAAAGACCTCTCAGTGGGCAAGACCAGACTTCTTGTGGGTGGTGACAGCATTTTGCCAGGACAGTATGTGTTTCCATGGGAAGCGCTGTGGGATTTTGGCCAGGTGAGGGATTTTGGCCCAGTGGTGCTGTCAGGTTGGGCTGTGTGGGAGCAGAGCCAGACACCGTGGCCCCTGGGCAGCAACAGCTGAAGGTTTGTCAGCTCTGTGTTGCTGGAGCTAGGGTGTGATGGGGTTGTCTTTAGCACTGCTTGGCTTGCTCTCGCTGTGGGAGGGTTGGCAACATCCAGACAGGGCCAAGTCATTGTCTCAGGGAGCCCCTGCCCTCCACTGGAGGCTGCTGTGGGGAAGTGGGGTGTTGGAGTGACCCTTGGTGGGGGGAATGGACAGCACAGCTCTTGGTTCTCCTGCCTGTTGCTCACCCCAGGGTCTCCTGCAGTCCTCCTGCCACTTAGGAAGGGTAAATGGGGAGGTGGGTGTGGGCTGGGGGCAGAGCATCCCCAGAACCTGCGTGGGCTTGGTGCTGCTGGCATCTCTGCACGCGGGAGCTGGTATAGAAATGTGCTGCCATCCGGGAGGTGCCACAGGAGACGCTGTCAGATGCTCTTTATGTCCCCAGGGACCTCCTCCCACCTTTTCTGTGCTGCCTGAGCTGCTGTACAGTGTTTGCAGATGCCCCCATCTCCCCTCACTGTGTCATTCAGGTGTGCCTTATCCCCCCTCCCCATCTACAGTAAAGCTTCTCCTCCATGGCTGGAGAAAAAAGAGCAGAAGTTGGTGGTTTGGATGGAGGTGGCCAAATGTGGGATCAATTCCCAAGCTCCTGTAGGTGATCATTGCCCAAGGCAAGTGTTTTATGCTTGGTGTCACTGCCAGATGCTTAGAGTAACACACAGGCATGGATCCTGGGGGAGCATAGCCACCCTTGATTGAGATGTGGTGGTTGGGGGGTTCCTTTGTGACGTCCAGTGGGAGCTCATGGATAGAATAAGGATGGGGAGAACCATCTGGTAGCTTGTATGATGGGGAAGAAAAGGGTCAAGGCTCATACCCTGTGCCAAAATCCATTTGCTGGAGGGGCACAGTGGGCTGAGGCAGCTCAGGTGTGTTTGGAGCAAGGGTGGGGTGAAATGTGGACTGTAGCTGGGAGCAGGATGTGAGCAGTGGGGTGCAGGTCTTCTAGGGCAGCACCTGGGAGAAGCAGAGTCAGCACTGACTGTGAAAGGGACCAGGTCAGACCCTAAAGGTCAGGGTGTCAAGAGTTTACTGTCGGATAACCAAAAGTTGAGCAGCAGGATGAAACACCCATAGAGAGGTATGGGACTTGTTAGCTTTTGCCTGGTGGAGCAGCCCTGCCATCTCCCCTGGCTGCTCCCTGGGTGGCTGCAACTCCAGCAGTGACTGGGGGATGAATTACGGCCACTGGGTTTTCCATGCCTTAGTATAGGCATGGGCACGGCCTCAGCCCCCGCACGATGGAGCGAGTGAGCCCTGAGTTCCTGGCTTACTGCAAGATCCAGTTGGAGGCTCTCAGGGAGTGCAAGTCAGGCTAGAAAGTGTTGGGTTTTTTTTAAAAACAGAAAAAGAAAAAAGCCCTCCCACCATCACAAGATGTTTCTGTCTAACGGCTCTGTTCTCTCTCCGCTAAATACAAATTATGGCTCTGACAGCCGGAGGCGCTTATCTCCAGCTGAATGCCAATTGCTTTCAGGAACAAAATGTTTGAAGTTCCTTTAAGGTGAAGGCACAGCATGGTCCCTGCCACTGCTTTCAGCCTCCAAAACCTGCTGTCATCACCCTGACTTGGGTCTCAGGTCCCCAGCTGGGAGAGAACCAGGCAGGGGGGTGGACACAGGCCGGCAGCTACATTTGGACGTAGCTCAGCCCTCCTGACTCAGCCGGGGGGGGACGTGGTCCTGGCCTGACGTTAGCAGTGGCGTGGCCCCTATAATAGCTCCGTGCCCTGACTTGAGCTCTCTCTCCCTCTTAGCCTCAGAGATGAGTCTGTCCATCCCAGCCGTAGGGCTCAGCGGGATAAAAACAGAACTGGGATACATTCTGACACCGGGGCTCTGACCTCTGTTGGGAAGCGTGGACTTGAGCCGGCTCTGGTGCTGCTGGCCTGTGGGACACAGGGAGCATTGGCTCCGCGATAAGTGTGTGCCAGTCCCATCCCCGACTGCCCCTGTGTGATATTCACCTTACAAAGAGCTGTCTTTCTCTTTTCAGGAATAAGTACTCGGCTCCTGGCAGCGTCACCGTCATGGGGAAGGACTATTACAAGATTTTGGGCATCCAGAGCGGCGCCAATGAAGATGAAATCAAGAAAGCCTATCGGAAAATGGCCCTGAAATATCACCCCGATAAGAATAAAGACCCTAATGCTGAGGAGAAGTTCAAGGAGATTGCGGAGGCTTATGACGTCCTGAGTGACCCCAAGAAACGAGCCGTGTATGACCAGTATGGGGAGGAAGGTAAGGGGATAAGCACTGCCCACTGAGAGGCACGGATGTGGGGTCCAAATCAGTTTTAGAGGTGAGGGAGGGTTTTCACACAGAGGTGTTTCATTGTTTCATGCCAACTCCTGAAATGGGTCTGGTTGCCAAAGAATCAGAGAAAGTGAAGGCTCCACGGGTGTCAGAAATTACCTCCCATCCTGTTCCTCCCCAAGTTGCTTCACTTTTCCAGCAATTTGTCAGCTTGCTTCCTGGGGTGGCTGGGCTCCCCCTGCCCTCTGCCCCAAAACTGTGGGTGCCAGCTGAGGAATGGAAGGAGTTCATCTCCTGGGTTGTACTTGGGGTAATCTATTAGCAACTCTTTAAATGACCTAAATAACACAGCAGAGACGTACTGCTTCTGCCCACATTTCCCCTGCAGTTGGGCACTGGTCCCACTGTCCTCCCTGGTACAGGCTGACCTACGGGATTCAAAGCTTTTCCCAATTTAAGTAATAGGCCCTTGTTTTGAAACCAAGCGGCTGCTGTTGTCTGGTGGTTGGCATGGAGGAGGAGGAGGAGGAGAGCCACTCCAGCGCAGGCAGCCTTATTAGTCGATGATGGAAGAGTGCAACCCCATTCGAGGAGAGTGCCGAATAGCATCTGCATTAATCAGCCCAGAACTTGGGTGCTTAAAAGAGCAGGAGGTCTGGCAGGAGCAGGCTGCTGGGTGAAAGAGGCAGCTCCTCTCTTGGGCAGGTGCATCCCCTCACAAGCCTCCAGCAGGATTAAGCAGCAGTGGGTTAATTGTTGACCCTTTAGTTATGTCAGGGCTGTGATGGATGCACCAGGCACAGTGATTTGCTGCCCTGTAAAATGAGAAGAGACTCTCTCAAGTGGGAAACCAGCTTTTCCCAGGAGGCCTCAATGAAATCGGACCCCGCTCAGGCTGGCGTCATGGGATTAAAGGTGAAACCTCCTGGCTGTACAGTCTATTAAGAATGGGCTCACTGGGGATTTGGCAAAATCCCTGTCTCCTGCAGGCATCTAAAATAAGTGAGTTAAAGAAGAGGGTAAGAGCTCCCTCGCTGCCCCATCTAGTTAAAGACCATCTTCCCCCATGTCCCATCAGTGCTGAACCTCTCATGTTCCATGACCTTCCCCACACCTTTTGTTTCCCATTTTTTTGGGCAATGAAGATTAGCATTTTGAGAAGCTTCAGGGTCCCACATGCTGTGTAGGCAAGGTGAAGCAGGAAAGCCCTTTGAACCCACCCAGAATACTGACTTCAACGCTCAGAAGAGACCCCCAAACTTGTCCTGCTGTGGAAGGGCCGTTGGGGGTTGGGACAAAGGACAGCCTGTCAGAAATAGTCCTTAACTGTCACTGGTGTGCCCTGAAAATAGTCCCTGAGCTAGGCTTGGCTTAACCCTTCCCAACCCTCCTGGTCAAAAATAGCCTTGCAGAGTATGTGTGACCTCTGTGGGGGGGCACTTGTCATGTGCCTTGACTCCTTGGGACTTGGGATGAGTTGCAGTGACATCAGGCTCAGCCTGGGACCTGGTAGGGGAGTTTCCCATGGGAAAGGTTTCCAAATGATCCAAACCTGGAGCTTACCTGGCATTTTATACAGCCAATGTGCAGGTAGCTGCATGCCAACCTCTCACCTCCACCTGCCCGTAGAATCACTGAGGGTGGAGAAGATCACTAAGATGAAGCATTGCCATGTTCATCACTAACCCATGTCTCTAAGTGCCACTTCCATGTACCTTTTGAACACTTCCAAGAATGGTGACTCTATCACTTCCCTAGGCAGCCTGTTCCAATGCCTGACCAATATTTCTGTGAAGAAATCTTTCCTAATATCCAGTCTCAGAGACAAGGCTATTGGGACAGGAAGGAGCCTGCTCATGGGGAAAAATGGAGATGGGCCGATCAGGGTATGTTTTAAATTAAAATTAGGTGAACTGGGAGAGGAGAATCAAAAAGGTGCTTCAGTAAGGATGGAGCAAAACCTGAATGGATTCTGAGCTTGCAGGGTGTAGGGGTAGGATTGTGTGTCATGGGTAGAGATGGTACCTTCATGGTGGTTGGGCTGGAGAGGTGATCTGTACACTCAGGAGAGGGTGGAAGGACTGCCTGGAGGTGGCATTTTCCCACCTGGGCAGTGCAGTCTTTGCAGAGCATTCCCCCACAGGGAGTATTCATGTCTCCTCTTCCCCCTTCTCTTCCAGGTCTCAAAACTGGAGGTGGCTCTTCAGGTGGCTCAGGGAACACCTTCCACTACACTTTCCATGGAGACCCCCATGCCACCTTTGCTTCCTTCTTTGGAGGCTCCAATCCTTTCGACATCTTCTTCGCCAGCAGCCGCTCCCGGATGTTCAATGGCTTTGACCAGGAAGACATGGATATGGATGATGATGATGACCCTTTCAGTGCCTTCGGCCGGTTTGGCTTCAATGGCATTAATGGGGTTCACCGGAGGCACCAGGAGTCCCTGCACACACGGAGGAAGGTCCAAGACCCACCTGTCATCCATGAGCTCAAGGTGTCCCTGGAAGAGATCTACCACGGATCCACCAAGAGGATGAAGATCACTCGCAGAAGGCTCAACGCTGATGGCCGGACCATGCGGACTGAGGACAAGATCCTAAACATTGTCATCAAACGGGGTTGGAAGGAGGGAACCAAAATCACATTCCCCAAAGAAGGGGATGCCACTCCAGACAACATCCCTGCAGACATTGTCTTCATCCTCAAGGACAAGCCTCACTCGCACTTCAAGAGGGACGGGACGAACGTGATCTACACGGCAAACATCAGTCTTAAAGAGGTGGGTACGGGTGGTAAATCCCATGGGATGTGAGGTGACACTGGTTCATGACATTTGGGGCCAATATAGGAGTCAGTCCTTCTCCTGCTCTAGATAAGAAAGACCAGGTAGGTCACAAGAAAGGGGCTGCAGAAGCCAGCTTGGCCTGGACTTCAGAGGTGCTTGACTTCCATGCCAGGTGTGGGACACTGACACTGCGATCTCTGCTGAACACACCTCACTTCTTGAGACAATTCAGGTGGTATTTATCCATTTTCTCCCTTCTCCATATGTTTTGTTTTCCTATTTTAGTATAGGGTATTCACATGTGGCCACATCCTCTGTGGGAGCAAAGGAAACCCAGGTTGGGTGGCATCAGTCTGATTCCTGTTTTTCTTGTAACTGAGCCCGCTGTGGCTTAGTTACTGCATGGAGTTGCACCAGGTGCCTCTTCCCATGGGCAGAGAACAGGATCACATGGAGAAAAGTGATCCCTTGCTCTCACTGAGCGGTGCTCTAGCTGTTTTCCTTACTTCTGGCTTTCCTAGATAAGCAACCAAACAAATTAAATACCCAGGCAATGAGTAAAACTCAACAATTCCAGGCTGCCAGTCCTGGAGGTCATGGCAGGGCTAAATGGATGCATCAGATCATCCAGCAGTCTGCGCAAAGGTGGGAGAGGAAAGAGATTATCTCAGTACAAGATGTGCTGTTCACCACTGCTGCTGTAAAACTACCTTTTAATAAATCCCAGCTGGCAGCTGCATTTAACGTTGACATTTTTGGCAGCTGCCATTTGCTGTTCCTTTCAGACGGTAGACACTGTCTGTCTTCTTAATGAGCTGATTTTTTTTTTTTCCTTCCTGAAGGCAGATTTATGTTCTCAGATGCACTTAATAGAAATAAGCTCAATGGGCAAGACCTGAGGTAGGAAAACGTGATCTTGTGAAATGTGCCAGGAAGTCAGGAGAGCTCTGTGATGGCTCTGCATCCCAGCTCGGGCTGTGACGAGGTGTACTGGGGGCAAAAAGCATGCGGGCCAGGCAGAGCGGGGCACTCCTGAGGCAAACTCAGCTCCACTTAACTTGTGGACTCAGGGGTGGAGTTTCCCTCACAGTGCAGGGTACAGAGGTTTATTCCTGCAGTAGCTGGTTCTCTTAGCTGATCCAGAAATACTCAGGAGAGACTGCCTTATTTATGGAGCTGTGCATGCCATATCTCAGCTATTTCCTTCTGTTCATTCCTCTTATCTGTGAAGTTAACCCTGACCTGGCTGTGCTGATGCCCAGACCATGTTAGCCCAAGTTTGTGCACTGGTCAGGCTTGAGGGATTCTTGCCTGGAGTTGACTTTTGCACAGCAACTGGAGAAACAGTCTCTAGCTCCACATAATGTTGCACCAGAAGTGTTGGACACCTGTGAGCTCTGTGAGCAAGGCTTCCATGCTGCCAGTGGGCTCGCACAATGCAGACACAAAGCGGAAAATTGATGGTCCAGGCAAATCCCTCATCTCTTTCACATGGAATATCTGGTCTCTGACCTCCCCCAGCACAAACCCAACATGCTGGGCATCCTCATGGAGATGCTGGTCTGGCTGTCATCCCCAGCCTGCTGCTTGCCAGGGCAGTGTGATACTCTGCTGCATTTGTCTTCCAAGAAAAGAAGTTCCTAAGTGCTCTGGAGCATGAGCAGATGCTGGGAGCTCTCCAGTTCTGTATGCTACCACCTTAGTATGTGACAGAGCACAGCTTCTCCATCTCCTCAGCCTCTGGCTGTAGCCTTGGGTTTCTGCTTGCACCTTCTGCCTTGCAAGGCTGCCTTTTCTAGCCTGAGTTTTAGTCTCTGCCACTGTCATGGGAGAACATAGTGCCATCAGGAAAGCTGGCAGGTGATGGGTGCTGGAGGACCCTCCCTGCCCTTGAGTCCCAGCCCTGCTGGGTGCCTGGCCAGGGCAGTGCAGGCTTTTTGCCACATGTCTGCTGCAGAATCACATATGTAGGAGTGCTTTTCCAGGGATTTGTTCTCTTCCTTCCTAAAATCAGAGGCGTGTGCCACAGCAGGGAGCTGCAGGAGGGAGGAGACTCACAGCTCCACCAGCAGCCGCCTCTGCCGGGAGGCAGCGCTGCCAGCAGGGCATCGTGCCCTCCTGGCTGCTGCCTAATGCCTGCCCTCAGCACCATCCTGCTTTGCATCCTTTACCTGGCATCACCTTCCTCGAAGCATCCACGCCTCGGCTCATCCCGGCTGGGACGCGGCCGATGGTGACGCCCTCCCCGGCGGCTTTGCTGCGAGCGGAGGAGGACCCACTGGTGACCTAGATAAAGCTCTGCTCACACAGCAGAGCGCTCAAACCCAGGGTGATTTCATCCCCAGGGATAAACCAAGCCTCTTTCTAGGATGCGGGGTAGCTCCCGCAGTTACTGGTGTTACTTCAGCAACCATTTTCCCAAATGCCAGGAAAGTTGAGCAAGAAGAATGAAAAACAGGGACATACGGCGGAGGAGCGATCGCCTCGGCTTCTTGCGTCTTGGCTCTGGGAAGGAAACATTAAGATCCTGTCTGCCTTCGCTGTTACCGCCCGCTTCTGCTCACATCTCTGCCTGCTTTCCCCATCCACGTGTTCCCGCAGGGAGTTCTTGTTCTCCTTTCTGTTTTGTGGCTGGAGGTGTCCTTTCTTGGCACACATGGGCACATGCAGCCATGGCACACTGCACTGGGCACCAGCGAGCAGGAGGGCTTTGGCATCCTTGCCTGAATGCACAGCATGAACTCCTTGATGTGGGGAGATTGTCCTGTTTTCCTCCCAACCTGCTGGAGATCAGCCAAGCACCTGGTGCTCACACAAAGCATCCTCCTGCAGACTGAAGACTTTGTCCCTGGAGTACACCCTCTCCAGGAGGAGGCTGGTGCAGATAAGCCAGGCAAAGGAGACAGGACCTTCTCCCCTATTCTCCCCTCAAGAGATCCCAAACCAGCTCTGGCACAGATCCCGCTGCAAACCGTCTGGTTCAAAGCCTTGATTCCACTGTAGATGCCCCATCCATCATCTCAGAGCCAGCAGGAGATGTTTGTCCTGTGCCTGTTGCTGCTCTGCCTTTGGAGGCTTTTCCTGGGGAGAAAACCTACCCCAGAAACAGCAGTTGCATCTTTCTCCACCCCCCTTGCAGGGTGTTTTCGGGGGGCTGGGACTCCTAGGACCCAGTTCAGAGGGGCAAACCTGTGCCAGTCCCCACATGGAAGCTTGAGGCTATAGCTCAGCAGCCCCCCAGCCCCCACCCCCTTCCAGAAGCATCGTTCCGCAGTCCTCTATCTCAGCCCTTGCTGAAAGCCTGGAGACGATCCTGCCTACATGTACGACAGAGCTGTCTGAGTTATTTAAGGACACAAGGATTTTCTTGCTGCATTCCCGCATCACGTGGCTCGCCAATGCAGGCCGGTGTGCGGCTGCTGCCAGGGGCTGGGGACCAGCAGGGTGGCACCCCCTCCCTGGCTCCTGGCTGTGCTATGGGATGGGAGATGGGAACCAGCCCCTGCAGCACCCCAGCTCCCGGGGAAGCTCAATGCCGCAGCCACACCATTGTCCCATGCTGGCGCAGCCTTGGTGGGGGCTGTCGGTGACGGGGATGGGACATGGGACATGGGCTGTGCTATAGATAACCCCAGCACCGGGCAGAGCTGCCGTGCTCTGGAGGGTGACAGCTGATGGGCTGTGGCAACATCCCATGATCTCAGCTGGATTTTCGGCTGCCTGAGGCTGGGCGATGAGGCTGGAAAGGGGCTAAATTTAGCCTGTGCTGTTGCTGTGGGTGGCTGGGTGCTTGCTGGTGGTGCCTTCTGGGCAGCCCAGGAGGTAGGGAGGGCAGTCCTTCCCCCTCATGAGAGCTGGGGCACCCTTCTTCTGAGGTGCTTCTCTCCTGCACACCTCCTGCAGCCCAGTTCATGGTGGTTGGACCAGGCTGGTGCCAGCAGAGAACTGTGCTTGCATGGTGAGCATCACCCGATGCTCTTGCGCAGCATCCAGAGGGAGCTGGGTGGTTCAGTCAGGGGAGCAGCCAGTGGGGGGACAGGGTGTGGCTGTCGGGATACTCTGGGGCATCAACCCCATCTGATGGCCTGTTCCCTCTTGCTCCCTCAGGCCTTGTGCGGCTGCACCGTGAACATTCCCACCATTGATGGGCGGGTGATCCCGCTTCCCTGCAACGACATCATCAAGCCAGGGACAGTGAAGAGACTACGTG
Source organism: Pseudopodoces humilis (assembly GCF_049639895.1). Lineage (NCBI taxonomy): Eukaryota > Metazoa > Chordata > Aves > Passeriformes > Paridae > Pseudopodoces > Pseudopodoces humilis. Next base: position 68,659,419 of record NC_142203.1, on the reverse strand, counting down.
GGGAGGGGCTGCCCTTCCCCAAGGCCCCCAGCCAGCGAGGAGACTTGATCGTGGAGTTCAAAATCCGCTTCCCGGACAGAATAGCTCCCCAGACAAGACAGATCCTCAAGCAGCACCTCCCATGCTCCTAGAGCCCGGGGACTCTCCTCCAAAGCAGCAATACTCCAAATGCATGTGCCACAGCACCTGGCCTTCACAGAGCCAAGGTGCCACAGCACTTTTAAATGCAAAAAAAACAAAAAACAACCCACCCCTCACACTACTTCTCCCCCAAAAAACCCATCCGACTCATCCCCATCCAACCTTCTTGGCTGGTTTTTTAGTCCACCAATGGGGAGACTCCTGTCTGCCACAGCTCTCCCAGCTGCCAAAACTTTTCTTTCTCCCCAGAGGTCCATTTTTTTTGCCTCGCAGGAGCGAGAGCCACGGGCCCTTTGCCCAGGGAGGTGCGTCGTGTTGTGGGTTTTTTATGTCACCTGCTTTTCAGGCCACTCTTCCCACAAGAAACTGGACTTGTCGGGGTCCAGCGCTGTGTAAATAGGACTCCACAGGATCTGGCATCCCCGCTGCTGGTTTTTCTCTTCCCCTCTTTGATACTTGCTGCTGTTTGGGGTCCCGGCTGTACCGTGGTGCCGATCACTCCTGCCTGCGGTGGCCTCCCCAGTAGCCAGACAATTTCTCACCTGGGGCCACGGTACCAAGTCCAACCGTGGTCCACTCTCCTGTGCCAAGCCTACACCAAGCCTCGGCTGTGCCAAACAACGGAGCACATGGGGATGGTCCATCCAGCCTCCTGCCCCTGCCCAGGGATGTCCCCAGTGCCCGTGGGCAGCACTTGCCTGCACCTGCTGTGCACACAGGGCCCCAGCCAGCAGGAGGAGGGGGGAAAGCCCAGGGTGGAGCTTTCTTTTTTCAGATGTGTTGAGTTTGCATTGCTGCTTTTATTTTTTAAATACATATATATATAGAGCTCATTAGATAAACTTCGTAAGGGTTTTTCTCTGCCTGTATTGGGGATACTGGCCTGACGCACCCAGGCTTTTTTTGAAAGGGGGATGATTCAGCCACACGAACAGCAAACCCCCGGAGTGGGGTTGTGTGTGCGTGTAGCACTAATCTGGGTGCAAAAGCAGAGCCAAGCGTGAGCAGAGCTGTGGGTTTCACTAGTGTTTCAGGTCAAATTAGGGATTCTAATAAGAAGAGAGAGGCGTGTGTATATATTTTTCTACAGGGACAATTAATTCAGGAGGTGTTTCTGGACATCAGGGCAGAGCTGGGAGGTGCATGAGGCAGTCTGTTTAGTGGCTCTGTTTTCAAATACTGTATTTTTTTAAAATCTTTGGATTTCCATCAGGAGAATTTTTATATTTCTTACCTTTCTCAGCCCACTCTGCCTCATGCCATTTTTTTTCCCAGGAAAGGGCTGTTATGGAGCAGGAGGTGCATTCAACCTGGCTTTGTACAGCTCCTCTTTCACCACAGCACTGCCAAGAAAACCCCTGCCAAAATAGTCCCCCCTGCCCCAGGAATCTTTTTTTTTTTTTTTTTAATTCCTTAAAAAAAAAATTTACTGACTTGAAGCAGGGGGTCCCTTGGGGTGGGGGGGCTGTGTGTGGGGTGTCCGTGGGGCTGGGGGCACAGCTGTACAGCGTTACCCTGTGGGGCAAGGAGACCTGTGAGGCGCTGCTGAATCAATCACCTGCTTTGGCCAGCGAGGGGAGGCCACTGTTCCCTCCACTGGTCCCTGTGGAGTTCAGTGTGGAGAAATGTGGTGGACGCCGTGAGCGAGAAGACAGGCCAGCACGCAGATGCAAGCTGATTTGTTTTTCTCGGTTTCAACGAGACCTGAATGTTTTATAGTGGGGTTTTTTGTAATTTTCTTTTTTTTTTTTTTTTTTCTTTTTTTTTTTTTTTTTTGTAATGTCAGTATTGAGAGAAATAAAGAAGTATTTTGAAAAATACACTTTCTTGGGGTGTTTTGTGTTGGGAGGGTCGTTGCCATCACCACCCTGGCTAGGCACCCTTGGGGTTGGCAGGGAGAGGAAGAAGAAATGTATTTCTTCTGGTACTTGGTGCACAGCACCTTTGGGCCTGAGGAAGAGGAAGGGAATGAATAGATGACCTGGTTGGTCACAGAATGACTGCTCCTCTCATGCATGGCCTCAGTTGTACTGACCACATTGCCAAGGACTGGGAGCAGTGCTAATGAGGGGCTCTTGGATATGGCTAACATGGACAGTGGAATGGTCAGTGAAGGGCTGCAGGGGGAGGCTGGGGAGAGCAGTGCCCATCTCTTCTCAGAAGGACCCTGGGGCAGTGTGAGAGTCAGAGGCATTACTGGCACCCATGGGAAGTCCTGCTGATGCCAGGCAACGTTTGCACAGTGCTCCCACCAGGAGCAGTGCATAGGGACAGGAGATGAGAGTGAAACCCATGGGCCTTGTGCCCATCTCTCGAGTTCAGTGTGTGGCTCAAGAGGGTTTGGTTTTGGGTGAGAATAGTCAATAAATTAAACTGGATGATGTTAATTACTACACAGCACTGCACATAGTTTCCATGGCCACTATATCACCATCACTGGGCACCTTGCCTCTCTAAATTTGGGGATCTGAACCCAACTCTCCTTTGATTGCCATATTAATGAAGGATGAGCTTTGGTGAAACCAGCCAAGCCCAGCAGTGGTGGAATCATAACTGGTTTCTACGTGTGACACCACCATGCACCATCTTTCCTGCCCAGAAAGACTCCTAGGACAGATGAAGTCCAAGGTCATGGACTAAACAACCTCAAGGGACTTTTATAGGGGTGGTCCATAGACAGGGGGAATGTCATCACAGAATCAAAGAGTGGTTTGGGTTGGAAGGGATCTTAAAGCTCACCTCATTCCAACCCCCTGCCATGGGCAGGGACACCTTCCACTAGACCAGGTTGCTCAAAGGCCAACAGACCTGGCCTTGAACACTTCCAGTGTTGGGGCATTCACAGATTTTCAGGGCAACCTGTAACCTTCACACCCTGGCAGTAAAGAATTTCTTCCTGATATCCAGTCTAAACCTTGCCTCTTTCACTTTGAAGCCATTTCTCTTTGTCCTGTCACTACATGCTCTTATCAAATACTTCTCCTCATCCTTCTTAAAGGCTCTCTTCAGGTACTGGAAGGGATCAAAAGAATATTAAAAGACAGTGGTGGGGTATTGGGAACAGGGGACCTGGCATGACATAAATAAAAGTATGGAATGAGTGGTGGTTTCAGTTGGTTCAGCATTTTCTCCCTAGCAGCTGTTTCAGTGCTGTTATTTGGATTCAGTATGAGAACAATGTTGGTAACACACTGCTGTTTCAGCTGTTGCTCAGCAGTGCTTACCTCCCCCAAGCACTGCTCTGCCACTGAGCAGGTGCACAAGACACCAGGAGGGAGCATGGCCTGGAGAGCTGACCCAAACTGCCCAAAGGGATATTCCATGACATTGAACACCATGCTCAGTGTATAAAGAGGGAAGAATGAGTGAGTGTCTGCATTTAGTGAAATCTCCACAGTCCTTTCCACTGCCCAACATGGGCCCAGAGGATGGAGTAACAATAGATCTGAGCAGAGCCTGTTAGACCAGGTTTGTTATAAGCAGTTGCTGTATTAGTGTAATAGTTTCTGGTCACAAAGCTGTTTTGTTTGCACTCAAAATTCCCGTGCATGTGCTTGCAGGAGCACCTTGCTTGGTGTGTGTCCCCTGTGGTGACGTTGATCCTCCATGGGGCCTGGGTGAGTTGTTCTTTGTAGTAGTAGCTTAAAGGTGTGTCTGCCACATCTACACCATTCCTCAAAGTTTCCAAGATGCTTAGGAACATGGAGAAACATGATTTAGTGGTGGACTTGGCAGTGCTGGGTGAATTGTTTGGCTTGATGACCTTAGAGGTCTTTTCCAACCTAAACATTCTGTGATTCGATTATACACATCTTTTAAATACCCACAGGGATGCACCATGGCCATGGCAGCCTTCTTCAATGCTTGACAACACCTTCCATGATGAAATTTATTCTAATAACCAACTTAAACCTCCACTGGCAAAACTTGAGGCTATTTCCTCATATCCTGTTGCTTGCTATTTGGGAGAAGAGGCTGTCTACATCCTCCTTTCAGGTCACTGTAGAGAGTAATCAGGTCCTCCCTGAGTCTGTTTTTCTCCAGGATAAACACCCCCAGCTCCCTCAGTGGTACCACACAGGACTTGTGCTCCAGACTGTTCCTCAGATTTTTGTGAGGAGCCCAGCACTTGGAGTGTGGCCTCATCAGTGCCCAGCACAAGGGGATGGTCACTGCCCTGGTCCTGCTGGCCCCATCATTGCTGATACATTCAGGATGTCCTTGGCCTTCTTGGCCACCTGGGCACACACTGGCTCATGCTCAGCCACTGTTGACCAGCACCCCCAGGGCCTTTCCCACTGGGCAGCTTTCCAGCCACTCTGTCCCAGCCTGGAGCTGCAGGGAGCTCTTGTGACCCAAGGGCAGGACCCAGCACTTGGCCTGCTTGAGCCTCACACAACTGGCCTCAGCCCATGGATCCATTAGTACAACAGAATCTCCATTTGTGAGACAAATCTGATACAAGCACTCAGTACTGGCATTCCCTCTGTATTTCGGGAGCCATCTGTTGGGAACTGTTCATAATTGCACCTTTGGCCTTTTTCCTTGGAGAGACCAACTATGGCAGAAACATTTTCTTACATCTCCCTTCTTTCACAGAAAGGTTTAGGTTGGAAGGGATCTTAAAGCTCATCTCATTCCAAGCTCCCTGCCATGAACTGGGACACCTTCCACTAGACCAGGCTGCTCAAAGCCCCATTCAGCCTGGCCTTGAACATTGCTAAGGGTGATGCATCCATGTCTGTAATTCCTTCCTGCCTTCCTTCTTTGGAAAGGATTCCAAAGAATTCCTCCATTCCCCCAGGCTAGTAACAGCAGACATCCTTTTAGGGAAGAGGAAGGAGATAGGAGTACCTGGTGGTTTCACCTGTGAGAATATGGAGAGGACACAAGAATGTGGGAAGGAAAACCTACTTGACCATAGAGACACAGATATGGGAATTGCAAAGGGAAACAATCACAAATGAGAGTTCTTTCAGAGCATTTGTTGCCCAGTCTCCAGTGGGTAGTTTCCCAGGCAGGGTCAAAGGGTATAGTATTCTTGATCCTATGGCAAGCGTGAAGCTGTGTCAGGGGAGATTTAGGTTGAAAAGGTTTTTTACCAAGAAGGGTTGATGGGCACTGGAACAGCTCCCCAGGGAAGTGATCACAGCACCAAGCCTGGCAGAGTACAAGAAGTGTTTGGACAATGCTCCCAGGAGTTTGACTCAATGGTCACAATGGGTCCATTCCAACTCAGAGTGTTCTGTGATTCCATTTCTACAAGAAGTGAGTGGCAAATCCAATGACCAGGACCAGAAGGACCCTGCCTCTATCCTCTATCCCTCACAGTGCACCCTAAAGTCATGGAGCTACATGGCAGAACCCATCCATATTTCTGGAGGGACAAAGGAACTTTTCCATGTCCTGTGCTCTGCCACTGAGCAGGTGCACAAGAAGCCAGGAGGGAGCATGGCCAGGAGAGCTGACCCAAACTGCCCAAAGGAATATTCCATGCCATTGAATACTATGCCCAGGGTATCAGCCAGGGGGCTGTGGCACGTGGGGTGTGAATGAGCAGAGTGGTACTGATTCACCAGCTGGGTTTAAACTTCCACAGGAAGGGAAGCCCTCGGAGAAGGAACATCCATAGGGAAGCGATACACATGGGGTAGGAAATGTCAGTGGGCAGGACACATCCACAGTGCAGGGGACACCAATGGAAGAGGGATGTCCTTGGGACAAGGATAGCCATGGGGAGAGGAAGCACATGGCCTGCGAGGCTCAAGTGGAAGGGATGTCCTGGGGGCCAGTGATGCCAGTGGAGCAGAGATGCCCACATCCATGCCTGCCTGGAGCTGGATGGGTACCTACTGAAGAGCAGTCACTTGTGGCCTCCTGCTGATCAGAGCACCTGCTGGGCTGAGGGTTTTGGGATGTTGCAGGAGGGTCCCACTCCCTTGGATCAGGGACCAGTCTCTAACCCCACCACCATGGCCTGAGAGAGGACTCCCATCCTGCATCAAGCGTGGCTGGACTGTGACTGCCATTAAGCCAATGGTCCCCATGGGGCCTGGTTGGGGTGAAGGGGCTCTGGGGCCATGAGTGGAGCCCAAGGGGGCACAGGGAGGTGCTGATCCTGTCAAAAAAGGAAGGAGATGCCCTCAGCTTACCCCTCATTAATGCTACACCCTCCAGGGCACACCTGAGCCAACAGCATCTTCCTCCCTCCAGCACTTGAGGGAGCTGCCCAGGCCCCCCAGCAGGGATCTCGGCAAGGGAGGAGGGTGCTGAAGAAAGGCTCTTGCTCTGGCAGTGACCGACTGGGGGCTCTGCTGGAAGGGGCAGGGCTGGGGCCAAGCCCAGTCCTTGATACCAACTGCTCACCTGGGGCTGCTGAGGTTCACTGGGCTGTGGGTGCTGATCTGGAGGACACGCTCAGCCCTCCCACCAGGTTCACACAGAACCTCAGAACAGGGATAGATGCTCTTGGAAATCCTGTTGGTGCTGTCCCCTCATCGGGAGCCATGTTCCACAGATGGCAAGGAAGAAAGGAGGTTTTCCAGCCCCTCTGCTGGATTCAATTAGCATTTGCAACTAGCAGAGGCAGTGGGGAAGATCTGGGCTGCCAGGAGCACACACCCCACCATCCCATGGCTTCCTTGGCCCAGCCTCCACAGCAGACAACGATGCCAGGATGGATCTGTCCCTTGACTTGCAGGGTGGTGATGTTCCCACACTGGCAGGGAGGAAGAACCCACTGTCCAAGCTGTGGAAGACTTTGGGGAGTCCTGGAGAGCTCCTTTCCCAGGTGGCAGAAAGCACCTAGGTCTGTTTTCCTGCGGCCAAAGCAAAGCTGGTATTGCCATCCCTGCAGAGCTCAGGGAAGAGAATCAACCCTAGAGCAGAAAGGTAACGTTTAACCCAGAAACAGGATGGAGTGAGGCATGGGAAGCACCAGCCCTCCCAGCCTCAACCCTACTGCCAAAGTGCCCCCACCAGAGCCAGCAGGAGCGAAGATTTCCCCGGCAGAGGTGGTGTGAGGACAGGGACAGTGGTGCCGGCAGACAGCTCCCAAATAGGACAGCACAGGTGAGCTGCCAGCCCAGGCCCCCGGGGCCTGCACCGCCTCCTCCTCCACAGGGGCTTGTGCTATTTAAACACAGCGTTCCCTATTTCATTGTGCTTATCCCCATGGCTCCACACAAGCCCCTGCTCACGCTCAGTTCTCTCCTTCTGCCATTAAATCCTCTCCCCTTAAACACAGATGGCTTGATGGAGCCCTCAAGACTGCCAGGCTTTGGGGCAGAAACCCCACAGCCCAACCCCACAGCTCCTGCCCTCCTCCTCGTGGCCAAGCCCCAAAGGTCCGAGGAAACATTCTGCAACACAAACTGTTTTACCCTCCTTCCAGAAACCCTCAATTCCTGCATTCTTTAAGGAGCTGCCCTGGACATTCTACTGCCACTGCTCCCCCCAGGTTGAGGGCTCACCCATGTCCAGCCTCTTGTCCTGCTCCCACTCCCCGGGACCCAGGGCTTCCCTGACATAAATCAACTAAGTACAGCAGTAGCACATTTTTCAGTTCACAGAAGGGAAAACAAAGGAAGCAGCAAGGCAGGGAGGCAGAACAGGTGAAGAAAAGCCACGATCAGCACCCAATTACTGAGTCTGAGTCACAATACAAGGCCAGCTTTCCACCAGAGATCCAAGACAAGCATCAGAAACTGGGATACATGGAACATGTTGAAGGTCCTCCCTCCCCAGCCATAGTGGTGTCACACTGTCCCATAGATCCAGAGACACCTCAAGTGCTCCTCATGCCTGGATGAGACAGGGCTTGATGGAGAGGTCCTCTGCTGCAGAGCCACAGCAGCAAGAAACCTGACAGCTCACGGCCAGCCTTGGAAAAGCAACAGCAGGTACCTGCTGCCAGGCTCTTCCTGCCAAGCCAGGGCAGGGCAGGGCAGAGACACTGCCAAACCCATTTCTTCCATTAACAGAGCTAAGAGGTGTTAAGCATGAAGAGCAGCCCTGTCCACAGCAGGGGAACACACACACAGATGGGCTCCACCAGAGCACGCAGTGCTCACACAGCACCAGAGACACAGGTATAGACAGCGCCAGCACCACACAAAGGAACTGCCAGGACCTTGCTAGAGTTTTGTGGGATTTTTATTAATTTTTTTTTTATTATTTTTGTGGGGTTTTGTTTTTCTTTAATACAGGCTAGCGTTGTACCCTTGCTAAAGCTGCTGATTCTGCCACATAAACTAGAACAGAAATTTCTCAGAAATTAAGTCAGTTCCCCTCCTTGTTAATTCACTCTCTGCCTCCCAACTGAACACCGCTCTGGATTTCTGTTTGCAGAAAACATTCCCTGTACAAAGTCTGACGTGCAGCTACACTGAGGAATGAAGAAGCCAAGAGTCCACTGAACATTGGATTTTTCCCTGTACAACGTGGCCTGATGTGGAGTTTGGTCCACCGAGGACAGCAAGTTAACCGTAGAGATCGTCGTCATTGTCTTCGCTGTACACGTTGCCCCCGCTGCCACCTCCTGTGCCTTGGCTCGGACCGGCGCCGCCCTGGTTGCCTGATGGGAACCTGCATGCAGCAGTGCAGGACAGGAGAGAAGAGATACTGTTCAAAAGCCTCCCTGCAGCTCAGCACCATCCCCTCCCTCTGCACCAACCCTCAGTGACAACTAGGATGGGCAAGAAGGAATGGGATGAAGGCTTAGGGAAGGTCAAAGGGCTCATGGCTGCTGGCTGTCACTTGAGTTAAAGGAAAGAAGGGACTTCAGGAGCACCAACAAAGCATCTACAACCAACCTGCAGGCACAGCCTACACCTGCCACACTGTGTGGTGCTCAATGCATTAGGTTGAACGGCAATGTGCAGTGCAAAAGAGTTTTGTTGCCCAGAACCCATCAGAAAGCTGCCCCAGTGGAGTGCTCAGAGGCTGGCTGAGCCACACTGCCCACCCCTCACACTCCACAGGTACCTGAAGCTGCCAAAGCCACGGCTCTGCTGTAGGGTCTGTGCAAACATCTCGTATTTCCTGATGTCATTGTCACTGACAGAGCGGCGAGCAAAGCGCATGGCCTCCTCAAAGTGATCCCTGCGGATCTCAGGAACCGGGTCGTCCTCCTCCACCTCCTGCACCAGGACAGAGGGACCAGGTGAGCTGTGTGCCCAAGCTCAAGGGGGCCAACAGCCGCTCACAGCTTCCTCCCAGGTCAGGAGGCTCCCAACGCCCTACAACGTGGGGGCTGGAGAGGTGTGCATGAGTCAGGGCTGCAGAAGGCACCTCCTGAGCAATGCTGACCATGAGGCATCCCAGGAGGGTCCTCAACCTCCCACAAGATAAGAACAAAGTGCTCCAGCTCCACGCTCTGCACAAGAGCCCACTCATCCCCAAGGATGACAGAGGAACACATCACACCTCACACATGTGGGTAGGGAGAGCTCAGTGTCCCACTCACCATGGCAGAAGGGTTGGTCTGCCTCTCACGCTCTCGCCTGATCTCACTCTCAATGGATTCACGGATGGCCAGTTTGCAGGCACGCTGGCAAATTTCTGTCAGGTCAGCCCCTGAGAAGCCGTTGGTCATCTTAGCCAGGAAATCCAGGTCAACATCCTAGAGAAAAATAAAAAAGGAAGAGAAGCCTTTCCTTTACACCTCACATCCTAAAGTGACAGAGTGTCTTTAGATTCCAGGGTATCAAGGTGCTACCTTAACTATGGCAAATTTTGGAAAGATCAGCTGTTGAGATTCTCGTTTTCAGGAAAAGTTAACCACACACTAAAGCAGGCTGTGCACCTCACACCCACCAAGAATCCACAAAGTGGCTGTAAATGCCTCTGCACTTACAGATTTAGGATATGATTTGTTCAGGTCTCAGCACGAGGAGTCAAGCAAAACAGCATCAGACTGGAAATAGAGACAGGGCACAAGCAGACCAAGACAGCTGACCTCCTCCTCTCCTCCCCTCAGTTGAGCGGGTATTACTGCAACCTCCTTAGAAACTAATTAGGTAAGTTTGGCATAAAAAAGCTTGGGCTCTCATTTCATGTCTGTTTTTCTTTGATTAACTCTCAGCTGCATTATTGCCACTTCCCAGGCAAGGGACAGCTCTTGCCTATGACAGGGTTCAGCAACAACTCACCACAACAGTTCCTTTTCAATTCTTATTTCACACCTATGTGTTCTGCACTTTTTTTTCCACCTCACCAAAACAGGCTTTTCTGATCTGATTCTGCTCACCATGAGCAGAACCCCATTATGTGACAAAGAGCTGCTGTTCCTGCAGACCAATTTCCAGCTTTGCTGACACCCAACCTCAGAGCTCCAGCTTCCACAGCCTGTGTGCAACAGAACCAGCACACAGCAAACCCAAGCCAGAAGTAGTCAGGGTGCAGATCCTACCTTGGCAACTGGTGATTTCCTCAGATTGGCCTTAAGGATTGCAACCCGTGACTTCTCATCAGGCAGGGGGATGTAGATGAGCTGATCCAGGCGGCCAGGGCGCAGGATGGCTGGGTCAATGATGTCTGGCCTGTTGGTGGCACCAATGATGAAGACATTTTTCTTGGTGGACATGCCATCCATCTCGGTCAGGATCTGGTTGATGACACGATCTGCAGCACCACCACCATCACCGATATTCCCACCTCGGGCCTTGGCAATGGAGTCCAGCTCATCAAAGAACAGCACACACGGGGCTGCTTGGCGAGCCTGCAAAAAAGCAGTGGGCACCATTATTCCATGCTAATACTTTCCAACAAGGAGCACACTGACTTCACACTAACCCTTCCTAACCATTAACACAGCTCAGGAGTACCAGAAGCTCTTCACAAGGAGAGCTTGGAATAGCTGCTCCAGAGCAGTCCCTTGCCACACAACCCCTCCATTAAATTCTCCTGAACAACAAGTTGAATTTCCCTTAAGTGGGAACATTGTTAACCAGGCAGAAGAGTAGTAACTCCAACACCTAGAGTGAAAAATTGAGCTATTTTGCTGGACCAGAACTCTCCCTGCAAGACCTGAAAATGTCAACTGGTTATTCAGGCACTGAAGCAGGTAAGATATGTCCAATGGAAGGGAGAAGTCCAATTGCTGTCTTCAGCTACCTAATGTGTAGTTACAGGGAGCTGGATCTTCACAGTGAAGTGAAAGGAGGGAAGACCACAGGCAAAAGGAGGTGCCTGCTGCAGTCCTGCCATGCACATCTTTCCAGCCCCCACCGTGGAGGGTGTTGGGAGCCTCTTGACCTGGGGTCACAGCTGTGAGCAGCTGAGAAATAAGGAAAAGAAATTGTTCACACTGAGAGTGCTCCAACACCAGTACACAAGCACAGAGGTCAGGGATTCTCCACTCTTCACACATGTTCAGAACTCAATGCACTGAGCTGATGAAATTTCAAAGTTATCTCCCTGTTCTGGACAAACAGCTGAACTAGACAGTCTCTGAGGTTCCCTCCCACCTAAATTTTTCTCCACTCTCCTTCCAACTTTTTTCTAAAAGCACTGTCCCTGACCACAAGAACAAGGATTCACAGAATAGTCCATGTGGACACCTTCTGGGACAGGAGATGACACTATGGGACAACTGAGCAGGAGTGAGCTCCTTTCTAAACTGTGTATATTGCAGGACAAGAACCCACAGGATATTCTGAAAATCTACAGATGATGACAGTTAATGAGGTGTTAATCTAAGTTTCCAGGGGTGTGGAGCATACATGTGCCCTCCTAACCACAGCCTCTGCCAAAGGCACTGGGGAATTTATCACCCTCTACTGACAGATGCCAACTGCAGACAGAAAAAAGGAGTTTCAACAACTATGTTGTTGAAGAGGATTAATTCCAACACAAGGAAAGAGCTCCTGCTCTCAGTGCAAGTAGGGAAAACACAGAAGACACAAGCAAGAACCAATAAGACAGATGCAGTGGAGATAAAGTTCTGGGGGTACCTCAGCACAAAGATAGCACAGGGAGTAGGAGAAATACTTACCTTGTCAAAGATCTCACGCACGTTGGCTTCAGACTCACCAAACCACATGGTGAGCAATTCCGGCCCCTTGATGGAAATAAAATTTGCCTGGCATTCGTTGGCAATGGCTTTGGCCAGCAGTGTCTTGCCACAGCCAGGTGGCCCATAGAACAGAACTCCTTTTGATGGGGTCATGCCAAATTTGAGGAACTTGTCTGGGTGCTCCACAGGATACTGAAAGAGAACAAACAAAAACCTCTCATGATGAGCCAGAACAGACTATCTTGGAAGTACAGAATGGTTTGGGTGGGAAGGGACCTTCAAAAGACCATCCAATCCAACTCTTCTGCCACAGGAAGGAACACATTTCTCTGAGTCAGTTTTGGTTCTACCAGAGCACTACCTGAGATTTCTAGTGGATTAAACACCTGCCACGTGTCACTGCATGTTTTAAGTGGACACTGGCTTGGAAAGGCCAAAACCAACCTATTTACCTCTAGGAACTAAGTACAGTTCAGTACTTTCCCAAGTACCAGTTCAGTACTTTCCAGCACACTTAACCTCAGCTCCACTCTGCCCTGCAGAAGCAAAAGGGAACAACAGCTCATTACCTGACCTATTTGCTCTGCTCTCCAGAGACAGCAAGGTGTCTGATGTGAGCCTTTATCCTTAGCAACGAGGTCATATACAAGACAGGTGATGATTTTAACATCAGAAAATTAGACTGAAAATTTAGATTCTTTTATTCAGAGACAGGATGTTTCTAGTCCTGTGAAAGCAGGAATGTGTCAAACCCAAACCATATCAGTGCAGACACCTGGAGTTTCCACAGACCATTTGTAGCATTTTTTTCCTGCTCTTTCCCTTTGTAGAGGGTTTCACAATTATTTCTCATCTGTCCCTGTGCTAAGGCTGATGGTGAGTCCTCCAGAAACTCTCTGTATGAGCACCATCATCCACTGCCTCGCAGATAAAGCTACCATGCAGGATGATTCTCAGAACTGGTCCCACTGCTAGTCTCCACTTAAGAGATAAAACTGTGGCTGTTTATGCATGTTGCACAACACCCACATAAAATGTCACTGCAGACTCAGCTCAGGAAAACTTGATGCTGCTTCCCAGCACCTTCCTCCCCAAGTTCACAAAGATGGATCAGTATGGTATTTATAGCCCATTAGAAGCAGATACCATAAAGCCTCTGCATTTACTCCGTTTGCAGCTCAAACAGGAAATTGAAGATATTCTGGATTTTATTGTACTTTTTAAGCTGTCAAAGCAAAAAACCTGTTCTAAAGCCTTACCTGTACAAGCTCCTGGAGTTCTCTCTTCACATCTTCTAGGCCACCAATATCTTCCCAGGTAACTTGTGGCACCTCTACCACAGTCTCCCGAAGAGCAGAAGGGTTGCTCTGGCTCAGAGCCCACTGTTGTTAGAAGAAACAGTATTATATGAATTCTAACAAGTTCTTTTGCTTCAAAGAAGCAATCAATTGCACCCAGAAGAATGAGGGACACTCCTGCATTACCCTGAAGTCATCCATGGTCACAGCCAGAGAGTTCATCACTTCAGCATCGATGGTTTCATCTTCTAGGTCTATGAGATCCATCTTCTTTCTGATAGCCTGAAGAGCAGCTTCTGAGCAAAGAGCAGCCAAGTCAGCACCAACATGGCCATGGGTCTCGTTTGCCACCTGAAAGCAGAGCACTGACCATGACTCACAGGGATACAAGCAAGGACAACTCATACTCTGGTCCCTCACTAGGAAAGGAGGAGAGCAACACCAGGGCTTTGCTGCACATTCAAGACAAGTGATAACACTCAGGCAAAGACAGTGTGCTTTCTACTGCCTACTAGAGACCCAGTCTGCACCTGGAATTCAGATGGTGCACAGAAAGGTAACCCTGAGGACTGCACTTCTTCATTCAGGACAGAGATGACAGGAACCATCCAGCTTACAGGTGATGCAGTGACACCACAATGCTGACCCAGCTGTGTGTGAGCTTTTTCAGGGCTGCTGTACTTTTAAAGGCAGTGACACAGCAAACCAACCCAGGACGACAGTGGCAAGGCACTTGCACACTGGAATGATGCATATTTGTTTCACTTAGCCATTCCTAACTAGTGAGTGAGGGCTTTTGGTCACTGGTAAACTGGCCAGAAAGAATCCCAGAGGTCACACGTTCATACTGTCCTAATTGAGTCACTGCACTTGTATGATCAAGCCTTAACAATTCTTCAACTATGAAACACAGCACTGGGAACGAGACAAGCTTTCCTAATGGCACACTACTCACCTGTTCCAGATCCACATCATCAGCCAGTTTCATATTTTTTGTGTGGATCTGGAGGATCTCCAGGCGCCCGGTGGCATCAGGGATACCAATATCTACCTCTCTGTCAAAACGACCTGGGGAGTACAAGCACACATTGAGCTGCTGATCCTGCACACCACAGGAGCTGCAGTTGCAGTTCCTCTGAACAAACAAAGTGATGTTTCCAAAATATCACAAAACAACAGAATTTTGGGTTTTCCTGTAGCATCTACTGTGCTGATGCACAATAGAAGAGACAGGTCAGAGAAGGAGGAAAGACACTGACCATTTAGGCAAAGTGAGACTACTGTGAGACTAACAGTAAGACCTTGGGATTATAGAGCACAGAAGATTGCCCAGTTACTAACTTTTTCTGAGCCACGGTTTTGGGAAAATAGGCTTCACTGAACCAACATATCATGAGACATTTTTGTTTATTTCTATCTCTGTGTCCTTGTCACAAGAGTCCAAAAATACTGAGAGATTTAGTTTTTTAGAACCTTCACAGCATTACCCAAGTGGTGAAACACATGAGGAAAACAGGGCATCACTGCAATACGCACTGAGATAAGTACACTTCTATTTCTCCTCCAGCCACAGCTATGCTTTCAAAAGCCTCCCTACATATTAAGAGTCCAGTTCCCCCTGCACACTTGACAGATTCACTATTACAGACTCTACCAACTGGTCATACACCGGACGTTCACATTATGAAAACGTGAGTCTCAGAAACTACTGTACTGTTCATTAATAAAAGAAACCCAAATTGGGTAATTCACAGCCTTCTGCAATCTAATGCATGAACATCCCCTTAGGCATTTCCTCCTTAAGTGTGTCCTGAAATAGCTTCACCTAAGAGAGGCTAGCACACTTTTCCCACTTCGAAGTATTATTTTACTTCTACACATTCTCACCTAACATGGCACACAAAATGACATCAAAGGCTGCAAGCCTGGAAAATAATTTCTAGCAAGAAGCTGGAGACAAGTCAACAGTTTATGTAACACATGTTCAGCATGACTTTCTGCTCAATCCTTAAGGGGCCCCTGAAGCATGGCCTGTCACAAGGCGTGTGACATACAGGGAAGAGAGGGCAGGGGTGGTTACCGAATCGCCGGAGTGCTGGGTCGATGCTGTTGGGTCTGTTGGTGGCTGCCATCACAATCACATGTGCCCTCTGCTTCAGCCCATCCATGAGGGTCAGGAGCTGAGACACGATGCGACGCTCCACCTCCCCGTGTGTCTGGGGGCACAGAAAGCTGCACTGAGACCAACTGCTCTACACCGAGCAGGGCAGCCAGCGCTGCATGGGAGCCAGCAGATACAATATCCACAAGATAGTAACAAACGTTGTGAACTGTATCTGACCGTCCTCATGTCCAACTAAATTCAGGTGTTAAGGCAATGCTGCTTTACCCTACAGTGAAATGCAGACTCACGCCGGCTGCTACCAAAAAAAAGACATACTAATTTACCTCCTACAGGCTCTCTTTACCTTCTCTCTCTTAGGAGCAATGGCATCCAGTTCATCAATGAAGATGATGGCAGGAGCATTCTTCTCTGCTTCTTCAAAGGCTTTCCTCAGGTTGCTCTCAGACTCACCAGCCAGCTTGCTCATGATCTCAGGACCTAAAAAACAGAGATGCCACTCAGAAGAGAGGCAGCTAGCCCCAAAAACACACAGCTGAATTTTTTTAGTACATCTACATGGGACAAGCTGTATTTCAAGCCGAAGCAAATACTATCAATCAAATTCACTAAATCTGCAGCTGAAAGGCAAGACCAGCATGCAGAATTAGTTTCTATCATTATTTTGGTGTTTCCAGTTTACTCTAAGAGAACACAGCACTAGTCAATGAGCTACCTTTAGCTGCCTCTTTCCTTACCCTATTTCACACTTGGTGAGCTTCTCTGTAATGTGCCACCACACACAGTTAATGCCAGTCCTAGCTTGCAAGAGAAGCAATCAAATTATAAGGTGATGAATTATCAGGATAGGGAAGGAAAAAGCTCTATGAAGCCATCTTTAGCTTACATTACACAGGTATACATTTACCTCTGCATGATCCTATAAAATGAAGAAGTCAAAATAACCAACAACAAACAAACAAAAACACAACCTATCGCCTCTCGAAGGTTAAATACAAAATAAAAGTGTGTAAGCACACTGATCCCAAATGGATGGACAGCACTCCCCTGACATCTACAACTGCTGAACACTAGTGCAGGTTTAAAGATTTATTCTGTTTTTACAGATTTTGCTCTCATGCTGATGGCAGTGGCAATGAAGAGAAAATATACCTTTAGAGGATACAAGAAAAATAAACCTGACCCTCAGGCACAGAAAGCTGCCAGCTGCAGAGACACAGGGAGGGTCAGGTGCTCTGAGCATTTCATTACAGGTAACTCACCAGTTCTCATCAGCTCTGTCTACAGCACTGCCTGCAGCTCCGGACTGGGCCAGCAGGTAGTGAATGTGTCACTAACTCTGACAGCATTATTTTTATCATGCAATAAATGTACAAGCATCTAAAGAAACAGCTGGTGCATTAGCATTTAGTGACAGCTTCCACACACTTAAGGAAGTATATGACAGGGTGACATGCAACTAAAATCAGCCAATTTATATAAAAGCAACTCCCTAACCCTACTGCTGGTCACTGTTGGGCTGTATTATACTGTCCTAAGCTATCACATGATTGAAATCAGAAAAGAAAAGTTGCATTCCTTCAATAGAAATGTTCTCTTATTCCAGCACTGACTAAAATGAAACAGAAAAGCAGTGTGGAAAATTCAGAATCTGGTCCTTACTAGGTATCAACCAGTAGTCACCTCAACTGCTACAGGTGAGAGTTATCAACAGGAGTTCTGTCACTTATAGCTAAATCCAAAGCATCTCATTATAGTTTTCAGGGAAGTTCCTTCCAAATAACGTACTAAAACAAGAGGTCTTTGTGCTTTACTTGAGGGGAAAGAGGAATCCACAGCAGCAGCTTCTTTTCTGAATGGAACACGGTGGGAGCAAAGCCTGACAGCTCTGCCTTCACCAACATAAATAGATAGACACCTAATCCCTGTGTCTCAGCACAGTCTTCCAAGCACTCTGCTACAACACAAACGAGCTTCAGTAAAGTGCCACTACAGAGACTTCCACACAAAGGGCTTCCAAGTGTCCCCAGAGGCATGCTTGAAAGAGGTAAGGAAGGATGTCAGGAAAACAATCTACAAGTCCTATTAACACCACTCCTTACCATAAGATGGACAAGTGAGCACACAGCAGACCTGGGGCCAAAGCAGCCACAAAACTTACCGTTGATCAGGAAGAAGAAAGCCCCTGTTTCATTTGCCACCGCTCGGGCAATCAGTGTTTTACCAGTGCCAGGAGGACCATACAGCAGGATCCCACGTGGAGGCTGAGGACGAAGGCAAGGGACTTAGGTCGAGAGTATCTGACTGCTTAAGCAGCTTCACAGTGAATTTGTAAGCATTTGATAATGCCAGTCTGAAATTGTGATGCAAATTCATGCAACAGCTGCCATGTCAGCATTGCTATCAACACCCTTACTACTTCACACAACACACAACAAAAACCTTGCCAGTAACTGGCAGCGTTGAGTCAAAGCATCACTCTGCTTTACAATCTGCCAGGGTTTCACTCTGTGTCCAGAACACGTAAGCAAATACTTCCAAACGCCAGCATTAAAACAAAACCAAAAATCCTCTCCCAATGCCTCCTAAATGTCTGTCATGGAGAGACATGTCCCAGCGCAAGCCATCTGCATTGGGGACATACCTTCACCCCTATGGCCTTGAAGAGAGCAGGGTGTCTGAGGGGAAGTTCCACCATCTCTTTGATTTGAGCCAGCTGCTTCCGGCAGCCACCAATGTCATCATAGCCCACTTCATTCAGTGACTCCTCTTCATCCTACCCAGGAGGAAATACATCAAACATCTGAGTGAAAACAATAGTTCAACAACCCCTCCCAGTCTACAGAAGCCAGGATTATGGCTTTTTACACATTTCTTGCCTGTCTTGAGATTCTCACTTTCAAGTCTTCCTGATGTCTTCTATAATTGTTTCATAGCTCTGTCTTCCCAGACATATAAAGAGAATTGCCTGCACGTATTCAGACTTCACTGAAGCCCACCCTCTGGAATGACAGCCTCTGCTGCCAGGTTCCCTACAGACTATAGCACAAAACAAGCTCTGTGACTCTTTGATGGGGCTAATGGAAGTAACAAGAGACAATGTCAGTATAAAATATACTTACTCCTTAGAGTAAATGCTGTCTAGCAATTTGGCATATTCATCTGCCAGTTATTCAAGAGCAGTACTACCTTTTGAGACTGACTCCAATTAGCACCGAATGTTACGGTCCAGACATATGGATAAGATCAGTTGTAACCAACTCTTCCTTCACAGTATCCATTTATTCAGCTGTCCAAACCTTTACTGGCCTCAGTTTTTTAGGCCACACTAAAATAATAACATAACCTGGAATCTTGGAGGGGCTCAGTTCAAGTCCCACCTACCTCAAGAAGGTCACTCAGGGGCTGGACCTAACAGGCACTGAAGGTCTCAATTTTGGAGATTTCTGCCCTCTCTGGGCTCTGCTCCAGGATTGGGGAAACATTTTTCCAAGTATCTACTGGGAATTTACCTTGATCCAGTTTATGCTACTGTGTCTAGTCATGTCCTTGGGCACAGCTCTCAGAAAAGCCTGGTCATCTATCTCTTCCCATCAGATATTAGTCAGTAGGCCTGTCCTTTTGCCTTCCCTTCTCCAGGCTGCATCATCCAATGATCCCAGTCCCTTCTCTTTCACTCCTGACCTCCAGTTCCTCATAATTTTGGTGGCCTAGGCTGAACTTACATCTCTCTATCTCTCTATCAATCTATCTCTCTATCAATCTGTCTCTCTATCTACCTACCTACCTACCTATCTCTGCTGTGGCCTGAAGAGGCCAAGTGGGATTCATGGAGTGCCCAAGTGCAGTTTCACAAGGGTCACAGACATGTTTTTCAGAAGGAGCTAACAACAAACCAGCACACACACTATTTGCAGGCAGAAAAAGGTACTTATTCTGTGAAGTACGCACCCATCTTAGCTCACTTTTCTGAGATTTCCTACTCTATAGTAGGGTCACCAAGACCTGTCAGACAAGCCTCTCAGGCATCCACAAGGTTGCAATACTCAAGGCTGGACACCTCAGTGGACTGGGGAAGTAATTTTTTTTTTTTTTTAATGTAAAACATTTGGGGATTTCACATTTTTCTCGGAAAAAGTGACCATTACTTTCTTTTCATGTGGCATGGAATTTAAGCTCTCTCATCTATATATCAAGGGAATACTGGAATTAAAAGATGCATCCAAGCACAGTGTAAAATATCTGGAAGCAGATGCAAAACAGCTGCTGCCAAAGCATGGCATCTCATCAGCAAACCTACCCCCTGGTGCTTTCAGCATATGAGGAAGACACTGGAAATACCTTTCTCTGACTGCCTTCAGCAGCAGTTCATCTCCTGAAACCAGAGTTTCTGACCCTTACATTCAGTGGATAAAACATCAAAACAGGAACTGCAAACACTGCTGCCCTCAAGCACTGTCCTAGAAACAGGCTTTGAACAGAGGAGATCCAGCAGGAAAACCACATGGCAGGGTTCTGCTCACCTCCCGTTTGATGGGCTCTCCCTCACAATGGATCACGGTGTCCGGAGCCACTATGCAGTACGGGCTTGGATCTGTCTCCACCACTTTGAACTCCACTGCACGCATCCCTCCACGCACCAAGAAGATGTCACCTGTAAAACCCCACACATCAGTGGCCTGTTGCAACCCACATCTGCAAAATGTCTACCCCCTGCACAACAAGCAGCCGCAGAGTTTTATGAAGTGGGTCACACAGGCAGACACTGTGGCATTTATAACACTGCTTTGCATGTTAAACTCAAGAGCTGCATGCACTGCGACAGCCTGAGTACTGTTTCAGTTCTCAAATTACATCCAGCAAACAACAGAAAAGAATACCCTGCCCAAATAAAAAACACAAAGTCAAGAAATATTTTTTTTTCTATTCAGTTTCAATTTAACATTTCTAAAACAGCCAAAAATCCCTAACTTAATAAAAATTTATTTTGAATCTGTTGTAACTAGCTGCTACTAGTTATAACTGTTCATTTTCAGAAGAAGAATAATATATAACATTGCACTGTGACTCCTGGCTGCACTGGGATGCAGACCCTGGATAACTCTGACTTGTGTCTACAGTGAACTTTAATCTATGGTACAGCAGAAGTGTTATGAACACAAAGCCAAAATCCATTTGGTTTTCTACTCACCCTCCCAGATATTACTTAAATTACTCTGAAGAAGTGAATTTAGTCAGGGTGCCAGCTGGCTTACATGTCTTGGTTTCATCTGGGACAGAGCTCATTTTCTCCCTAGCAGCTGTTTCAGTGCTGTTATTTGGATTCAGTATGAGAACAATGTTGGTAACACACTGCTGTTTCAGCTGTTGCTCAGCAGTGCTTACCTCCCCCAAGCACTGCTCTGCCACTGAGCAGGTGCACAAGACACCAGGAGGGAGCATGGCCTGGAGAGCTGACCCAAACTGCCCAAAGGGATATTCCATGACATTGAACACCATGCTCAGTGTATAAACTGTGTGGATTTCACTGGGAGACATCACACACTGATGAGGGACAGGCTGGGCATTATTCAGCAGATGGTGAGCAACTATCTCAGGTGTTGTGCAACACCTGTCCTTTTGGGTTCCCTCCCCTGTCTTTATTATTATCATTATCATAATTTTTATAATATTTTACTTTGTTTCAATTACTAAAATGTTCTTAACTCACAGGTTTTTCCTTTTACATGATCTGTTCCCCATACCATGGCTGGATGGGAAATAAGTAGCTGTCTGACATTCAGTCACATGCTGGGATCAAAGGACAACAGTCCTTTTTGGCAACCAGCATGGGGACAAAGGGTTGGCATAACAAGATCTGAGCAGAGCATGCCAAGCTAAATTTGTTATAAGCATTCAGTATATAATAATAGCTGGTGACAGTGTTTATTCATGCTTATTCTCAGCGTGCATTTTTTAACACACCTTGTAGGTATCCCCTGTGGTGAGGTTTACTGTCCTGGCTGCCTGGGCTAAGTTTATCTTTGTGTTGTTCTTTGCAGTAGTAGCTTGTGATGTGATGGAATCACTAGTCCAGATACGAATCTGAGGAGAGAACTGAGCACTGCCATCTGCTCTGCACCTCGGGAGCCATCCACTGGGAGCTATTGGTAACTTCACCTTTCCTACACATCCGATGTCCAGTGCCAGGCTGATTACAACTGCATTTGAGCACTGTCAAGATTTTTAATATCCTTTCAATAGACCTGAAGCCAGCCTTATCACAGAATTTCCTTAGCGGGAAGGGACCCATGGGGATCACCGAGTCCAACTTCTGGTCCTGCACAGGACAGCCACAAAGACCACACCACATGCCTAAGGGTATTGTCCAAGTGCCTCCGGAACTCTGGCAAGCTTGGTGCTGTGAAACAGCACATTGCTGAATGTGATTCAGATCTTGTTTATAGTTAACATATTTAAGAACACCACCCAGAGGAGAAAGTGTCCAGGCCAGTGACTACCTAAAACATTTTAGAATTTCACTCCTGAACTATGGATGCTGAAAGCAGGCAAGGAGCACAGTGCCTGTGTGAAACTAAGTCTCACTCTGGCCTGGGAAATCATAAGGAAGAATCCAAACAACCTTTGCAGGTGTTGTTTGGATCATTGTTTCCTTGCAAGAAACAGTCAAGGGGTGATGTACCCAATTGTCCAATAATGGTGATGTGTTGGTTTAATGACCAATGAGAGTTTTACCTCTTGGACCTTCTTGGTCCTGTCTATAAAAGAAGATCTGGAATAATAAAACCTGCTCTCTCGTGACACTCAGCTAGAGAGTCTATGTCATACGCTTCGCTGTTCCTAATATATTGTGACACTGGACAAGTGTAGAATCCTGAAAAACTAGTAAGTATGTGGAAAAAGGTGTGCTGCCATGCTGGCAGTTCCAGAGCGACACAAATCACTGCAGTGAGCTGGAACTTGGCCCAGCACATTGGAAGCCTGTTCCATATTATTCCGTACTCAAAGAGGAAAAAAGGTCTTTGGATCTAATGACAAAATATCATGCACTGGGCCTACTCCAATTCCAAGGACAGGCAAAACATGCTTCTGAGAGAGTGTATTGCATTCCATACCGTGCACCAGCCTCTGAAAAACCAAATGATGCAATGGACTGCTCATGACTATATGGAGAGCAAAGGTTGGTGTGACCAGCAAACTTTGGGACACACATTTAGCAAAAGCCACCTGGTGACTAACTCTCCCTATCCAACATTTTAACATACTGTAGAAGGAGACAAAGTTCCTGTAGTGCACATAAAAAATATGCTGGGATAAACATTCTGGGTTGCTGCTACCTCAGGCAAAGGCAAACCCATGCATGGTTCTGCTTTTCCACATATGGTTCTGCTTTTCCTCAAGGACCTGGGTGCATTTTGTGGGTGACATGGGAGGATGGAAAAGTCCAGTGTATCGATCAAGGTGATTTGATTTTAAGTGAGAGTAGGAAATTAACAAAATTGCATGATGCTAATTGTTACTTAATGCTCATATGATCACTTCTATGGCAGCTATCTGCACATCACCACATTCAGTACCTGACAGCAGCTGAATTTACCACTACAGATGTGGGGATCTGAACCTGAGTCTCCTTCAATAACCACATTAATGAAGGATAAACTCTGATGAAACTGGATAAGCACAACATACACCCAAACAATGGATTAATATGCAGGTAACTCACCAATTACATCACGTGGTAGCAACTTAGTTTAATGAGATTTTCTCCCAAGTTCCATGTGAGCCTTTCTGATGCTTTCCCATCTCATACAGCTAAAAAAACTGCAGGAGAACTACCAAATCCCAGTGTTTGCTGCCAGCCAGCAGCAGCAAAAACTCCTTCTGAAGATTACAGAAAATTTAAATTACTACTAGCAAAATTTCTCCCTACAGATGCTGGTCTAATGCTTCACAGAGATCTGTGCAAGCTTCTAGAAATTCTCTGTATTTAATCTTAGGACTAGCTCACATTTGTGGCTGTGAGGACTTCAATGACAGGCATTATTACCTTTCCTGATAGGTCTGTAAGCTTCCAAGAAGTAGGGCTTGAGATAGACCTCAAACAGATTCCCTGTGATCCCCTCTACTGTGTCATCAATTGGCAGCACGTGGATACGTTTGCCGTATTTCACATCTGGGCAAGGCTGGATGCTGCAAAAGAAGAAAACTCCAGTTAGCCACATTGTGCTGGACTTGTACCTCAGTGCTATATCTGGACAAGAAAAGACATGCCACTTCCCAGGAGAGAACATCCCAAGGCCATGAAAAGCCCTAAAAGAAAAGGTGCGACTTCCTACTCGCAAAGGAGGATTTCAATGCTGACAAGGCAAAAATCATACCCACCAAGAGTTACTTTTCACAGCACACACTTGCCTTCACTCCTTTCAGCCCTGTCCAACACTACTGGAAAGCTTAAGAGTTTCCTCCTACCCTTCTGCAGACCCCCTCACCACATTCACACATCTCTATGTAGCCTGAAGACCTGCAAGAGTCACGAGGTAGCTTTCAGTTCAACAAGTCACTGCAGAACCAGCTGCAAGGAAAAGTGAGTTGGGGAAAACTCTCTTTACTCCTCTCTCTCACTACAGTGGCCAGAGTCCCTACTGCTGACAAACCTGATTCCAAGGAAAGCCTCTTGCATTACCAACCAGGAGTAAACACCTTTGCAGCCACGTGTCAGTCCCACTTTGTGAGGGCTGATGACTAAGTTAAAAGCTGAAAGCTCTTTCCCCTTTTTAAATACATGCTACAGTTATTATTTGGCAGTGTAGCACAACAACCTACTGTAGCGACAGCTCAAAGTATCCAGCTGTGGCAGAAACTGGCTTCACCACCTAAGAAAACTGCAGCTGAGCATGCAGCTTTCCATATGTGACTTTTGTTAGGGACTCCTAACGGATTCTTTTACCACATGCAGAGAGGACCACGTTACAGAGAGGATACAGCAAAAGGGTAAAAGAAAACAGAGACTGCCCCAGAAGGAAAATATTTGACAGACCACAATCAAGAAGCGATTAGCAGATGAATCTGGATCCTGGCAGAAACCAGGACACAGTAACACTACAAGCAGTTAAAGACTGGCAAGAAAAACTTTGAGGGCAAGTGTGTGAAAATTCCCTGACCTCGCAATGACTCAAGACAATTGGTAACACATTTGGGAAGCTGAGAACCACTACAGACTCGGTGCTAACAGAGAAGACAAGAGCATGGGCTGTCATGCTAGAAGAGACTCCAACAGGAATCTCACATCAAGTTAAGGTAAGAATTCACCTCTACTTTAAATCCAAAGACACAAAGCACCATTTTGAACCAATTACAGAAGTGATTAAAACTTGCATTTTTAGTAGAGGGATGGGTGGAACAGCCTCATTTCTCTCATCTACTAAGTTTGTATGAAACATATTTTGCATTTAAAAATTATTACAGATATCACCCCAGAAAGTCTGGTGTCAGAAACAGGCTCTCATTTTCTCAGAGACAATGCTCGGGAGGAGGAGAAGCTGTCAGCCTTCCCCTATTTAAACCTGCATAATTTTTATGTTCAGGAAATGCTCATGGGCTACTGTTCTACCCACTCCCATCATGGAATGGGACCTGTCTCCTGTAAGCAGAGATCCATATTTCCAAGTTTTACTACTACTTTTAAGGTCCCTTCCAACAAATTATTTTATGATTCTACTTCCTGCAAGTGCTCCACAACAAAATCCCTGCAAATTTTTTTAAGCATTCCTGATTTAAAAACTATTTTTACAACAACAACTGGAATATAAATGTCCAAGATTTTTAATCTTGCTATTTGGCTGTTCCATTTTTTTCTGGCATTGATTTCTAACAGGTTTTAACTTGTTTTTGCCATAGGGCAGCTCAGATACTATGAGATAATGTGTAATGCTGCCAATGTCTTCCACAGGTAACACTGTTCTCACCTGATCACGTCACCCAGGCGCACTCTCAGGTTGTTGCGAACAACCCTATTCATGCGGATCTTCTCATCTGAGCAGGTATCATCTGACAGAACAATGCAGACTGCTTCTCTCCTCTTCTTTCCTTTGAGCAGGACAGTGTCTCCTCTGAACAGCTGCAGTTCATCCATCTTTGCCTGTAAAGAGTAAAGTGTTAGAAGATGCTTTTGAAAAAGTAGGAATTCATGCATTTGAAGGAGTTATTTGACCTTGGAAATTACACCTTGGAAGTGCTATATACCAAATCCAGAGGACAAAGACTCTTACTACAGTGCTACAGAGCTAATCCCGAAACCAGAGGAAGGGCACAAGCTCAAATGAATCCTACAAACTGAGGCTCAAAACACTTTTTATCAAGGAGGAGTGTCAGGAAACAAGACAATCCTCCCTCAGTGGTAACAGCTGTAGCTTCTGACACAAACACTTATACTCATGTTGCAAAGTTACATTTCAAGTTAATAGAAAGCAACAGCTTGCAAATTACCAGATTAAACGTTTTGCCTCTACAGATGACGCACCTGGGACAGTGACACAACACTGTTGTCTTCATTGATGGCTTCATCAACAATTAACCGATTGGGCCTGTTCTTCTGCTTCAGAATAGCAGTCGACAAGTCATCGGCTTTAGAGCTGGGAGAGAAAACACAACTTATGAGCCTGAGTGATGTTGGCCCTGTCCAGCCACCTAGTTTTCATCTCCTCTTTCTTCAAGTTTCTTTGTTGTCTTGTCTTTTATAACCTCTACTTGTTTGTAGCACAAAGAAGAACACTATCTCCCAAGGACCAGTTGCAGGAGCTCAGGGGAGGATGTCTTCTGTCAGTAAATGTAACTGTGAGCTTCCAATGGATACAGCTATGAAGCTATCTATGAAAAGAAGTGGTCAGTGAGATGTTGCTGACTGTAAGATGTTTTGCCTCAATGAATTAGTCAGACTCATCTGAAATCACATGTAACAGCTACCAACAAAACAAAAGTTCAAGTCTATTTGGCATCAAATCCCAGATAAATAGGGGCATTAAAGGACAATGCTGCAGCAACCCTGACAGGAAGAGTTGTAAGAGTTTAGCCTGTCAAGGCCTGTTTGTTAAACCTATCAAGCTGCAGAAATATTCAGGTGCTCATAGAAAATGACTTTGTGTTGGGGTTTTTTTAGCTCTTTTCCATAATACCTTCACAAAAGTCACTGCAGCTCTGGCCTATGACATCACAAGAAATACAAGAGGTAATTCACTTCCCTTGACAAAATGGAGCAAGTAAAACATCAAGGAAATGGAATAAGGGCAGATTAACTGTTCTCCTTCAAAATCTAATACAGTAAATAATTCACTCAATGACAGAATATGAATTAGAACCAAGTTATTCTTGAGGAGCTCTTAGAAGCTGTACATTAGCCATACACATCAGGGTTGGAGTGCTGTAGCTTCCCCCAGTGGGCTGACTACTTTCTCCAAGTATGTGGCTGTGCCAATGTCCAAGGTGAGAAGAGAAAACGCTGCATAGCCTGACTTGATTCTGAAAGAAAATAAAAGAAAAATAAAGTCTTCCCCTGACCTAAGCAAGCAGCAAGCACTAGCAAAGAGTAGGGAGCTTTGTGGACAATGGAAGCAGCCATAACTTTTGCTCCATCTCACCCTTTTAGAGACTGAATGATGAGAAGAAACCAAACCTTCAGTGGAAATGGCAGCACTTGGCATGTTCACTGCATTTTAAGAGTCCATTAGAGAGGGGTGACATATCTGTGGTGTGATGTTACCCAGGTCCCTCCCCACCTCAAGACAGAGGCTTTTCCAAGACAGGCTATGCAGTGTCGGCTCCCTTCTCTGACATGTAAAGAGGAAACAATACCAAGCAAGCCACTGAGAGCAGCCAGCTTGCTTTCAAAAGATTTTCAAGCTTCCCTTAAATGCTGGTAGCACAGGAAACATGTTGCAAACAGGCAATATTATTTTAAGTGAACAAAACAAGTTGTAAAACATGTTCTTTCCTGGACTGCCAACACTATTGAAAGTTATCTTTTTTCCCTCTCTTTATTAAAGAGTGCAAGAGGTAAGACATTGCAGATCTATTGTCCAAGCAAAAAAGAACACAATAAAAGCTGCTGAATACATCCTGGAAAGGGCTCATGAATTCCACAATCAATATAAAAATGTAGTCTTGTTTGTGAGTTCTAAAAAGTCTGCGATTTCCAGGAAAACAGAGAATAAGAAAATGAAACAAATAGATTATCAGGGCAGATTATGGCTAAACAGTGCATAAAACCAACCTATTTGTAAGGACTTTGCCTCCTCATTAACTCCTGGCTGCTGGAAACGAACCCAGCAAATAGATTTCAAGATTTCAGTGAAGGGACACCAGGGAGACACTCCACTGGTTATCTGGGTTATTCAGAGTGTGACTGTAACTCCTCCCCCTGCACATAAGATGTGAATCCCATGGCTTTTTGATAAGAAGCCACTGCCAGACTTTGGCTAAGTGAACTGTTGCTGAAACTAAGGGTCTATTCCTTGGGATGCAGGGACTGCTATTACAGCCTAAAAAACAGCCTGGAACACCAGATCAAAAACAAATGGTAAAGGAACTGGGTAACAAGTGAAAGCTTTTCAGTCAACACTGTACACAAAACAGAAGCTGCAGAAGACTGGAGAGAAACTTTGGATAGCTCCTGACATACAGCAATGTGGAAAAACACAGCACGAATCCTCCTGGTTCTGCTAAATAAGAGAAGAAAGTTTTAATATGGAAGAACTGAGCCTAAGAACTGAGGGCTGGATCAATATCAGATACACTTATAGCAATTTAAAAGTATTGGAAGCATTAAAAACTAAATAAAAGTGTCCAAGAAAGAGCTTCCAGGGAGCTAAATGTGCAGGGTCAGCTTCAGTGCTCTGACCTGACTGTTCTGCAGAAGAAAAAACAAAGGTCCAACAAAATTACATGTCAGCTCAGCAGGGAAATTATATTATTTCTCCTACAGACAAGGGTAAGGTTTAGACAGACAATCACTACCCATCTTTCAGCAGCAATTAACAATATTGTTATCATCACCATCTGCCCTCATTGCATCTCTCAAGGAGTTCCTTGTGCTGCAGCTGAAATAACAGGGCAAGAGATCTGTGCACCTCAACCACACTCAGACAAATCCCAACATCTCTGTGAAGGAGAGCACAAACAGAAAATACCAAGCAGGAAAGCCTAAGGCATGGGTTGGGACTCTCTCCTGACAACTGTCCCACTCCTGATGGGAAACTTTGCGAAAGGATAGGTACAGAAAGCTAACCTAGGTAATTTTTAAAGCCCCTTGACGAGCTTCTGGTCAGAGACAGCCTGGTGGAAACCCTCCAAATCACCTCCCTGACACACCTGTCAGTTCCCTCACACACTTTCCCTCTCACCCCTTTCTTTCCCTGACTTAACAAAGAGACAAATGACACAAAACATAGCTTTAGAGCTGTTTTGGAATTAAAAGGAAATTCAACATCTGTATTAGGCTGCACCTAGACAGAAGCCAGAAATGAGGACACAATCACCAGCACAGAAAATGGTCAAGCTTGTAAATAAAGTGCAAGACATCTAGAAAACTGAAGCAAATATGTACTAGCCCTAGAGGCCAACCATAACAGGTTCCCTCAGCCTCCTTTCCTCTCAGTAAAGCAGTTCAACAGCCTCATTTCACAGATGGGAGAACCAGAGGAACTTTCTACAACTTACAGAATCACAGAATATCCTGAGCTGGAAGGGACCCATCAAGATTATCAAGTCTAACTCCTGGCCCTGCACAGGACCATCCCCAAAAATCGCACCATGTGCCTGAGATCATTGTCCTAATGCTTCCTGAACTTTGCCAGGCTTGGTGCTGCGATCACTTCCCTGAGGAGCCTGTTAAGGTGAATGACCACCTTCATGATTTTCCTGATATCCAACCTAAACCTCCCCTGACACAGCCCCATGGACTTAATTACACTCAGTGGTTTCTCTCTGTGTCAGAGCTCCCCTTATCCAGCAACTGGTAACACCCGGAGGCATATTACCTCACAGTAAAGGGTATAAAGAGCCAGAGAAGAAAGTCATTACCAGGTAGTGATCCTTCTGAAAATGATAACCAACCTCCAAAGCCCCACTTAAAATAAGGAAACAAGCTATTCCTTCAAGTTGGTGCTAAAAATAAGCAAAAAGGCACTTCCTAGAATGATTCCAGCTGCAGTAAAGAAAGTGAAATCAGCCATGTCTTCTGTACGCTGCCGTGAGTTCTTACCACCATCCTTGTGAAAATCACTTCCCAGATAAAACCCCTGGACAAATCCTTATCAATATGAACATCTGATTTACAGACTGAACTACTTTTCCCAGGTGGGTATTAAAGAAAAAAAAAAAAAGAGTCATAAAACATTTTTATCCCCAAGTGAAGTGTCTGAGGTATGTGGTGACTGCAGACACTTACTGAAACAAGACAACCACAAGGGGAGTTCAGACCCATTGTGGAGAAGCCAAGTTTTCAGCACTGTTTCAGACTGGCTGGGAGAGGAAAATGGGAGCCCCTTCAGATACCACACTCCCTTAGCTTTTGGAATGCTACTTGCCATGCTGAGACTCGGTACAGCAAGATGGCTGCCAGCAGCTGTGACAAAAAATGGCATCTAAAAAGTAACCCTGTTCCACTTGCAAACTAACTTTTTCTGGTTCCTGCGTGGGTGAGAAGAACTTTGCTGAGGTAGAAATCCCTTTCTAAAAACACTGTTAACCTCGCCCAGCTGCACAACCAGGGTCTAGGAATGTCACTTCCAGCGCAGACACGGAATGCCTGGCACATCTCACTGGAACTGACCCGGCAGGGCCAAGCACGTTTGGATTCCAGGAGTTGCAAAAGAAAAGGAAAACCTATTTAAAGAACACCCAAAGGCACCGAAAGTGCCTCTACAGAAGTTAAAAAGTCACTTTGAGTATTCTTGGATTGGGAAAATGTACCTTTGGATTCCATTTTACCCCGCTCAGAATGCACGTGGTCTGCGTGCAGAGACTGCTACTCATTCCTGAGGAGCTCGGAAGATGATCCTCAGCCTGTAACTGAGTATTGCCAAGAAGAGTGAGGCAAGACACCCGAGACGGAAACACCGCCGCCGATCGCCTCGGCCATGCCCGGCACAACATGTCTGCCTCGGCTAGCGCCAAGTCACTCGCCTGCCCCAGCCCCAGAGCCTCTGCGAACAGGAGGAGCCCGGGACGGGTCTAGAAAACAAAGCCCTCCGTAGTTCAGGGCCCGGCGGGCGGGCGGTCCTAGGCCCGGCGGCGGCACGGCGGGAGGCCAGGCCCGGCCTCACCCCCCGCCATGACTCGACACTTCCCGGCGAGGCCCGGCAGTGGCGGGGCGGACTGCGGGAAGCGGCTCACCCCCGTTCTGGCGCCGCCTTCGCCCGCCTGGGACCCGCGGGCCGTCCCGGGTGAAGCGGGCGGGCCGGATCGGGCCCAGGCCGCGGCGAGGCCTAGGCCCCGGCGAGGCGGCGGGGCCCGCACTTACTCGGATCCCGAGGCCATGGCGCTGCGGGGAGGGGGCGAGGGGCGGCGGACGGCGGCTCCTCGGGGCGGGCGGGGAGGTCAGAAGGGTCGCGGGGGTCGCGGGCGGGGGGCGGAGGATTCGGGGCGTCCGCGCTGGCTAAGCCTCAGCGCCGACTCATCGGCGAGGGGACCCCCCCCCCCCCCGCCCCGCCTGCCTAGCATCAATGTGCGCCGGCCAATCGGAAATTCCGGCCGCCCGCCGCCTCGGCCAATGAAAGAAAGCAAAAAACGAGACATACGGCTCCGCCTAAGCTTCGCCCCTCCGTGTGCCCTGGCCAATTGCCACCAGCCAGGCGCCACTAACGGTAGCCAATCGCAGAGGGGCTCTCCCTCCGAGCGACAGCTCCTGCGCGGCCAATGGCGAGGAGCCACCGACGGGAACATGCGGGAGGGAAGTCCCGCCTCCACAGGCACAGCTGATTGGGCAGCTCCCGAGGGCAGGGCCAATCAGAAAGGGCGTGGTGCGCACGCGCGTCTCTTCCCGCCACTCAAAGGAGCCTTGTGGTTAGGGAATGGCCGGCCCCTTGCAGGGCTCCTGTTCCGCCCTGCCCAGGGCACCGACACCTCCCACAGGACCAGGCTGCTCACAGCCCCATCCAACCTGGCCTCGAACGCGCCCAGGGATCCAGGGGCAGCCACAGCTTCTCTGGGCAACCTGTGCAGGACCTCGGCACCCTCACAGGGAAGAATTTCTTCCTGATACCGCATCTAACCCTGCCGTCTGTCAGTTTAAAACAGCTGCCCCTCATGCAGGCACTTTATGCCATTGTGAAAAGTCCCTCTCCAGCGCTGCTGGAGCCCCTTGAAGGCACGGAGATCCTGGAGCCTTTTCCAGGCTGAATAATCCCAACTCTGTCAGCCTGTCCTCACAGCAGAGGTGGTCCACCCTTCTGATCACCTTGGTGGCCTCCTCTGTGCTGGCTCCAGCAGGTCCCTGTCCCTCCTGTGCAGGGACCCCAGCTCTGGATGCTCCAGCTGGGTCTCAGCAGAGCAGAGGGGCAGAATCCCCTCCCTCCCCTGCTGCCCACGGGGCTCTGGATGCAGCCCAGGACATGCCAAGGTGTTTTTCTGAAGGAGTTGTAGGACAAAGCCCCTCCCTGTCCCTCCAGCGTTCAGAGGCTGCAGCAGCTCCCACCTTGCATTCCTCCAGAGTTCTGTCATACTCTCTTTCATCTTCCCTCACTCCTCCTTTGCCTTGCAGCTTCCAGGCACCCCTTCACTCCTGTGGGAGGCAAAGGTTGCCAAAGGCTTGGGTAATGGGGTCAGGGGACCTACCTCATCCAAAAAATCTCCACCAGACACTGGGCAGGGACATGTACTCCTTCACCCCTGAGGGTGACAGGCCTGGAGCGATGGTACTGGCACAGACCCTCAGGACCACAGGGAACACACAGGTGAGGGTCTGGACTCTGCTGCTGTCTCTGGCTAGTGCAGCATTATGAAATTCAGACCTCAGAGGCATGTGCTTCAGACAAAACCACTTCTCTGGGCTCTAAGCCACAGTAACCGAGCAAAAAGCCAGCACACGAAGCACTGATAGGACAGACCACCAGCTGCCTGGAGCCCGAGTGCAGATCCAGCCCCACCATGCACAGGGCACAAGAGGACAAAGGTATCTCTACCCTTGATCTCTTACACACCCAGGGCACACAGCCCATGGGCTCTCAGTAGCTGGAGGCAGTGTCAAGGCCACAACTGCAACATTTCACTCTGGAAAAAGAGCATGGAAAAACCCAAAGCTAAGCAGAGCTTGAGTTTTTTATTACAAAAGGAGATCTATTCTGTTTCAGTCCTTTGGTAATCCAGTTTCATCACAGAGTAATTCAGAGTCTTTCAAGAGTCCTTAAAGGCCTTGTGCCAGCCAAGTGCAGGGAGACCTAAGCAGATGGATATGGTGGGCATGAGCAGGTCAGCTTGAGGTGTCCTGGGCTGCTGCCCTGAGGTAATCCTGTATGCTTCTGGCAAGAGGTTCACTGTGAGGGAACATTGCCTGCTCCAGACATGAAACCAGGTACAAAGGGAGGGGCCTGAAAGAGAAGGGAACATGGCAGCAGTGAGGACTGCAGCATTCCTTTGCCATGCCCCAAGATATTTGTTCTGCAGGTCCCCCTGCTCTACCTGCAGCCTCTGCCCTCCCCATTTGGCTCCATGCCAGCTCTTCTGTACCCCAGGGAGTCCCACAGCCTGCGGCCTGTCTGAGCAGTCATCAGGGGAAGCTCCTTGGACACCTAAACTTCCCTCACAGCCTGACAGACAGTTTGCACTGTTGGATGTGAGATCTCACCCATCCCTCTGCATACCTTCCCTGCCCTTGCTGCTGCTCATCCTGTCCAGAGGAGCTCTGGGAGAACTTCTGCCACTGAGCAGCTGCCTCCTGCTTTCGGTTCAGCTTCCACAAGGCCTGCACCAGGTAGGAGGCAGCACCTGGGTCACCTGCAAGACAGGAAGAAGGATC
The DNA here is from genome assembly GCF_049639895.1 of Pseudopodoces humilis. Taxonomy (NCBI): domain Eukaryota; kingdom Metazoa; phylum Chordata; class Aves; order Passeriformes; family Paridae; genus Pseudopodoces; species Pseudopodoces humilis. The sequence goes on along the minus strand of NC_142203.1, from coordinate 68,625,835 downwards.
AGCCCTTATCAGAGAAGGAGCAAGTCCTCAGCACTGCTGTGGGTTGCAGGGTATTACAAAAGAAACTCAGAAGCCAGACGAGGGCAGTGAGTGTAAGGAGAGGTGGTATAGTGGGGATGAGGCCATCCTGGCTGTGTCACAGGCTCTAATTAACCCCAGGGCTGGCAGCCAAAGCAGATGGCATCAGCCCTGTGGCACAGCCTGCCACACCTCTGTTTGGACACAGACTGGGGTTTTCCTTGCAGGCACATCTGCACCCCCAAAGGGAGGAAGCCACGGGCAGAACCGGGACCAGCAGGTCTGACAAATCCTGGTGAAGCTCACACCTTTTCAGCATGTCAAAGCACTGAACAGGAGAGAGCAGCTCTGTGAGCAGCACTAGCCATGCCTTTGTTGAGCTCAATACACAAATGCTCCCTTTGCAGGCCTCTGCATGGCCAGGCATGGACATGCTGCTTCCTCAGGTGAAGCACAACTCCACTGCTCTGTTCTGGAACAGCAGACCTGTCTGGGATAAAGCTGGCTGTACCAGGCTGGGGTCAAAGCAGGAAATTTCCAAGCTATCTGAGGGCACAGGTTGGTGTCAGGATTCTGACAATAATTTTTTGGGTCTGTTTCTCCATGGCAAAGCAGGCCCCACAGAAATATCTCTAGTATGCAACATTGCTATTTGCCCTACTGTTGTCTTGGACACCTGAATAAATGCAGTATAAAACGTAAGAACTTCCTGCTGAAGACAGCAAAGCAGCCCAGGATAAATTTGTGGAAATCCCTTGTGTTCCTCACCAAAATGAGCCTCTTACCTGGTGAGATCTGCAAACTGTGCTGGAAATCCAACAGGGCTTCTTTGTGCCTCCCCAGCTCCAGGAACTGTGTACCTCGCCCAATAAGAGAGAGCAACCTGATTTTCTGGAGCACCTCCACTTCTGGCTGGAGATTCTCTGTCAAAGGAAGACACACACACCTGAAGACAGTATCCTCCAGATGTTCTCTCCCTTGTTACCAGCAGGCTGAGCCAGGTTAGCAGTCAGGACTGGCCAAGTATTTACTTGGGCTACTCATCTTCCAGCTCCAGAGACAGATGGCAAAGCTCAGCCTCTGCCAGGCTGGAAGAGGTCGGGAGGCATCAGAGAGAGTGAAGGATGTCAAGAATCCAGAATGTTACATGGCTGTGGTGAACAGTGACCTCAACAGCAGCCTGACCTCTGCACCACTGGCATGTACCTTTTCCCCAAAAACTGGGTTGGAGAAGCTTCCCAGTTCACAGCCCATTTAACTGCTAACTACTCAGTGAAGAAGGAGGCAGAGCCAAGAAACTCTGCTCCAAAAAAAGCAGTCTCTTCAGAGGCTTCAGCATGGCCCAGAACTTTACACCCTGGGACAACTGCCTCTTGCCAGAGTGATGCTGAGCCCACCACCTTGCCCCGGTACCTGCTGCTAAGGACACAGATCCTGACCCAGCTGAGGCCCCACACAGGTCCCACCTGTGTGGTGTCCTACCTGTCTGTTTGATGCCAGATCCATGAAGCTGGACACGCAGGAGATCACTGAGGCACCTGTGGGTGGGAAGCCAGAGGAATTTTGGAGCCAATCCTGGGCTGTCAGGCGTGTCAAGTTGTCAGGGTAGCGCCAGTGCCAGTCCTGCCCTGGCCCCACCATCCATTGCTGCCTGCTGGGGAGGCCCCCCCTCCCAGCAAGGGTTTATCACCTGCTGAACTGTGTTATAGCTTCCTTGCTCTCGCCTAGCTTGGCCCATGCCCAGCCCTGGTGCAGGTATCCAGCTGCTCTCCAGGCAAGGCAGCACAGGCTCTCCTTCTGGGACAGGAGTGCACCTGCCCCTGGCAATGAGCACTCTGGGTGCTGCAGACTCTCCTCCACTCGTAACACACGTGGAATGTGGTCAGTTGTCCGTCTGATGACCTCCTCACACACAGTTATGGCATCCTGGTGCCTCCCAGCCTGCTCCAAGGCAGACGCTGCTTCCAGGAACACCTCTGGGATCCTGGGCAGAGCTGAGCTACCATCCAGGGGCACCTGGGGAGCAAAAGTGACATCAGTGCTGCAGAACTGCAGAGTTCTCAGCCAAGCAGAATGACTCTTTGCAAACTGGGAACGTGGAGCTGCTGCCAAACAAAGCTCAAGCCCTCTCCCACAGTCACTGGAGCCTGGTGGGGCAGGCAGAAGATGGGGAGCACTCACAGCCCAGCAAAGTCAAGGCATCAGATCCCTACTCTGAAAGTGAAAAATCAGACTGACAGCTGCTCCCCACAGGGAAGGGGAAGCTGTCCCTCCAAACAGCAGTGGTGAGTGCTCCCTGATGTGAATCCAAAGGCAGACATGCCACAGATTGGGGGTGCCGTGCCAGCCCCCACCTCATTTCCTTCACATCTTAAACTAGACTCTGAAGCCTGGAGTCCAGGGCTGATGCCTGGGCCCAGCCCTTGGGACTGGGTTTGGATGCCTCCAACCCTCATCCTCCAAGTCACCAAGGGAGCTCTTCACCAGGACACCTACCTGCTGCTGCAGCCCCTCCTGAAGGAGAGACAGAAAATCCAGGTAATGTTCCACTGCATCAGCCACCCTGCAACAGGAACATGACATGTGGTGGAAAGAGAAGTGCCATCAGCGAGGTGAAACCTGGATTGCCAGCCCGCAGTCTCTCCCTCTGCACTACACTCGCCCTGTTCACAATCTCCATGATTTGAGCACACCTATGACAGCAGTACTGAACTGGGCCATTTCCAGGAGCACAAGGAAAATTGCAGAACCCAAACAAGCAGCATGTTACAAGCAGACCAGAGGTACTGTTACCTCCCATCCTGGAGACACCGCTGTGCCAGAAGGTACTTCACTTCTGAGGGGTGGTGCTGGCGAAGGAGAGAAGTGAGTACTGGTGTGTGGACAAGCAGCTCCGTTCGCATTAGGAAACAGGGACTAGAGGAAGCAGCTGCTGGAGGGTTTTTTCCCAGAGCCTGTGAAACAAGAACAGAAAATGGTCAAGTCTCAGGCAGCTGCAATCTTTTGTCACTTCTGATATCTGCAGATGCACCCAGGCGAGCAGAAGTGGTGTACTTCACAAGCACAGCTACATTATTCTCACAGCCATTTCCAGCAAGAGCCATCAGGATTACACAGGGCCAGGCAGACTTCTGATCTCCACATGGCACCAGGAGATTTTCAAGATCACCCATATCACCTCAGGTTTTTAGTTCAAGGTGCTTTGAGCTGCCTGGAACACCATCTCCCATTGCAGCCACAGACCTAGTTAGACCATTTTTAAGGAGAGAGTTCCCTCCCCTCTCTGCATGTATCTGACAGTTTTCAAACAGCTGAAGAGATAATTCAGGGTCTACTGCTATGACCTACTACCCCAGGCAGGTGAATGCACACTGCCTCACTGCAGCCAAAATCTGCCCTTAAAGGCCTCTTTTACATTACATACTTAATGAGTATGTAATGTAAAATGACTTAAATTACATACTTTACTAAGAGATTGGTACTTTCTGACCTGAGAATATAAACCCCCAATCCACCACAAACATGAACTAGGACCCAAGGTCTTGCCACATCCAAATGTGGTGCTGAGCAGGAATTTCAGATCTTGCTGGACTCCTTCCTGCCACTTACTGAAGGCAGCACCATGCTATTTTGGGGACCCCTTCCAGGGTCAAGCAGCCTCCCAGAAGGAAGAAGCCTGCTTGAAACTCTGTGCAGGCTCTGCAGGGCAAAACTCATCCCAGAACTACAGGAACCAGACAAACCTTGTAGAGCAGGGTCAGGGCCTGCAGCTCCGCATTGGTCTCTCCCAGTTCATGGTACACTGCTGCCACGTGGGACAGGGCAGGAAGGCACTGGAAATCTACCTGGAGGGCTCGTTTCAGGTGCTGAAGGGCTGTCTGAGGCTTGCCCTGAGTGGGTGGGAAGACATACATATTGAAAGGATATCTGGCTGATGTCTTTATTGTTTGGTGGGATCCAGATTCTTGCTTTGCTTCCCCAAGAGGTCCCCATTAAGCCAAAGGCAGCACTTTAGCCAAAGGCAGCCCTCCTCAGGTTGGTTTTTGAACTTCTCTCTCTGCAGCAACACTTTTCAATCAGCCAAAATCTTTGCATGGATTTTGCAGCCTGTCCAAAGAGGCTTAGGCCACAAGGGCAATTTCTGCTTAAGGCCTTCCCACCCTGCAGAGGCTTTGGACCACACAGAGGCACTGTGGACATCAGCCTGAGGCTCCCCACCCCACAGCTGCCTTTCTCCTCTCTGCTGTCATTACCATTCGCTGAGCACAGCAGCCAAGACAGGTGTAGATCTGTGCCAGTATCTTCTTGGAGCAGAATCCTCCAGCAGCTTCCTGAAGGAGGGAAAGGGCGGTGGAGAAGTTCCCAGCCTCCAGCTCCTGCAGCCCTAGGACAGACCCAATATCTTGGCTCTGTGGCTCACCTTCCTGTCCCACCTGGCCCCAAACAAGTGTGGTGCCCTCTTCTTCCCAGTGCCATAGGGACTTGCCTGATCCCCTCCAAACCCAGTGATGCACAGCATGATAGTGCCAAGCCGCCATCGTTGCTTTAATGGTTTTGCAAGAGAACAAGCCACTCAGTGGAAGTGTCCAGCAGAAATAACAGAAGCTTCCAAGCCCAAGGTGCTTCCTTTGGCCCAAAACAAGGACAGGGGTATGTGCTGGGAAGGTTCACCTCCACATTCATCCCCAATGACAGCAGTGCAGATAGGGAAGCACACACAGAACCTTAGAATTTTTCCAGAACATCTGGGTCATTTCCCAGCAGGATGCTTTGAGATATCAATTAATTTATATTTACCACAACTAGTTATTTACTTTTCCTTCAGTCTTCTTTTCAGGCTTCCCTCTGAGCCTGCTCTCACATAGCAGCACCATACTCACATCTGCCACCTGCCTGCTGGGAGTGCTGGTGCCACCCTTGAGTATTCTGGCTCCAGCTCTGTGGGCCAGAGCTCCTGCCATGCCTCCTGGCAGGCAGGCCCTGCATGAGCCCAAGCACAGTGAGGCAGCGCTGGCTGTCCCCCAGGCTGCTGGCGTTGTCAAAACAGTAAAGGACAGAAAACAGGGCAGGACAGAACACAGCAGCCAGAGGAGATCCATTGCCTGCTATGACACCAAGCTACAGAGCCTCACAACAGCTTTGTGTGGCTCTTGCAGCACCATAATCTGACAGGAACAATGTGCTTGCAACAAGGCAGGTTTCAGAAGACAGACAGAAGAAAGGAAAATCTTCATAAATCCCCTGCCAGCCTGCTGCTTTACAGTCACTGCAGGGCCCAGACACCTCCCCTAAAGTCACAGAGAGCAGAGGAGCCCTGTGATAGTGCAGAGAAAGGATGAGCTGAGGAAAAGCAGGGAAGTTTTTGAATAAGGAATGTAAAGGCTGAGACTCAAGAGACTCAACCCAGACCCACTTCCAAAGACACAGCGCAAAAAACCCCAAGGGTCAGTTTGCTTCGGAAGAGAAACCATGATAAAGGCAGGGAAAGTGGTGCTGGGACAGAGCAGCAGGAGGCTGTGCTGGCATGAGTACCTGCTGCCACAAACCTTGCAGGAAGGCTGCTGCAGTCCAGAGGATCTCCTTCAAGTCCTTGGCACTTTGTACAAGGGGTAGGGAGGTCTCCTCAGGAGGGACCCGCCATGCCTTGATCATGGAGAGGAGTTCATTCTGCCCCTCACTGCAGTGAGTTCTTTCTGGGTCCTGTGAAGGCACAGAGGAGAGAGAGCAGGGAATGCTGAAGGGAAGCAGGAAACACTGGTCCGAGGGCACAGAGATACAGGTCCCACCAAACCACTCAACACAGCTCCCTGCAGTGGGAGCAAACTGGGGAGCAATGTCCTACCATGTGTCCACTTCAGCTACAACCCCCTTACTGTGGTGATTCCTGCCTGGCCTGGGACATCACCTCCCCACCTCAGAGTAGGGTGCACCTCCAGGGCTTCCAGGCATCCAACAGATAGCTGTTGAAGTTTGTTCAGAAAGATGGGACCCATCACCAGCCCTTTGATCAGCAGGGAAGGTTCTGCATCCCACTGCTGTTGCCTACAGAATCTGCAAGTCCATCTGCAGCCCTCTTCCAGCCTGCCCAAGTCTTCTGTCTGACACACAGAGGTCCATGGCCCACACAGGCAGAATATTCTGGGATCCATTAACTCTCACAGGGCCATTAGGCTATGCTGGGATGCCAAGGGGAGGACTGACTGACTGGGCAGCACTGATGGTTTCAGCTGTCCAAGTGCCTCAACAACATTCTGCAGAGTGAGTTTTATGACAAACACAGTATTTATGCCAGCTCTGCCGGCATCTGCCTGTGCCCCGTTACCTCAGCAGTGCTCAGGAGATGGAAGAGGCCAGCAACACTTCTCAGCTGGCTGGCTGCCAGCCACCAGGCTGCTTGCAGGGCCCCGAGGCGGTGCAGAGGTGCCTGCAGCTCCTCCACGGTTACCTCCTGCAGCACCTTTTCCCACAGCTCCTCTGTGCCAAGATCCTGTCCACAGGCCCCACAGGCCTCCAGAACTGAAAAATAAACCCAAAAAAAAAAGACCTAGAGCTGTGAGACAATGAGTTGGTGCCCTGTAACAGATGCCCTGGATGCAAGAGAGAGAGAAAGCCTCAAGCAAGCACAGGCTCCTCATAGCAATGGAAGGAATGGGGTTGCAGGGCTGGCCTGGCCTCAGCAGAATGGAAAACAAGCTCTAAAAGAGTGGAGCTGACAGCAGCACACTCAGGAGAAAACACACAGCACAACTTAGACATAGACTCCAGCTCTGCTGAGCCCTCTTGAAGTCATTTGCCCTCAGGTAAGCATGTGCCAACACTGCAGATCCACCTCTGAACTGCAGCTTGTTTCAGTGAGTTTTCTTTGAAGACAGCACACCATAATTAAAGAAAACAATAATTTTCTACTGTCACAAAGACTTTGCTAGAGACTTGGCACCTTAACCTTAAAAGTTAAAACATTAGAAACTCTTGTTTCCCTTGAAACCTCCAGCTCATCCCTGCAGGCAAGAGCAGGCAGACAGCTGCACATCGTCCCTGGCCACATGCCACTCCACCTCCAGCCCTTACAGGCAGAGCCTGGATGTCTGCTCACAGTTCCCCCCATCTCCAGCTTTTCCAAGCACAGCCAGATGTGCCTGCCCAGTTTCGTGGAGCCAGGCATGTCTGTTCAGTTTCCCCAATCTCTGGCCTTCCCTGGCAGAGCCAGGACTGTTTGCTCACAGTTCCCACACCTCCAGCCAGTCACCAAGTATCTCCAGAGCACAGAGAATGCTCTCCTCACCCCAAGAACTCCCCAAAGAACCACATCCTTACCCCTGAGGAGCCCCTGGCGTATTCCTTCTGCTTCTCCTTTGATGGCAGAGTCAGATGCTCCCACAGTGAAAAGCAGGGAGTTGTAAAGGACAGTGAGTTCCAGAGGCAGGGCAGGGAGGGCAGCCGGCAGCCCTGTGGGCACAGAACAAGAAATTTATCTGGCTAAAAATAAACAGCTGTCCTTGCTCAGATGGCAACACCTGGCTTAGCAACAAGAAAAGCGGCTTGGCAAGAAGTTTTTAGTGACTGTGTTGTGATTTAGCCACTTGGGAGCTGCAGTGTCCAGATAGACAGCAGGAGACAGCACTCCAGATGCCAACACTCATTTAGACATCCATTCCCCAGCTATCCAAATGCTGCAGTCCACTAGCAGCTGGGCCTTTCAGCTCTCCCAGAAGAGCATCACAGCCTAATCTGTTCCAGCAGGTATCCACCCTTGCACACACTGTGTTTCTTTCCTTAGCACAGAACAGGTAAGGCTGGAAAGGACCAGAGTGGCTCATCTGATCCAACCTCCCTGCTCAAGTACGGCCATCTTAAAGCACATGGCACAGGACTGCATCCAGATTGTTTTTGAGTATCCCCAGTGAGGGAGACTCCTCAACCTCTCTTGGAAATTCGTTCTGATGTGCAGTCATCAGGGTAAAATTATACTTCATGTTCAGGTGGAACTTCCTGTGCATCAGCTTCTGCCCATTGCTTCATGTCCCAGTGCTGGGCAAAGCTGAGCAGAGCCTTGTCCATCCTCTGACCCCATCCTGCAGGCACTGACAGACATTGATGAGGTCCCCTCTCACTCACCTCTGCTCCAGACTGAACATGCCCAGATTACTTAGGCATTCCTTGTAAGAAGGCTGTGCCAGTCCCCTAATATTCCTTATTTCCCTCTGCTGGACCCTCTCCAGGAGCTCTGTGTCTCTCTTGCACTGAGGAGCTGAGAAAACTGTAAATAAGGCTGCCTCACATCAAGTTTTCTCTGCATCACAGCTGTGTCAGGGAGCCTCTTCCCTCACTTCCCACAGAAAAGGCTGCCTCATTTTTATTTTTTACAGAAATCCCAAGGCTCTGCCCAGCAAGTTAAGGTGAAGTATGGACCTGGACAGTAACTCTTTTGCTGGCCCAGATGAGCATAGGGCAACAGGGACCATTTCACCCTAGCTTGTAGGTGCTATCCAGGGATACTGGAGCTACAACCGGAGGAGCAATATTCATAAGCTAAAACACAAGAAGCTCCACCTCAGCTTAAGGAAGAACTTCTTTACACTGAGGGTGGCAGAGCACTGCAACAGCTGCCCAAGAGAGTCCTGGAGCCTCCTCTCCAGAGTCATTCAAACCTCACCTGGATGTGTTCCTGTGTCACCTGCTCCAGGTGACAGAGGAACACATCCAGAGGGGTTGGACTGGGTGATCTGATCTTCAGAGGCCCCTTTCAACACTGATGATTCTGTGATTTAACTCCTTTGCAGGCGCCGTTCAGCACTGGGCAGTGGGAACCATTTCACCCCGCCCCCTTCACGCGTTTTTTTTCCAGCACCGGGATCCCGGAACTGCATCCCGGTAAACAGAGGTGTCAGGGAGCCGGCGCTTCCACGCCCACACGCTTCAGGCCCGGGACTACAGCGGGAGGTGAAGGCGGGGCGCGGCGGCCGCCACTCACCGCGGATGCTCAGGAGCAGCTCCCGGAACTCGTCTCGCTGCTGCCGCCGCACCTGCGGCGCCTCTCCGCCGCACCGCGCCGTCTGCAAGGGACGCACTTACCGCCGGCCCGGCTGGGGAGCGGCACCGGCGGCAGCCCGGTGGCCCGGGGAAGGGACGGGGGGGAAAGGAAAGGGACGTGCCGCACCGTCCATCGCCCGACCAGCGCCCGGCTGTGAGCAGCCCAGGCTCGCAGGCAGCTCCGCTCTCGCTCCGGCTCCGGCCCCGGCTCCGTCCCGCGCCGCCGCTTCATGGCCGCCGCCATCGCCCGCCGCCGCTTTCCCGCCCTCGCCGCCGATTGGCGAGAACGGCCGTCACCACGGCAACAGGGAAGCGCGGGGCCGAGGGGGCACGCGCGGGGAAGGGGGAAGCCGCGGAGGGACAAACCTCGGTGCACGGCGAAGCCACCAGTCACAGAATCGGCTACAGAATAATCCGAGTTGGAAGGGACCCATCAGGTCACCGAATCCAACCCCTGGCTCCACGCAGGACCCCACAAAAACCACACCGTGTGCGCTGCCCACACGTTTCTTGAACTCCGGCAGGCTTGTAGCTGTAACCCCTAGCCTGGCGAGCCTGTTCCAGTGCCTGATCACTCTCTCGGAGAAGCGCCTTTTCCTAAGCCTCGAGAGTCCTGGATCACAATTCAACCTAAACCTCCCCTGACAGAGGTTAAGGCCATTTCCTTGGGTCCTGTTGCTGGTTTCTGCAGAGAAGAGATCAGTGCCTAACCCTCCATTTCCCCTCAGGAGAAAATTGTAAAAGAGGATCCCCATGAAGGAGACCTCCAGACGGGATGGGGAGAGGGATAGAAGGAAACGACAAAGCTCTCCTTGGCTCTCTCACCGTTTTATTTGCAGACATAATTTTCACAGCTGCCCAGAGCCCCGTGCCACCCTCGGACAGCAAATCACACACGCCCGCCCGCCCCCCCCCATCCCGATTAATTGATTAATTTAACAAAGGAGCGAGCCCTCCCTGGCTGCCTCATGGGGTTGGTCGTTCGGTCCCCAGGGTGCCAGGTGAATGAGCACAGCCAACTTGCCTGTTTTGGAGGGGTTTTTGAAAGGAAAAAAAGCTCTGCTTCCCAGCAGAGACTTGAGCATCGCTTCCACCTTCCAGGTATAGCTGCTGGATGTGAATGAAAGCATTGGCAGACACATATGTAGATACCCAGGAAAGTGTAGCACCACACTGCATGCAGAGCTCCCAGGTTGCTTTCCACAACTGGGTCCATCCCCGGTTTTGTTTTTTTCCCCAAATGAGGGACTGAGGTACAAAGAGGTTAATAAAAAATAAAACTATCATCTTGCTCCAAGCCACGTGGTGCACTGAGTCAGGGTTCAGAGGAGAGAGCAGGGCTCCCCAGCCTGCATTGCTGCTTCCTGAGGGGAAGGGAGGACATGCACACTGAGACTGGGACTGTGCCTTGGCATAAAAAAGCAGCCTGAAGAGTTGAGGGAAAGCCAGAGAGAGATGAGACAGAGGAATGGCTGTGGGAACAGAGCGTGAGCAAGCCCTGGGCTCCCCAAAAGTGCCATCCCTTGGGATCTGCGTTAGCCCCACGGCCCAGAGCTGCAGGTGCTCCCAACACTCACAATTTTTCACAGTGGCTGCAGCTTTTGGTCACTATTTTCTAGGCAAAAAAGAGACACAACTGAATTTTTGTTCTGTGCCAGGACCATGGGACAGACCATGGGCCTCAGCCAGGGAAGTTTCCCAATGACTCTCCCCTGCCAAGAAACACATGCACAACACTTGCAAAGCCCAAAGTGCAGAAAGATTGTGGCGTGCAGGATGAAAACTTTTCAGGTGAGCACTCTGTGCCCTGTAACACTCAGCCCAGGGACACAGGGACCAGAAATAAACCACCTAGAATAACTCACCTAAAGAGAGCCAAGCAGGGCCCTATGACAACCTCTTCGGAGGGATGTGGGGCAAAAACCTACGCCCCAGCACACAGATTTCCCAAAGAGCCTTGGTTTGGACTAGGAGGCAACCCCCTCCTGGGGTTTTAAATCAGCAAACACAGCCCCATCTGCTCTAGCATCAGCAGCATGACCTGCTTCCAAGGTCGCCAGGCCTTAGACTGGCATTAACTTTGTAATCCCCAGCATGCTCAGAAGAACGGCAGCCAATCAATCAGTGTGAGAGCAACTGAAGAAGGCTGACAAAAACTGAAACAGTCAATTAAAAGAAGCAAGAGTGCCTCCAGCCCTTAGAAAACTCATCTTCATGGATCTGAAATCTTTGGTGTAACAGCCAGTCTGCTGTGTCTGAGCAGCCAGCACTCCGTGGCATCTCTGCAATGACAAGGATGTACCTGCAGCTCTTCTACTGCAAGTTTTGTTTAGTCTCTGGCGAGATAAGTGTGTCCCTTCAAGACGCTACAGCTCTGCTGTTCCCTCTGCTCTCCCTGGTCTCCCGGGACCATGAGCCCACAGGGCAGAGGGGTGGCATGGAGGGGAGAGGAGAGGATGCCCAAGCCCTGTGTGAGTGTTCCAACCATGAACAGTGGGCATGGGAATGCTCAGCTGCACTGGAGTGAGCAGTGAAAAGAGGATCAAGTCCCAGAGATGGAAGCCAAGGGGCCTGGGTGGCAGCTGCAGGGATGTCAGGGGCCAGTCCTACAATATCAGTGGCCACAGGGACTTCTGCCACCACAAATACAGGCAGGCAGAAACCTCCTGACCACGTTCTGAGGTTATAAGACCAATTTGAGCACCAGCCTTGGGGTTTAGCAACATGTGTTATCCAGATTAACCTCACATTAAATGAAAATTTACTGGGTAATGGCTACCTTTACCCCCTTCCTCCTCCCCGTATCAACACACCCCTCATTCCTTCAGAAGCATATGGCCACCAGGAAATCAGCTTTCAGCAAATAACCTATTTTTAAGGATGTGGCTGCCTAAGTCCATTTTAATTGTGAGCTGATGCGTTCCTGTAGCTTCCAGTTTCCCTCACTGTTTGCCACTACGCCTTCCTGGTCCTAGTACTGGTGTTGTGCATCCAGGCAGTAAAGCAGGCCTGGGTGTGATGCCAGCTACAAACCAGTCCCTGGTTGTGTCAGGTGAAACTGAGCAGGACCACAGAGCAGAGGACATGAGAGGCTGAGGTAGTAGAGCACAGCCAGCAGATCAGGAACAGGACAGGCAATGGAAACCCAATATTAGAACAGTTTAAGCCTCCCTGGAATTGCATCTGAACACCTGAGCAAGCATTTTTCAGGGGTAAAATACAAAATTCCACCTGCCCTCAAGAGCCACAGTAACTGGGCACTTGGGAAAAATGGCAAGAAATGAAATAATGAGACTTTCCCTGGGACTCTGCAGGGCAGAGGAGAGGAAGAGCCTGGAGCTATGCTAACAGTCTGCAGCAAGGGACTCAAACAGGGTTAGTCATGGTGCATGAGTTAAAAATTAATGGGATCAGGCAAATATCATTGCAGAAATCCCAGGCAACTACTCCTTGGTTCTTTCCAGACAGGAAAGAGACAAAAAGTTTCATAGCACCAAGTAATGCCACACAGTGGTTCAGGGCAGTAAGGAATCCCAGCTCCAACTGACACTGCAGGAGGAACTGAGCTAGGATGTGGCCAGGCACTATGGTAACCACACTCTACCTATGCCCATAAAGAAAGAAACACCTTGTCTCCTGACTGTGAGCAGTCAAGGGTATGTTTGGCATAGCTTACTTGTGGCATGAAGTCTCACAGAGAATGCCAAGGCCAAGAGGGAAACAAGCCCCAAACATAGGGATCATGGATGTGACTGGCTGCACCTGGTCCATAGCACCCAGCACACACACAGACACCAGTAAGTTAAACCACTTCCCAGAAGAACAGGTGCCTGCTCCAGGCTTTCAAGTAGCTACTCCCAAGCTCTGAAGCTCATACCAGGGCTACTTCTGCAGCTGGGACAGCTACTCCAGGTTCCACTTTCCTGCTGGCCAGGCCAGTATGGGTGTGAGCCCATATTCTGTCACTACATCCTCCTCATCTTAACTGATCACAGCCAACAGCCAGCATCCAGCAGCACACACCCAGGAAGAGATCAAGAGTCTTGGCTGCTACCACCCAGTCCACAGGGACCCTGCCAGGCTGTGAACAGAAGTGGAGAATTTCTTGATCATGCACACAGCTGTCCTTGCTACTGCTGGCCCAAGCTAAGCCTGCTGTACAAGGCAGCCCAGAGTGCTCCCCACTGCAACTCACAGGCGGTTTTCCCCAGGAAACTGGGATTGAGTGTATGGCAAGAGAGGCTTAACTACAGAGCTGACTGATTTTACAGAGGGGTAGCTGCCACCAAGGCTCCAGGAACCATCTGCATGGAACCATGTGCAGTGTGATGCCAGCGTGAAAACTGAGCATGTGAAAACAAGTGGCGGCTGTGGGACATTCCCTCCCCTTCCTATCTCCTCTCCCCTCCTCAGCAGGCCCCATCCCGCGAGTCTTCGCACAATCAAGGTGACACCTTGCTGGCCACCGAAGCCTACCAGATGTGACACATTGTGGCAGGTGTCAGGAAAGTAGCAGCAAGATCCCCACTGGTGTTTCTCCAGCACTTCAGAACTCTTGCTTCTTGGGCTCCTGCAGCAGAGTCCTCCTGCTGCCAGCAAAGGCCCAGTGAGAGCTCTGACCTCCCTTGCTGAGAAACACCATCCCCGTGAGCCAGGAACAGTTGGCTTCAGTCCTTTTGTTCAGCACAGAGGCAGGGAGCTGGGGATAATCCCTGACTGCTGTCGGCAGGCACTCATTTGCGGGCGGCTTGTGTATCCCTCCCAGCCCGAGGGAGGCAAGGAGACAACCACAGCCTCGGCCGACGAGCAGGTCAGGTTCCTCACGCCCCCAGGGCTACCTCAGCCGAAGCTGGCTGAACCAGGTGCTGACGGCACAGTCCACACGCATCACCAGGGAGATCCCCAGCAAGAGGCAGATGCTGCTCACCACAAAGCCCAGCGACTCAAAGAGGAACCTACAGGTACAACAGATGCAGTTAAGGATGCAACAGTCAGCATGACTACAGAAACAGGCTGCTACCCTCCAGCTGACTGATTTTCCTGACAATGAGAGCCTGGTAGCATCCCACATCCTAAAACCTGAATTACATTTACTCCCCAGCAGTTGCTGCTGGAAACCTATAAGCCAAGCCCTCGTCTGGTTTAGAGGCCACTCAGGACCTGTTGACTTAGGTGGTATTGTGAATCCCTCAGAGGCTGAGGTCACCCTTCACACCAACTAGTTCAAAGGTTTGCTGTTTCAGCATTTCTGATTTTATTACTTCTGGTCTGGTATCCTTATTTTTGGCTCTCTGACTACAACATTCTCAGCTTCCAGGTGGGCTCTCTGTGTCCTTGGAAGTTAAGATGAAGAGAAACTTCTAGGCTCTAGTTCAAGTCTAGCTTCTGAATTTCAAGCAGGAATTAGCTAGGGACATTCCTACAACCACTACTACTAGGTAATGAGTCAGAAGATCAATCACAGGGTCTCTTCCAACATTACTGTCTGTGAACTCTAGTCAAGGTGTCAGGGATGTGAGTCTTAACCCAGCATCAGAGCAACTCCTGGGACTTACTTTGGGGCAAAGACCTTCCAAACCATGAGGTGTCTCCTGAGGATCATAGCTGCACAAACACAGGCCAGAAGCTGTGGGAAAGATCAGGAAAAACAAGTTACAGGTGACTCCGGAGAGACCTCCTGGGCACTAAGTTCAAATCTGAAGGTGGTACTAAACTGCACGTGCCTGAGAGGCTGGCATAGCACACGTCAGGAATGAGCATCCTAAAGAGGACTTCCTTCCTTCATGTCCTCAAGTCAGGGAACAAGGAGCTTGGGGTACACGCAGTCCCTTGTGGGGCCAGGCTGGGGCAGCACAGGAGAGGGCTCACACCATGAGCTAACTGACCCACTATTTCACTGAGAGGGGTGTTGCTGCTCTCCTGCTCCAGGGCTTGCCCTTTGCACTGTCTCTGGTCTGACAACACAGAAGAATGATTTGAAGAGATAAATCCCAGAAAACTATTCACTTCTTTCACAGGATTAAAGTTTCCGGTGTTTAGTTCCCTATATCATCACAGCACACATGAAAACCAGAGCTGGTGTGAGATAGGAATGCTAAGGAAGACAGGGAGTAGGATTACAACCCTGCAGTTCCCAAGCAGACATTCCCACTCTGGGCATATGGGTATGAAAAGCATCCTAATCTGTATGGCATTTCCATGCTGGAGCCTGTCCTGAAGCACAGAGCAAATGGCATGGCTGAGAAGGGACTTGCTCTTCTACCTGCACCCAGACACTCCAGCCCTGGGCCTGTCTGTCTTGGCTGACCTCTTTCTCTCATCAGAGAGCCCCACAGTTATCACAGCACACCAATTTCCTCCTAGAAATTCCTATTTTTCCTACAGCCACCCTGCCTCTGCCCGTACCTGTGCCCCAAGGACAAAGAGGTACTTCAATCCCAGCCGCAACAGAGCAGTGGAAAACTCCTTTGGAGACTCCCGCAGCCTCATTTCCATCATGTGCTCCTCCACCTCCTGCAGCTCCTCCTGGGACTCCTTCTTGGGCTTCTTCCTCTGTGAGTTGGACATCTCACACACAAAGGGCCACAGCAGGAGCAGCGGGCAACCAACTACCTCAAGGACAAAGGCACAAAAAGTTATCGGAGCCCAGGAGGTGAGGAGCAGTCCAGGCTCTGCCATCCTGCCCTGGACGTGCAGGAAGCACAAAATCCAGCTCCAGGCCAGGCTGCTGTGGCCCCACAGTGGGAACAGCGAGGATGTTGTTGCTCAGCTGGTGCTGGAGCCTTTTTTATTGCCTCGTGCTCAACCTGTAGAGCCCCCAGGCAAGGCATTGCAGTGAGCTGTGTCTGCTTGGGCTCCACAGCCCAGGAAGAAATTGATTTACCTGCAAAGAGGATATGGGAGGCAAAGGTGTTGGCGCCCACAAGGACAGCAGGCAGGAGGTTTGTGCTGTGGTCAAGGTGGAAGCCAACAAAGGCTGCATTCCAGTGGATGGCTGGGAAGATAGGCTGGTGGCCTGTGGAATAGAAGAACTGTGAAGCAGCAAGGAGCCAGGAGATGACTGCATACCACGGCACTGAAAACAGCTCTGAGAGAATAAAAGACAAAAACAGAGGGGGTGGGGATGTCAGCATCAAGGAACAAGACAGATCCATAGTCAAAAAAAGCCTAGTGACCTTTTTTCCAGGTTCCCTTTCCATGTTGGCTCTTTTATGAGACAGGAAACAATCCAACTCTCCCTACAGATACAGCAAGGGGCCAACATTCCCTCTGCTGGTAGTAGCCTTGCTACTGCACTCTGTCAGCACCAGTGGGGTTTGGTGACTGTTCACACCCTGGGAAGAAGAGAGCTCCTTTCCCTGACCCAAGACACTCCTCCTCCTCCTCCCACATTCACATGCATGCTGCATGCATCTTTCTTCTACTAGAGGATTTAAGTACCCTGAGGATCAGTGCACCATCATTTCCCAAGACTAGAAACTAGATCCTGCTTCTCCCACTGGAATTAAGGCAAAGTCACTGCAGGTGCGGCCCAGGTCACACATCCAGTGGTTGCTCTACTGAGCCTAGACTCACCAGCATCTCCAGCAAGGCCTCTGGCACATGTGTGGATATGCAGCAGCACAAAGGCCTCCACGAAGAGGAGCAGGAAGGCAAAGCTCAGCCGCTCGCTGTGCAGAAGCATCAAGAGGAAGCCCAGGAGAGTGAGAGCTATGACCAGGGCTGCTGAGTAC
Source organism: Pseudopodoces humilis (assembly GCF_049639895.1). Classification (NCBI taxonomy): domain Eukaryota; kingdom Metazoa; phylum Chordata; class Aves; order Passeriformes; family Paridae; genus Pseudopodoces; species Pseudopodoces humilis. Next base: position 68,609,054 of record NC_142203.1, on the reverse strand, counting down.
ACGCTGCCCAGCCCGTACGCTGCAATGGTGGCCCTGCAGCTGCCCCGCTCCAGCCGGCTCTTCTGAGACTCCTGCATCCTCTTGTAGATCTGAGGGATGACGTGGAGGAAGTCGACTTCGGAGCCAGGGACCCCCAGGTAGGGAGTGACGATGGATCCTGCCGACTCCCGTGTGTCCTTTGCAAACACCGTCATGGGATTGCCCAGCAGGAGCAGCAGTCCCATGGATGCTAGGCCATAGACAGCTCTGGGAAAGACAACAATTGCAACCTGCACCAGCTCCTGCAGTTTGCCAAGAGAGTCATCAGCACTGGAGGCAACAGCCCAGTAGCAGGCAATGCAGAGGACTACCAGTGGGAAACCCCAGCGCACGAAGAGCACGAGGGGGTCCGAGCTGTTCAGGTTGCCGTAGTGCCTTAGCCAGCTCTGCACTGCATACACCAGCCCAGCCAGCAAGGCCACGCACAGGAGGTAGAAGAGGTTCTTGGCCCGTGTGTTTCTCAGGCTGGCAAGCGGGGAGAGGAAAACAGAGGGCCGGCACTGAGGGATTTCTTCGCGGCACTGGTGGAAGAAACTGGAGAGGCGCACGCAGACCAGGAGCACGCCCACGAGGCACAGAAGGTACCAGATCTCTTTCCGGTAAGAAGAAAAGCCAAGGAGCTGCTGCTTGGGACCTTCTGGAACAGTCAGGCGACCATCCCAGTGGAGCTTCCCTACTAGCAACATCACCAGTGAGGCCAGCAGGAACGGGGCCACCCGTGCCTCAGCCACAACAAAGCTGTCAGAGAACATAGCTCCACAGCGGAAGAAAAGAATGCCCATGGGGAAGGCCAGCCCCAGCCATGCTCGCAGCCTCTGCCTCAGGCCACCACTGGCCAAGGGTAGCTGACTGCCTGTCAAATGGGCTCTCTTGAGATGCTGGCCCCACCAGTGCCAGAAAAAACCCAGCTGAGAAGCAGCAGCTGCCCACGACAACACCAGGAGCAGATCCAGCCCCTCCTGGTTGAAAACATAGACCAGCCACAGCAGAGCAGCCCCCACAGGGCCCCAGAAGAGTGGGTACAGGAGGCAGCTGCGACAGAAGGATTGTGAGGACACGGCCAGCTCTGAGGCCATGTAGCAAAGCAAGCAGGAGGAAGCAATAAGGATGCAGCCCCCCACCATACGCAGGGGGTGGAAGCGGGCCCAGGACTGGGTGCACACGGCCCGTGCCTCCCGCAGGTAGCGCTGGAAGCGACTGATGAGGCTTCCCAGCCTCGGCTCGAGCTCTGGAGGCACCGTCATCCCCTGCACGTGGGTCAGGAGCTGCGTGTGCTCCTCGACAGCACTGGAGAAGAGCTCCTGCAGGTGCTGGAGCTGCTCTGCTGGCAGGTCCTGAGCCACCAGTGAGTATGACTGCAGGAAGCGATCCACCTACAGGAGAGAATACACAAGATCAGACAGCAGCACTGGGAAAATGGAACAGGATTCACTGCTTCACACTGCCCCTTCATAATGGCAACAATCTCAATATACCAAACCCTGCCAGGGCATACCTGTCCCCAGCCACATCACCCAGGGCTGGTCACACAAATCCAGGATGTCCCCATCAGGAAACTCCATCTCTCTGGCAAACTGACATCCCTCTCAAGCAATGCATCCATAACAACAGCCACAATGACTCCTGCAGCTACACCTCTGCTAATGCTGTGCATCACTAAGGGCTTTTATAGTCTTTGGCAGCAGTAAGGCAAAATGCCCTCCAGAAGGTCAAGTCATTACTATTAATGACTTGTTAATCTGCATTCCATGTTAAGTTTTACAGTTTTGTCTGAGGAAAAACATCACTTTAAAATACTTATAGTGGATGAAATCAAACTGCTTCCTTTTCTTCAATATTAGCACATTAATACACTGCACCATATCTTAAGGAAAGCTCATTCTTTTTGCTTCTACTTCAACAGGATATGAACAATCCCAAAGTCATAAAAGAATTCTTACAGGGGCATTAGCAGGGCAGACCATCTGCACACACATCCATCAGCTTAGCAGTGTAGATCTGCTCCAGTCCTGAAATGCACTGTAACTTCACACACCTTCCACTTGCCTCAGAGCATAGTCAGAATCAGTCTCCCTCTGCCCATGGATAGCAGATGTGTGCACTAGCTCTCTCACAGGCCTCCCTGGAATGCCACAGCTTCTTCAACACCATCATTATCGAGCCAGAAACCTCCTCAAACAATGAGTGAAAATATTTAAACAGGCACGACTTGATAACGCTAATTCCTAACCAGTGATGATTGATATCCTCAGTGATTAATGGACACCAATACACACCACGATCTTTAAATGTCAGAGCACTCTGCTGCTCTATAATTACAGAGGTCTGTAATTCCTGTCTTCCCATTAGCAATCATTCTCTCCAGCTCCTCACTGGCTTGCACCAGTGGTGTCCAACTGGCACTCCAAGGAGCTGGTTGGGCACTGGAGGAGTTATTCCTGTGCTCCCAGCAATCCAGAGTCCCTCAAAGGCAGACTGGCCCTTAGCTAAGATACATGTATTGCAATGCCTGTGGCAAATCTGGCTTTGTACCATGACCAGAGCCACAACAGTTGGCCCTCAAATCATCCATAGAGGCTCTCCCTTAGCCTGCTCCACTGCCTAGGCTTCTTTTATACATGATGTAGAGACTCTCGTTCTAATTTTGTCAATCTGCTCCTGGGGTTCTGTATTTTGTTGCACTTCATGTAAATTGTTCCTTTAGTATCTTACTTTAGTATTACCTGTTACACGGTAATTTTTTTTATTTGATCTTTCATTACTGTTTTCCTTCTTTCACTGAGATGCAGTGTTTTTTGTTAACACTGCATCTCCTTCAAAACTAAGACAGTGTCAAAATCTCCACTTTTACTTTCAAATCTCCAGTCATGACTTGCCTCTGTGTCATCTTCAGACTTGAGAAACCAGGGTCCCCTATTACCTAATCCACTTCTGACCATCTGGGTCCAACCACTCTCCACCTTCCCAGACAGTATTTTCCATACCACAGCACTAAACAGGTGGCTCTCATTTCTCTTTAGGGAAAATGGGGCTGTCTTTTACTGGAGCAAATACTGCAAGGATGTAATGCTTCAAACTAAGTTCCCAATGAAGATGTCACCATCTCACCTCCACCTAACAGAAGAGGTTTGTGCTTAAAAGCCTGTTCCTTTTCCCCTCTAGTCAAAGGAGAGGCCTACCACAGGCCGTACCTGCTTGGCATTGATGTGATACACTGAGAGCTGCTGCAAGGCTGCAGACACAGCATCACCGTCCCCAGCAAACAGCTCAGCCATCACCTCCCCAATATTACTGTAGGGGATGGGCACTCCCAGCAGCAGGGCCACAGTGGGCACCAGGTTCACTTGGGGAACGGTCTCAGGCTCCTGGAGAGACATGGGAGGAATCAGAAATTCAGAGAGAACACAGCAATGCAGCTTTTCACTCATGTGAGAGGACAGTGGGGAAGACATCCCTGTTCAAAGGTGAATCCAGGCAGCAGAACAGCTCTGCTCTCTCCCAGGGTCTTATTGTGAGAAGCATATCTGCGGGAAGCTGCAGGTTGATGGGGAAGGCACTGGCTGTCCAACAGCTCACCTGGCTCCACACAAGCACCTCTCACAGCAGTAGTGACCTGAACATGCATTCCAAACACTTCAGTCCTCTGCATCCTGTGTCAGCCCTTCCACTGCCCTCTCAAGACAAGGTGACAGAACCCCAACTCCTCTCAATCAAGGTGAAAAGGCTGGAAAGCAGCACCATGGAAAGAGACCTGGAGGTCCTGGCTGCCTAGCATCGCCAGCTAGGCAAGGGAGGGGATTGTCCTGCTCTGCTCTACACTGGGGTGGCCTCAAATGCCAGGGGTAGTTTTAGGCATCAAAATGTAAGAAAGACTTTGGGCTTTTCGGAAGCATCCAAATGACAGCCAGGAGGTTGATGAAGTGTCTGGAGGGGAAGCCGTGTGAGAAGCGGCTGACGTAATTTGCTCTGATCAGCCAGGAGGAGACTACGGGGAGACCTCCTGGTGGTCTTCAATATCCTGATGAGGGGAAGAAGAGGATCAGGCACTGATCTCTTCTCTCTGGTGACCAGTGACAGGATCTGAGGGAATTGACTGAAGTTGTGTCATGAGAGATTCAGGCTGGCTAGTAGGAAAAGGGGATGGTCAGGCACTGCAACAGGGAAGTGGTCACTGCATCAAGCCTGACAGAGTTCAAGATGTGTTTGGACAATGTTCTTAGGAGCACAGTGTGACCCCTGGGGTGTCCTGTGCAGGGCCAGGAGTTAGACTTGATGATCCTGATGCATCCCTTCCAACTCAGCTCATTCCACGATTCTATGACAGTGTGCTGTACTCCCCATACCTCTCAGTCTAAAAAATCCCAGTCAAACTGTTACTCTCGGTAATCCTAGGATGCAGTTTTCAGGCACCAGCTCAGGCACGGATAGCTAAGAGTCAGCTTCTCACCTCTGGAGGGCCACTGCCAAACAGGGGTGTCCTGCTATATACAAACAGTGCTGCGTTAACTTCCTTCTCGCTGTCGCCACCATGGTCTCCAGTTTCTGTCATGCCGTGATCCCCAGCCACCAGAAGAAGAGTATCATTTCCCAGGTGATCCACCAAGGACCTGTCACCAAGATAAGGAAAGTCAACTCCTCCCTGGGTAAGGGCCCCACTAGCTTCCACTGTCGTGGAAGAGGACATCTCCCCAGCAAGCCTGCACCACAGAGGTGAAGCCAACAAAAGGATATGAGCATAACTAAATGCTGATGCAGAACTGCAACAAGCCAGGGACCAGGGTGTTTTAAATTGTTGCTTTAAAGCCAAACTGAAAATTCAGAGCTCTAAGACAGAGTGGACCAATCCTGCTTGGGTCTCCAGCAAAAATGCCTTCACAGATCTTGACAAAATGCAATTCAGAAGAAAGGTTTCTGACAAAAACAAACTTTAGGCTGCTTCTATTTGGGTCATGTATCATGTTATGTGAGCCATCTCCCACTTCAAAGGAAAAAAGCAGGGATTAGTCCCTGAAGGATGCAGTAGGTAGGACACAGTATATCCTATGCTCTCAGATACAGCAGGGAAAATTACCAATTCCTTCTAGCAGCAAAACTTAAAGCAGTCCTAAGAATCAAAAGCTGCAGCATTTTAGGCTGAAACACATCTGCATGACTGAAATTTCTGGATCTCATCCTGCCCTCTGACTCAAAGGTACAGCTCATGGGTCTGTGTGGTAAATGCAGCAGCACTCACTCCCTAGCCAAGGTCCTCCATCTGCTTCTCAAACATTAGCCAGACCTCACTGGGACAATCTCCATATTAAAGATGGAAAGAGGAAGGCTCCGTTGCTCTCCAGCTGCACTATCATCTCACAGTTTGATAGAGAACCAAGACCTGAAGGCAGTCTTACTTATGAAACCAAACCTCTCAACACTCATCTATGCAAGCAATGCTGCCCATAGCTGGGGATCCAGCTGCTCCTGGCAAAAGCTGTTTTCCATGTTAACATGCTGAGTAAGCATTCCCTGCTGCCCTCTACATCTGTCAATTCCCTGGGACGATCCTGCCAGTCTGGCTGAAGGAAGAGGCAGCTAGCAACTCCCCAGCACCACACTCATCACCTGAGCATCTCATTCATCTGGGTGAGCTTCTTTGCCATCTCGGGATGGTCGGGTCCGTGTTTGTGCCCACAGTGGTCCACGCCGAGGAAATGAGCAATCAGCACATCCCATTCACCACTGTCCACTGCAGAACAAAAGCAAACTTAGCATGCACCACCCTGGAATTCTAAGCCTAGATCCTCCTGCCAAAATTTCCTGGGTGCCTCTGCTGTTTCTTCACCTCTTGCCACTGTCACTGCCAGCTCTTGAGGAATTTGATGCAGGTTTTAAGTAAGGCATAGTCTTGGCCAGAGGTTCCTGGGTGCAATGGCACAAGGACCTCAAAGCCTGGCAAACATCCTAGGATCCCTGTTTTTTTTTCTTCATCCCTCAGGAGGAGAACAGCACAATGTCATCCAAGTCATCTTGAACTTACCTCAAAATGCGACAGACTGAGGTAAAAAGAATTCTCAGAAAAAGGAAAACCCAGAACTGCCATCCTGCCCTGGAGGTATTTCAGGTTGGACCCATCAACATGCCCCTCTGCATCCCACCCAGGACATGGGAGTGACACACCAACACAGTCCCCAGTTAGAAAGCTACCCTGACCTCTCCCCTCTGCTTCAGGGCCTTGACACATGAAAACCAACATATCTGAAGTTAAATGATGAACTGCAGCTCCCATGCAAGGCACACAGACTTGTCTGTGAGAGGCCACTGCACCCCTGATTTGCTTAGATTCATACACACAAAAATGAAAGAGCATTTCAATTGGTCCCAGGACCTCAGGGAGGTGGAAATCACCTAAAAATCACAAACCAACTTCATGTTTCATCTTCTTCCCATGACTAGGAAGCACTAATGCCTTGTTGAGAACAGTGCTGTGTCTCGGCCTCCTAACTTGCATTTTCCCCAGAGCATTGTGTGCCTCCCTAGGCAGCCACGTGTCAAAGGTAAGCTGCTCCTCTGTCTCCATCCCACCAATGTATTTTGTAAGATAAATGTAGAAGTCTAATCTAATCTCAAAAAGCTGAATTCTGTCCCAGACAGAGGAAATGTATCTACAGAAATGGTCTGTGGGCTCCAAGAACTGGCTTATCTGTGGAAATCCAGCTAGAGCACTGTAACCCTTGGGCAGCAGTGTATAACTGCCCAGTGCTGCTTTGTAACAGAAAAAATCCTTCAGCCCTACCTCGAATTTGCAATAGGACTCCCACATTAGGCCAAGGTTTATCCATGTTCTGGTGAAAAGAGCTGCTTACCAGTTGGATAGAGATGCTGCAGGATCCCATCATCCACAGTGTGAAGATCCTTCACATTAAAAGAAGGGAAGAAATACGAACGGAAAAACTTCTTTGGGAAGAGTCCTTCCCATGTGTCATCACCCATGAAAACCACTCTCCTTCCTGAGCCAGAGAGAAAGGAACCAATGAGAAATGGAGCCCTCCGGAGTCATGGTGTTACCACAACAATCCAAAGAGCCTGGGCAGACCCAGGTCAGAGTCTGGAGCAATGGCTCCTCTACAACTCACACTCAAAACTAAAACTTTCACTAAAAAAAAGACCATATGTCTATAAAAGAGTTTGAATACACGAAGGACCAGTCCACGAGCATCTTAACCCCATGAGTGCCCCCCACACCAAACACACCGCATAACCTCAGGACTTACTGCTGACCTGTCACCCCTGCAGAAAAACTCTTGAGCCACCAACAGGTGTGTGCATGGGGTGCAGCATGAAGCAGACAAAGCCCCACCTGAGGCCTGTGAGCCCACTGCAAAATGCAAGGCAGCAGGTGATGGAGTAGGAGATGGGAGTCCTGAGCTCTGGATTTTAAACAAAATGGTGATGGTGTTCCAGACATGGAAAAGAGAAGGCAAAAGCACTGATTCTTCCCTCTGCCTTCCCTCTCCTTGCCCTGCCACCAGCCAGCTGTTTCCAGAGAGTTCTTCAGCCTGGGAGGAGGAACCCTTTTCTCTGAGACTGCTACTCTGGCACAGGATCAACTGGTGCATTTTGCCTCAGATGATTTACTGCATTTGCCCACCTTTGCTCACACAAAGTCATGTTGCCTTAGCCCACTCTGAGCATTGGGAGGAAGTCTCTCTGGCTAACAAACCACTGTGGCCTGTCCTCTTCCCTCTACTCCATTACCCCACCATAACAGCTACACTAAGCACCCCCCAGCAGCACCAAACTACAATGAAAATGGGATGAGGTTGCTGCCTCATGGCTGCAGGCAGCTGCCCAGGCATGCTGGCTGCCTGAGGGACACCCTCACAGCACACCTGGCACCACCTGACACACCTGGCTCCTCCCCTGTCACATGCCTCATACTGCAGGACAGACTGCCCTTGGCTTCCTACAGGCATTCTTGGGGGTGACCTTGGGACAAACACCATTGGCGTGGCCACTTATCACCTGCTTTCTCATCTTCAAAGATGATGAAGTTGAAGCCATGGTCACAGCTACTTCTCACTCCCAACTCAAGTTGGAGACGCCCTGGCAGCCCTGCCTTAGGTAACTGTCGTTAAGCAGGGCAAAAGAATCAGCTCACAGGGTGGATCTGCTGTAAGTAGTACCCTTCCCATCGTGAAAGTAATCAAGGTTTTGAATACAGGTTAAACTGAGCAGAGGTTTGCACATGCCCTGTCCACACAGAGTCATAAAATCATACAATGTCGAGAGACTGGAAGGGACCTTAAAGCTCATCCAGTTCCAAGCCCCTTCCCATGGGCATGGACACTTCCCACTCAAGGGATTGATTTTTCAAGGCTTTATTTAACCTGGCCTTAAACACTGTCAGGGATGAGGCATCCGCAACTTCCCCTGGGATCCTGTTCCAATGTCTCACCACCCTCATAGTAAAGAATTTCTTCTTAATATCTTATACTTCTCCTCTGTCAATTTGTACCCATTGCTCCTCATTCTATCACTACCGTTCCTGACAAAGAATTAATTTCCAGTTTCTCTGTAGGTCCCCTTCAAATACTGGAAGGCTGATACTAGGTCTCTATACAACCTTCTCTTCTCCAGGCTAAACAGCCCCAGTCACAGGATCATCAAGGTTGGAACAGACCTTCAAAACTATCCAATCCAATCATCCACCCACCACTATAAACCCTTAAACCACACTACTCAGCACGAGATCTGGAAGCCTCTTAAGCACCTTCAGGGATGGTGACTCCACCATCTCCCTGGGCAACCTGTTCCTATGCCCATGAAGAAAACGGTTTTTTACATCTAGCCTGAAACTTCCCTGCCTGAGCTAAAGGCCAGGAACTCACCGTTCTGCACCAGCTGTGCCAGCAGGTTGTCCTCCTGGATGGCGTAGGAGGCAAAGTTGCTGCCCACATCGATGAAGGTGGGCAGCGAGCCGGTGGTGAGCCCCTTGATGCGCTGCATGGTGGCCGTGGGGGGGTCAGCTCGGAAGCGGTACAGCCGGGCATGGCGGGGCTGGGAGGTGGCCAGCTGGTGCAGGACACCCAGCTTGTTCTCGTAGGGCAGAGGGCTGGCCTTGGCAGGGTCAAAGCGGGCAAACTCAAAATGGAGGGCGTCGATGATGACGAGCACGGCCTTGGAAAAGCGTTGGGGAGCCCAGCAGGAGCCTGGCGGGAGGCTCTGCCTCTCCCAAGGTGGAGGCACGAGTGGGTCTGAGCAGGAACTGCTACTGGCGAGCTCGATCCGGGTGAGCAGGAAGCCGCTCATGAAGAGCCCGATACCAGCAAAAAAGAGAAAGCAAACCCAGGCCAGGAAAAGCACCACTGGCCACCGCTGCATCCTAGAGGGAAAGACAGGCAGGCTCAGCCCCCAGAGGCTTTACCCGGGCAGGCACCACTCCCTACCAGCACCCATCCCTGGCCCAACACCTCTCACACCCACCCGTCCCGCCCGGCAGTAACCTCCATCAGCCTGCCTTGACTTTACTTGGTCTCCCTCCGTGTCCTGGCAACTGCCCCACTCACCTCCTTCTATCCCCTCCTGAACGGGAGCCGAGTCCTGCTCCCTCCCGACTGCCAGCGCTGCCTAGCGCCTTCTCGGCACCCCCATCTCCCTTCACACACACCCAGCCCCTCCCCTGCACCCCCGACTCCCGGTCCGCCACCTCACACCGGCACCACCCTTGTGTCCCCTCCCGCCCCCCCCCCCCCCAGCCCCTCACAGCCCCTTTTTCATCCCCCGGACCCCGCTCCCGTCCCGTCCCACCTGCGGCTCCCGGCGCCCGTCGCTCCCGGAAGCGCCGCGCGTGGCGCCGACCGCGCTAGAGCGGCGCCGCGGGAGCGGCGTGCGGCGACAGCGCCCCCTTGTGGACGGGAGGCCCCACCGCGCCTCCCGTCAGGCGAGGCACACTCATAACGGCGAAAGCGGTGTTTTAATTAATCAGCTAATTAATTAATCGACAGAGGAGACCCCCGCCCTGTGGTGGGCGCTGAGAGGAGCGCGCTGTAGAGAACGCAGAGTCACGCACAGGAGCGGCAGCTTCTGAGAGTGATGACAGCAGAGGGGATGATGAGAGCAGCTCACATTCCCAGAGAGGTGATACACTGGGAGAGGCATCCTTCATAGGAGTGGGTTCCCCAAATTAACAGAATCGTAAGTTGGAAAGGCACCTTGAAGATCAACTAGTTCCAACCACTCTGCTGTGGGCAGGGACACCTTCAACTCAACCAGGTTGCTCTCTGAACACTTGCAGGGATGGAGCATCCACAACTTCTCAGGACATCCTGTGCCAGTGCCTCACCACCCTCACAGGAAGAATGTTTTTGTTTTATCTAATTTTTCACTCTTGTATGTCACTGCATGTCCATGGGAGATCCCAGCAGGAGCCTGTTGAGGAGGGATAGTCCCCCTTTAGGATCGAATGCTGGGGTCAGGCACCCAAGCACAAGGAAACATGCTGCAGCAGCACTGTGACCATTTATTACATGATTTAAATCCAATACAAAATAGGGACTAAGGGAACAAAAGTGACTGCCTGCAGCAGAACAGGACTGCTGGCAGGCCTTGGGAGAGGGTATGGGATCCTTCCAGCCCTGTTAGCTGGAGCTGCCCTGTTCTGCCTTCAGCACCTCCGTGGCAGGGGAGTGGGAATCCTCGTGGGCTGGGGGCATCTCATCTTGGGTCTTCACAGCTTGTGGCTTGGTCAGTGTGGTGTAGATCCCCAGGGCCTGGAGGGAATGAGACAGTCATAGGAAGGGAAGGAGAGGGCCAGACGTCAGCAGAGTGCCCTCTTCACCTCTGTGGAGCAAGATTCACTTGGGTGAGTGCAAGAATGGCTTGGGCTGGAAGGGACCTTAAAGATCCTCTTTCTCTAACCCCTTGCCACAGACAAGGACACCCCACATCAGACCAGGTTGTTGAGAGCTCCACTCAACCTGACCATGAACACTTCCCAGGATGGGGAATCCGACAGCTTCTCAGCACAACTTGTTCCAGTAGCTCACCACCCTGACAGGGAATGATTTTTTTCTGAAATCTAATCTCAACCTACTCATTCAAGTTTAAAGCCATTATTCCTCATCCTATCATTATGTGCCCTTGTACAGTACCTCTCCATCTTCCTTGTAAACCCCTTTTTGGTATTGGAAAATGCTACAATATCTCTCTGGAGTCTTCTTTTCACCAGGCTGAACAATCCAAATTCTCTCAGCCCTTTCTTATAGGGGAGGTGCTCCATCCCCCTGATCATCTTGGTGGCCTCCTCTGTGCTGGCTCCAGCAGGTCCCTGTTCCCTCCTGTGTACAGACCCCAGCTCTGGATGTTCCAGCTGGGTCTCAGCAGAGCAGAGGGGCAGAATCCCCTCCCTCCTCTGCTGCCCACGGAGCTCTGGATGCAGCCCAAGACACACGGGGCTACACTGACCTGTGCGACCATGTTGGTGACGTCGCCAGTGTTGGCAGGCAGCAGAACAGTGTTGGAGTCTTTGGCAATCTTGGAGAAAGCATTCACATACTGCTCTGCCACAGACAGGGAGGCGGCAGCATTGCCATGCTGGGGACAGAGAGACAAGTTACGTTCCACTAACAGCTCACTCCTCCCTATATCCCCTGCCCACCCCAGTCCAGCAAAGATCCTTGCTCCCTCCTGCTGCCAAAAGTGCCAGGGAGAGTCCAGGACAAAGACAGGTGCCACCCGGCCCACAGTTTCACCTCCCCCAGTGCCAGCACCGCAGAGGCTGCTCCAGACAGCCATCACTCACCTGCTGTGCCAGAGCAGCTGCCAGGAGCTGAATTGCTTCTGCCTTGGCCCTGGCCTTGACCAGCATGGCATTGGCTTCTCCTGCAACAAACCACAGCAGGATGCACATCAGAATCATGACAAAGCACTTGCAAAGACTGAATCCAGACCATTTCAGGGAGCAAATCAAGAAAATTTCATGCACAGATGGTTGTCTCTTCCCCAACAGCAACACTATCATAGGCCTCCTGCCGGGAGGCTGGGGTGGGGCAGTAACATCAACTGGACCTCAGCCTGAGGCCCCAGCAGGGAAAGATCAGAGTGGCTGAGGAAGCCTGGCTCACAGTGATGCAGTCTCTCCCCCATACCACCCTTCAGTCCAGAGGCCTACGGAACCCCACATTTTAGGTCCAGGCACTACCAGCAGCTTTGTTGATTTGTTCGGCCTTCTGAGCTTCTGATGCCAAGATCTGGGCCTGCTTCTGGCCTTCAGCCACGTTGATAGCTGACTCCCTCGTTCCCTCTGACTCCAGCACTGTTGCCCGTTTCCGTCGCTCTGCCTCCACCTGCAAACACAGGTCAGACACCAGCCTGCCATGGCTGTGCTGGGGAAATCCCATCTGTGGGACAAGGACATGTTCTTCTGTTCTGCTGGAGGAAGCATGGCTTAGCAAAACATGAAAATACAGCTACAGAACACTGGTCTCAGCGAGGGCTGGTTCTGCTCCTCATGCCACACAGCCCTTCACAGCCCCATCCCCACCTAAGTGGACAGTTGCTTCCCCCTCCTCCTCTTCCAGCCCAGATATGTGGTGTCCAGCTTTTCTCAAGGGGAGACCTTCAGCTCTGAGATTTGCTTCCTCACAGAGACCAGTAGGGATTTTAGAGGGAGCTGGTAGGACTTGTATGTTGCAGGCAGAGGCCATCACCACAAAAATTATGACAGGAGTTACTTACTCAGTAGCTCTTTGTCTGCAGCCAAAGTGCCCTCCTGAGGCAAGGCAGGGGGTGCTGCCAGCTCTGGACAGGTAAAAATAATGAATCATAGCCCATACCAGCAATAGTGCGGCCAGCAGGACCAGGGAAGTGATTATCCCTTGTGCTCAGCTCTAGTGAGGCCACGCTTCGAGTCCTGTGTCCAGTTCTGGGCACCTTAGTTTAAGAGGGACATTGAGGTGCTGGAGTGTCGAGAGAAGAGCACTGGAGCTGGGGAAGATTTGGAGCACAAGTCTGATGAGGAGCCCTTGAGAGAGCTGGGGTTGTTTAGCGTGGACAAGAGAAGACAAGGTCTCAGGAGGAGACCTTAACACTCTACAACTACATGAAAGGAGGTTCTAGTCACACAGGGGTTGGCCTCTTCTCCCACGTTGTCAGCAACAGGATGAGAGGACATAGGGGAGGTTTGGGTTGGACATTAGGAAGAATTTCTTCACAGAAAGGGTTATAAGCCATTGGAATGGGCTGCCAGAGAGGTGGTAGAGACACTGTTTGTGGAGTTCTTTAAGCAAAAACTGGACATGGCACTTAGTGCTACAGTCTGGTTGACAAGATAGAGTTTGGTCATAGATTGGACTTGATGATCTGAAGTCTTTTCCAACCTTATTGATTCTGTGATTCTGTAATGCACTGTGAAAGAGGAGGCTTCCCTCTTGTTCCAGACCTCCCTCCCAGAGAGCCTCACCTGCATCTGCATAGATTCCTTCACACGAGGGGGCACATGGATGTCCTTGATCTCGTAGCGCAGACACCGGATGCCCCAGCAGTCTGAAGCCTGGTTGATGGCATCCACAATGCTGGCATTGAGGGACTCCCGCTCCTGGGAGGCACAAAAGAAATAGCAGAGAGCAGGGAATTGGGGCTTAGCATGAGACAGGTGTCAGGAGGGAAACAGACACCTCCCTCACAGGTCAAGGTCTGCCAGAAAAAAACATCTCTATAGGTTTCAGGCAGAGTCAGGTGCTTCCTGCAGCTCTTGAAGGGGGTCACCATCTCCTAGGGCAGGCAGTGCCCCACACTGAAGCTGCTGGGATACAACATCTGGTGTATATCTGGATACAAGAGAATGATAGCAACTCTGGTTTCTTCCCAGCAAATGCAGTAAAAGTACCTCATGACCCAGGTCAGGGATATCCATCACTGGGGCTGAGCAAAGAGCCACTGACTCGAGAAAGGCAGCTGGACCACCTGGGTCTGGGCACATGCCAGCCATCACCCCCTCCAAATAACACAAGAGCGAAAAATAGCTCCTGTTAAAAAAACAACTGAAATAAAACCCATCTCCATTGATTCACCAATAGGTCAACTGAAACAGAAGCTATAAGCCCTCTAAGCAAAGGGCATTTTGCTGTTAAGCGCATCAACCTGGCCATGCAGGCTGTCCTGGGATTTTGGGAGACACTGTCAGCTCCGTGATCCACCTCCCCAGCTCACCCGGAATACTCTGTCAAGGGAAAGTTTGCCAAGTTCAGATCTCATGGTGGTCTGGGCCAGCTGGGTCACTGCGTACTCAGGATCTTCCACCCCATAGCTGGCCTGAAGAACAGAAGCACAAAACAAAGTGGATAGGGATGTCAAGAGGGACCCTGAACAAGGCAGGAGAGATAAACAGAGCACTAAAGCAAGAAATCTGCCAGACACCTCTGCTGAAAATGTGGAGTCTGGAGCTTTGGGAGGAGTCAAGAGTGCCCATCTCACCTGCCAGGCAGGACACAGAGCACAGGCTGGAGCACACATTTTGGGGAGCAGGGGAGTGGGCAGAGCCAGGAGAAAGGTGCCCAAGGGGCAGGGATAGTACCTTGTAGGGGTCCATAACCCGCAAGTAGAGCACACCATCGATCTGCAGAGTGACATTATCTGTCAGAAGAGAACAACAGACCCTGTTTACTGAAGCAGCACAAACAAAACACAGAAATCCCCTCTTCCACAACTGAGCAGGTTCACTCTTTTTCACCCTGGCATATCACCATGGCACAGTAGAGGACTGGCTGAAATAGATCTTCTTATCTAAAAGCTTTGTAAAAAGGACCTTACATTCCCTGTTGTGTTTTAATACACGACAGGTCTTGATTTTCCAGATAGAAGCATTTCACATTGTAGCTCTCATAAATAAAGATATAACAAGGAAAAAAACAAAACAAACTCCTTAAAACTAGAGATATAACAGAGCTGTCCATTAATATTGCATCCATTAACCTGTTCTAAAATGTCTTTTTACAGAAGCAGAAATTTCTTGTGTGGTTCAATAAAGGAAAGCACCTTAAAAATTTATTTCTTCAGGTGCATTCAACTCAACAAGAAGGGGCAGCTGCAGCCTGAGAAAGCAGCTGGAATCTCCTGAGGTGCCCCCACTCACAGCAACAGCCTTCCAGTACTTAAAGAGATCTGGAGAGGGACTTTTCACATTGATGTGGAAGGATGGGACAAGGGAGAATGGCATTAACCTGATGGAGGACAGGCTTAGATTAGATGTTAGGAAGTTCTTTACTGTGAGGGTGGTGATGCACTGAAGTAAGTTGCCCAGAGAAGCTGTGGATTCCTCATCCTTGGAAGTGTTCAAGGCCAAGCTGGACAGGGCTTTGAGCAACCCAGCCAAGTGGAACATGTCCCCTGCCCATGGTAGGGGTGCTGGAGCAAGATGAACTTAAGGGTCCTTTCTAACCCAAATCACTCAGGGATCTTCTGATTTTATGGCCAAGCCTGGGTACCAAGGGACAGGGCTGAGTGCAGGAGCTTGGGACAGTTCCACTCATGCTCACATTGTCCCTTGCTCATCCCAGATGCAGCAGAAGGAAAGGGGCAGGACACGGAAGCTGTTCCTCACCCAGTGTGACAGCTGACTGCTCTGGGACATTAATGACGATTTCTTTGAGACTCTGGACATAACGAATCCGATCCAGGAGAGGGATGAGGAAGTTCAAACCCTGGGAAAAGGGTGGGATTAGATGGCTGATAGACTAGAGAGCATCATGCAAACAAAGCCCACACCACACGCTGCAAGAATGTTTTATGCACAGGGAATTTCAGTTACTCAGTGGTTTTAACACCCCACCAAGGAAAAATAGTCCACAGGCAGCCAAAAGGATTTCAGCCTGGGAAGCTAAACCCACCACCCCTCTCAGATCCTCGTGCAAAGGACGCGCCTCGCTACAGCTTTAGGAACCTGCTGAATCCAGAAGGGGAGAAAAGCTGCTCCTTACAGGCTCGAGGATTCGGTGGAACTTGCCCATCCTCTCCACCACCCAGGCCTCCTGCTGCGGCACAAAGAGCACCCCGATGTTCATGGGCAGCCCAGAGTTCCAGCGGCACGGAGCTGGGGCCAGCCATGCCACACGCTTCAGCTGCTGCGAGTGCTGGGGGAAGGAGATGGAGCAGGGTTGAGACCAGCTGCTGGCACCTCAGAGCCCAGCTCCACACCTGTTACCCCTTCTGGGCTCATGACCAGGACACCAGGGCAGGAAACAATGCCCCAAATAAGCCCATGCTGTAAGGGTGTTCCCACAGGGATGAGGCCTGGGCACCACGGACAGTCTTCTTCACAGTGCAGGGGGACTCACTCCCATGCCAGAGCTTTCTGCACGTCTCCAATCCTCTCACATCTACCCTGGCGTGGGGAATAAAGCCTCCCTGCCACTGTAAGGGCAATGAAGGTGTGTGCACGTGGGTCTCTTGGGCCCCACTCAGCCTATAACCTGTTCAGGCACACTCCCCCCAGTTCTCTCCCTCACCTCAGTCCCAGGCCACCCCTTTCCAACAACCTGTGCCTCCCCACTTCTGGCTACCTCCAGGACTACCCACAAAGAGCTGTTTTGTGTGGGCATTCCCCCATCCTCCTCACCACAGACCCTCTCACACAGCTTCCTTCAACCTCCCCACATCCCAACTCAACTCACACCACCACAGTCCCACGCATCCATTTCTCCTACAACAACCCAACCCCACCTCACCACTCCCCATACCCATTCATCCACAGCCTCCTTTGCAATGCCCCCTGTACCTCAAGCCCTGCCCAGCTCACCACCACCACCCCAGATCCCCAACACCCACCAAAGACCCCTCTCTCTCAGTCCTCCTCATACCTCACTTGTTCTCTGCACCCCTCCTCCTAATGCACAGTGTCCCCCAAACCCTCAACACCAGTTGAGCCCCTACCTCCTCAGTTACCTCCTCACTCATTTGTCCTCTGCGCCACCTTCCTCTCCCTCCCTACTCTCTATCCCTGTCCATCCTCCTGCCCACCCCCCAGCTCTTCCCAGCCGCAAACATTCCCCCACTGACCACACTCTTCAGCCTCTATACCTGCCCGTTCTCTACACCACCGTCCCGCTCTTCACTTCTATTCCTGCCTGGCTCTCCCCAGACCCTCAGCAATATCCCCATGCCCGCCTGTCCACAGCACACCCACCACACCCCTTCCCCCCTCCCTGCCCAGCTCTTCCCGACTGAGCCCCCACACTGCTAGCCCTTCACCGGACCCCAAACACCACACCACCGACTCCCTCTCAGTCCCCCCGCACCCATTTATCCTTTCCACCCCGCCGAGCCTCACAGCCCTGTTCCTGCTCAGCTCCTCACCACCACCGCAGCACTTTCCCGGAGCTCCAACAACACAGACCGCCCGTATCTCTTCAATCCCCCGATACCCATTTGTCCACAGACACTTCTAACTCCCCGCCCCGTAGCCCCATCCTGCCCAACTCTTCCTCACCTCTTCCTCGGACCCGCGAAACCACCACCCCACTACCCCCACCTCCGACCGCCCACGCCCGTCCGTCCTCTGCGTCCCCCCAACACCGCTTTACCCCATCCCTGTGCATCTCCCCCTCAGTATTTCCCAGAACTCCAACACCATCCCCCTCATCCCGGTGCCCCCAGTCCAGACCTCTTCTCCTGGCCCCTCCAGCACCCGCTACCCGGACCTTCCCCACGTGGGCAAACCCCGAGTTCTCTCCGTCCCCTCCCCACCCGCCCTCATTCCCCGCACCTGCAGCAGCCCGAGGCCGGGCCGGGCCCGGATCCCCGCCCGTGACAGCATCGCCCCCTCCGCCCGCCCCACTCGGCGCCGCCGCCGCCGCTCCCGCACTCCCGGAAGGCCCCTGCGCCGCGCGACTTCCGGGTGCGCCGCCCGGATTGGCCCCTCCGGCTCCTCCCGCCGCGGCCCCCGGTCCCGCCCGCCCGCGATTCTGCACCGCCCCCCTCGGGGGCGCCAGCCCCGGTCTCATTCTGGAGCTCCAAATGGACGTTTATTAAATTAGAAACGAACACGGGAAGCACCGGCACGGCCTTCGCGAGCCCGCAGGGCCACGGCGAGAGGGGCAGCCCCGGTGACCTGGGGGCGAGGGAGACTCCGGTGTCGTGGCGCGCCCCGAGTCCCGCTGGCCACGGCAGTGAGGGGAGCGGCCCCCGGTGTCGGGGGGTTCAGACCCCCGGCTGGGGGAGAGCTCAGATACACGGTTTGGGGGATTCAGGGCCCCGGTGTGAGGGGAGCAAGCGCCGGTGTAAGGGGGTTCCGTTTGGGGGGTCAGGAACCCAGTATATGGGCAGTATAGGGGCAGGTTCAGGCTTCCTAACCCCAGTGCAGCATGGCCGGAGGTCCTCGGCCGGCCCCGGGCCGGGCAGAGCAGGACCTCACCCCCGCACCCCCCAATCCTGGCCCATCCCCACACCCCGCGCCAGGGTCTCAGCCCCAGGGGTGGGAGTTGATGGGGTCGCGCCTCTCCCCTTCTTGTTCCCTCTGATGGAAGGGCTGAGTATCCCCTCAGCTTGGGCTGGCAGGGGGAGCCTTGCTGAGACCCTCAGAAGGCAGAGGGGCGATACAGACTGGGAATGTGCAAGTTTGTTTAACCCTTGGCCCTTCCCCTCTGACTGCCCCGGTCTGGATTCTCCCAGTCCTGCTGCTCCTGAGGATCCAGCCCAGCTCCCAGAGTTTGATATCCTCTGTTGCTTCCCCACTTCCCAAGGAGTAAGCTGGGGCTACTGACCATCCTCCCGCATCTGATCATGCTGCTGGCAGACCCCTGCCCAAAGCTGCCTCCTGCATGGGATTCACCCCACACCCGAAGACAGTGCAAGGTTCCTTTTATTTTGGCAATCTTCTCAGGTCCACAGCTCACGTGCTCTGGAGGCTCTTGCCCAGAGGGCTATCCCCATATTCCTGCAAAGAGCCCCAGGTCCCCATCCACGTGGCAGCTGTGTCTCTTACCTTCAGGAACCTGGCAGTGGCCACTTCCTTGACAGCCATAGGCCTCTTGGGGTCTGGCTTGCCCTAAAAGACTGAAGATAAGTGCAGCCTCCTCAAACTGCTTGGAGTTGGGCTGGCCCTGCAAAGCTGGTGCCAGAGAGGCTCAGCCTGTCACAGGGCTTTTAACACACCCCTGACCTGCACCCTGTGTGAACATGGGGTCACACTCCCTTGCATGGGCTGAGGCATCCTTGTCCCTAGTCATTCTCGCAGTCCCCACAGCCCTGCTCGAACACAGGCAGCCTGGTGCAGGCAGGGCTGGGGGGAAGAACAAGCACAGCACCTCTGATCCTCTACACTAGCCTCCTCTGTGCTCCCAGCAACAATAAATACTAATAAATACAAACTCTTTCACACTTTCTGCTCCCTGACCTGGGGCCCGTGTGGGTGGTCTTACTCACAGCTCCAGTCCAGCCCTTCACTCCATACCCACCCACCTCAGCCACAGCAAAGGCTACAGGCTGGAAGCAGTGCCAGCAGCAGGCTTGGGCATGTCCCTGCAGTGCCAGGGCTGCTCCTCAGCCTCTGCCCCTCTTGGTGAAGCCCCCTGGGTGATCCCAGCCCAGCTCCAGAGCTTGGTGTCCATGCTGGTCAGGAGGGTGGGTGCTATCTCAAAGCAGTGTGTGCTGGCCCTTTACTCATCTCTCCCCAAAGTGCTGGGCTGGAGGCTCCCCAGTGGCCCTGGGGTCTGGGGTGAAGAAGGTCAGGCCCGGGGTGAGTAGCAGGGGTTCCGCGGCATCTCTGTGAAGGATTTCAGTTCGTAGGGGATCCCCGAATCCACCTCGATCGACTTGCGGGAGAAAAGCAGCCGAATGTCATCATGAAGGTAGATCTTCCCCGACTTGGAGCTGTGAAACCTGTGTGGAGATGAGCAGGGCAGAGAGACCTCAGGCTTCCCAGGTAAGGGCAGGGCATCCTCAGTGAGAGCACAATCCCCTTGACTACTTTGGCCCTCAGTCAAAGAAGCCCCTTTGGCCTCTGGTTGCCTTCAGTGGGACAGAGACAGCTGCCCTTGGGCAAGGTGGCAGCTCCAGCCTCCCCGAAGGAGCAGCTGGTCCCTCCTCCTCCCTAGTCCCTTCTCCTGTCTTGCAGGCTTGGGACATGTCGGAGAGGAGCCCAGGTGACCTTGGGGCAGGTGCCCATCACCCCAGCATGCTTTACCTTAGATGCATCAGGTAGCAGAGGACCCTGCGGGGCGGGCTGGTGCCCAGTGGGTCACTGGGGGCCGCTGTGGACCCCTCCTCCTCCCCCACGGGCACCAGGAAGATGCGATGGCGTAGGAAGGTCATATGGTTGGCCGGCATGTCCTGGAAGTCGTATGTCACCAAGAACATCTTCACCACAGTCTTGTTTGGGTTAAATAAGGTCTGGGGGCAGAGGGGAATGGGGTGAGACTGCGAAGGATGGAGGGCAGAGATGGGGCATCTGGGAGCAGAAGCTGCTGGGCCAAGGATCCAGAAAGCACCACACCAGTCTTAGAGGGCTTAACCTGAGTGTCATAGGTCAGTCCTTTTCACCCACCTTCACACCTGTGCTCCTCTTCCATTACATCCCATTCCCACTGCACATGCACACTTTTCTGCCCAAACCCTCACACACCTCTTCCTTCCCTGATTCTCCCATCACCTTGTCTCCCTGACAGCACCCTATGCTCTCCTCCGCTATGATGTCTTGGTGGCCACGTAACCTCCTGCAGGAGACACCCTTTCCAGCTGTTGCCCTGCCTAACAATGTCATGGACCTTATGCCCCCCCAAAGCAGGGCAACCAGAGCCCAACCAGCCCCATCCCCACAGGCCAGGGAATGACTCACCACTTGGATGGTTCCAGCTTTGGGGACACTGTAACCCTTCTTTCCCAAGGCCTCCAAGTCAATCACTCCCTGGGGCAAAATAAACAATGTGTGAGAGAGGGAGAAAGCCAAGGGAGAGCCCCGTTGGGAACCAGCCTAGGCCTGTGACTCCCTCACTGGGAACACTTGGCACAAGTCAGCAAGAAGACCCCCAGCTCAGCTCCTCTCCAAACAGGAGAAGCAACAGAGAGGTGGTGACAAGAGAGGTGATGACAATGACAACCATGAAGCAGCAGGGCCTCTTCTTTCCGTTTTTGCTTTTTTGGGTTAAAAACTGCTCCTGGCAAAGGCAGCCGTATCAACAAGCACAGGTTGAGCACAGCAAGCGGTGAGCGGCTGCCCCAGGGTGCCAGGGTACAGCCCCCCACAGCTCCCCCACATCCATGTACCAGGAAAGGCGAGGGTGCGCTGTGTTCAGAGATGTCGAAGTAGGTGACGTCGACAGGCAGGGTGACATGCTGGGGACAGTAGGAGCCACTGGCACCGATCTCTGCCGTGAAACCCTCGATCCTCCCTGATGGTGCAAAGCACCCCTTCAGGATGGACTCCTGAGAGGGGAGGGAAGCGTTAGGGAATCTGAAACACCAGCCCGACCCCTTGCCTCACTGCTCCAGGTGAAGTCATTCCCATCTTCACCACACCCAAGTGACTGCATGCCTGCTTGACCTCACTCTGAGACAGACCCACCCTGAACTGCTGGGATAGCACCAACCATCTAACCGGGAGATGAGCAGCAAGAGTGCCTCAGCTCAGCCTCATTGCACCTATCTCAGCAGGTTCCACCCAAGGATCTGCTGGCTGAGTGAGCCATGGCTGTGTGGCATGCCAGGCCTTTTGGGGATAATCAGCCAGGGCTCCCGATCAGGTTCAGCCTCTCACACTCATCACTGAGTGGAGCTCCCTGTGTGGAGCTCTCTGTGTGGAGCCCCTGGGACCCACCTCCCCCCAGCAGATGGGCACCATTACCTCAAAGTTGCCCAGCAGAGCATGGCTGACAGTGGTGGTGGCCCAGGGCACTGTAGGGGACCTGGTGCCCCTCCGGAGGCTGGTTCGGAGATGTCGCCTTGGAGTGAGGAGAGAAGGCAGGTCTTGAACTGAAGAGCACACAGTCCTGGGGTGTTCATATCCCTGGGAGTATGGATCTCTCTCTAGGTCCCCCGTACCTTTGCTAGAGGTTGAACCCACTTTCCTACATCCCAGGGGAAGTAGAAAGCCCCCGCCCCAGTCTGTGGTCTTGTGGAAAGAAGATACCTGGGCCAGGGCAGGAAGAGGACTCAACACAACCTGAACCTCCCATGGGGCTGCAGGGTACTGAGGTGGGCAGGCACCCTGCACCCCCATGTCCATCTCACGGGGCTGACAGGAAACTCACGATTTGAGACGCAGCCCACTCTTCAGCCTCCTCCCAACTGTGGTGCAATCTGAAGAGCTCTGGAGGGGACACAAAATGGAGAACCAAGTTAGGGCAGCAACAAGGGCCCATGCACCCCTGGGAGGTGCCATTGCCCTTGCCCTGCCCCATATTCCCATTTGGGTCCCAGCACATGGAACAGGCTCCTTGGGCAGCCATCAGCAGCCTCTGGAGAGGTGGCCAGCAGGGCATTACGAGGACTGTGGCATCTGGTGGGGACATGGGGCTGCCCAAACCCCGAAGTGGCTCAGCTGGGAATAAGGGTATTGGTACCCAAAGGTACAACACACTGTTCCCTCTTTACAAAGCAGGTCTCAGGAGTAGTCCCAGTGACAAGACACCTGTAGACAGAGACACACAATGACACCCCCTCGCACCTCACAGGGATTGGTGACACCTACAAGGACACTCCCTGACCAGCCTTGGAAAAGTTCTGTCCCCCGGTAATTCATGCAAAGTCCTCAGCAGTGCCACCAGGCAGAAGGGTGTGTTGCCCACCCCTACCCATAGCTAGGATCCTACAGTCACAGTCACATTGTAGCCTCCTTTTAAAGATGTCCCTTTTTCAGGGGCTTTCCCTTCTGGAAGCCACACAAAGGGCAGCACAACACAAAGGGATGATGGACCTGGCTGACATGACTGGGTGGGAAAAACCAGGGAAGCTGCTGGAGGGCTTCACTCTGCATGGACAGTGCTGGGGGGAGCTGGGCTGGGGGACAGTTACCAAAAAGACAGGCAGGGATGGAGACATGTGCCATGGATGTTGTGTCCCAGCTCCAAGCAGCAAGAAGCCAGGGTAGCTCTGACATCATTTCCTGTGGGTCCCCACACCCTGGGATGCCCCAGAGAAAGAAGGTGCCAGATCTGGCCTGAGCCTGCTGCAGCCTCACCTGGCAGGACAGGGTGAGGGCAGGGGGCTAATAAGAAGGGCAAGGTAAGAAAGGAGAAATTGGAGGCACCTCCTGAGCTGCTATGGAGGTTGCAAACCTCACGGGTCTGCCCCTTTGCTGTCACCTTGGGCATATGCAACAGGCACCTCCAAATGGCAGAAAAGCCAGTGGCATCTCTGCATACAGCACTGGCCTCCTTGGTCAAAGCATGTTCACTCCCACTGCCTGCAGACTCTTGCTCTAATGGGCATCATGGCCAGGAGTTCAAGCCACCCCACACATCTGCCTTCCTCCTCATCAGGCAGGCAGTGGCCAGCTGCTCTTCCCAAATTTGCCGGTATTTCATATCTTAACATGAAGCCATCAGACACCAAATGTGGCTTCATGACATGTCCAGCTCTCACTGCCACACGGAGGTTGTCTCCTGTCCAATCAAGGCTCTCCAGGAGAAAAAGCCAGTTGCATGCAGAGGATCCAGTGACTACAAGATGTCAAGAGCTTGTTAAAACAGACCATGTGTGCCAGGGCTGACTGTCAGCTGCTGCCTTGTTCACACCAGTACTGCAACTCAGGGACAGGACAGGGCATGGTGCCACAGTGGACCACACTGCCCACAACCACAGTCCTGAGCTCTGGGCATCCCCAGGCCATTCCTTACTTCCCCACATGAGCAATGCTTACCTTGGCTGCAGGAAGCAGGTGATTCCAGAACGGAGCTCCCTTGGCATCTGTGCTGCGGCAGGCTGTGGGCACAGGATGGCATGGCAGGACCCTCTTCTTCCTTGCTGGTGGGGACAGGCTCTCATCCTCAGAGCAGGAGTCAGCCATAACCTCACCAGCAGGCAGCAACTTCCTTTTGGCTGGGCAGGTGCTGCTGAGCTGGCTGCTCCCACAGGGTGTCATCTCCTGTGAGCTCAAGTTGCTGGGCTCAGGACTGAGCAGTGTCTGCGGAACGGGGGACTCCCTGCACCCATTGGCCACCACTGGCCCTTCTGCTTCTCTGCTAGCCCTACTGGTGTGAGATGGGCTGCTTCCTGGCTTCTCTCTCTTCCCACCTGGGTCCAACTGGGTTGTTTGTGCAATACTGTGCAATTCAAGGTGAAGTACATTGTGGCCACTTGCCGGCTCCCCATTCTCTCCATAGTCTATGGGCTGATCCCCTGATGAGACAGGGCAACTGTCTCTCATGTGCAAAGTACTGCAAGCAATGTGCCGGGGCCAGGAGGAGGAGGAGGAGGTGGAGGAGGAGGAGGTGGAGGAGGAGGAGGTGGTGGAGGAGGAGGTGGTGGAGGAGGAGGTGGTGGAGGAGGAGACATCCTGCAACTTGTCCTCTCTGCTGGCCTTGGGGCTGTGACTAGGGCTGCCCTCACAGCGATGCTCCACCACCCGCAGCCCACTGTGGGAGAAGTGCTGGGCAGAACCACAAAGGGAGAGCTCCTCCACGAGCAGACCATCCTCAAAGGTATCATCATCATCCAGGGAAGGCTGCCCAGGGCCCCCATCCACCCCCTTGTCACCCCAGTGAGTTCTTTTTGGATCTCGACCCCCCTCCAGAGTTCGTTGCTCAGGGTATCCCCTCTTGACAGCTGGCCGGGTGCCTGCCCGCTGCTCCGTGCTCTCAGAAGAGCTGGAGAGGTGGGAGAAGATGGACACCTGGTACACCTTCTGGCGCTTGATCTCTGTCTCATTGTAGCCCATGAGGATGCTGCGGTGGGTGCAGCACTGTGAGGAAGGCTCCAAGGGTGTCTCCCCGCTGGGCCGGGACAGGCTGGGGTCTGTGCTGCGCTCCGGGGGCAGACACGTCTCTGTGTGGATGTGCCGCATGGAGCCTCACTTGCTGGGACTCCCAGTGGAGCCCATGCAGCAGCAGGAGGGGGACTAAAGTGCCACAGGTCAGGGTGCAAGGGCAGGGGGTGTGAGCTGGGCCCTCTCTCACTCAGGATCTCTGTGTGAGCCCTCTACTACGAGGTGCTCTGCAGCACAGCATCTGGGAAAAAAAAAGAGCAGAAGGATGAGTGTCAGTCCAGGATCTCCATTCTCATCCAGGCTTCTGGCTACAAGGGACCTACTGGGACATGGCTCCTCACACAGCCCACTTGAACCTCCCTCTCCAGGGACAGGAAGAAGAAAGAGGCTAATATGGCTTTCTGGGAAACCCTGAGACATCACCCACCTGCAGGTTCAGCACTTCCTTCCTGGTCTGGGCAAGGAGAGAAGTCTCTAGACAGACTGGAGACTCCTGTGGACAAGTCTGGGCAGGTGGGGAGGAAGAGAGCTGCCCTCTGCCAGGGACACGCTTGTACTGTTGTGGAGCTCAGGAGTCAGGCAGGTCAGACCAGTCCCAGGGGCTCAGAACTGTAATCACCCCTTTGGGTAACAGCAGCAGCATCTCTCAGTGCTGGCCAAGACGACCTGTCCTGGCCACGTGCAGTGAATGAGGCAGGGCTGGTGCCAGCCCCATGGCAGGGACAGGAACCTGGCCTAACATCCCTGTTATCTCTGCCAGATTAGACCAGGCATCTCCAGCGTTTCAGTCAGCAGCTGGGAAGTACCAGGGTCACCATCCACCCACTCCTGCCAGCTCCAAGGGCCTGCCCTTCTCTGTGCAGCATGGTGCCTCACTTTTGATTTTTAGTCCAGTTTGAGAGTTGTGAGAATCCTGTTCACATGTTGGTTCGTTTCAGGCATGAAAAATACTGAAATGGTTGCAAGAGCTGAGGAGAAGCAGGGAAAGTCACCAGCACACTGAGGACAAACTGCCCATGCCTGGCAGCTCTGCCTTTTGCGTGTCTTTGCAGCAGTGCCCGATCTTGTGGAGCAAGGGTTTAGGAGCAAGTGAGCAATAGGGAAATTTGTTCTCCAGGTGGATCAAGGCTATGTGGAGAGTGAGCCTCCATATGCTGTTTTGACCCTACTGGGGTGTGGATGGGAAAATGGCAGGCCAAGGTGTTCGAGATCAGGAAGTCTGTTTAAAAGGAGTGATAAAATGTATAACCATGCAACAAGGACATGTTGGAGACTGACTGGCTGAAAAGCAGCAGAACAGAAAAGGCCCTGGGGGTCCTGGTGGGCACCAATGAGCCAGCAATGTGCCCTTGCAGCAAAGAAGAACAGTAGTGCACCAGGCACAGCATTAACAGCAGGCTGAGCGAACTGATCCTCCCTCTCTGCTCAGCGCTGGTGAGGACACATCTGAGAGAGTGCAAAAGAGGGACACTAAACAAATTAATGGAATGGAGCATCTTTCCTGTGAGGAAAGGCTATGAGAGCTGGGACTGTTCAGCCTGGAGAAGCCCAGTGAAATCTTATCTCGATATATAGATATATAAATAAGAGGTTCCCTCTGAATATCAGAAAAACCATTTTGTTTTACCATGACTGAGCACTAGAACCAGTTACCTACAGAGGTTGTGGAATCTTCATCCTTGGAGATATCCAAAAGTCATGAGGACAAAGTCCTCAGCTCTAGGTGGGACTGGTCCAGATAACCTCCATATGTCCCCTGCTAACCTCAACCCCTCTGTGTAGCCCACAACGCTGCAGCCTGTCCTGGCTGCTCCCCACACTTACCCCTCTGCATCAGGACCCTGCTTTGCTCCGGATTAACCTCCCTGCCCTGCAGCAGGCGGTCGTTGGCACAATTAGCTGAAGACACCTGCCAGTCAGGCACCCCCCAGAAGCGGCGTGGCTGCCGTGGAATGGCTCCCACCATCACGGTGTGCCTCCAAACCTCTGCAACGTCCTCTCCAGCTCTTCAGCGTCCACAGTGGCTCTGAGGGGAAGGAAAGGGGGAGATGCAGGGCTGGGGTGATTCAGATGCTTCCTGGAAGAAGAGTAGGAGGATGCTTCCTGTCTGCAGGGTCAGACAGGCAGAGAAGGCAGCATTTAGGCTCAGCCTTTCCCAACCTCCCAAATCAAAGGCCACATACATCTCACCCACCTCAGGCAGTGCTAACACCTTGATTTCCACTTAAACCACAAATATTTTAAGCTAAGCCATGAACTCTCATACCTGGCTTGATTTTACATCCCTTTTGCATTCTTTCCTGTATGAAACCCTGTGCATAGGATCAGATTCCTCTTTTTTTCTGGCGACCATTTCATGCCTTGCTTTCCAAGACACTGCAGCAACCTCTGGGCCTCCAGCTAGCTCCTGGTCTCATGTTCACCTCCTCCCCCTTCCACCCACAGCACAGGACACTTTCTGGCCCCACAGACAAGGAGAAGAGCTTGGAATTGTTTTCTTCCATTAAGAGATGCCTGTCAGGGAAGGCAGAAATGAGGAGCCTGACAGCCCTGAGCCATGATGGCCCCCCACCAGTTTTTCCCAGCACAAAGACAGCAATCCTTTCATGTGCACAGCACTCACCTGTTCAGATGTGCTCTTGATGTACAGCAGAGATTTGCAGATGCAACACAACTCCCCTGTGGTCACAACCCATGGGCACTGCAGCTTTGATGCCTGGAAGAGGGCGTGGAGAAAAGTCAGCTGAAGCAGCAGCTCACGGTGCAACACCTTCAGAGTGTGCAAGGGCCCTTGGGCAGCTTCACCCTCAGCACCTCTGTGGCAGAGGAAGCTCATGGGCTTCACCAGCCCAGGCACCTCCAGCCTGGTGGAGGTGGAAATTGTTCCTATCCCTGGGGCTCATGCCCTCCCCACCACCCTCCTCATGCATCCCTTAAATGGGGGATCACTGCAGCACCCATCCAACAGGCAGTCACTGTCTGGGCACCCCAAGCCAGCAGTGAGTACAGCTCTGAAGGCTGGAAACAGCAGGGCCAGGCAGATGAACAAAAACCCCAAATGGATGCTCAGAGGCAGCAACACTCAAGTGCAATCCCCTGAAGTCTGGTCTGGCAAATTCTGCATGCCTGCAACTTGCACATGGGAAGGCAGCATCAGCTGTGCTTGCTGCCTGACCTCACCTGCCCCAGAAAACTGTTCTAGGCTGCCCCAGGCTGTTCTATCTCTACATTTCCAATAAGATTTGATATTACAGGCGGCCATGACCAGTCTCTGGGAGCTGGACAGCTCAAAAGCCACCACCACTGCTGGGGAGGGCACTGCCAGCAACCAGCCAGAACAGGACCTGTTGAGGTCAGTCACACCCAAGGACCATATGCAGCAGGGGAAATCAGTGCTGCAGTGTAACAAACCTTGGGTCCAAAAAAAGCTTTTTGGAAAGACCCGCTCTTCCTGGCACCCCATGAGGCCTGCACCAAAGCAGGTAGGAAAGCAAGTGAATGCTCTCAGCTGTGGGTGGATGCTGAAGTAGTAACATGCTGTGCTCTGCCTGCCTGGAAGGTTGCTGTTTCCCTCCTCCATATCTGAAGGAGACTTGTACCATGACTTGTGTGGCACTATCAACTACTGGGAAGCAAAATCAGCAAACAACAGCAAGAATCAGCCTGATGCAGAGGAAGAAAGATGTGTCCATGCCAGAACAAACACACAGTTTCACCTTCCATTCTCTTTCCTGTGTCCCTCTGAAGTCACAGCCATTTTCTCCCCAGCAGCAGCTGTCTTTCAGGAGAATGGATGTATAAGGACAAGCTGACCTGCTAGCACACAAATCCCTCCCAGCTGAGCTCTCAACACCAGTCATCAGGCACTGCCAGCACCAGCCACTAGAACACATGGCTAGAACACAGGGCTACACCACCTTTTGCCCAGCCCAGATACTGTTGCTTGAAGCACTGTGCTGGAAAATGATGGGCTCATGGCAGGGACAGGAAAGTATCACCCAAAGTGCCTCCAAGTACACCCTAAGATCTCCTTGAACATCCTTCTGGAGGAATGCACATCAGTGTGGGATGGGAACAGCTGGGGTGTAGCTCTGCTTCTCACCTTCCTTGAGATGCAAGGGGCTGTATCCCAGGGAGGGTCTCTTGGCAGTGCCAAGCTCCTCCCTGCTGACAGCCCATCCAGCTCACCATAGAGCTCAGCCTGTGACAGCAGCAAGGGAGCCCACCATCTCCCCACAGAGGGGAACAGCAACCCTGGGACCATGGCCTCCTGCACTCCAAGCAGGCACAGAAAGAAACCACCTGGTCACCTCTGTCTTCTCTCCTTGAGCCAGAAGCCCTAATTCCGGCCACATGGATGGACAGAGCTAGGCCCAGGCCTTCACCAGCTCAGCTGAGCAGCACAGGTACCATCCCTCTGGAAACAGCACATGGGGGGGGGGGGGGGCCTCCATGTGCCCACACCAAGGGTTTGGCTCCTCCTGAGCCCACCTGACGCTGATTTTTTTTTTTGTTACAGCGTTTCTGTCCGTGCTGCTGCTCTAAGATAGGACTCCAAAAGCTTTGCCCCTTGAGGGAGGCCCAGACAGAGCTCTTCCACTCTCTGCCCTACTCCTGCCAAGGTCCCCTCATTGCCCAGAAAACAGGCAGGGCCCTGTGCTTTTGCCAAGATCTCCCAGCACCTAGATGTAGAGCTATGCCAGGCACAGATTTCCTCTATTTTTTGTCTAGGGAAGG
This sequence comes from Pseudopodoces humilis, assembly GCF_049639895.1. Lineage (NCBI taxonomy): Eukaryota > Metazoa > Chordata > Aves > Passeriformes > Paridae > Pseudopodoces > Pseudopodoces humilis. Next base: position 68,579,386 of record NC_142203.1, on the reverse strand, counting down.
GCACCACGCTTCAACACCCAAGAAACAGCCAGTGCCAAATGACCTGCAGAGAGTGAGCATGTCCCAGGCACTGGGGCAGAAACACTGTATTCCACCAGAGCCTGATGTGGAATAACACAGCCAGGCCTGGAGGGGTTGGGGACCTGGCTTACCTGATGGTTCCATTCCTATTAGCACATCCAGGGGGAAACCAGGATTAAGAGACCATGGTCCCAGTCTGGAGGCAACAGAGCAGGATGGTGGGTGAGGACAGGTCCCTGGCTGGGCAATGCAGCAGTGGTACCACATGCCAGGCTGCAGCCTGCAAAAGGATCTGCTGCTGTTCGAGCTGTACTGTGCCAGCCAGAGAGGAAGCAGGATGAGTGTGGAGCAGGGAGGCTATCTGTCATGAGGCAGAGCCCTTGGGAGCCTAGCAGGGCTGGTAGCCCAGCACCAGTGCAAGGGAGAGAGAAAGATCTGTGCCCAAAGCTGCCACACTTGTCCCGGGAGGATCCAGTGGCTTTCCAGGGCAGCACTGCCAGACAGTCAAAAGGGACACATGACCAGGAGACAAGAGGCTTTGACCTGGGCACTGCTGCCTGGGACAGAGCACCAGCCTGGTGGTTGTCAGGGCCAAAAGGGGTCTTTGCACTATTCAGACCACAATAAACCCCAAACCAACCCCTAAGTGGCTTTTGCTGCTACCTTCTCTCCTGCTTCCTTTCCTAGGAAGTGCTATGGAGAGACACTGGTGGCCTCACTGGGGGTGAAGCATGAACCCACACAGCCAGGAAGAAGTGCCATCATTAGGAGAGGGAAAATAATCATCCTCAGAACAAGCAGAGTAAAATGCAAGAGAAGAGGCAACAGAAACTGCTGGAAACAGACTGTCTAGAGGATAAATCACAACTCTATTGGTCCTACCTGAACCCGAGGAGAAGGAAGGATATCTAAGCAGTGTGAGCACAAACCCAGGAGCTCCCTGGCACAGGCTAAGAGCAGAGCTTGTGAAGTGCCAGCAGACAGAAAGTTTCTGTCATAGCCCTGAAGGATGGCAACACTAACAGCAATGCTGCCACCAGAGAGGGGCTCCTGCACAGTCTGACAGATCAGGCGTCTCACCATCAGAAGACAGACAGACACGTGAGGCTGGGGACTACCTCCAGCACTGTAGTAGAGGTGGCAGTCCCAGGGAGATGACAAGGGAGAAGCTAGAGGAGCAAGCTGTGCCTGAAGCAAAAAAATGACCACTGGCCGTGGCTCTGGCACTATCCTGGAATTCAGGTTGGGGAGGAAGGACCCGACGCTTGGTGGAAACAAGAGGAGGAAAGAAGGAGAGGGAGAGGGAGTGGATACATAGGAAGGGAGTTTCCTTGCCCCACTGCAAGGGTAAGTGCTGCTCTCGAGGGTCCTCAGGAGGCCTCCTGCCATGCCAGATTCATGCAGCTGCAGAGCCTCGTTCAGTGCTAACCCCTGCTAGTAATGAGGAGGAAGCCTGACGCCAGAGGGGAAGGCTGGGGCAAGAGGTATCACCCATGTCATGAGTGCAAGCTCCTAGAAACCACCAGACACAGAAAGAGATTAGACCCAACACCTCCCTGTGCCCACAGCACCGTGTCCATGAGGTGCTGCTGCTCCCTCCCATCCCATGGGAGGCAGCACTGGCCAGGTGCACAAGTCCCTAGGGACAGAGCAGCCCTCTCTGCAGTGCATCTTGCTGGGGCTCCAAGCTGCAGTAGCCTCCTCAAGGGCTGAGGTCTGCCCAACAACATGCAGTGCCTCCCCAGCCCTAGCACACAGGTGCTGCAGGGACTGAGCCCTTCTGCTCGGCCAAGTCAGGATAACACAATGAAACCTCTTCTGGGAGCCGGGGGAGCCGGAGCAGAGCTCCCAGCCCAGTGACTTACCCCTTCTCCCTCTGATGCCCCTTGTCCTGGTACAGATCGCCTCCACACACCTTTCCCAGGTGCCTGGCTTGCAGACGGCGATGCTGACAATAGCCTGTGGCTGGGAAGGGGGGTTTACAGGGTCTGCAGACAGATCTCACTATGCGACAGCCACCTGTGCAAAGCTTTCCCCCACGTCCAACCCCCTCCCCGCCAACCTCCTCTCCACGCACGGCTGCCCCTCTTCCCAGGAAAGCGTAAAGAATGAAAAGCAGCTTAAAATCCGGCAGGACAATCGGGCAGCTCTCCAAGGCCGGCAGCACCCCCTGCCCACCCAGCCCAGCAGGTTCAAACCTCTACGATACAGCCCACGGCCGCCCAGCTCCAGTGTTCGACCGGGAGCCCAGGAAACCTGCAGCAGGCAGGGCAGGGAAATCCCATGCAGCAGCCGCTTACGGGGAGGACAGCCCAGGTTGAGGACAGACCTTTGTCTCTGCCTGCCTGTCTTGCTCGCTTGCTGCCGGAGGAGGAAGAGGGGGGCGGTGGGGGACAGCGAGCAAAGATAACACCCCTAGGAGGGATGTCACAGCCACGTTAATCACTTGGAATTCCAGCCAGCGCGCCGCAAATATGGGCAGCAAATGGAGATGCTCAAAGCTCTAAAATAATTGGATCCTTTCACAAGAGCCGAGCCCAGAATTCAGCACAGGAATTCAGTCCCCGCTGGAAGTCGAGAGATCAAATACATGGAAAGGCAGGCGCAGCACAAGCAAACCTCAGCCACCGCTGTATCCAGCTCCATAGCCTTTGGCGCTGCTTTAATCTCAGGTGCCTTCCCAGCGGGAGCGAGGGGGGACCACAGCAGAGAGCCCGAGTGCCCAGCTGAGGACCGGCCCCTTCCCATCCAACTTACTCGACTTGTGGCAAGGTGCAGAAGCGCTGTCAATGCAAAAGAGGGTTTTGTGCGGGAGACCAGCTGCCTCGAAGCCTTGCTCGACCGGAGGAACAGTCCATGGGAAGGAGACCCCTGAAGCTGCTGTTTGGCCTCCGCTGCCCTGCAGGGGAGATGCCTGGACCGGCAGGATTCCCAGCCCGCATCACATTCCCGGAGAGACGCACACGCGGCACATGTACGCTCCTGCTCGGCGCCTCAACGGCAAAGAAAAGGCACAGAGGCTTCTGCCAGAAAACAAAGAGGCAGCGGCAGAGCTGGGGGTGGGGAAAACTCTCCGCTGCCCAAGAGGATCCCTGCAGAGGCAGCAGGATGCTGCTAGGCTCCACCGCAGCTATTCACCCCCATTAGCCCGAGGTGGCACCCACTTGCCTGGGCTGTGGTGGCACAGGGAGTCGAGGGTGGGCAAGCCCCCATTCCCCTTCCATAGGCAGCGCTAGGTGAGAAGGGCTGGAGGACATGAGCCAGGCCCAGGACAACAGCTGTCCACAAGCAGCAAATTCCTCTGTGCTGGCTCCACATCATAAAAAGCTGTGTCTTTCCACCTCGGAGTAGCTGCTGCACAGGGGAAGGTGCAGCCAGCACCACACCTGCAAGCCCTGGGGAGCCCTATGGCATTGGACTTGGGGCAGCACAGTGGCCTCAGCACTCACTTTAAGGCAAGAAAGAACGTGAAAGCAAGCTCCTGCCCACCTAGGCACAGGGACATGTCAGCCAGCTCCCTTCCAGCCCTCCTGTCTCTCTCCAGGGGTGGTGGCCTGAGGGACAGGCCCATGGGACCTCAGTCACTGATGACCCCACAGACAGGCTGTTCCAGTCCAGAGCTTGATGCCGGCTGAAACCAATGGAAAAATTTCCACCATGTGATTACTAAGTCACATGCCTGCACAGCCAGTCATAGAATGGCTTCGAGAAGGCAAGTGGATCTGGCCAAGGGCAGGGACCACTTCTGGTCTGCACTTGCACGGCACCCAAGGTCTCTGGCCATGACCAGGGCACCAATGCTCTGCCACATTTCAAGTTCAATAAGGATGTTTGTCCAAGGGAGGCATTCCCCAGACCCAACCTGGATGAGGTCCTCACCATTCTAAGCAACCTACAAATTTTAGCACCATTTTATCTGATCTCCCAAGAGGAAGAATAACACTCTGCAGTTGGTGTCTCTGTCAGAAGCTGTGCAAACTGTATACTACGAACCTGCTTAACCCAACTCCAGTGGTAAAACAAGTTACAGCAACTCCCGTCCTGTCAGCTCCCTGTCCTGGGCTGTGCACCATGGGAAGCATGATCTGGACATGCAACCTGAACAGCCCAGCCCCTTTTCCAGCACTATTAGCTAGGTACAGAAACAAGAGCCTCTGATAGGGAGCTCCAGTGCTAGGGTGATGTTTTGCAAGCTGGGAGAAGATAGCACAGAAATCAGCAGGTGATGGCAGCCCTCTTGCTCCCAGCTCTGCCATCTCTTCTGTGTCACCACAGGCATCCTCCAAAGCCTGCTTACCAAGCTAGCTCCTTCTGTACTGTGATGCCCTGTAGCCTAAACCCAGATGCAGAACACTGCCCCTTCCCCACATCCTTCACATGGCAGCTGGGCTCTGTATCTCTGCAAGTGTGCTCCTCTTCAATCCAAGCCCATCCTCAACCACATCAGACCCTGTCCTGTTTCCATGAACCCCCAAGGCAAGCCCCTAGCTCTTACCTGTGCTCTGTTGCCTCCTGATTGCTGCAGTTCACACCTTAACCTACCCGAGCTTCCTCCCATTCCCGACTGCCACACACCCACAGCCCCACCAGCCCAAGCCTCCTTGCACACACTCCCCTGACGAGTTCCTGACACCCGACAGACTCACGGCACCATCACCTTTCCATACCTCCCCAATCAGTCACCAGGCACTTCAGGGCAGTGGAGGAAGTCCCAGAGATGCTGAATTGCTCCGATCAGCTCCGGGTGTCAAAGCTACACATTGGAAGAGGGGGTAAGCAAATGGCTTGCAATGGGGAGCGCAGCAAGGATTGTGCACTGCAGCATTTGCCCCGTGGGAACTGCCCCTCCCCACCGCAAGCCCTCTTGCAATACACTTCCTTTTACTGTAAGAGTCCTCCAAGGGAGGTGCTTGAGCACAGGCACTCGGGCCTCCTGCTTGGTTACCAAGCTGCAGCCTGCAGATAAGCCTGCAGCAGCTGTAGGGACATTCAGCATCTTTTCCACTCCCTGTACTAGACATGTACGTGGCACAGGGGGAGGAGATACCACACACACACAGCTGTGCACACCCATCCAACTCATGCTTTTCCAGCTGCGATTTAGAAAGGCTCAAGTCTAGCACAGGCCAGTCTAGCACATGACCTGTGCTGGGCAGGTATTTGGGCCATAACGGTGAGGCTTTGTCCATCTTTGATTTTAAGAAGATGGACACAATCAGGGCTACTGCAGGGAAAGAGTATTTCCACCACGAATTTAATGTCCTGCACCTTGTCATAGAAAAGAAAAACCTCTCTTTCCTGTAGGACTGAAGGTGAAACACCCTGGTGGACTTAGGAAAAGGGTGCCACAACTGTAATGTAAACATTCACACTGCTGCCCATGATGAAGGCAAACACATGAGAGCAGAAGGCTTTAAGAAGGGAAACATGGGGGAAGAGGGACTGTAGGCATGTCTATATGAAGGGAAGCAGGAGACACAGTCCAGCTCCTCTTACACCCCATGAAACTGCAAACCTCCTTGTCCACACAGACTAAACCACCCCTGGGGTCCCACAGAGAGCAGAGGCAGCTAAGTCAAAACATCTTCAACCTGGTGGTTGATTCATGCCCTGAGGACACAGATGTCCCTCTAGACCTGACCCTCCTAGGGAGGCAGAGCCTGTGAGGGACCTAAGAGCTCTCCATGGCCTACCAGAAACCAGTTCATCCCCTGCCATACAGCACTTGCTCTGGCAGATGGGAGCACAGACCTCAGGGACTTCTTAACCCAAACCACCAGATCCTGCTGCTCCCAAAGTGTAGGGGGGTGCTGCAACAGGGTAAAGCCAGCATGTCCAGAGCAGCATTGAGAGTTTTATGTGGACTGCTAAGGAAGGGAGAGCAGAGTGCACAGCAATGGCAGCCCAGTGTGAACAAGCCCAAAAGAAAGGCTGAAAGGAGCAACTTTAGAAGGGATTGGGGACTAACACAGTTTATGAGAATGTTCTAGACCTTGAAAACACATATAAAGGGAGCCTGAACATCCACCCAGCCTCTGCCAGATGAGAAAGCAGATGTAGCTACTGCTGCAGGTCAGCTTAACCCAGGAGCCAAGGCTACAAGCAGACCCCTTTGCTCTGGTTCATTACTCTTGCAGACAGGATGGGCCAAACACTGTAAACACCCTCTGAACACTTACACACCAGACATGGGCTTCTGCAACATCAGACACCAGGTCAAAGCTCCGAGACACAATAAATCACACAGCAAAGTTGTTCCTGAAGACAAGGCTCATAAGATTGCCAGCAGCCAGCCTTGCAGAAGAACAGGATCAGGAAAAGAACAACCATGAGAATAAAAGGCTGGCAAAGAAAGTACTGTGAGTAAATAATTCTTTCCAGACACTCCTTTGGGCTCATCTCAGCATCCATCTGCTGAGGATGGTCAAGCAGCTGGAACCTTTGAAAAAGCTACCACTAACTTCCCTTCCAACCACCACAATCTCTGGGACAGGCACCACAGGAAAGATAAACTTTGCATCTGGAGCACTGGAGTCCAGCATCCTCATGAGTTTTCCAAAAACACCAGCAACCCCCGACACATCACAGCTCTGTTCTTCCAGCAAAGCAAGGAGGATGTTTTACATCCTGTGTTTCACTGCCCACTGGTTTCTTGTGCTCATATGGAAAGGAAATAATACAGATTACAGAGAGATGGGTGCTCCAGCTAAGAGAGGCTGGGGCAAGTGAATGAGCTGAGCAATGCTCCTAAGGCAGTGTCTCCATCTCCCACCACTGCTAATACCATACAGATAAGTCCAAGTGACAAGGGGATGGACAGAACAAGACCCTGAGCCCTCTATGTGCCTCCAAGCTGGTCAATCCAACAGTCCATGAGATATGACATTGCCAAGCAACCTGAGAACTGCAGAACTGAGGAACAACAGTGAGAAGGGACCTCAGAGGGTTTGGGTCCAGTCATGCTAACAGCAGGGCTAAGTTCAAACAAATCGCTTGGAGTTTGCCCCATGCCAGGAGCTCAAAGTCACCAAGTGTAGAAACTGCCTCCTTCCTCTGGGCCCTACTCCAGAGTCTAATTGCCTTGCAGGGAAATATTTTTCCTAGTGTCTAATTGGAATTTTCCTTGTGTCCCATTGCTTCTCATCCTGCTCCTGGGCACCTCCCAAGGGAGCCAAGCTGCAGCTTCACTGCAAACCCACAGCTTGCAGCAGCAGTGAGAGCTCCCTTCACTGCCTTCCCTCCTGCTGCTGCACAAGCCTACCACTCTCAGCTTCTGCCCACTGCAGCACACAAGAAGCCAGTGCTCCAGCTCATCTCTGGAGACTGTTGGAGCCTGTTGGGCTCCATTCTGCCCAGCCAAGGGTGCCACCAAGGAGTACCTGCACCTGCATACCTTGGGGATGTTGAAAAAAGAGACTCATCTCAACCCGAGATCAGTAGGAGCTGCTTTTGTTCAAGTATCTGATCCTTGCTCTGGCTGGTAGCAATACCAGTGCCTGCTGCAAAACACCTACATTATTCCAAGACAGAATTCCCAAGTACCTGCTCCAAGAAGTTTGGCCCCAGACACAGAGAGCTTCGGCTGTGCTGCTGTAGCTCTGATACCAAGGCTGCCTCCACCATGCCCATGAGGGGCCTGTCTCAGGAGTGATGAGAAGGACAATAAGCAGACCAACTCAGCAGAGGCCAGCTGTGCTAGATGGAAACCCAGCAGTCCAGAGCAGGTCCCTTGATGAGAGAAGCAGCCTTGGAATACCTTCAAGGGTCTGCAGCAGAGCCCAGGTCACACAAGGGGTTTTGGAGTCAAGAAGCACCCATGTCCCCAAATCTCCAGTGTATTATCTCCATCCCAGATTTTCCTCCATGCTGTCTTCACTCAATCCAGAGCTATTTTTTTACCATTCTCTGCCCCAACAAGTATCACTCATTTTACCGTCCTGCATCTGCTCTCTCAGACAACTGGGCAGGATCTGACCAGTACAGAGACTTGCTCAGCTTGCCTAGAGCTGGCTGGACACTCCACCGCCTGTGTGGGGATGAAGATCCTCCCGATTCACTGAAGGCAGGCATACCTGTTCCCTGCACTGCTCCCTTGCAGTGCTCTTTTTTGGAAAACTTCAGCACCAAAGATGCTCCGAGCCTTCCCAGGACTTTCCAGCAGTGTACCCACGGCTGGAGTTCAGCATGTAGCTAAGATCCTGGCCTGTTCCCAAGGCACAGGCATTGCCTCCACCTACTAAGCCCTGTGGCTTTCCCAGTTCTCCTCTGGTACCCACAGCCCATCTCCCAGGGACTCAGCATAGGCTGCCAGACCCTTGGGCTCCCTTAAAACCCTGTCCTGCACAAGCACCTTCCTTCTGCTTCCCACTGACTCACTCCTCTGTGATTCACCCCCTCCTGACTAATTTCTGGGACAGCCCCATGCACGAAGGGAGTGTGTGAGCAAAATGAGAAATGACCCAGACCCTGCAAGCCAGCAAACTGGGCAGGGAGCCTGGCCTGGCAATGCCAGTACCCTTGACCCCTGCAGCACCCAGAGGGGCAGAGGTGACAGCACTGGCTCAAGTCCATTGTGTGGAGAAGGGGCAGAGGCAGGCTGGGAGTGCAGCCAAGATAAGGAGCAATGCTAGGGGAGGGCTTCCTCCAGACTCCGAGGCTGCCTTCCAGGCAAACCCATTCCCTTTATCAGCCTGACCCTGCTGGCTGTGGGAGGGTTACCCAACACTGCCACAGCTCAGATCCACAGGCAAGACGTCTGCCAGCTAAGTTGCCTTTGGTTACAGCCAGACATGCCCCCCCAGGCTGTGCCTCTTCCTGGTTTTACTCTCCAAGGTGGACAGATTCCTGGGAGACACAAAATGACTTCTAAGCATGGCTACAGTCAACTGGCATCAGCTAAGGCATGTAGGGCCCACAGGCTTGGCCAGTTCCTGAGTGTGGACAGTGCAAGTCAGGCACATGATCTGTGTACACATAGATCCTCTGCAGGCTGCTCTTCTGACTGGTAATTCCCTAATGCTTGGGGCTGACGCTCAAACAGGCTTTGCCTCCCCTCTTTTCCACATCATGACCTGTTCCCAAGCCACACACACTGCCTCTGCCTGCTAAGCCCTTCTGAGGGCTGTCCAGGTAACCTCAGTCTCCTCAGAGAGACCAGAGCAGACAGAGGTGACAAGAGGAAGATGGCACAGCTGTGGCACATACCTCCCAGCCAGCAGAGCAAGGGACTCTGCCCATTCACCTGTGTCTCAGCACAGGAGAGCTGTGGTGTGAGCATGACATGCTGCTCCATGCAGCACACCAGGTCACAGACCTGTGGCTTTACCTGTCAAAACTAGAGGATCCATTTCCCATTGACTACAACAGAAAATTACTGGCATCATGGAGGCTCTTCCCTCACTCTTTCCACATCACATGGGTCAGAATCATGCTGACAAGGGGCTCTGGTCCCTTCCACCCAGGAGCACTTGGCCAGCTGCAGCATTTTGCCTGCAGCCACACACAGGATACTTGGGACAAGTATACTGCAAGAGAACAAGTCAGTCAAGCATTATGTCTTCAGCAGGGTCATGGAGCCCCAGCTTAGACAGAAAGCCCTAACACGCAGGAGTTAAGGCCAAAGTAAACTGTATTTTGGCCAGGGAGCGAGGGACAACACTTTGGGCTGGAATGTCACATATTAATAGACACAAAGAATGATTTTCTGCCAAAGCTTAGGGCTATATGCCAGAGCTGCTGCTTCTCCCTGGACTTTTAAATTTTTGATCCTCACTACGTACACACAGAACCTCTTCTCTCCTCTCGGGACAACGTAACACAAGTCTTTGTCCCATGGTATCCCTATGGGCTCCTGCAGTTTCCCCTGCACAGCACCCCTCCTTCTCATCAGGATGCTCCAGTACTTCAGGTCCCTCCTAGGGAACCAGGGGGGAGATTCACAGGGCTCACCCTGTGTCAGCAGGGCCAACACCATGGTCACGGTGTCACAAAGGTCACAGCAACTGGGCAAGCTCCTGAACGAAACTCAGCAGCCACCAGCAGGGCAGACCCAGCAATTTAAATGGACATGCTTAAATAAGCCTGCCACCACTGAAAAGATTGACTTGTCTACAAACTCTGGAGCCCCTAAGACAGCAGCAACAACCTATATGCATTCTTGGACACGGTCAGCTCCCTGGCACAGTCTCCAAGCACATGGGAAGCTGAAGGATTGCCCTACATCCAGTTAAGCAGCAGGGACTGATCCAATTTGAGCTAAACTGGCTGACTTTTGAGACTGAGTTTTCTGCCACACCCTCCTTTGTGACTAACAGAGGGGTAACATCCCATCTGCAACACCCCTCTCCAGCTGGGATGGGAGAAGAAGCAAAACACAGGCAGCCAAACTACTCTTGATTCTGACATCTCTCCCATACCAAGGGGAACCCTTTCAAGTGCCTCATGTTCCCCTTCTGCAGCCCAGGTGGCTGAAATGAGTGGGAGAGTGTTTACCCAAAATACAGTGAGTAGACCTTGCTGTCTTCAAACAGCATATTCCAGGTCAGCAAGCTGGGCACTAGCAGCCCAATTATCCACCTTTATGTTTGTTAGCGGCAAGCTTCTGCAGCACAGGTGATGCCGAAGGACAGGGTAAGAAGAGAGGATTTGGAGCGATAAGAGATGAAGGAATTCAGGCCTTCTCAAAGTCAATGCTAAGCAGGAGTGAGTCTGTGAAGTTGATGTTTCTGCTGAAACAGTTCCTGGTTACTGGGACAGACACACAGAGAATGATCCCAAGAAGGCTGGGTACCAAGGTGAACAGATGTTTTGGTTTCTGAGAGCTGCAAAACAAGCTCCAAACATGCTGTTCCTCATGCAGCTCTGTCCTCGCACAGTCTTGCCCTTCTAGTGCTTAAAAAAGTAGAGAAGCCTCTAGGCTGCTAACTTAATGAGGTGTCTGCAGAGCCTCATGGGATATTCCCTGGAACCAGCTTTCATCTCCCAGGCAGAGCCCAAGCAGTCCTTTGCCCCAGAAATCACATCTAAGGTGATCTGATCCAACATAGGGATCAGAAGTGGAATTACTTTAAATAAAAGATCAGATTGGGGAGCACGCCTGTGCCAATGGATGGGGCTGAATGACCAAATGCCTGCTAACCTGGCACTTTAAACCTTAAAGTTTTAAGGACTAAACCACCTTTTCCCACACACATCGTGGGTGTATTGGCTGGATGGCTCATGCCATCCAAATCTCAAGACTGAAACGACCTGTTTCCACTTTTCATCTTGCTGCAGGAAGGGAAACAGAGGTTACTGGCATCCATCCCTTCCCTAGCTCCTTCTGCTGGACCCTCTGCTGCTGTGCCCCATGTGACACCCTGAGAAGGCAACATTAAGAAGCAGGGCTTGGAAACCAGCTAGAAGCTTCCTCTTCTGTCATGGCAAAATGTCCCTGTAGGCACCAGAGACTGCCCTCTTCTGCATGTTGGAAAGATCCTCCCTTACAGGCACTGCCTCTTACCTTCTGCTGCCTTCACCAGCCCTGAGCAGGCTGGAGGCCCAAATTCTGGTGCACCAAGGTGCTGCTAATTCATGTGCCATGTGTGGGGCAGCTGTAAATGCAATAGGGGAAGGAGGTGGGGCAAAACCAAACCACCCAAAAATCCCAGGGAGGAGGTACCCAGCCTTGTGTTCATTATTTACCCCAGGACACAGTTCCAGTTTTCACCTGCTCTTAAAGCTTTCCACTAAGTTGCTCTGACTGACTTTCACAATTTCTTTTCTCTCTGCCCCACTTCCAGCAGGGACCTCAAAGGCTGCTGCCTCCCAGCAAAAGGGTCTCCATGACCTTTGTAATTCAACACACTGGGAAAGGCTCAATCAATTCCCTCTATTCCTAGGCCAACACAGACCTTAAAAGCCCTCTTTGTTCCTGTTACAAACCCTATCCCACAACTGTGGCTTAACCCTTAGGGCACTGCCTCAAATGAAGAGAGTTTTACAGAAGTAAGGCAGTCTGCAGCATCCATGGGAAGCTGGACCTACTCTCCACTTACAAAAGAGCTGTACTGACAATTTGCTGGTAGCTCAAAGGAAGCATCAAATACACACAACAGGGTGGGAGGGATGTCTCTGGCCATGCTCATCATCACTACAAACTACTGTGCCTCACACTGCTGCAGCAGCACAGGCAGGGTTTGGGCTCTTGGTTTTGCTCTGCCTGCCCTCAGTTCAGCAGGTTTATTACAAAACATTGTCCGTGTATGCAGATTTGGAGTTACACAGAAGAATAGGGATGAGGGAGGAGACAGCTGGGACTGGGTACCCCCATTTTCAGTCTGGACTCCTCTGCTCCTGCCCCCAGGTAGAGCCATTGTTCCATGATCAGGAGCAGATCAGTGCCAGCAAGGGATGCCAGGCTGTTACTACACAGCCTCCACACTGATTCTTGCCTATCCTGAGATAAGTTCAGACTGATATCCTGACCAGCAGCCCAAAGTCACAAACTGGGGAAGCAGTGCCATGGGACTGTGTGTATTACGTGCAATTATGCACCCTGAACATGTGAATGCAGAGGACATGGAAGGTACAGCCAGGTCTCACTTCCTAGCATGATCCCTGGCACAGGAAAAGGCAGTATGGAGCAAGGGCTGCCAAAAATGCCAGCTCTGCAGCTGGAACAGAGCTGCCCAACAACATCCTGAAACACCAGTTCCATGGCAGACAGAGCCAGCTTGTACTACTGCACCCCAAAATACCACCTCAGCAGACAGGATGGGGTAGGGCCACCTTGCAGCACCCAAAAATGTAATTTCCTACCAGCTGCTGTAACTTCCCCTCCACCCCTTTCTGGTCCTGCTCCACACCCCTTTCCTTCTCCTCAGGCTTCAGGGAAACTGAGTCACAGCATGCTGGCCCTGCCCCATGGAAGGAGAGTGGGTGGGCAGCCCCCAGCCCCTGGCACAGCATGGGAGTAGAGCAAGAGTGGTATTGAAACCTCTGAGAAACCCAGTGACGGGGAGGGATTAAAAGGTACCCACGTATTCTACATCAAGCAGCTTTCCCAGTTGTGAATCTCCTCTATTACCATCTCTCTTAAAGCAGAAGCTGGCCCCAATCTGCTGCTGGCCATATGGACTGCACCCAGCTCTGCTGGGCTACACAAACTGACCCACATGCTCTCTGCCACCAGAGGGGACCAGGACATGCAGTAACTTAGCATAGCCCAGAAAAAAATTAATAAATAAATTAAAAACCCAGAGAGAACATTATAAATCAGAAGAGTGCCATAGGTCTCAACAGGCTGCTAGGGGACTGGATGCTTCACTGAGAACAAGTCATGGCATTCTTCACCTTAAAAGATTCATGTGTTTGAGTAAAGACTTGATACTCTGGTCCAGCTCAAGGGGCTGGTAATTTTCCAGGTACTGACCTCAGGCTCTCTGTTTTTATCATCCACCTACAGAAACGCTTTTGAGGACCTGCTAACCAGTAAAGCTTCCCAGGACCAGGTCTACAGCAATGTTCACCCACAGCACAACTCTTTAAGATCCCTGACTGGTGCATTAACAAACCACCACCCATCCATCTGCCTTGTAGACAGATAAGTTAAAGATTTGTTCGTTCAAGCTCTGGGTCAGACATCTCATGAATGCTATTAAAGCCATGGTTTCTTGAGTATGTTTCTCAAGATTGCAGTGAGGTTAAGAGCCCAGCATTGCTCAGTTCAGCTGGGACAAAGAATGGGAAAACTGAACTCAAGCTGCAAAAAATGCACAGCTATTACACACTGCTCATCTGTAAGTCTCCTGGCATCTTTTCCCAGGCTTCTGTCTTCTTGATTGCCTCGCTCCACCTTCCTGGGGACTCTCTGAAAATTGACCCTTTCACCCCTCCCCGGGGAAGTGTGTTAAGGTGGTATTTGCTGTTATTGTCATGTAAAGCATAACATTATTGCAATACCCTTGCCCCAGCTCTATCTCCCAGGACAACATAATACTAGATGAAATTCATTATCCCCTATCACTTTATGGTACTATCTTTTCATTTCTCTGTTAACACACATCGGAGACGTATCGAGTTTCAGGCCAGCTCACTCCAAAGGAAATTCTCTCTTGCCTTACAGGGATTGGCACAAACGATACCTCTTCTTTTCAGTACCAAGAAAAGCCCAAACCACCACCAAAATGTAATTAAAAACCCCCAACCCACAAACCAAAAAAAAAAAAAAAAAAAAAGAGAAAACCTACACTCCAAAAATAGCACTTGAAGGTTCACTTAAGGACAGAATTTGCCAGATCACCATTTTGGTCAGACCTTTCCCAGGCTCTGGAGGGCAGCATTCTCACTGCTGCTCAAAGAGTTTCATCAGCAATGTCTGGAGTCCTGTAGGGAGGAAGCTTTAAGGGTAAGATGCCTTTTCCTTCCCAAAAGTGCCCAGTACATGAACACGGGCATTTCCTGGTAAACTGTTCCTCCTTGCTTGCAGCCTCTGCTACAGGGGTGGCCTCTGATAGCAGCCTTCCTCCGGAAACATCACTGCATTTTGCTCAGTTACTCCAACTCTGTCATATTGTAGGGAAACAGAATTAAACAGCTGAAATCTGTAATAAATCATTCCCACTGAGCTGCCAGGGAAATTGCTACACAGAAGAAAGAGAAGAGCTGTCTCTTTCCTCAACAAATCTTAAGACACAAAACAGCCTTTAGTTACGAGGAACAGGCACAGCAGCAAGAGGAGCACTTTCACGGTGGAAGACTGATGCCACATATTTTTCTGTTCTCTCTCTCCAGATTTATCACATGGTCAGAACAGATCATTGCAAATACCTTAAGATCCCAGACTATCAGCCTAGGAAAGAGGTCAGCAGACCAGACCCAGATGAAAAGCCTGAGAATATTCTAGCTCCTCAAAAACAGCTTATATTTTTAGCTTTTGCTGCTGTTAAAAGATTAATTGAAAGCAAAGCTCAGACTCCCTACTTGATGCCATAACTGCTTTATTTTGCTGGCAGCCACAGCAGAGAGGATCTTGAGAATTACGCCCTTTGTCCACTGCTGGCCCAGCTATGCTAATCTCATCAGCAATGCAAACACTGGTATAGAAAGGGCTGAGTGGCAGTGCTGGCCTGACAGCTCCAGCAGCGCTGACTAGCAATAAGCAAACCCTGGTACATGGCATCCAGGCATTTTCTCCTGGCCTGACTGGAGCCGAGTTGGCTCTTGCAAACCATTCCTCATACATCTTCCAGACAATCTGTACAGTACACATGGACTAAGCTACGTTCTCACAGTTTAAGGAATGCAGGTAGAAACACCCATGGAGTCAAAGTTTCCACTTGGTCCCACTGATCTATCACCTCTCTGCTGAAATCCCCAACACTCTTCCCACAGCAGCAGCATTCAGGTTGGTCCTGATGTCCCACAGAGCACTGTCCAATTTTTCAGAGTGACACTGCTTAGGATGGTGTCCCCATCTGATTACAGGTAGGCATGCATGTCCTGGACTTGCCTCAGACAATGGCAGAGGCAAAGCAAAGTAGCAAGTAACCCACACAGTACTCTCCCAGCTTCAGCACCATGGCTCAACCAGGAGGAAATATCTTTTGGCTGCCTCTCCCTAAATGTTTATTCCAGCACTGTCTACCTTAACTCCTCCCCAAATCAGCAGCAGAGTATATGATCCCCCTACCTTTGGGCTTTTTTAGTCCTCTGTGCTTTAAACTGTGCAGTATGAACAGGTAAGACAGAAAAAGAGGGGGCAGCACTTCAAAGATGACATGGTTGTAAACTCATGGGGTCACAGCACCCCAGAGATTGAGCCTTGGGCAGCAATCTTGGCAGGCAAGGTATTTTACAAAGGATAAAAGAGAAAACATTCTCTGTCCTAGAAAATGGCAATTCCCATCCCAACACACACATATGACCCAGAGCCTCCTCTGCTGCATCACTCCGTATTTCATAGCACATTCTGGGGCCTCGGTCAAGGAGAAAGATGAGAAACCACTGGCTGTGAAAGTGGGATCAGGAGGAACTACAAGGTGGCTCAATGGACTTTTACCATGCTCTGCCATCACCTGCACCCATAATATAATGTAACACTAGCTCTCACACCAAGTACTGAAGGTCACATTTATGGAAAAGGGTGCTCAAGCTGCTGACCCAAAACTGCCTTCAGTGTCAGGTACCAGATTCCTCCACGGGAAGGGAGCTCCAGCTCCCAGTGCAGAGCAAGCTGTTCATCTCTGAAAGTGGAAGGAACCTGTTGGAAGTGAGAGGAAGGAAGCAGACAGCTGTCTGCCACAGGCACCTTTTCCCAGAGCCTCCATATTCCAGCTTCCACCTCCTTGTTTGCTCTCCCTTGGGAACACCAGGGTCTCGAGTCCAGGGAACATTGTGCAAACAAGTCTAGACTATTAGGGAGTTTTAAGATGACTGAAACGGCAGAACTGAACAGAAATGGGCAGTCCTTGCAGATCTTACAGTAACCCTACATCACAGAAGGGCATTAGGGCATTTTGGAAGGGGTGCAATGTTTTTCATTAAATACATGAGGCCTTGTACCCTTGAAAGGAGGAGTTACAGCTCAGGCAAGGATTATGACATTTGTGAGTGCAGAGCTATTTGGACAGCTCAGACTGAAAGGCATCCTTTCCCATCCATTTTTGACTGAACACCTTAGTTCCAGACAGAATCTGGCCACAGGCACTAGAGCAACATGTGGCACCCCATGGCAAGCCCACACAACTAACCTCCATACATCTCCAAGAACATTGTTCTTCTCTCATCCTGGGCACAGAGCACAGAGCTGTGGGCAGGGCACTGTAGCTCGCTGCCAGCAGTGACCTTTGAGAGGTGTAATGAGAGAGGTTTACAGCTCACACAGCCATCCATGTTGACACGAGCAAGCTGTGCTTGCTGCCAGCAGGTCCTTTTTCCTGGCTTACATCCAGGCCTTTAGGCATATCATGGATGACAGGTCAGGTCTCAGTCACACTCACATTATGGCCAGGCTGGAGATGGCTTCCTGACCCATTCCCTCTGCTAGTGAGTGCATGATTTCCCCTTCACCAATAGAAGCCAGCTTTCTTACCAGTATCTGGTAAGGGCTCTACGCAAAGAGCTTCAAAAATGTTTAACTTCTTCTTTACCTGCCCCAGAGGATGGTCTCAGACCATATGAGAGGGGTCACAAGAGCGTCTGCTCTCCCTCAAAGTCCAGATACCCTGGAGCAAAGCAAACTGGCTGTGCAAGCTGCATGGAACAGCACAGCACAGGGCCAGGTATCCTGGGAAGGTGCAGTCATGGCTGGAGCCACTTAAATTGATTAACTGGGGATAAGCAAGGGCAGTGGAATGACTTGCTTTCTCCCATGGTACAGTGAGAGGGATCAAGAGACTGGTTTGCTCCTGGCCAGGCCTGCTCTGCAGCTCAGGGCTTCAAACCAAACAGGTCTGTAAACAGGAGCTGCCTGCCCACATTGTAGCAAGGGGGAAAAGAGGGGAAAAGATGGACAAAACACCTTTGGCCATTCATCTTGAGGCTGCTGCCAGAGGAGAACAGCTCCAGATGCCAAATTGTCAGACAGGAGTCCAGAGATGCCAAGCCCATAGCACAGCTGGGACTGGGCTGCACTCAGGGTTATGGCATCTTGCACATTTGCCCAAATGCTCTTCTGCTTTGTCAGTGACAAGTTGCCACAGTGATACCCTCCAGCATGCTCCCCTATGTGTGTTCCCCCTTGCTTGTCCTCTCCCTGCTGCTCCACACATAAAACATCCCAAAGCCTCAACATACCCCTAAAAGGCAGAACCTTCACCAAGGAAGGAAAGGAGCCTGAGGTGGAAGCCCACTCCCACAAGCCTCATCCCTGCCCACCTCAGGGACAAGGACCCTACTCTGGACCTAGGTGAATAACACCCCACCTTATCTATTCTCAAGGAAGAATATTCACAAGAGAGCCACGCTGACAGATTTGGGGAATAGAGGCCTTTTCAACTGCATCTCCATTGTGCTCTGGCAGGCAGGGATGCTTCAACATCCTCACCTGCCCTACAGGGCCTGCTCCATGGCAGGGACATGCAGCCCCTGTTCAGTCCAGCCCAACACAGCTGCCTGCAGGTCAGAAAGCCCCAGCAGCTCTTTCTACATTGCAGTAGTACCAGATCTGACGGGAATGGGGGTCTCAGACTCTTCTTGCTGCATGCTGGCAGGCACCTCCTAAGCCACTGTTTTCCAGTTCCAGACAGTTTCCACTTCAGGCAGATCCGTAATGCTGCACCAAACCTCACTGTGGCTTGAATCGGAGACAGGATCCTGCTTTGTTTCTTGCCCTAAAAACTCCTCCCTATCATTGCTACATGCCACTAAGCAGTTACCTAGCCTGGGTGGTAAGCAGAGTTCCTCTCCTTTTCATCTCTCTCACACAAGACACAAGGGAAAAAAACAAAGGACCCTCCTAACCACACTCAGGAGTGATACCTGTCAATATTCTTCAACATTTAAATTCAGCGACTTTGCAGACAAGCAAAACAAACAACAACAAAAAAATAACAAAAACAAAAAACCCCAAACAAACAAAAAAACAAAAAAAAACCCCACCCCAACTTCTAAAAGCTCTGCTTCTCTCTCTGTTCTGCTCTTTCCCACAACCAGTTACATCACTTGAGGGTTATAGCAGAAGCTAGCAAAGCCTCAGTCCTGATCCAAGATGAGTCATGGAGCTCCGGAGGCCATGTAACTTCCTTCTGATACCATCAACCATGCCTTACACAGCTAAAAATAAAGATGGGCCAAAACTGCAGAGCCATATCTTGCCTCAACATGAAACTTAGCAATGCTCAGCGCTGCTGAAAAATTACCTGAGCAGGTGGAAACCAAAATGTGCAGGGAAGCCAAAAGTTTAGGGTGTACCAAGAAGGGAGAGGCCAGGAGGCCTCGCCCTGTGCCACACTGGAGGGCTGGAGGATGGTGGTGGCAGATGGCAAGTAGCCATCCAGCCACACAGAGATGGTCACAGCCAGGACCTCATCTCACTCAGCTGTGGGCTTTGGAGTATTTCCATACCTGGAGGTTTCGCAGAAGACTGTTTTCAGCAATGCATGCTTCCATCTGAGACAACAGGAATCAACTGCTGCAAACAGGAAGGATGCTGCATGTTTGGCAGGAAAAGATTGGAAAGCTGCAGCATGCTTCCCACCAGGCAACACATGCTCATCTGCAAAGAAAGGTCCAAGGGATGTCTGGAGCTAAAGGTTAGAAATAAAGGTGATAGATACAGCTGACATGGCTTAGATATTGAGGTAAGTGAGGGATTCAAAGTTCTTCCTAATCCCTGGGAGGACACTGTGCCCAAGCAAAACCTTCACACTTGAGGATACAGGATTCTCACACAGATCTTAGCAGGAAGCCGTAGGATTGAACACAAATAGGAGCTCAGAGGGACACTGTATTCAGAAACCTAAAATAGCCTCAGCAGATGATCCTCTGCTCCATTCTTGGGAGCAGCAAGAACTGAGCAAGGATCCAGCTGTCCCAACACTCCCATGAACAGGATGGATCTTTGAATGCCCAATCTATTTGCACAGAGATGGTAGGGTAAATAGGGGATTCCTTGCATAACTTCAGTGCCAGTACGCACAAGGAACCCAGAGTCCCAGATCTCAAGGAGGAGGCAGCATTTTCTTGTGGTTTTCAGTGGAAAGATGACCTAGTGCTGCATCAGCTGGTCAGACTCTGGAGCAAGGGCAGCCTACACAGACCAAGAGAAGGCTGGAGGACATTAGGCTGACTGCTTTCTGTTGAAGACATAAACTCCACTTTGCCCAGTCGTTAGGTTTCCCAGACAGAGAAATACCATTTCCGAGAGAGAGGCATTGCAATACTGTCCGTGGGTCTGCAAGCTGTATCAGTTTCCAGACTACCACCAGCTGCACTAAACAGAGCCAAAATTTCTAATTCAGCCCAGATATAACCTCACTGATACCACCTGAGTAAGGTGGTATACAAACCAGAGAACAGCTTCATGCTGTGGCCAAGCAACAGGAAAAGCTGCTGCTTTATACATAAATGGGAGATTTGCTGTCCATGAAGATACAAAGCTATTTGGCTAGCAAGGAGAGGTGGAGAAAAGTGGATCCAATACTATCCCAGAGGGGTGTGATCCACTGGCACAGGTTGCTCAGAGGAGCTGTGGATGCCCCATCCCTGGCAGAGTCCAAGGACAGGCTGGATGGGGCCCTGAGAAACCTGGGATAGCGTGTGGCTCCCCTGGCCCATAGCAAGAGGGATGGAATGTGATCTTCATGGTCCCTTCCAAACCAAGCCTTTTGATGATTCTGTTGTGAGCCCTATGTTAAAATGCCCCTTGTTAAAAGGCAGGGGAGCCCTGAGAGGATGCTGTGAACTTAGTGGACTGGGATCTACAAGCAGCTAAAGCAGAAATGAGAGCAAACCTTTTCTCTGGTCTTTGCCATGTCTCTCATCACTAAAGAGATATAAAATCCCATCAGGGAACAGGTATTAGTGAATGCCACAACCCAGCTGGATAAAGGGGCTGCTCTGCTGTCCCTGCATTGACTGCTGATTGGTAATCTGCAGCACAGAGCACTGGCATGAGCCAAGGAATTTTTCCTTCCTTCCTTTCACCTTCACAGGTAAATCTATCCCTTCCTCACCCACTGTGGGTACCACTTCAGCACCAGGCTTAAGGATGAGATGGCCTGAGGCCCAGTTTCCAGCTGCCTCTGGACTGGTACCAACTTCCCTGGCAGCCACTTCAAAGGAAGAGCTGCAGAGCCTGGGCAGCCATGCATGCTAAACTATGTCTTCCCCATATAATCTCTCCTGGCCAAATCACACCTGAGCTCTGGAGTGAGAGAAGGGTTCAGCTTGGCCTGCCATAAGCACAGTCCTCATGAGGGCTCCCTCCCAGGTGAGAGCACACCATGCAGGTGGGGCAAGCACTGCTGGATTCTAGGCAGGCACACAAGCATCCATGGACTGGGCAAGAAACCCCCAGCCATCTCAGGCTGCTCCAAGGCTGGTTACCTCAGAGCAGTAATATTCCTTGCCAGTGGCAATAAAAGAACTGCTGGTCCTCCTGAAACACTTCCTCTGAGCCTCACACACCAAAGCTAAGCTACAAAGTCCTGGGAAAATGCAGGGAAAAGCCAAATGCTTCTAATAGAAAACACAATTACATCTGCCAGAAGCTCTGGGTAAAGTCTCAGCTGGGTTCAGGTGAAGGACAGCAGGGACCTGCAGCTGGAAAATACTGGAAAATGCTGGAAAATACCAGTTCAATCCTGCTGGCATGCAGAAGGACAAGTGTGGCAAACAGCACAGACTGCAAGTTGCCAAGGGCTTAGAACACACCACCCTTCAGCTCCTGACAACTGTGTGCAGGGTTCAACAGTCTTAGCAGCTCTGGTTCCACACAGACAGGTTCCCTTTGCCACGCTGACAGACAGGTGGGATGCAGGAGCACCCAAAAAACCTTGGCTGTGGGAGATCCTCACCTGGGTGACCTCTACTCTACAGAGTTATCCCTGTGAACCAAGAGCACAGAGTTCCCTGGTTTTTCACACAGCCCTTATGAGGGAAGGGAAGTCAGTGATGTTTGAAAGTTGCTAACCTCAGTGTAGGGCTGAAGCAGACAGAAAAGGCAGCTCTCAGCTGTCAGCCCTTGCAGTGTGGCCTTGAGGTTGCTTGTTCTGGCTGTCTTGGGTCACCTGAAAAGACAAGTCCACACACACAGATTCTGCTGGAACACTGTGTGGGCCGTAACTGCTCATCCAAGCCAAGTGAGTTTCTGGCCCATGCACAGAAGTGAGAGGCCCCAAGCACTCCACCAGCTCAAAGACCCCACCACATCTTTTATCAGTGCTGAGGCTGCCCCTCCAGCTGCAGCAATGACTCTCTCTTGGGTTCCAGCTACCCCCAATTCCATGACTCCAGTTGGTTCTCCAGAGAGAGCTGCTAAGGTCACATCTATGATCTCCCATCCCAGATTTCAGTGGGAAATAAAGGCCTTTCTGTGCCTTTGGCTTTGTTCTTGTCCACCCACACAGCTGTAGGTTTCTCCACCACACAGGCTTTGCTGTACTCGAGTGGGTGCACTGGCATATGGTTTATCTGCAAGAACAGGCATTGGCTGTGGTTCCCACAGGCCACCTGCTAAGCCACCCCATAGAGACACAGAGCTGGGGCAGGGAGGGACAAACTCCACTGCTGGAGAGACACCCCTCCCAACAACCCAAACAGACCAAGACAAATCCAATGCCGCAGCGTTTCCCAGGCTACAGGGAAGGGAGAAAACGACAATTGCTTAATAGAAATCTCCGAGAAGCCTGCCAACACCATCACAAAGATGTTGTTTAAGTCTCCTCCCCAGGCTCCCAGTGCTTTAATTGCAGACCACTGGAGATCACACTTTGTGGGGCTAGGTCCTTGTACACAGCAGCTCCTGAAAACCAGGATGGTATCACCCTCCCCAGGATAAGATCTGACCTTCCCCTGGCTGCAGGCATAATGGGCAAAAGCTGCTGTGAGGCAGACCCTGCTCCCCAGCCTGACCATCCACACAGGCAACCATCCTGCAGCACCACCACAGCACAGCCCAGATGTGACCAGAGCTGTTGTGCCGGGGAGCAGAGCACTGCGAGCAGACAGGCTGCCAGTGCCCCAGAAGCACAGTCTTCACATCCTGGTGCAGGGAGGCATGGCCACACTACCCTCCTGGGGCTTCAGCCATTAAAACAGTCCTGAGGACACCCAGAAAGTTTGTGCTTAATGACATCTGCACTGGCATCCCAGGAGAAGTCCCACCTAGAAACTGTACCAGCTAGGCACAAGGGCTATCGCTCTGGAGAGCTTATAAGCAGAACAAGCCCCAGTAAATGCAGCATGTGTATATGTAAATATACATATATTGAGAACCCTCCACCAAGTCCCTGCTCTAGCACACTGTCTTTCAGTGACGGCTCAAAAGGCACTAAGCCTGAGCAGTGACAAGAATTGCTTTGGACATGGCTGAAGTACTGCCACCCACATACTGCAGGAGCACAGGAAGCGATGGCAATATATCTGACAGGGATGGGTTGAAAACACTACCCAGGAAGAATGCAATTACCCCAAATGGACTGAGGCCAGGAGATCTGGATTACCACCTCAGCTCTTGCATAAAGAGCTTTGCATCTTTGTTCACTTCCAACAAGAATCTCAGGGTTGACATCAGCCCTGGCCCAGGACATGGATTTGTTACTAAAAAGTACTTCCAGCTGAATCACTAACTTCCCATTTTGCAGCACACAGGACTCCTTTGAAGGTTTCCCATCCAAGTACTGCTCTACCATCATGCTGCTTAGCTGGGGGCTAGTCCAGGCCATGGGCAAATATAACTGCAAACCACTGGCCAGTCCTGAAGAAGCTCTCTGAAATGCAGAGCATGTGATCCCAGCTGCTCTTCACTCAGGATTCACAACCAGCTGAAGATGCAGATGGAAACAGGGAAAAACATGTTAATTGGCAGCTGGGCATTCACAGGCCAAGCAAGGGAGACTGTGAAAGAGAGGGGCAAAGCCAAAGGGATGATGAACAGAGACAATTCCCTGTCAAAGAAAAAAAATTTTAAAGCAGACCTCAAACTTTGTGAGACCAAGCTCTCTGGATGTTATATTCACCTGGCTCGTTTGCTCATGAATAAAAGCAAAATGGAGGAACAAAGGAACCGAGCTGGTCAGAAAATAGGCTCCAGAAAGCAGAGGTGCCAGGTGCTGCAGACAGAAGGAAGGATCAGAAACACAGTGCCCAGGACACAGAGACTCGCACAGCTCCCTGGAGGAAGGGGGTCCCTGGGAATTACGCAACGTGGAGAGACATCAGGCAAAAGCCTCTCACAGAAGACTTTCACAAAGTAACCTGCAACAATCTCACTAAGTAACCTGCAACAAACCATCTGCTAGAATACAAATATCTCCTTTCAGGATTTCTCCCATGCTGCCCTTCACACCTGTCCTGTTTCAAACCCGACTCATTAATTCCTCCAGCTACCAAAGCCTCTGATAATTTGATTAGAGCTCCATTGACAGCATGCTGAGGACACCACTTTTCTAACCATATGGCTTCACTTTCTCCTTTTACGTCTGTGGTCACATACCTCCCAACAACAGGTTTTCTCGTTCTGCATCAGGAAGTGTCCTGGCCCCCAGGCATGGTGCATTTCCACACAACACACGATGGTGCCAACCAGATCTATCAGAGGACAAACACAGGCAGGCCCAGAGCAGTAAGAACATGTAAAGGACTTGGAAAGAGCCAAGAGGCTTTGACTTTGAAGACTCAGATCAATAAACATCCTCTTCAATCACCCTCAGACTCAGAGAGCAAAGTTTGGGTATCTCTGGCCTCTGGTACTTACTCAGCACAGTCATGCAGAAACGTGCTTGGGAAAGCAGCCTGTAGCAGACAGCAAGGAGGAAGACCAGGGGCAAAGATGTGCTTCTCTGCCCTCAGAGGTCCCTTGAACATAGGGAGGGAACTTCCTCCTCCTGCTCTGCAGGCTCAGAGAGAGAAGAGAGCCAAGGGCAGAGGGGTTGAGAAAGCTCAGCACCAGCTGAGGGAGGGTGTAGGGGCTGCGGCCTTCATCCAATTTGGAGTAAGACAACAGGAGTGAAAGAGCAGCCCCACCAGTAAAATTTAAATTATCTACAATTCCCTAAAGGCCACTTCTGGAGAGGGCAGACATGAAAAATAGAGCATAGAGAGCTGCTCTGCACAGCTTGCTGGAAAAGCAGGGAAGCAAGAGAGGTCCTCAGCTGTGCCTCTGAATAGCAGAGTTCCCACAGCGCAGTGACCCCACCAGCTACCCTTCTTTCAGTGGTAAGAAACCTCTCACATGAGGAAGAGAAACAAGACGAGTGAGTAGCACAGCTGGAACAGCCCCAGCACTGCTCCAAGTATGGCTGGACCTCAGTCCACAAGCCCAGCTCACCAAGGGCCGCAGCTGTACATCTGCAGTGACAGCAGGGCTCTCCTGTCCAGGGCTCCTCCAGGGCTGTCCTGACCACCCCAAGCTCCATGGGAAGGCCCCACCAAAGTCAGCAGGAACCCAGTGTTACAGTTAGATGTTATGGGAGCAGGGGCTGGAGGTCAGGCCAGGGCAAGTGTTGACTCCCAGGCAACAAACACTGTGGCAGCAGCGTCCCTCTGAACCAACCGTGTCCAAACCCCTCAGCCCTGCCAACTCCCACCAATGCCCTGCCCTAGTGCAGGGACTGCATGCTGGGACCTGCAGAGTCCCCATCAGGGCCCCGCCACTCACTTACTCACGAAGAGACCCGCACTATGGGAACTGCTGCTGTGAAACAAGGCGGTGACGAGGCTTTACAGGATGACTTCATTCTCCTTGTCCTCAACCTAAAGCCCAGCCCTGCCAAAAGTAACTCTAACACTATCACATTGGGAGTTTTCTTCTGTGTAACCTGCCGGACCTTGTTCACCTCCTCGTGTTACCAAGCTTGCCAAGACACTGCTTCGTGTCAGGGTTCAAGCCTGCTACACTCTCCACAATTTCCCAACTCCCCCTCTTTGCTGATGCCAATGAACACGATTCAGGGAGAGGGCAAGTCTGTAAGCAGACCTCTGCTTGTCTGATGTTTTTAAAAAGGCAATGAGTGGAAATTACTTTTAAAATTTAAATTTAGAGCACAACATTCCTCTACCATACACTTTCCACAGCAGCTGCAAATTCCACACGCCTTCCTTCAAAGAAAAATAATAAAGGGAGTGTGGAAACCCCCGAGGAAAGTGTCTGCCCCTCGTACTGATGGATCACGTTCACGGGTGGGCTGTGAGCAAGCCCACCTCCCCAGCACCCACCACGCAGCCATTCTCTCTTCCTTACCTAACAGGCCACCTTTCCAAACATGACACCCGAGCTGCCTGCGTGATTTCTGTATAAAACCCGCAAACCGCTTGAAAACCTTGCTAGGTCGGCAGCTGCTGGTTTCGGGTGGGTGACTGTCCCCGACGGGCCCTTCCGCCCGCGGCTGGCTGTCACCAGAGGGCGGCGGATGCCGGGGTTCACATCCGCCCCGGCGCCCACCCCGCACCCCCACGCCGGGGCCTGGGGAGGGACCCCCGGGGCAGGTGCCGCCCGAGCCGCGTCTCCCGCGCCCCCGGGGGGACCCGGCCCCACCGCCGCCGGCCATCCCGGGGGACAACCCACCACGTCCCAGCTGGGTGGGAGCTGATGCCCGCGGGAGGAAGAAGAGGAGGAGGAGGAGGAGGAGGAGGAGGAGGAGGAGGAGGAGAAAGCCCCACCGTGCGGGCAGAGCCGCGGACAGGCTGTTCCTGCCCATGTCACAGAGCAGAGGACGTGGCCCTGGTGGGCGAGACCAGGGGCAGCGCAGCCTCCCTGAGCTGCCAGGGAATTGGGAGTCAGGATCGGGGACACACCGCAGCACAGCCTGCACCCCGTTTCGGTCCCTCCCGCCTCCCCCCACACCTGCCTCTGACATACACACCCTCCCGAAGCCTCAGTTCCCCCGGGCATCTCCCCCCCCAAAGTCGCTTTGCGGTCATACCGCCGCCTGCCCCCCCCTCGCCCCAGCCCCTCCTGCCTCAGCCTCCGCCGGTAACAGCCCCCTTACCGGCCCAAGTGCCCCGGCTACAGTTCCCTACCCTAGTCACCATCCCCCAAACCCATAGACCCCCATCCCGGTCATGATCTTCCCAGCTCAGAGGCCCCCATCTCGATCACGGTCCCCCCTCGCTCATAGTCCCCCATTCCGTTGACGGCCTCCCCCATACTACCCGATCACGGCCCCTCCTCGTCGCGCCTCCCCCAGCTCCCGCTCGCCCCTGCGGTCTGGGCCCCCGGTCACCAACGGCCCCCCCCCGAACCTTCTGGAAATGGGGGATGGCAGCGGAGATGAGGCGCACAAACCCCCTCGCACGCCGCACGGGCGGCCCGTCCCCGCCGAAGCCCGGTCGTGCCCCGCGCCCCCCGGCCCTGCCCTCCGGGGCACCGCTGCACCCCCCGCCCCCCCCCCCGCCGCTGCTGCCGCGGCCCCGACTGTGCGCGGCTCCTCCGCTCCTTCCGGGTACCGCTGGGGACACGCCCCACGCGCCCGCCTCCCGCGCGCTGATTGGTGTTCTGGGCGGGGCAGGGCGAGGGGCGGGGCGAGCCGCGGGGCCGTGCGGCCAATGGCCGGTGAATCACAGGAATTTGACCCCGCCTACGACCCGCCCCCTCCACGTGCGGGAGTGTGATGACAGCGGGGAAGGGGCGGACCCAGGGGAGGCGGCTTCTCATTTGCCGGCGGCCGCTGTTGGGGCGGGGCCTGGCACAGCGCGGGGCGGGACTACGGCCCCCTGACCCTGTGGGCTGAGGCGAGACCCCCGGTCCGCGGCGGGGCTGGAACACGGCCCCACGGGCACGGCATGTTCCACCCACGGGCACGGCATGTCCCACCCACGGGCACGGCATGTCCCACCCACGGGCAAGGTATGTCCCACCCACGGGCACGGCATGTCCCACCCACGGCCACGGTATGTCCCACCCACGGGCACGGCCCCACGGGCACGGCATGTCCCACCCACGGGCACGGCCCTACGAGAACAGTGTGTCCCACCCCACGGGCACGGCATGGCCCCACGGGCACGATATGTCCCACCCCACGGGCAGCCGTCTCATCCCTAGCGCGTCCCACCCCCTCTAGGTGCCCCCGACTCCACGGCGTATTCCACTCCCCGCACACACACACGGGCACAGCGTATCCCAACCATACAGTCACCCTTTGCCCAGCCCCACGCTACCCCAGAAACAGCCCTCCCTAGCCCCATGGGTATGGCCTCCCCGAGGTGAGACCCCTGCAGTGTCCTTTGCCTCATGTTCTGAGGGGTCACCCTGCTGTTCCCCACTCCCCAGGTGCTGCTGGTGCCCCTCAGGCCGGGTCTGCCATCCACCCACAGATGCCGGCCTGTGCCAGAGCCCACCATGGGTGCTGGACCCGAGGGACAGCTGCTCCCCGGGATATGGCTGCTCAGAGATACTGAAACACACAGCAGCCGTGGGGCACCTGGGCGCGGCCACCCGCCTGTGGGGATGCTGGCAGGACCCAGTGCCCTGAGGGGAAGCAGCCCACAGCTCACCAGCCTGACCACGGGCCATTCAGGTCAGGGAAGAGATGCTTTGACTTCACCAGTTTTGGATGAAGCTCGGTAAAGATCAGTCCCCCAATCGACTCACCTCGCTTCTCAGCTGCAGCTGCAACACCACTCTAAAAATAATGGGGACCAGTATCGTCAAATGATAAATATAACCAAGATCTTGTCTTCTGACTGTGTTTGCACGCAGTGAGCTGGATGTGAACCTGCAGCACACTGGCTGCCTAGTCCCAACGCTCCCCTTGCCTTGCTGCTGATCCTGGGGCATTATTTTCGGATGTGCTGTCATGGATAAAGCTGTGCTGGTGCTGTCTTGGAATAGCCGTGAGCAGGACAGACGGTCCTGTGACAGCTGCGCCCTGCATGTGCCTCTCTGCAGGGAGAAATGGCAGCTCAGTGTCCTATGGACAGCTTTGTGGCCGTGGAGAAGCTGCCAGCACAGGACCTCATCTCCTCCTGGGGCCTCAGAAAAATCAGAAATCTAGGGGATTTCTAGCTAAATAACCCCTGGCTGTCCCAGATTCAGCTTGTGGGTCACTAAAGGGTATTTAAAGTATGGAAAATTTTAATTTCTGAGTGTAATGACAGGACCATGCAATCCTCCAGTGTTCCTGGTGACTTAGGAGCCACTGTCTCAAACTTCATGTGTGCAGGTGCTGGTTTCAGGAAGAGCCCAGGAAGCTCA
This sequence comes from Pseudopodoces humilis, assembly GCF_049639895.1. Taxonomy (NCBI): domain Eukaryota; kingdom Metazoa; phylum Chordata; class Aves; order Passeriformes; family Paridae; genus Pseudopodoces; species Pseudopodoces humilis. Next base: position 68,550,531 of record NC_142203.1, on the reverse strand, counting down.
GTTCCCCCACATATCTGCTTGTCCTTCACAGTGCAGGTTTCCTACAGAATTCCAGGGCAAAATTTAGTTTTTCTGCGTTTTGACCCTGCATGTCATCTCTGCTGACCTGGCAAGAATCTCTGGAGTCCAACCAGGAAGACAGCAGAAGCCATGGAAATCAGGGATGGGCTGAAAAAGTCTCAGTCCCCATCACACAGCTGCTTCCACAGGCTGTGTTTTCCAGTGTGAACTGGCTGAAATGAGTTCACAGTTAAAAAATAGTTAATGAACCTTTATTGGCCTGAGCAGGAACTCAACTGGAACAACTTCAGTTGAAGCTGAACCCACTGTGGAGCTGAATCAAAAAAAATTTGCTGGTTCAGCTCCTTGGCTGGGGGGAAATATGGTCTCCTTTGTCCCTGACAAGAATAATACATTTCTGTTTATTGTGTGGGCAGTGAAGGATTAATAATATCCCAACTTATTTACCTCCTGCTTTTGAGTGCTGAGGGTTTGTGAGCGATGTCCCTGCTGAGCACACTGTCCCTTAGCAACCTCCCCTGATTTTTGAAACATGTTCTCACTCCAGAAGCAGGATTAAGGAGGACATAAAAGTCCTTTTTAGCAGTCTGGTGGGGTGAGGCTGCTCCTATTGCGCTTCCCATGGGACAGAACCTCAACCATAGCCATTTGATGGGCACAGTAATACAAACCGTGGTGGTTCAGAGAGCATCTGGAAAAACTTCCAGAGGCTTGGGAGGGTTGGGAATAGGGCAGACTGACTGCCCAAGCTGTATTACTTCTTTGCAGAGGGCAGCCCACCCTCACCAGGAGTAGGTTTCATCTATTCCTTACACAGCCTGGGGGCTTGAAAAAGGCTTTACAAGGGTTGGGGAAGGCAAACGAGGGCTTTAAGCACATTAGGCACGGCTCTGCACCACAGCTGGCCACTTTCCAGAGACTCGCCAGCTGGGAGGGAGGGCTGGGAGAAGGGTGTTTCCCCAGGAGGATGAGGTGTCCCAAGCCGCACATGGTGGAATGACGTCCTTCCGTCTTGAGCCTTTCTGCCTGCAGGGCTTCCCTTTGAAGGGTGCCCTGGTGAGGTGACTGAGTGGTGGTGAGTTCATCCCTGGGTTAGCTCCCTCCTGGAGCTGCCAGCTCTGTCCCAACCTGCCGGCAGCAGGCTGGGGCTGTTCAGCCTGTTTGCCAGGCTGGCTGCTCCCACCGGAAAGGCTGTCAGGTGCCAAGCGCCAGGATGCTGAGGAGCTGACACAAGCAAGGCTCCTGCCCCAGTTTAAATTTAATTTAGTGGTTTTCATCATGGAAGAGTGACATCCCCATGCACACACTCGTTTTGTTGGTGTGGGCAGGTTTTGCAATCACAAAAGCACCTTTGAGAAGTACATGGATCATCTCCCAGAGCTGGTGGGGCAGGATGTGCCTCCATAGGGGATTCATCACCTGTATGCTCCCCGTGCCAGCAGGCTGTGCCATGCTGTGCATGCTTGATCCAAGTCCATAGGTAGGTAAAGCAATAAAGGACCCATGTGCGGAAGTGAGCCTGGAAAGATCTGGAGTCCCGCCAGGGAGAGATTGTAGTGAATTTTAAAAGGACCTTGGAAGAAGCTGGTGGAAATTAGCTGTTATGTTGCCTGGGGGCCCCTGGCAAGTGGTGCCATGTTGGGTGGGGTGTGGAGCAGTGGCGGAGCTGGACTAGGCATCATGTGGTGACTCAGCCGTATCCTAGCTGGCAGAGGAGCTGAAGGAAGCCCAAGGGGCAGGTGTATTAGAGGAGCACTGGGAGTCACTTCCATTCCTAATGGTGCGTTGCCACAAAACAGCTTGGGTTTTTGTACCTCCACAGCCCCAGTCCTAGGCGTGCAGCACAGACTGTATCTCCTGCAGCGCTGCCTCTAGGGCTTTTCATGTTACTTGTTCTTGTGTTTTTCAAAACCAGAGGAGCCAAAAGCCAAAGCTTGTCCCTCTTTCCCTGAGACTGTCACAAGGAGAGGATGTACTGTAGTGCCCTGTGAAGCCAGGGAATGTTCCTGGAGGAGTGTGAACCAGTGCTGCAGGACCTTTCCCTTGCCGGAACCTGTTCCCATGATGTGCTTGGTTTACCTGTTTGACCAAAACGGCTGTAAAACTGGAGATAGAAATCAAACTTGGAGAGTTTCCTGCTGGAGGAGCCCTACACCTCTTGGGGGTAGGGGTGGCATTTTCTTTTGGCACCGTGGGAATCTGTTCTGGTACAGCTCCAAGCACGGCTTGGGATCACAACAGAGCTGAAGTCACTGTAGTAAGCTGACTGAGTCCCAGTGCCCACCAAAGCCTCATCCCAAACTGTGTGTGTCTGGTGGCACTCAGAGTCCTAACAGGAAAGGGAGAATGGTGGATCTGATATCACTTTAACCAGCACTGGGTGGTAGGGTCAGGCAGGGCTGCTCTTTGCCTCCCGTATCCACACCACACTCATAGTTCCTCTCCCATCAGCTGTCTCCCAGCAGCTTTGTAGAGGAGGGCAGAATTGTGACCCCCAAGGGACCATGATGGGCCTTAGGGACCAAGGAACAAAGGCTCGATGAGCTGGAGCCCAATGCAGGTCATTAACCCAGTGCTATAGCCACCAGACTTCACTGTTGCTTTGTGTCTGAGACACACATGCAACTTCCCAGAATTAAACAGGGATTTTGGCTAAGTGCAAAACTCAAGAGATCTGTTCTGGAGCTGCTGGCAGACCGTGTTCTGAGGGATGAGGACTGTTTGCTACAGCTTGGCAGGCTGAGGATGTTCAGCAAAAAGAATTTCTGTGCAGCCCAGGGCAGTGATCTCCAAGCCTGGGGATTTGAAAGACAAAGCCATAGCAAATATGATGTTGTGCTGGTTACAGCCTGCTCTGAGCAGGAGGTCAGGCTGGGGATGTACCTGCTTGTCCCTGCCACCCTATATCCAGGACTGGAACAACACCTAGGGACTGCATGTGCCTGTTCAGCACCAGGGAAATAATCCCTGCTCTTTTCACTGTTGGAAATGTAGAGCTCCAACTGCTGCCACTTCACTCCTCGGGGTCACCCATTGTCCTGGACAGTTCGACTTCACTTAATGGCCCTCTGCCTTGGCCTGCAGCTGGCGAGCTGGGGACAGGCTGTGGATTAAAGGTGGCATCACGGACGTGTTCCGAAGAGGATGCCGGTGATCTGGGCGGGCCCTGGGAAGGGAAGTGCCTGGCCCCGCCACTGGATGTGTGAATGAGTCCCTCCCTCGCTCCCTTGTTCATACCTAAGCCTCTCCCCATACAGCCTCCCTGCAGAAATGTTTCCTTTCTTTCACGCTTGCCTTGAAAATAAAATACTGAAAAAACAAAACCTGAAGGAGCTGATAAACTCCGTTTACCCATCCAGATAGCATCGGCTCCAAAGAGCCGGCCGGTGTGGGCTGTGCCAGGTCTGTTGCATGCCAGGGCTGCCCGAGCTGGGCAGTGACGTCTCAGCCTTTCTGCTGCCCCCCGACTGCCCCGTCAGCCTTCGCTGGTGCCAAGTGTGCAAACCAGGGCTGATAGTAGAAGGCAAAGGTCTCCTCGGCGTCACCTTGGCGAGGTGGCATAGCCTGGGGCCACCCGGCAATGCTTCTAACCATTGCAGTCTGCACCAGCACCTGAGGCTGCTCGTTCATTGCCTGCACCTACGTTTTTGAATTTTGGCACTTCTCCCTGGCCATGCTCGGCATTTGGGGCAGAGCCTTTCTGCTGAGCTCTGTGAATCGGAGCCCTCGCAGCAATCCTGTGCCTCACACAGTGCCAGCACCCTGGGGTGCTGCACTCTCTCTTCCAGCTCCCAGGTATTTCCCCAAGGACTCGGCTGTTGGACGACAGGTCCAAGATCTGCACAGTTATGGATATTTTGAACCTGAGGTGTGGGTGAAGATGACTTCATGGAGGGACAACAAAGTCCCTTGCCTGCTCAGCAGGGAGCTGCTGAGCTCTATGGGCTTCATCTAGAAACTGGGATATTCCAGGATGTATACTGAGGGTATATCCCCATTTAGGTCACTGAAAATGTGGGGTGATGGAAAATCTTTGGATGCCCATACAGAATCGTCCCATGCCAGGCTTGGTCAGTGGATGCTGCCTGTTGGCACAAGGTGGCAGCCCAGCCCAGCTTATTGTCAGCAGCACCTTTGCAGAGAAACCTGGGCCCTGCCATGACCTGCCCCTGGGGTGCGTGATCATGACCTGCATGATCTGGGGTGCGTGTCCTCCACGGGGTGCTGCCCTTACCCTGCCATGGGTCAGAATTACAGGAGGGACAAGTCCTGCTGCATGGGGCAGCCCTGCCCATGGACACACAGGGGCTGCATTTTGGTTGTCCTGGCTCTGCTGTACCTTCCCTCTGTGAAGGGATGTGGGGACAAAGGAGATGCTGGTGGGCAACAGTCCTTCAGCTCCTGGACTAGAGAGAGCTTGGGGCGAGGCTATACCAGGTGCACAATTGCACACAGAATCTCCTTTAAGGGGCTTTCTGAGCAAGAAGGAGCAAAGTAAACACGAGGGAAATTAGCCAGCACAGAAAAAAAGGAATGATGGGTTCTTCACCCTCGTGGGAGGACAGGGACATCCTGGAGTTTGTGATAACCAGTCAGTTATCTGTGACTGGTGAGGCTGTTACAATACATTTAAAGCATTCATGGACTTCTCACCCTGACATGCCCATGCATCTCTGGTAAAGGGATAGAGAGATTTCTGACAAAGTCTGGATGCTGTGGGGACTCCATTGTTTTGCCACCAGTTCTTATGTCTTGGTGTCCACTCTATTTCCATATCCTGTTGCTTACCTCTGAATATAGCAGGTTAGAGGCCAGTTTGTGCCTGAAATTCCCTGTGAATATGTTCAATGATACAGCTGTGAGGAGGCATGGCAGGTTCCCATTTCTTCCCTCCATCCATGCTTGCCCTTCAAGCGCATTTTTGTAGGAACAAGAAGAGCTGAGAAGTTCCTGACAGGAGATTGTTCAGGGGATCTCCATGATGGTGCCTGGCTCAGTTTTGGGGTGTATGCATGCCTCTGGAGCAGCCAAAGCTGTTGTTTGTGCACGCATTGCTGGACGGACTGTTTTGATGTGCATCCTTTCACCTTTTTGTTTGCGCATCTGTAATGGGGACACGTGAGAATGCTGCTGATGTGATAGACCTTGTTAGAGGCCTTCTTAGAGACACACTTAAATTTCCTTTGGGTTTACAGTCAAATCTCATGCCAGACCTGTTTATGCCTTGTTTTCATCATCATCTGAGCCTTGACTTCCTAAGGCTGAGAGGTGAGCACCCCCAACCCTTCCTTGCTTTGGAGGGCCTCACTTTCCAGGTGCTGCACCTTTATCTTAAAAACGTGTTGTTTTTTTTTTTAATAGGAGCTGACTCTAGCTCCTGTAGAAAACTCTGGCAGAAATATGCCTCTCTGAGCAGTTGACCTTCCCTTCTGTGCATCTTAAGCTCATCTGCATCTACATTTATAGAGGAAAACAGGTCAGAAGGAGCCCACAGAGCCACGGGTCAGATCTGAGTAACCTGGTCTAGTGGAAGGTGTTCCTGACCATGAGAGGGGGATTGGAAGGGCATGATCTTTCAAGACCCAATCCATTCTGTGATTTTATGGTCAGAAGGAGGGTCTGCCAGCATTATCAGTGTGGGCTGGGCAGCACCACCAAGCTGCTGGACTTCCAGAGTTCCTGTGAGCACCCAGAAAAACCCTGTCTGAGCATCCACCTGCAGACAACTGCTCAGTGTGCTCAGATGTGCAAACACACCCAGCATCATAGCCTGGGCATCGCTGCACTCGGGGGGCAGCACATAGCAGAGAGGACAAACATCACTTCCCCAAATCACAGCTGCTTGTGGCCTGTCACCTCTGCTACACTGGGCTGGGACCCTCCCTAAGGTTTCAGTGTGCTGCATGTAGGCAGGATGGGAGCTGCTGGCTCCAGCTGGTTTGCTGGACAGAGAAGTGTACACTGGCTGTTATTTATGCCTTAGCTTTTGTCACCCAAAGAGACATTTGGGAACAAACTGCCCTCAAACTGGGTCTTTTCAGCTCCCAGTGCCTGGCTCTGCTTCTCATGCCTGTCCTTTATTTCAGTGAACACACTCAATCCCTCACCAGGCTCTTGGGAGGATTGAGAATTAAACGATGCAAACATCCCTGCCAGCTGCCTGCGTGGGGCTCTCGGATGAGTCTCACTGGCTCAGTGCGGGCGGGTGCACAAGAAACGAGGTCATGGCCACAGGGCAGGCAGGAGCCATGGCCCCTGGCTCCAAGCACCACGGCTGCCCCTGTTCCAGGAGCAGCTGCCAGGGTGCAGATCCCTGGCACTGTGCTGGAGGGGCCCAGGGGCTGACTAAAGACCTTACACCCATAGGCTTTGCAGTACTGTTGGAGGATGCTGCACCCATGCTGGCAGCGACAGCAATGCTTGGGAAGTGTTTTTGGGCTCTCTGAAGAAATTTCCAGACTGGAGGACCTACCTTTCACATTTAGATCTGGAAAAGTAAAATGCCAGAAAAGAAAAATCTCTGCTAGCAGAGCTGGTTCGATTTTATTTCAGAGAGAAAAAAATAATACACCCTATATATGATGTAGTGATGATAAAACACAGTATCACAGAATAAGCTGAGTTTGGAACCACAAGGACCCACAAGAATCAAGTCCAGCTCTTGGCCCTGCACAGGATACCCCTAAGAGTCACACCATATGCCTGGGAGCATTGTCCAAATGCTTCTTGAACTCAGACAGGCTTGGTGCTGTGACCACTTCCCTGAGGAGACTGTTCTGGTGACCTGTGTGTGAAGAGCCTTTTCCTAATATCCAACCTAAACCTCTCCTAACACAATTTAAGGCTATTCCTTTGGGTGTTGTCACTGGTCACCATAGGATGATAATCACTCAAGTGACAGATCAGGTCACCTTATGCCGTTAAGTGAGTCCTCTGTTCACTGTCTTCAGGCTCTGGAGGTCTAAAGGCACATACATCGTAGTTCTCATCAGTGTGACTTCTTTCCAGTGTGAATGCCCAAGGGTCAGGGAGGAGGAGATCACAGCTCTCTTGTTCCAGGTACAGTGGCTGCACTGGCGTGGGAGGCACTTGGCTACTTTTGAGGTACCCATCCCCAGGCTGTGCTCTCTAAACATGCTCCACGGGGGACAAACTGTTTCCAGGAGCTGGCTCCTTGCCCTGACAGGGCTGCCTTTTTTTTAATCTCTGCTCACTGCAGCTGGAGTAAACCCACAGGGGAGCAGAGGGGTTCACGTAGCTCTCATAAAAATGTTGCTCAGTTGCCTCGCATCCACTTTGATGCTGAATGGGTCAGGGAAGGAAAGAGGATAATGTTCATGCATTAAAGTTACAGCCCTTTCCTCCTCTGCTACTAATCCCCATTCAGATTTAATCAGACAAAGAGTCCTCATGGTCTGAGCTATTGCAGCAACAGCCTGCTCCAGGGGGGCTGTGCCTCAGCAGCTGTTCCAGCTCACAATGAAAGGACAAATGGTTTTGAGAGGTTGTGATCTGAAATACAGCAGCAGGTAGAGACAACACCAGGGGGCATTGAGAAAAGTGTCAGCCAATGCCACATGGATCTGTGCCTGGTAGCTGAGCTAACCAGTCAGGTTACATTTTAGGTGTGATGCAAGAGGAGTGTGGAGGGATGCTGAGAACCTCAAAGATGACAGGCAGGCAGTGGAGAACTGGGAGAGCTGGATGAAAAACACAGGAAGTTAATGTAATTTCTCTTTAGGACTGTGTCAGCCAGATGGGTCCAACATTTGGCAGGGAAAAGATCCTTTGCCATGGAGTTCAGAATAGCTCAGATGGGAATTTTGAACAGACTCGTTCATGTGAGGCAAGGGGGAAAGAGTAATGGTGTTCTGCAGGAAGGCTCCACAAGATCTTGGTCAGCAGGACATGGTTGGAAGTTGAAGTTTGAAGTATTGGTTATGGCCTGAAACACTGCAACACTGGCAGATTAATAATTCTGCACTCCACCATGGAAGGACTTCATGAATATAAAGACCTCTGCTCTAGCTGAGTTGAACTTGAGGCCATATGATGCATCTATGAAGAGAAAATTGTAGGACATCAAGGTTTGTTTTGGACAAAGAAATCTTAGTCTGGGACAAAAAGGAATCTGTGAGCATGATGCTGTATGAGGTGGCGCCCATATTCAGAGGTAAGTAAAGTATTAGCAGCATCTCATCTGACATTTGCCTTCCTCTGAGCTAAGGTCCCTGAGCTTCCCTAACAGTCAGTAGAGAAAAAGAGGTATTTTCAGGGCACCTAACCTAGTTTGGATACTCTCTTCAGGGTGAAGAGAACTGTTGCCAAAATGTGTGCACACAGACACAATGGGAAGAGCTCAGACACCCAGACTGCAGACACCTGCATTTGCAAAGCTAAATCCTGACCCAGAAGGAATCTCACAGAAGCCTAGGGACTTCTCCTTCTTACTCCAAAGGACACTGAGGGAACAAGCAATGAGGACACAAAACAGAATCTGAAGTAAAACAGGGTCTCCAGAAGAAAAGTGTGGTCAATGACCCAGAGGTGACAAATCAGAGAGGACAAAGCACCTGCTCACCCTGTAAGACTGCAGCAAGACTGCAGGAGGACAAAGACAGGGCTAGCAAATATTCTTCAAACCTTTGCCAAGGAACAGAGCAGTTCACAAAATCACAGAATTGCAGAATATGCTGAGTTAAAAGGGACCCATAAGGATCATTGTCCAACACTTAGCCCTGCACAGGACACCCCAAGCCATATGCCTGAGAGGATCCAGAATTGTACAGGTTTGCACAAACACAGCGCCAGGATAAAGGCATCTCTCCCGCTTTTGCTCCAGGGCCAAGGCACTGACATATCCCCCACTTGCCAAACAGCAAAAGCTGCCTGAGTGGTGGTATAAGCACCCAAAAATGTAGGAATTATGAGGCTGAGAGTATCCAAAGCTGATGGCATTGGAATAAGGTGCAACGATGAGTTTTGAGAAACCCCTGTGTGCATAGGGGAAGCCCTTTGTCTTTGTTTGATTCTGTGAGAGGGTTGCCAGCTCCCAGCTGTGCTGCTTGCTTGGCTTTTGGCCAAGACTTTGGAGTGTGTCAGTCCCCCTTTCCTTGCTGTTGGGAGGGCCTCCTGATTTGGCTGATGGCCCAACGCACACCTAAAGCACAAAAAGCTCTTCCCTTCCTTACAGAAAGATGAGATATGGCAGAGATGCCAGTTCCACCATCCCCACATTTACATGTAATTAGTACTAAAACTTAGTGCCTATGGGGTTGGCTTGATAATACCCTGCAGTTGTGTTTTGGTCTGTGAAAACTCACTCTGCCAGCATGGAATTGGTGAGGCCACAGAGGAAAACTTCCACTTAGTGACATCAGAACTAGGTGGTTTTCTGGTAAATCCTCAAATTATAAGCAGCCCACAAGAAACAAATTAGGTTCAATCTACAAGGCTCCTGGGTACCTCCAGCCACTCAAACTTCCAGATCTTGCAGGGAAACATGCCTTTTGTTGCTGCCTGGTGTTGTCTTAGCAGATCTTTGCACAACAAAGAAGAGCTAGGGCTGCTTAGTAGTTTGATGGGAGACCTCTAGAGAAACTTGTCTGCCTTATGGGAAGGTGTACACAGATAGGGATGCTTTTCTTCTACATCTGTTTTGTCTCTGTAGGGTACCTAGTTCCAGAATATCAATGGGCTTTTTTTGCAGTCAGGCTTGTGATGGATACTGCCTGCTGCCATCAGCCTGAGGAACTGGGTTTTCCCCTGTGGATGTGTCAGCCAAGGCTTGGCTTTAAGGAGCTTCTGGATGCAGAATACAGCACCAGTGTAACCATATGGGAACAGGAGGTGCTAGCTGGCTGGATAGACAGGAGCTGCTGGGTATGGGACGAGGCAGACAAAGTATACAAATCCTATGACAGAAGAAAAAATTGCTTTACCTGACATCTTTGTGAGACATCAGCATTTTTGCATTAAACAAATATTCCACGGTAGATAATTGGCTTTCAATTAAGGATAAAAAGGGAGGCAAATATTATGGTATCTGGCTAAAATTTCCTGCATTTTGGATACTGACTTTTCTTAGATTTGTGTAGTTGCAAGTCACCATTTTTCCAAGCAGAATGTTCTTTGTTAATGCATGTTGCTCTGAACATGAAAGCAAACAGCATCTGGAAGCAAACTACTTATGAGTGCCATTAAGAATTTCTGTCTGGAAACCACAAAATTATCCCTAGCACATGAAAAATGACTCTGCCAATCTGTTTCTTTTTTACCCACTAAGCATGACAATGACACTGTGTTTCTTCTTCTGGTTGGGGGTCTTGCTGCTTACCTAGGCTTTACAAGCAGGCTCCAATCAGCATCTCCCCAGTGGAGAGATGACAGGAAGACTCCCACTACCACAGGCAGTACCCTGGCCACACAGGCAATACCATCCTAAAAGAAAGTCATGTAAAGTGAAGCCATTCACAGAACCACAGAATCCAGACAACCTTACTGCTGTGGGCAGGGACACTTCCACTAGACCAAGTTGCTCAGAGCTCCATCCAACCTGGCCTTGAACACTTCCAGGGATGGGACATCCATAATTTCCCTCAGAAATGTGTGCCAGGGCCTCACCACCCTCACAGTAAATAATTTCTTTCTAATATCTAATCTAAACCCACCCTCTTTCAGCTTGAAGCCATTTCCATTTGTCCTGTCACTGCATGCCCTTGTAAAAAATACCCCTCGATTGTTCCTGTCGGCTCCCATAAGGTACTTGAAGGCCTCAATAAGGTCACCCCTAAGCCTTTTTTTTTTCCAGGCTGAACAATCCCCACTCTCTCAACCTGTCCTCACAGCAGAGGTGCTCCATCTCTCTGATCATCTTGGTGGCCTCCTCTGTGCTGGCTCCAACAGGTCCCTGTCCCTCCTGTGCAGGGACCTCAGCTCTGGATGCTCCAGCTGGGTCTCAGCAGAGCAGAGCAGAGGGGCAGAATCCCCTCCCTCCCCTGCTGCCCACGGGGCTCTGGATGCAGCCCAGGACACATTTGGCTCTCTGGGCTGTGAGTGCCATGGCTGGGCCATGTCCAGCCTCTCACCCACCAGCACCCCCAGGTCCTTCTGGGCAGGGCTACTCTCTGTTCATTCCACAGCCTGTGCTGATTCTGCAAGCTCTGGCAGCATTTAGTCTCCCAATGGCAATGGAAACAGCCTTGATAATGACTAGAAATCCTAAAACCATCAAATAATTTAGAGACAGGCTCCCTAGGGAAAAGTAATGGCATATGCAAATGGTTACCTAATAACAATCTAATTACTCATCTGGAATTTGGCCAGGATGCTGAGACTAAGAGCAGTACCCCAGGGAAAGGGTTTTAGGGTCTTTGGTGAGTGCACATACTTGGGATCTTGGCTCTGTACACTTAGCAGAAATTGTAGTGGGGCAGAAAGCATGCCTGCTACTGCCAAGAAACTACTCTGGGCTAAGCAAATAATATTGCAGGTAGGTTACCTCTTCACAGCGTCATACTTCTAGAAATTAGACAGCCACCTCTGCCTTCCAGCAGCTCTTAGGCACCCCAGAAATTAACTGGCAGGGCCAGTTTTTGTTTCAGATGAAGCAATGAAGATGACTCTTCAGTGAAGATCAAGCTGGACTCTGGCTTAAGCTTTTGCTGGGTAACCCTGTCATGACCCTATCAAATTATATGGATGGATGTCACTACAGACTGTGTGGCTTCAGTGCCCAGATTTGAGAAACTTCGTAGTTGGGAAGAGGGAATGGCATCTCAGCAGACTGGGAAAGTTTGTTTCCCATAGGTGATAGGAGGCTAGACCTGAGCAGCTCTCCAATTCCTCCTACACCACTCTGCCTTCCGGCACTTGACCTTATCTCAATGGCATTACTGTGTTGCTGCCCTTTCCTACAGGATTGTTCTACTTTTGTGTGCGTCCCTTTCCTCAGTGACAATCACTAGTTTCTTGCACAAGGCAAGACCTGACAAACTCAAGCCAGTTAAAGGCATTTGTTGCATCCATGCTCTGATAGTAGGCTCTGAGAGAAGCTTCAGCTGAGCCTTTCTCAGGAAGATGGGAAGAGATGAGGAAGAAGAGAAGCTGGGAGGTAAATGATAGCCCTGGAATCAAGCAGGTGCTTTTCAGAGTGGAGATGTGAGTTGAGGGTGTCAGTGGCCCCTGCTCCTTCCCTTTGTTTGGGTTCAGATCGGGACAAGTCTAACAGGTTTGCTGAGGAATAGCTCGGGAGCCATGGTGTGTTGCAGAAGCATTGCAGTGAGGCTCAGGACTGCACCATCAATCCAGTTATAATCCAATGACTAGGGACTGCTCACCCTTCAGCTTTCACAGCTTCTTGCCAAGGCAAGGAATCCTTGCAGACCACTTATCACAGTGCCAATGTTTAAACACCCTATCTGTCCCAGGCTGTTTCCCTCCAACCTTTGCTGGTTTTTCCTGAGCAACTTTATGTAACCAGCTGGGCTGGATTTCCCTGAGTGTGGAGCAAAGGCTTATTGACCTTGTTTGTTGTTTTATGATAGAAAAGAAAGTCAGTAAGGGCAGTACTTTCCTCATTTGTGTTATTTTTTTAAATTGCATTTTATATTTTTTTTATCCTCAACTCTCAGAAGTGGCTCAAAGAATTAATGGCTGATGTCTATTCTAATTGCAACATAAAATGGTAATATCCAGCCCAAGAAACACAGGAAATTTGGGATTATTAGCTACAGTTTTGAATTTTGCTTTTGTATTTGCATTTTATCAACTTATTTCATTCAAAGATGCAAAACAGTCCCCAAATGATACCAATCCTGTTCATGGTGTTTCTGAAGTGAAGATTTCAAGAGGATCCTCTATTTCAGTTACTTTGTCAAGACTCACCCTCTTAGCCATCAAAGATAGAAAGTGAAATTCAGAAACATGGTAATAAAGGTATGGTCCATAAACCAACTTTCAGGCTATAATGCTGCCTGTTTTGTAACTTATCTTCACCTGCAGTTTGCTCTGTTATTGAGGGAACTGTGCCCCACAGCTGCTAGGCACACTGTATTGTGGACACAGGTATGTAAAATCTGAAGAGTCCTTAATTTTTATTTTTTGTTGTTTAAAAAAGGAGCTTTGAGGGAGTAATGGGAAACAAATTACAATATGGACAGTGAGATATTAATTGCTTGTTATTGCTTGTCTTACACTGCAGCAATCAGCAGCACAGTGCTACACACTGCACGGGCATTTAATGAAATGGATAAGCTTCTCTTGTATTTAAAATTCTTTTGAAAAGGATTTTTCTGAATCCTTTGGGAATGCAGACAAAAAGAGGAGTGAAAATGTGAACTAGAGAGACTCCTGGTGAACTGAGGAGAACAGAACTCCAAAATTCTTGCTTTCTGCAAACCCTTTGAGGAGGTTAGTGGTGAAAATTGTCACAACAGGGCTTTTACTCCATTATTGCATTTCCAGAAGCTTGGAGGAGGGAGAGTCAGCTTGCCTGCCTGCCTGCTTTCCCCTTTTCTTCAGGTAGCAGGAGGGCATGGCACACATGCACACTGCTTGAACTCCAACATTATGGAAAAGTTTAGCTGGTAGGTTAAACAGCCTGTTTGCATAGGAAGTATCGGTCACTTGGCCTCTTCTAGAGAGCTGGTGGCTCTCCTGAACTGTGTGGGGTTGGCCTTTCCCTGCTATGTACTTTATTCCTCCAGAGAGTAATTTTACAAGAGCACTATAAAAATTCTGACAAAAAATATGCTATACATAAATACAGTTAAAGACCCTCCCATCACCAAGGCATTTTTTGTTTTAAAGTAGAAACCCCTTTTCTGCCCCTGCTGCTCTCAGGTAGCAGGTACACATGATTAAAAAATCACGCCAGAGAGAAGAAACTACGTCAGCTGCCCCACATCAAAGTGAAAGATACCCAATATTCCTGAGGGGGTAACTTTTTTGCCTGTGATACTCTTTCCTAGATGTTAACTGACTCAGTGGCTTTTGACTGTGCTGTTGGGATGGCAGTACCAGTGAAGCAGGCAGAAGAACCTTTTGTATTCTCATGGTGCTTGTTCCTCAGAGCCAACTTCTTCTGCTGTGTTTGCCAACAATTTCAACTTTGACAAATAGCTCCTCTTTAATGTCTGACAAATGTTCATCTTCAAAGAATAAAAACTACAAAAGTAAGAGAAAAGCTATTCCCCCAGGCTCCTCTATTGAAGAATAACCTTCTGTACTGCTCAAATATCTGCTAATGTGAACAGAACAATAACTGAAGACACACCTGTATAGCAGGAAACAAGCCTAGGTGGGGTAAGGGGATTTTGCACCTTGCTAAGTTAGAAGTGGCTCCTCTTGGAAAGGTAAATTATCTGATTTGCTTAAAATAAAATATTTATTGGCTCCCTTTTAAGAAGGAAGCCATGGCTGAATTTAGACATGAATCCAGTCAAAAAGGAATATGGAACAGCAGAATGGTGTCACCTGTCCCTGTGGAATCAGAAGGTGACCATCTCACAGGACTCCATAGATCTGTACAGCTGATCTGCAGCACCAAGACCAGGCAATACTGGTTTTATCCTGATGTGACCAGCCATGCACAATACATGCCACTTACACTTGACAAGTGCTAACTCAAACTGAAAAGGTGCAAAACACAAATAATACTGTTAGAAATAGGGATCTCTAGTCTTCTTGGGAAAAAAAAATTCTTATTTTTTAAATCTGGAAAAGCAAAATTAGAAGATAGAGTTGGTGTCTGATGTCTAAATGTTAGAAAGACAGAAACACTATTTTAACTGGAAGGTGAAGCTGGCAGAATGAGAAACATGAGTATGTTGGGATGTTTGAACAGTTACTGTAAAGTGCCGTAGTAAATACCCCAACTGTTTGTAAAGCAGACAGTACTGGGGCAATGTGAGTGCAGGAACAGGGGTTTTGATCCCAGGGATCTCCTCCTGTGTCCCATACCACTACCAGACAGCACATATGTGTTGAGGAGGGGATAGTTAAGCTAAATGCAGCCAAGAATAAATATTGCTCAAAGTACAGTATTTCTGCTGATCAGAATGATCTTTTCAGCCTAAGGCAGAGGCTTTCAGGGCACCTGAGCATCCTTCATCTTGTGGGTATGCTAGGACAGAAATAGTGCATTCACTAGGATCAGGGAAGTGATTATGCCTCTGTATTTGGCACTGCTGAGACCACACCTGTGTCCAGTTCTGGGCCCCTCAGTTCAGGAGTAACATTGAGGAGCTGGAGTGAGTCCAGCTGGAGCTGGGAAAGGATCTTAAGGAGTGGATGAGGGAGCTGGGAGTGTTTAGCCGAGAGAAAAGGAAGCTCACAGGGACATAATCTCTCTGTTAAGAGTGATATTGCTCTGATAGTGACCTGAAAGGAGGGTGTAGCCAGGTGGGGGACAGTCTCTTCTCCATACAACCAAGGACGCCATGAGAGTACATAGTCCCAAACTCTTTGAGGAGAGGTTTAGGTTGGACGCTTGGAGGAATTTCTTCACAGAAAAGGAGATCAAACTCTGGAATGGGCTCCCCAGGGAGGTGGTGGAGTCCTTGGAGGTGTTAAAGGAAACACTGGGTATAACCCTTTGTGCCATGGTTTGGTTGACATGTGTAAGGCTGGACTTGATGATCTCAAAGGCCTTTTCCAACTGAATTGATTTCTTGATTCTGTGATACCTGCTTTTGGGAGAGCAGCAATTGTGCCACTGTGCATCCTGGCTAGGTGAGGGATCACTGGCTGACAGCATCAGACCTAGCATGCTTGGTTAGATCCCAAGGAATTATCCGTTTTGGGGTCTCTGCTTCATAAAGACCCTGGTTTGCTGCCTTTGCTGCTCACTGCTTGGACAGACAAAGACCCACACTACATGTGTGTAGCTCTGGGTGTGGTCTGCAGCATAATCCTACTGTGTTGCTCAAGGACAAACTGCCTCAACATGAACAAGAAATACCATGTTTGGGATGCTTGGAATAATTGTATGAGAAATGCGTTCAGTTCTATCAACTCTGTCATAAGCAGTTGAAAGACTTTTCTGCAGAGCAGCTGTAATTAAAAGATCAGTTCCCATGGAAGCTGCTCACATGTAGAGGGTTTTTTTCCCTGAGATGAAAGGATCCCTCTTGCTTCTCCAGCCTTTTGAACACACATTTGTAATCTAAAACATGGCTGATCACTTTGTGCTGTTTTAAATGGTTATGTGGTGACAGTGTCCATGCATCTCATCATCCCTAATGTATTTATAATCAGGACACTCTTTAATACATCCTTCCTTAAAGAATTATCACTATCTCAATTTTGTGGGTGGAGAATTAAGGCACAAAAGCTGAAGCCAACCCAAGTGGTCATGCTGCACAGGGAGGAAAGCTAAATAGCTGCAGAGAGTTCCTCAGCATGCCAAAAGGAAAGGCTCAGTACAGGGACTGCAGTGGCACAGTTGTGGGTGGACAGGAGAGTTGGAGGGGCTCTGCTTCAAGAGGCAATTAAAATTAAGCCACTGATTAATGCCTCAAATTGCCAGACCACTGTCACTACCAGATGTCATCAATCTTTAGGAAAGGACAAGACTGGGACACTGGAAAGAGGATGTTCCAAGCTGCAGCCCAAAGTTTTCTGCTTGTTTGGTAGGGCTGCTGCCCTGTCCACCTTGCTGTTCTACAGGTGGAGAAGTCCTATCCATTCCCCAGCCTTTAAATTTTTTTGAACATCTTTGAGTTTTAAAAGCATCATTATAGTTCATGTATAATTGAGAGGATGGCAGGCTGTTTCCCTGTACATGTCTGTGGTGATTTTTAGCTAGTGCCCTGACTTTAGGTGACATGATCTTCTCGAGTGTGGCCCAGCTAGCTCAGTGATGAGGTTTCTCCTCACTCGAGTTTCGAGCCAGCATATGTTTGTGGGATTCACTGATTTTCTTCAAGAATTCAAGTCTATAGAGCGAGTAAAGAAATCAGGGGGGGACTCTCTCTCTGGTTTGCATTCCACAGTTTATTTCTGTGAAGGGGAATCCAAAGGACGAGAGACAAAGGATTTGGGTTCTGGGGGGTCTCTTTTAACAGGGTTTCTCGGAGGGAGGGAACATCAGAGAGAGAACCAATTATTTTTCTCAGTTAGTACATCTTACAAACTTTCTACAAATCAAGGTTACACACACCAAGATAAGAAATAACAGACACCAACTTCTTCAAATGCCCACAAAGGTGTAGGAATATTCTCCACAGAGGGGCAGAGTGGGAGAGAGGAGGGGCTTGGTTTCCTGGCAACACAGGGGGGAAAGAAAGGGAAGGCAAGGTAAGCATGCCCTCT
This sequence comes from Pseudopodoces humilis, assembly GCF_049639895.1. Classification (NCBI taxonomy): domain Eukaryota; kingdom Metazoa; phylum Chordata; class Aves; order Passeriformes; family Paridae; genus Pseudopodoces; species Pseudopodoces humilis. The sequence goes on along the minus strand of NC_142203.1, from coordinate 68,533,197 downwards.
CAGCTTCCATAGTTTAGAGGCATTCTGGGACAGGAAAAAGTTACAAACTTCCGTGTTGGAAAGAAGGGTTCTCTTCTCCCAACCCCGTGCTTTCCTGGGCTAAAGAAACTTCAAGCAGCTGGAAATGCCAGCGGGGTCCTCTCTTTACTCTACCCGGCCTCTCGCCGTGGGGCTGAGGAGGGAAACTTCAGTAACCATGGTAACTTGACGCCAGGTAAACAATTAGGAGAAAGAGAAGCTGGGGGGGAAATCACAACTAAAAAAGGGGAAAAGATATATTTCAAGCTATCAACTACAACATTTAGGTTGCAATCCATTCCAGAGAATGGGTGCATTTCAAGATGTTATTCAAATATGTCCTGCACACAGGTAAAGCACCACACAGGGTTGTGAAAGAGATCTAGTGATTATGCAAATATTACATTTTATTAATAAAGAAATTGATCAGAAATACCAATGAAAGCAGCCTATTATTTTACAGCCAAATAAATCTGAGGTCTGCCTCCCAATATCAGAATATCAATCAACTGCTTAGTCTATATTCAGCACTGAATTCCTGCCAAATGTCATAGGGTAAATTAAAAGCTTTTTTCCTTATCTTCAGAGCTTAGCTCCAAAAACCAGGTCTGAGATGATTTTTTTTTTTTGTCAGTTGCGTAACAGTAAAAATGGTTTAACAGATCTAAACCCTTTCATTTAAAAAAAGCCCATGTGGGTTTGCTACACACTAACTTTCAGCTTGACCCATTCTCTAGCCATAAATACAAAATTCAAAAAATGCAGAACAAGAAGAGAAGAAACAAACACAGTTTATGTAGACTGCAAATATAACTATAATATTGCTCTCTGAACAGGGAAACTACAGCAAACAAACAGGTATAAAACAGCTGGCAAGCTGCAGTGACTGGAGTATCACCCATTTATTACTTTCCCATTCAACAGCAGGTGAGCTGAGACCAATGGCTGAGGTCTGAGTAGCCAGAGAAAATTAACTCTTGCTCTGCAGGGAGTGAAAAAATCAGATGTCACTTTGGAGTTGATGGTGATGCCTCCGTTTTTATTTTGCAGAGTACCTTTTGTTCAGGAAGGCAGATAATCTCAGTGTGTATGGAAGTTACTGTAGTGTGCTTGCTGCACTGCGTTTTTCCTCCTTAATTCAGCAGACCTCTCCAATAAAAAAAGTATGCTGCTGATGGAGTGTGCTGCCTGTGCTACCAGAACACACTGTCAGCTGCACAATTTAGATCTGATCTGCTGCAACAGGTTTTAGGGCTTTGCTTCTAGTTAAGCATTTGTGAACTTGGCACTCCCTTTTGTGGATTTTTAGAAACAAACTTGGAAAGATCAGTCATGTTTAATAGCTTGAGAACAGCACAGAACTTGGGTTCTCCCCCCCCCCCCCATTCTACTGCAGCTTTTCTATCACTAAGCTATTTTTCGCATTTATGACAACAATGTCCAGAGGAAGAACTAGAAACAATAACAGAGCAAGATCCATTGGATCCATCCATTTAATCCGGGAAAACATAAGGAAGTTGATTTCAAAGAGTAAGCATAATTTAGGGGAAGGTAACTCTACCTTGCAAAAGTTCTGCAGGAATGACTTCATCCTTCTTCCAGCCTATCTGAGATGGAAAGAATATGTGGGATGGACAGACACACAAGTACAAATGATTTATTTTGATTAGACAAAGCCTTGTAAAACATATGCGTCTAATTAGACCTCAGAACTACAGGGAAACCATAACATCTGTGATAATCCCAGCATTCACTGCTACTGTTGGTGGTAAGAGATCTCATCCTAGCTACAAGACACTTACTTAATTGCTACGCTTGCTAGTAGCACATTACTCTGATTTTAAAATGCATATGACATCATCTGCCCTTGATGAGATAATTTCCCTATTCTGGTAGCATTTACAAGCTGTGGGCAAGAGAGGGACTTGCTGTACCAGGTGCCATGTGACGCAGTCTGTGACAATTATGGCCTTGAATGTTTTAATTTTTAAATTAGGACAGGCAGAGCAATGGGCCCCAGTAAAGGGAGGAGAGCAGTCATGATGAGATTGTGTAGTTGTGGCAGAAATTAGCTTATGCACCGTTCAGAGGACTTCGTCTGCAACAAGGCTGCAAAGAAGACAGGAAAGGAAAAGCATCAGGACAGCTCAGGGACCCCTGAGCTCACCTTTTGCTGATGAAAAGCTCTGAGGCTCTGAGGAAATGCAAAGCAACAGAGATCTGGAAAGGCCAGGGATCTGGTACTCTACCCTGAGACACATAGGAGACAAGTAATATTGGACTTTACAGAGAGAAACACTAATTTCCCTTCAAGTTAACTGGAAAGTCAGTGAGGTGCCCAGCTCACGGGTGGGGCAGGCTTGGATGATGTACTGCCAAAATGCAGAGTCTGATGTGCTCGAGCTTTTAGAGTCTGCTGCTGCTACTACATGTGATGAACACGTAGAGAAGCAAATGAGAGCTTTTGAGGAGTCTAGCAGAATTTCAGCAGCACTGAAGCCACTTCACAGGGGCAAGAAGAGGAGATTTCTTCCCTGATTGCCTCAGTGCTGGCACTTGCAGCTCCCTGCACTGACAGTTGCCATTCACACTGCTAAGTGGAAGTGTTCCCAGTCCCTTGAGTCTGCCTTTGGTAACACCCCTAGCACACAGTCTGGTTGATTGTTTGCAGGAATACCATGGTTTATCCTTACAAGTGATTCTTCTTGGTGTCTCAGAGATATGTATGTTTTTAACACATTCCCTTCACTGATGCACTTCTGGGCAGCAAACATAAAGGCAGAAAAATCTGCTGTGCAGAAATCAAATCTCCCTTGTCTAGGTGTCAACCTTGGGAAGGTTGGTTTGTTTTTGAAACCCAAAACTGTGTGTCCTTCACACTCTGTGCAGACTTTGGAGTTTTTCTAAATATTAATGGCATGGCAATCACATTGTATGACATTTTGCTGTTGAGCTTCAATTTCAGAAATTATTTACTGGATCTTTTGTTTCGAACTAGAAGCACATTCTGCAGTGTTATGGCTATTTATAGTTTAGGATGAAGCAGCACTAAAAGCATTAGAGGCAATCAGAGAAAACTGCTAGAACTGGGCTCAAGGGAAACCACCTCAGGAATCTTTTCTGCAACAGGCAGCTGACCTGTGAGCTGCTCAATCAGAAGAGGATGCAAGCTTTGGAGGAGTCTGAGACAGACTAGATAAGCAGATATAGACTAGATAAGAGATAGACTAGATAAGAGAGATGGACTGGATATTACCAACCACACAAACATATCAGGTTCTGGAAACCCTCAGAGCTGGTTGGCCCTTGTAACTGGAAGGGGACTGAGGGAGAGCTTTAGGACACAGTAATCACATCTGCTTGTCCTGCTTTTCCCTAAGTGTTGGCTTATGGTTTTTTCCACGTGGGGGGATACAGATGGTTGTTGCTGTGCGTCAGTCGAGATTCTTCATCATCAGTTGAGCTCCTTCATCAGCAGTGGAGATAGGGAAGGGCCTTGAGGGGAAGCCATATGAGGAGAGGCTGAGGTCACTTGGTTTGTTTATCCTGGAGGAAGCTGAGGGGAGACCTTACAGCAGTTTTCCTCAGGAGGGGAAGCAGAAGGGCAGGCACTGATCTCTTCTCTCTGGTGACCAGTGACAGGATCTGAGTTGTGTCAGGAGAGGTATCAGTTGGATTTTGGGATTAAGTTCTTCACCCAGAAGAGGATGGTTGGGCACTGGAACAGGCTCTCCAGGAAAGCGGTCACAGCACCAAGCCTGACAGATTTCAAAAGGCGTCTGAAGAATGCTCTCAGGGACATGGTGGGATTTCTGGGTTGAGCTGTGCAGGGCGAAGAGCTGGACTCAGTGATCCCTAAGGGTCCCTCTCAACTCAACACGTTCACCATAATTCTTACGTTAGCACATCAGAACCGGTCCGAGCACAGGACAGGTGTGAAACCCTCCAGCGAACACACTTCCAGGGCGTTCCTCTTCCATCAAGTTCCCTCACCTTTCGGGAGTGAGACAAAAGCCTGGAAAGAAGAGAGGCTAAACAGCAAAGCCCCGTCCCCGAGCGCTGCCCGCCGGCTCCCCCTGACGCGTCCGTCGTCACTCGGCCCTGCCCCGGCGGGACGGCCCCGCCCCGGCTGAGGCGGCGCCGCCGCCCGGTGTCCGCGGGGCGGCATGAGGGGGGCGGGGGGCGTCCGCCGGGCCCGCCATGTCGCTGCTCTGCGTGCGAGGTGAGCGGGGCGGCGGCGGCGGAGCGGGGGGACACGCCTGGGTAGGGTTTGGCTTTGTCCTGGGTGAAGTAGGTTTCAGGCTCCCTGGAGCGGGGACGGGCGTGCCGGTGCCTTCCGGCTGAACCGCTGGCGGCCGCGGCCCGGGCCGCCACCTGCACCCCTGGGCGGGAGGAGCCGCATGGCGAGGGAGCAGGTGCGGGTCCAGGAGCGGCAGTCCCGGCCGGGGAGGTCCGGAGCCCCGGGAGAAGTGAGGAGCCGTGGCTGACTTTGGGAGTTGGCTCGGACACGAGTTGAATCGCCCAGTGAACGGCGCGGGCAGCAAGCAGGCTGTTGTCACTCCTTCCTATACTTGCCTTAGAGCATGCATTGTTATTTCACATACATTCCTAATTAGCTCCTCATCCTGCTATTGAGCCTCGTCCCCTTGCTGAACAGGTTGCGGGAAGCCGGCACTTTCCCTGTGCAATGGATTATATTGCTGTCTCTAGTTTCCTATTTCTTGCTGCCTTGTGCTAAAAAATAATGATAAAGAAATCCCTGGGGGGAAACCATCTGCCAGGGCTCACGCTACTGGGACGTGTCTCCCTGCACTGAACGCCGTGGTCACAGTGCGTCCCCGAGCGCAGCCGTGCCCTGCGGCTTAAAAGTGTAGTTTTAATGTTCTCAGCTCCTTTGCCAGGAATGATAAAAAAACTGGTACTGCTGGCAGGTCAGCTCTTCTTTCACACATACACACGGGGTTATTGGTAACAGCTCCTTATCCAGCTGTTCATCACCCTTTTGAGTGAAAATCCCTGTGTCGGTGATGGTGTAAGATGTCCAGCTAGAGCATCTTGAGATGTGTTATTTTGGGGAGAACGCTGTTTTTGGGGAGTGTTTTTCTGAATTAAGTTCCAGCCTTTTATTAAACACGTGTTGTGTTTAAGGGCTTAGGAGAGGTGCTCAAGTGCAAAGTTTATCTTAAATATGCTTTTAGTACACTTCTTTGTAGACTGTGAAGCGCAGACCTGTCTAGCCCATTTTGAGGGTTTTGCCAAAATCTCTTCATTGAAGCTGGGTCTTATTAGTTGAAGGATGCTTATAAGTGTTACAGGTGGTTTTTTATTCTTTTTGATGGTTCATCCTCAAAATGTTTTCAGTGACCTTTAAATAAACGTGGGTTTGATACACTTGAGGCTGATTGTCTTAAAAATGTATTTACGCACCGTTCATGAGTAATAGTGAAAGAACATGAACTGAATGATTGAATTGCTGAAAATGTCTTCTCTTTTCAAGGTGCTTATTCTTGATCTGTAGAGTTTTTGGGACAAAAGCATTTCAGGAGCCTGGAGTGATGAACTTTTGTTTGATTTATTCTTTGGTTGTGTGAAGAGCTGAAGAAGAAACTTGAGGTGGCTGGTGCCTGTGTGTGAAGAATTACTGTGAAAATTTTATCTTCCATTTCCATCTGCTGTGTGAAGACAGTAGAAGACACCGGCATTCATTTAAATAGATGATACTGAGCAACTTTATTATAAGATTGCAGAATGTAGTCAATTTACTAAACATCAAGAAACATGTTTTCTGAAATAGGCATGACTGAAAGGATGAGCTGATGAGATCAGTTGATGAGTAGCAACCATCTAACATGAAATGGAAGTATGTTGAGATAGAGCAGCCTGAAAAACAAAACAGATATCAGGAGCTGAGATAAAACAACCGAGGCAAGGAGAAGGCGGCTTTATTGTCACTTTAAAAAAAAGCCAAACAAATGCCACTTTTCTTGGTTCTTTTATGTTTTCACTGAAATGAACTGATCTTGAGACAGCAGTTAGTAAGAAAGTTGAAAAAGCTGGGTTTTTTTCTATTCAAAATGGTACACATGTAAGGCTGCATAGTAGTGTGGGGTTGGATGGTGTAGAGCTGAGACTAACAAAGAAAGACAATAAAAACCCTCATGGAATAAATGTAGGTGATTGGGATGCTGTTAATAGCATCTGGATTGCAGTTTTACGGATAAAGGAAAATGTAGAAAAAGCCCTAAATATCAGTGTCCTAAGAAGCCTGGCTGTGAGAAGGATAGTGCTTTAATTTATTGATTTATTTTGCACCCCCCTTGAATTGCGCACATTAATAGTATTTTAATGAATTGCTAATCTAAAACAGTGCTCAGTGTTTGTGACCAAACATGTCTGAGTGCTGCCTTTGTTCCTGAAAGACCAGCTAGCATATATGGCTTCTTGATGTCATGTTGAGTGCTACATTTTTTTTTTTACCTTCTCAGAGTGCAAATAATTTTCTCTCTGTGTGTGTTTTTTTTCTTTTTTCCCCTTTATTTGTTTTGATTTGTTATTTGTTTTATTTGTCATCGTTTTGTTATGTAGCATTTTTTGTTTGTTTCTTTGGTGTATTTTGTTTTCTTTGTTTTGTTTTTTTCCAGGATTATTGAGCTATATCTGCCATAGAAATAGGAAGCACCTGACAGAAAATCTAAGCTCAGAGGAATTGTGCGTCTGGGCTTGTCTGCAGCTGTTCAGGGGACATGTGAAATAAGCCAGTGGTAACGGGCTGTTGTAGGAGTAAATTAAGGGATTCTTTTGAAGCAGAAAAATATGCAATGAGTGTAAGTGAAGTGAAGGAGAAAAAAAATCCTGAATATTACATGATTGAGGCTTTTAGGAGACTTCTTCGTATTTTGATCCCACTGCTTAAGTGCAAGAGAGGTTGCATACATTCCTGTTCAGAGCAGCTGTGTCTGGATTATGTCTGATAATCTTCTCTTGGCATAGTTTGCTTTATTAGTTTGCATTTAGTGTTGTATTTGAGAAAATAGCACATATTAAATAAAACTAATCCCAGGGAAGCAGTCTAGTTTTTCACATCCGTCTTGCATTGTTAACTTTTTTGGCTTTCTCTTGTAACTGTTGATTTTACCTCACATCTCAACTAGATAAAATTTCTTTTCCTGATCTTTTCTGTGTCCTGACTTGGAGATGGGAATAACTGCTGTCTCAGCACAGCTTGCAGGGGTCATAGCAAAGGGGACCCTGCTAAGGCTGTATCACCCGGTCACTGGCTCTGTTTGTCACTGTCCTGACATATACTTCATGCCCTTTCACTTGCTTACTTCTCTTGCACCCTACTTTGTCCCCAGCCCTTGCTGTCTCAAGACTGATGGTTCTCTTCTAGTTTTTCTCCTCTCTGCTTCATAGCAGCTTAAGCTGTGTCTTTGCTGCCACTGTATTCCAAACTGCTTGACCTACCTGCATTATCTGATAATTATTAATGCCAAGGATGTTGGCAGTGGGGTTCTTCCCTCATCCCTGTGCACATGATCCACCTTCGTCCAATGAAGTCATAGTGCTTTAGTGTAATGTGCTCTTGTCTTGAGGCTTTACCCACAGTATCTGTGAGTCTGGGCTACCAGAGTTATGTTGGAGAATGACTTGGGTGAGTTCTTGCACTCTAGAATTTCAGGTTGGCTGCTGTGTGAAATGACACTGTCTGGAGGTTAGGAATGATACTTTTTTTTGTTTGCCTAATGTGTATCTTGTGGCTGCTCTGAAGAATTAGAAGAGCTTGTGACATTTTTGTCGAAACAGCTGAAGTGTTGGAATACTGCTCAGAGAACTTAACCGTCCATCCCTGTATTGCCAGCAAAATTTGAGTTCCAGTACTGAATTGAACTGTGTTGACATCAAAGTGAAAGAAGCAAAGAAGGAAAATGGAAATGGATGGTGATGGTAATGATAACAGAAATTAAAACATGTTCAGTCTTGTTTAATACTTAGAAATACCTATACCTACAAGTAGTCAAATGTCAGGAACTTCTCTTTAAAGGATTTTTCCCCACCTGGTTGTAATGGCCTCAGCTTACCTCAGTGTTCTCTGTAAGACTGAATGCAGTGCTGTCGCCCTGAAAACTCAGCTTCTGAGCTTGCTGACATAGTTCTCTAAAGACTTTCCCAGGACAGTAACTGTAGACGTAGATATGTGTACATTCTTTCTGTTCCATGTCTTGTGATAGACATCTCTCATGGCCAGTGCATTGGGAAAGTGTTATCCTGACCATCCAATCCCTGGCCATGGTCAGAAACCTATAAATCCTGTGAGGAAAAATAAACTCTCTCTTCCTTTCACCACACCTCGAGCTGTGTCCGTGTGTTCTATTCATCTTCAGCGGCAACACAGTGCCTCCAGTTTTCTGTTGTGACAGTATTCTGAAATGGTTGTAGAACTGAAAAAAGAAAACCCTGACCATCTTTTTGTAGGTCAAAGTGATGAAAAAGAGAATTGGACATTAAAAGTAGTAGCAGTAATACAAGGTTATAACAGTAGGATATTAAGATAACATGATTCATTTAGAATTTGCTGTGTGACTATTATGATCTCCATTTCTCTAGTTGTCCTTAGTCAGGAAACTACCACTCTAGGTAGCTTGTAGTATTGGAACAAAATAGAGAGCATTAGAAATTTGGGTAATAAGGCTAAGATAGAAGTGTTCTCTACTAAAAGAGCATTTTTGTTTTGAGAGTTAAGTTTGAGGTTTATAAAGCTGTAATTGGAGAGAACTTTGAAGATTTTTCTGTTTTGCAGTAAAACCTGCAAAACATGCTGGCTTTTGATGCACAGGTGATCATTTGATTGCCTGTTTAAAATCCTCACTATTTCAGCTTTGGGCACTGTTATTGCAAGTTTCAACAAAGAGTGTGGAATCTACTTTATAGGTATTTAGGGGACTACTTGAAACCTCCCTGTATTTTGCAGTGGGATGAAAGGTACAGAGATGCTCCCTTAATTTGAATAGTGTCTGCTTCCTTTTTGCTCTCATGGTGTACTCTGAGCTGAGTCCTTCAGTCTGGGATCTGCCAGGCCTAACTTGTTAAAGTTGTTATTATCATACTCTTTTAATATGCAATGAAGTGCTGCATTTAATCTAAATGCTGAAAGAACCTAATTTTAAACTCCTAGCAGTCCAAGATCTAGCTGCAGCTTACACAGCAGCATTGAAGGTCCAAGCAAATTAAACTGCATTTTTAATCCAGGACCTTATTTCAAATACTTGACTTGAATGTATGTGAAATGTGTGTCTGATGGCAAATCATCTTCCTATAAATTTCCTTTGAAATTTCTTCTTGCATATTTTTTTGTGCCTTGTGGTCAAATTATAGTGGCTGTTCTGAAAAATATTTTAATCACTTAGTAAAAGCTGTTCTTGCAGCTCTTCCAAGAAATCTTGAACTGGAGGGGTGTGTCTAATAACTCTTTCTTCGTTGCTTTTTCATTCTGTTAATTCCCTGTGTGGTCTTGCAAAGAGATTTGGAGCTGTTGTGAAAGTGTGTAGGGTCTTCACTAACTCTGTCTCTTTCTTAATGTAGAGTTTACTGATTAATACCTGGCATTTTCTTGGTGTGGAAGTGTATGAAAGTAGCTTGCTGTTCTTTCCTCTTGTTTGATAGAATGATTTCTGGAATCAGGAGTTTAAAAGGTTTCTCTTTAGCGCTTGAATTTGCTTTTCTTTGCTGCCTTTATTTTCTGACCTTACTTCTAAAGTTTGTATAGTAGTGAAAATTACCTTTAAAATTGTTATGTTGGTCTCATAATTATTAAATAGAGAACTAAAATCTGCTTTATTTGCATTGTTGGTGTTTGCTTATCTGTTCCTGCTTTAGCTATGTTTGTGAAGAGCTTTGATGAAGTGATGTTTTGCTTGTATACTGTCACCTGTAAAATTTGACAGATGCTTTCTGTGATGTGGATTCCTATTCCACAGGAATTTATCCTGTGTGTTTGGATCAGCTCTCTTGGCATTTAGCAGAATTTCAGATGTATTTTCTTTTCTCTTAGGTCCTCCTTATACCTGAGTAGGCTGGTGTGCATAATTCTGCTTTTATTATTTGCCTTTTGACTGCCTTCTGTATCCTGCTTGTTTTTTTATATAAATGGCAAATGCCCAGTTGAGAAGGAGTGAAATATAGCAGGCATTTGGAACAGGAAACACCACTGATCATGGCCAGCCTCTCAAGTGGCTATCTGTTGCTGTTTAAGTGGATACCCACCATATGATGTCATTTTACACATTATTGAGACACTCTTCTACCCTAAGTAAGTTGTGTGTCTCAAAAAATCCCTTGTGTGTACAGTTTGGATCAGTCTTTCCAAGCCGGTGCTGACTAGTAGGCATCTTTTTTTTTTTTTTTTTTCCAGAACTTTAACTGCCTAGACATTACAGATATTTGTCTGGAATGCTCTGTGATCTGTAAGTACCTGACCTCCTACAGGTGTGCTCTTAGTGTCACCTTTGGTGTCATACTCTGCTCTTTTTGGAGCCTGTTTTCTAATCTCTCAGGATACATTTAAAACAAAAGTCACTGGGCTACAGATTAGGGACATATGAGTTGCAGTTTTCTACGCCTTCTGACTGTTATCACTTGCACATTGAATACTTAACATTATCTTCATTTGTCATGAGCTGGAATGTACCTGATCTCACAGGTGCATGCTTCATCCTGAGCATGGGGCAAATGTTTATTGGATGCTTAATGCTTTTTCACCATTAGAAGTTAAATCAGCTGATGAGTTGGGAGGGCAGTATCATTGTTGGTGTTTTGTTTCTACCCAGATTTTTTGGTTAAGTTTAACTCTCTTGCTTATCCATGCATTTAACTTCCTGCATCTTGGGCTGCACAACCTGTGTCAGTACAGTTTATTTCTTGTATTTTACCATGGCTTTGTAGCTCTTTGAGGTGGAATGGAATTCAGCTGTCCTTCTTGCTTTTTGGTCCCTTGGAAAACACCTAATAAATGATTCCTGAATCTGATTATGACAGTTTTGATTTGCATTTATTCTTCTCATTCAATTGGTAGTAATTACTCTCAACTTTATGAAATTAACTCCCTCTGAAATGTCCCTTGTGTATTGCTAGGGATTGTTTTTGGACAGTCCATGTTGTATTTGATTTGATCACAGCTACTGTGGGTAACTATCATTTAATAGTTTAATACTTTAATAATTGTTTTATAGAAGAAAATTGGAGTGGTGATCCAAAATAGTTGTTCTACTGCTTAACAGTTACTGAGCTGGAATTCTATTTGCAAATTTTGAAAGAATTGAAGAAATACTGGCAGGCATATGAGCTCTTCTGCATTTCTCTGTTTAACTGTCTTTATATGAGTAATGCTGTCTTCTATAATGAGCAGATTTCAGCTAAATACATTATGAAATACACTACGTGCAGCTCAATGCATATAGATATAGGTCTATTTCAGCCGGGAAGAAAGCATCAAGTCTAATCCAGATTAAAAAAAAAAAAAAAAAAAAAAAAAAGTTAAAATGAGAAATCTCTGGTTGATAATTTTATGAAAAGATGCAAATGTGATTTACTTGGTGCATCGTAAACAGCTGAGACATCTGTCACCAGGCTTTCAAAACAGATTTCTTACTGTCCTTTTAAGTTATTTTCCCCATTATGAAGTTAGAATAATTGAATAATTACACTTGAAAATACCAAAATTTTGAGTACCTACAGGTCTTAGCAGCCTTTCCCTTCTTGTGTAGCATGAGTGCAAGAGACCAGCTGTGGTTAGATGATCAAGTTAGATGATGATAAGTCCTCAGCTGAGGAATTCTTTTGACTGGTTGAATTTACTAAGCTGAACTTACTAAGCACCATATAATGGTCTGGATTCATGTTCTGCTGTTGTGGAAAGGTGGAAAGTGGCAAGGAATCAGAGCACAGCAGTGGCAGGTATGCTGCTTCTTTGATAGCTAGATGTGGCATTCTAATAATGAAAGGGAATACTGCCAGCCTATGGTTGTGACTTAGTTTATGTTCCCTCTGGCATACTGCTCTCAAGTGCATGTTCATCTTTTTGTTGGGTTGGGATTGGGACAGAACTGTATGGGAAGCGAGTCCATGTGTTCAACATGGAAACATGTGCTGAGGGAGGTTCAGTTTATGAAAACCTGCTGCTGAGAGAAAATTAAACTGGGGCAGTGTGAAGTATGAATAAATGTTGCATGCCTTGCTTGCAGGATTTACTTTTGCCGGCCACACTTAAATTTGTAAAATCTTAAAACTGCTGGACAGGGTGCATGGGGTAGGAGCTGTGTTAAAGGAATTAAAAATCCTGATTTTGTTCCCTTTCGTATTGCCTGCTTCTGTGGAATCAAAGCATTAAAAAACATAAAGAAGGTGTGGTGTTTCAGCAGCTTCGTGCTGACCTCAGGTTCTTGATGCTCTTCCTTGCAGTTGAATGTACTGTATAAATGGAAAGTGAATTGGACTGGGATGCCTTGTCTGAAGGATAAGAGGAGGTGTTGTGTTCAAGATAATCTCTAGCCTAAAACCATTGGCGAGTTTGGAAGGAAATTTGGCTTCAAGCCTTGACTGTGTCCCTTTAAGGAATACTGGTTTTAACCGTATTACTTAAAGCTCTTGTGACTTAACTCTCTTAAATCTTTACAACCTAAATGCTCTGCTAAACAGACGCCAACATTTCCACCATGGAGACCTAATTATTAGGTATAAAATAACTGCAGAATTATCCTTCTGAGTATTGGCTCACTTAGATTTTCTATGCTCAGGCCAGTGTAGTAATACTCGGCTTAAAAAAAAAAATCATTAAAAAATAAAAATAACATGCTTTATCCCTTCACTTTTGGGTTGCTACTCTGTTCAGACAAAACTGCACCATATAACCAACCTGCTGTTGTCTTTGCTGGCATCTGCTGAAAGGATTTTGGATCTGGACCTAAGTGTGGTGGCCCATGAAAGCCTTCACGTTTCTGAGCTGTTGTGGCAACACAGTGCTGCAGTCCTTGTGCCAAGGATTCAGGCATGTTTGGATAAGGCAAAGAGATCTGTGAAGGAACTGCATCACCTCAAACCTGTTCTGAAGGATAAGTAGGGCTTTTGTCCAGTGTCATTACCAAACTCCGTTTTTCCCAATCCTGAAGTACTGGAAGGGCAAGGACTACAATCTAAGGAAAGGCACACGAACTTCTGCTGTTCTGATGTTGAAGTTAGTAAACCACTAAAGCATAAAAAGCAGAAATTCATCACATATGATAATCTACATAAAGCTGATGAATATGTAAATACTGAATTTCTAGAAAAAAACCTATTAGAGATGTTTTCCTTTCCTAAAGACTTCTATAAACTTCAGGTTTTCAGTAAATATCCAGGGACTTCACATTTTCAGTACCTGTGATTATTCACTGTAGTTACCACACGCTCTTCTGTTCCAACAACCTCAGTCCTTAGCAAACAAAGTCCTTGTGGAGTGAGTGTTACGGCTGCAATTACACACTAGAGAGCTACAAACCCTTGTGGAAATCTTTGGTAATTGTTTCTTCCTATAGGGCCAGGAGTACCAGACACATGGTGCCAAGGTTGTTTGTCAGCTTTGTGCGAGGAAGGAATTTGACTGCTGAGTAAACTATTACACACGTTGTAGAAAATTGTTGTTCCTCTTTTGTTCCCCTTCCAAATTTCATGTGTTATTCTTTGTTGTAAGATTTCTTGAAAGGCAAGCAGGTGGTGTTCTTCAGGAGATTGTTTGGCCTTTTCATGCTTCATGTGGTTCGTCTTTGAGAGTTAGGTCATAAACTACTAGAAAGCCAAGATTGCCTTTGTTTTTGGATTTGGGATTTCTGACCTTACTGAAATCATAATGCCATTTTGTAGATTAGTAGTCATGGTTTTAAATGAAATTCTCAATATTTTGTGGTTTAGACATCCCTCAATCTTGAGCTCCTGATCTGAACCTGAACTTGGAGTGTGTAACTTGAATTTGGCATGCAACATGGATATGGATTATAGGGAGGGAAAAATGGACATGAAACAAGTTTTATCTCAGCCTTTCCTACCTAGTATAACTTGCTGCATGTGCAGAATTTTATTAGATTTTGACCTATCAAATTAAGTAAGTGGAGTCTGTGTATGCTCCATTTTAGTGGGAGATTTTTTGAGGAGATTAACTGCTTAGAAACTCCATGGTTATAAGGCCAGAAATGATTGTTGTAATCATCTAATATGACCCTCTGTAGTACATAGTATTTTTTAAATATAACAACCTAGAGTCTAACAGAAAAAGATCAGATTCTGAACTAAAATTGATGAAGGATTTTCAGTTCTTGGCAACTTTATGTTGATTATCATATGTGACAAATTTCTGCTTTTTATGCTGAAGTGGTTTACTAGCTTCAACATCGGAACAGCAGGTTGCCTTTCCTTAGGTTGGAGAAGCTATTTATGAAAGCTGTACTCCTTAAGGATGGGGAAAAACTGAGTTTGGTAATGTTTGTTACTTGAGTAGAGGTAAGTGGATGTTATATTATGTGTAATCTGACTATAATGACACGTGTTTACATATTTTTCCACGGTTAAAAAGAGATCAAGACATGCCTATTAGATCTCAGTGTTAAATCATTATATTGTTTCACTCCTGTTAGTCGGGAGGAGTGTGGTTTAACAGAGCTTGGCCAACAGACCTTTTACTTCTGTTATAAACTTGAGTTTAAAGTTACTGTTCTGTATAAACCTGACACTTTAGTTAAAGAAACAGAAATGTGTTCAGGCTGTGTTGGAGGAGAGTAGCACGTGACAGAAATTTTAATATATATGAGTTAACCCTCTGCATGCTTCCTGGGGGCTTGCATTGTATATTTCTTTTTCCTCATAGAATGTCAGGAAGAGCTTGTGTTGCAGATGAAACATGGGTTACCTAATCCAGAAATGACAAGTGCTACAGTTATATAAAGCAAACAATATAAAACATTTAAATTAGTAGTAGTAGTGTTGAGTTAGTTTTCCTAGAGGTGCAAACACATTAATGTTATAAGGCAAAATGGGAAGGTTGTGACTAAAGTGGTGGGAAAGGGGCTGTTAGTTTAGGACTCAGAACTAGCCCCCAAAAGGTTATCAGGAGTCATGATTAGTGGGGTTTATGAGGGAAACAGAGATGTTGGAAGGGCTGTCCTACTCTAGAAAGAGAGGAATAGAGGTGACTGGGAAAATTCCACTGTGGTTTGGTGATGCAAAATTGTAAAGCAGCATTAGTGTGGATAAAAGAGAACCAGCTGGGCTGAAATTGCTTTGGGAAGAGCTGATAAGAGATTTTGCTGTGATAGCAGAAGAGATCTACTGCACGTAGTCCAGGATTTAAATGTTGGTAAAAATCTTGTAACATGGTTAGCGCAAAGTATTTCTGGGTATTCTCACTGTGAAAAACTGCCTTCCCACACCAGAGAATATATGCTGTTGGTCATGGCTGGGGTACTATGTTATCTGAAAGTTTCACCATCAGATGGTGACTAAAGCCATAAAATTTGTGGACTGAACTGTAGATGTGATTTTGAGAGGCACAGATGATGCTTCAGGGAAGTTGGATATGGATGTGAACTTGGTTTGAAAGAGCACAACTGAAACTAATTTAAGGTAAACAGATGAACATGTAGGTTAGCAATTGTCAAGCCTGCAGGGAAGTTGAAGAAGCTTTTTGGTGAAGCGAGGAGGTTGGATACAGAGGAGGGCATGAAATTCAGGGAAGCTACAGAGGTAAATATTAGCATCTCAAATAACAGAAAAGGCTCCACCTAGGAAATTACCCCAGAGCTGATGATTCACCTGTTCATTACGTCAGGGTATGCTGAGCAAACAGAGAACCTCTGAGAGGTGTGGGCAAAAAAACAGTTAATAAAGGAACGTTGTATGTTGAGGATCAGGAAGTCCAAGGCTAAAGAAGGGGGTTCCACCTCAGCAGACAGTGTGGCATCTTGCAAATAGTAATAAAACTATTAATAGTAATAATAAAAAAAAAGGTGCTTTGGTCACACAAAAAAGGGAAACAGCCAGCCTCCACAGGGGGAGGAATCAGACTTCCGTGCATGGGGACAGGGAGTTGTGCAAAGATGGGCTGGGTATGGTCCCTGGATTGTAGGAATTGTTTCTTATGAAACTGATGGTGGGAGGAAGAATTTTAATACCCTGTGTTTGAATCTGGTAGTCTGTATCCCAGAGTGCTGAAAGATGCAACACTTAAAATCTGAACTCTGCCCACAGAAGTTTAACTATGGCTACAAACAAGCAGTGGCATCGCCAAACTGGAGAGGAATGGATGTGGTTTCTGAAGATAGGCAGCAAGATAAAGGAGATGAGTGCTAAATGTGGGTAAATATGGATCTTGACTTCAAAAGCAGGCAGGACTGTGACAATATGGGAAGTTTAAAATAAACTGTTAGGAGAGAATAATAAAAATTTTATGGTCAGGTGGAAACAATGCGGAAGGGTATCATATGAAATGTGACATGGGTTTGTGAGATGAAGATTGTTCTGTGATAGCTTCTTATTTCTAGATGAAAGCATGCATCTATTTGTACTTCTGTAATATCTCACAAACCCTATAGCAGACTTTTTTTAAAAGAAAATTTGAATAGGCAAAAGACCTGTAAAGAGTATAAGGAGCTGGCTGTAGCAGAAGCTAGTCATGTTGCTAAGACTAGTGGGAGAAGCAGATGTCTTCCACTTGTACCAGGGCAAGAAAGAATACAAATGTGTGTATCAAAGCTGTTATTAAGAAAAGTCTTAATGACATAGTAAATTTTGAAGCAAATAAATATAATGCAGGAAGGACTCAGTGACCCCTGAGGAGAATGAGAATTAAAATGAGCTGATGTTCTGTAAAAAAACTATACACTTAGAGGCAAATGACAGGCATTGCTGAGAAGTGTGAAACTTAGTGAACAGAGAGATGTTGGGGAGTCCTTGTGTCTCTCTGCAGCATGCTTATAAACAGAAGCTAATGGGATCTCTGACTTGTGTCCATTAAAAACATCAGGAAATTAAACATGGAGTGAGGGGAAAAAACAGAGAGGGGGAGCAGTGTTGACATAAGATACAGAAGGTATACGCATGCCATTAATTAAAGTGTTGCGTGGAAGGTAGGAATGATTTTTAATGGTGTAAATGGTCCAGGTGTTGGGAGAAGCAGCATTAGAGCTGGTGATCCAAAGGACCCTTCCAGTCTTGTGATCTTCACTACACTAACTTCATTGTGATGTTAGTTACTGTTCTGACAACTAATTGCTATAGACAAACTGTATATTAAGGTCAAGTTCTGATGTAGCATCTTCCTTATTTATAAATATTAATAATAAGGAAAAGAACCTACATGTGAAGGAACTTGCTCGTAGTAGATTTTTACCTA
Source organism: Pseudopodoces humilis (assembly GCF_049639895.1). Taxonomy (NCBI): domain Eukaryota; kingdom Metazoa; phylum Chordata; class Aves; order Passeriformes; family Paridae; genus Pseudopodoces; species Pseudopodoces humilis. Next base: position 68,515,769 of record NC_142203.1, on the reverse strand, counting down.
AGGCTGTTTATTTTCGTTAATGGTTTTGATTCATATTTAACCTGGTGGATTTTCACCTTATTTTTTATGGAGGTCCAAATGCAAGCAAGCAGCATGGCTTTCAGGAGAACAGTCTTGGGCACACTCCGTGTCAGTAGTAGGACCTTCTTTAATTCAGTTATTTGTATACATGCTGTTTCAAAAGAAAAATATTGGCAGATGAGTGCTAATGTGTTTGTGAGGCGCATCTCTTTTAGATGGCAGTCTGACTGTCCTATTTCTGCAATTTGTGGGTGTTCCTCCAGGAGCCAATTATTGTCTGAGCAGGTTGTGAATGTGGAGATTAAAATCAGACTGCCAAAGGTATAGTTTGCCAGCAGTGTTTTGTTACTAGGTCTCCTGTTCCTGCCTGGAATCTCATCCAGTAACATCATAACTCATACCCTCACAAGTTATTTTACTCTTTCTTAATTCTTACAGTCAAACTTACTTCTGTCTCCTAGATATTAATATTTTCTCTGGTTTGTGAAGCCAAACATATTAAGTAACATAACATAATAATAAGATTTTATTAATATTTTAGTTAAAATATTTTTTATGCTAGACCAATCCTCCTTCATTATTTGGTGTGTAAAACACCAAATAATGTGCTGTTTTTCTTGGAAGCTTATAATTTACTATAGTATGATGGGATGTTTTTGCTTAAAAAAAAATATATATATATATATAAAAATTTCCTGAATCCACCACAAATGTGCTGTTGCTTTATTTTTGAGTTTCTCTTTTGATGAATATGCTAGATCTCTGAAGCTGAATGGTGATATTTGTTAGTATCATTTTTTTATCATGGTGCCTTTCAGGACAAGCTTGTGCTCAGTCCTGCTTGACAAGTAGCCATGTTCCAGTTGGCCGAGTGCTTGCAATCCTGTAACTTGAATCGAAACTACCAGAAAATAGACCAAGGCTGTGACTAGGTGGCAGTCAGTACTGGTGTGGTTAGTCAGCAACTCTTTTTTCCAGGGTGCATCTTGTTTACACTAAGTCTGAACAGGGAGTGTAGAAATCTGAGTCACTGGGGAGACTCAGGTGACTTTTGTTGACAGGAGAAAAGCACACGCCAAAGGACAAGCACACAAGTGGTTTTGTTCTGTCATTTCTGCTCTTTCCTCTTTGGTTCCATAATATTTGTGTCTTCTAGCTGCTGTTACCTTGGCTGAGACTAGGCTGTGTGATTTGACCTAATTAATCTGGCAATATTCTAGTAATTTAAGTGGCCTTTACCTCTGTGTACAATGTCTGAGCAGAAGCTGCATGTGCTTTCTGTCTTGGAAGAAATGATTTCTGCAGAGATGTACCTTTTTTCAAAATAAATACACCTACCCACCCCCTCAAAACTGAAGAAACCAATTTTTCCATTCATCTGGTTTCTGAATTACTATTAAGGTTTTTTTGTTACATGTGGAGTTTTAAAATAATTTTTATTTTTGCTCTTTGGTTTTGTTTTTTTTTCCCCACTGGAACTTTTGTGATAAACTAGTTGAGCTGTTGCTTTGTCATCAGTTTACCAGCTCAGACTGGCTCCTAGCAGACTTGATACATTATCAGTCTGTCTCTTTTCCTGCCTTCTGGTGCAAGGATATGGCTTTCATTTTGCGTATTTCCTTAGTCTTTGGCAGCTGGAGGCATATGTGAGTTGCAGTCTGTTTTGTGTAAAATTAAGTAGTGTGGGTTTTGTTCCCTTAATCAATTAAGGCATTTCCAGTAACTTAATATATTTCTGCCTCAAAATAATGTATTTCTCAACCTTGCAGAATTTGAAAGAAGGGAATATTATGCCACTGAAAATTGAAAGCCTCCTTTACTACTCTGTCCAGGATTAGGTATCTTACAAATTTAAAAATCCTGTAAGATTTGGTGGATGTTTATTTTTTTCCATGATGAAGCACGGGTTCATGAGTAAGATGCTGTCTTTTCTGATCATAAAACAGTTAAAAGTTCAGGAGAAACCTGTAACCTGTAGGGAACCCCTTAAGGCAAAATGACCACAGCACACTCTAACAGAATGCATCTTCTGAGAGAATCAGACACACAATAACTTGCTCTAGTACACTGCACCCAGGTTGCTTTTTGAGGAGTAATATTAAGGCTGCAGGAGAATGTTGGAGAGGCGTGGCAGCTTGGATTACTGTTTAGTTCACCTCTTGGTTGGGGAACCAGGTCGCCTGACAGAGCTGTCTGTGTTGCCAGCGTCAGGAGGATTAACCTCTTATAATCTCTGTGATTTGAATAAGAGATTTTGTTCCTGTCCTCACTGCTCAGTTCAAAGCAGCTGCTGAGCAGAAACTTTGGTGGATCTTCAGAAATGTATCTGTGTTGGTCAGCTAAAAAAGGAAGAAATAGATGTTGCAAGGATTTCTCCTAGCTGTGTTTTTTAGGAACTGATTTAAGTATTTGTAGGGTAAATGAATATAGGTGGATTTAGCTGTCCACTGGAATCAGGGAAGCTGGCTAAGTCCTCAGTTTCATTGTTGTTTGCAAGGTGTTCTGCTACACAAATAGTATCAAATCCACTTCTCCATCACCATGCTCTGCTTCCCCAGCCCCTTGGAGAGCAAACTTTGGACAAAAGCAGAGTCTTGTAAGCACATCATAAGAAAACTTAAGTCTGTTTGTTTTCCCACTTCTCAAGAAAAGTATAACTGATCCAGACCAATCAGTTGGAGGTGATGCTCACCTGCTTGTGCTAAGTCAGGCCAAAGCTAGGATTACTCAGTCAGCTAAGATGTATGTGTTTGCCCTTGAGGACTGGTGGTGGTAGTAAAAAGGTACTTAGCTCTCTGCTTAGAGCCCCACTTACAATTTGATGAGTTTTCTTTTGTGTGTTGTGGTTGGGGGGGAGGCTCTTCAGTTTTAAAAAAAGCCAGACTCTGTTTACTGTGTCAAACAGGTAGCAAAGCATCCTGCCTTGCTTTGCTAGTCCCTTTCTTCTTGACGCAGAGCGATACGGGTTTACTTGTGTTGTCTACTTTAAAACATCCAATACTGCTGTCAAGTGACAACCAATATATATAGTAAAAAGGCTAAACTATGAAATAAGGTGTCTGAAGCATGTATTCCTCCTAGCTTTTGAAAAAATACCAAAGTGGAATTCACCTGAAATTGCTAGCACCTGTAAGCATTGATTATAGTGGTGATGGAGGAGATTTGGTGGTAGACCAGAAGCTACTTTGTCACCTCTGCATTCTAAGCCTAGAGGCATATTAATTTGTGGAGCAGGAACTCCTGTATCATTACGTCATGCTCTTTTCTGGGAACCACCTAGATGTTTGTTTGGGTACAGGCTAATGGGCTTGTTCTGCAGCCCTCACTCTCATAATATATTATCTCTCTTAGTACAAACTCCTGCCAAAGGTGTGGAAGGAGCCTCTTGGTCTGCAGGGCAGAAGACATCTGCTTTGGGACCCAAGTGCAAGATGTTATTGATGTCAAAGTGTTTTTTGGGAACTCTAGCATCTAATTTGAGCAGTGAGACTGTCAGACTTAGTGAAGCAACTGATGTTTTGGGAGCAATGAATTAAAAAACTGACTGGCATCATCATGGTGCTGGTAGGGGGAGAGGCATTGACTAGAAGGCAAACATCTGTGGGAGAGCAAAAAGGGTCTCTGTGGCACCTGCTTGTGAAAATTCTTATGTTACTTGGTTGTGGCTCTTCATGGAGAAATAGGATTGGCATTTCAGACTATTTTCTCAATGAATAAAACCATCTGAAGGTAGTTTGAATGCTCCACTGTGTGTCTCAGAGATCAGGCTTTTGGCTCAGGCCAGTGGCTGTTGAGGTAACAGCTATAGAGCAAAGTGAAATTTCAGGTAGATATTAATATGTTTGTGGGAACATTATGAAGGAGCAAAGCACAGTTCTGAATAAGCATCTGAGGATGCTGATTCTTGCCTTGGTAGAATTAACTTGTCAGTTTGCACTGAGATTGTGATTGTTGCCTGTTAAGTTGAAAAGGTTGGGATGAGGTAAAGGGCTCTCTGCAGAGCAGCATGCAGGCTGGAGGCTCCTTGTACTCCAGCACTAGCTGTGGGGCTCTTGAGAGCTGGTGCAAACACTTTCTGCATGGCCTTTAAGGATGATATTGAGATGCATTTTTGTAGAGGGAACATTTTTGTCTAAGCACTGGGTGGCTGTCATTTCAGTGAGTTCCAACATGGACCGAATGATTGGCTTATGATTCTCGATTATTGTTGTAATTAACTGAAAGATGACTTGAACTCAGGGGTTTAGTCTGCTTTGTGCTAGCTGGAGAAGTGTCCTGAGATTACCTGCCTGCCAGCTGAGCTGGGGGACCATGCAAGCAGGAGAAGAGGGGTTAGATACACTCAGAGCCTGGAAGAGCATCGGCATTGATGGGAATTTCTGAAAGAATGTTCTGATGTTGGGAATTCCACGCCTCAATTGCCACCTCCTCCTCTCTCCTGTTCAGAGTTTTACCACACAAGCTGTCTGGACTTTTTCTAGTTCCAAGTACATTTAATTTAAAATCCGGAGAATATTTAATGGTCTCTTGATGCTCTGGACTCACTGGCAGTGCAGATCTGTTTCAGAAGGTTGTAAAGTTCAAGACCTGCATGTTCCAGTTTCTTTACTGCTTCCAGATTCTGATTCTAGCTTTCTTGGCTGTATGGTTCATGAGTACTTCTCCCCCCTGCCCCCCCTCCTGGACAGAAAAAACAATAATGTCAAGCTTATTTCAGCTGCTCTTTATCTGAAATCAATTGAATGCTTCCTACTGCCTTTCAGGAAGCTTTTTCTTGGATCGGCTGTGAGTAAACTTCTTGCAGCTTCTATTGCAAAGCAGAAGTTCCACTAAGTGCTAATGTTTAATGTAATAAAGATTTGAGCTGTGGTTTACCAAATAGCTTATCAATGTTTTAAGCATTTTATTGTTACGATCTCCTGAGGCTTTTTTGGATAAAATGATCTGCACGTTTTAAAATGCTGGTTTTCACTTGAAGTACTGAATGGCCATGGTGTATTGTACATATTTTGGCAGTGTAGATCCTGTTGTGTGCTGGCTTTTTAGTAAAATCAATGTATTTACTTAAAAGCTCAGAGATGAGGGTACTTCTGGGTTTTGGGACCTGTTGTTTTGTGAATCTCCTCCCGCCCTTCCTCTCTATGAACCCTGTCCTAGTTGCTCTACTTCAAATACTATTTTCAAGCTAACAAACAACAGCCTGACCTTGCATCCTGATACTACTTTCCTGAGAAATGCTGGTGTAAGAATTTGGAAGAGCAATCTGATGTCTACATCAAGGAAGGAATCAGTTGCAGACCACTTTAGTTTTCCTTTTGCATTTAGTCCCGTCACAGTTGCCTTCTACAAGTTGGATATGTAGTTTAAGTTCCATTTTTCCTGTTCTGCAGTTCTGTAGTAAAATTCAGTTTGTGTTTGAGACACATTTCATTTTTCTGACCAAAACTGTTCACAACTGCAGTCCCCATATCTTCTGCAGCACTATTTTTTTTATTTTTTTTTTAATTTCAGTAGTGCTTTCTTCACCTGTGAATTTCTGTTGGTGAAGTAGTTCAAGGAGTGTTTCAGACAGATGAGTTCTCCAGCTATGCACAAACAAGAATACATATGAAACCCTTCAGTTCAGGAAGTTGAAAACCTGTGTGATATTAAGTCAGTGTGTCAAATCAGATCTGGTAACAGATTAACCTGTAAACAGGACCCAGATGTGTCTCTTAACTGTCTAAATCTGTTTTGTCATTGAAAGTGTTTAGAAGTCTACTTGCATTAACTGCCTAGTACTTTAAACTAATATAGAAAGTAAATTGTCACCCCTTCTGTTGCATGAAATACCTTTTAGAGAAGTAGAACCTTTTAAAAGAAGGCTTCTTTTGCTGATGAGGACTGACTTTTATTATAAAATAACCCCCACAGCTAAACAGCTGTTGCCAAAGGATTTGCAAAGTTTATCTGCTCCTCCAGGTGTACTGTGAGAATGTGGGGAGTATGTGCAAATGCCAGAAAGGGTTTCCTACACAGTTTTTAAATTTGTTCTGTTTACATTATCTAGTAACTTTGATAGGGATGGAAGAAGTGGAATACTATGAAGCTATAATGCAAGCTTAGCTGTGCTATATACATTTACAAGGTTTTCTGCAAAAGCTAAGTTGAATAGTGACAATATTTGCAGAAGGTATGAAATTACCTGCTTTATGGAGGGGATCAGACTATATGGTTGAAAAAAATAGCTGTATATATCCTTAATTTTATAACTGGACCAGCAAACTGTGGGTTTGCTCATGCTTGTGTAGATTTGCCATCATATTGTCCTGCAAACTCTCCCAAGTTTATGTGCATGAAGTACTGGGAAGTAGTCCAGACATCCAGTCACTGTGCTGTGTTGCTCTGATGTTTATGGGTTATGGCAGTAGTAGAGATTTAGACAAGACTGTAATATATAGCTTTTACCTATAAAAGCTAGGTATTTTCTGCTTATGCTTCAATACTTTGCTCACCAAAATTCATCCCATACAAGTGAAAATTCTGGCAAGAAACAAATGTTGGGGTCAAGTTTAGTAACCAGAAACAAGCAGCAGTATCCCCTTGGGACTTAGCTGTGAGCCCCCAATTTGTGGAGTGTCCAGACTACAGAAGGGAGCAAGTGGGTGCTGTCTTCTGCAGGTTGTGACTCTTGTGTGCATGCAAGGGCTGGATCTCAACTGACCAGAGTATTTAGAGGAACAGGGGAACATCTAGTGAGGTTTGGCAGTGTGGGGGAGTCACTGGGATGTGTACATTATGTAGTGCTGAACCTTGAATGGGAATACTGAGTGTGTGTCTCCGTAGCATAGAGATTTGGAAAACCCTGCAAGCAGTCACATGTCCCACCTGCTATCAGTCACTGTCCAGTGAGCAGGAAGGGTGGAGTGGCTGGTAGAAAGCTGATTGTTGGAAATTGTATTGTAAATCAAATAAACTTAGTAGCTTTGTGTGCCTCTGGACAGGGTAATGAATTTGCAGATCATCTGAGCAGGAAGATGCTAATTCATGTGAATTAGGAAGGATTCTAATTCATTTTCAAGACATCTGGCAATACAGAAATCTCTTGGGTAGTTCAATTTGTTATCACAGACTACAGATTAAAAACTCTCTTTAGCCCAACCCCTTCCTGAGAAGAATCCTTGAGTCATGTGAGTAATGCCTGGTTGCTGAAGGGAATGTGTCTTCCTTTTGTTTGCTGTGGTTCCCAAAGCCTTGGGAAGGGCAAGTCAGTCTGTCCTGTGGGCATTCAGAATGGTCAAATTGAAGAAAGCTCTTTGCTACATGATTGGAAAATACAGTATGTAAGTGCTTTGTGGTATATTGGGCTTTTTATTTTTTTTTTATTTCTTCAAACTATTAAAAATTAATGAACTTGTATCACGTCTGTTCCATTTATTTTGGACTACTTATTAAAGCAGATCGATCCCTCAGTTCAGTTGAGGTAAAGTTGGCTATCTGCATTCCCCCCCAGTTTCCTCAATCAAAGAGGTAATGGATTTTTGCAGGATTGTTTCAAGTACTATGTCAGAAAAATTCTGTCCTTAGAAGGAGCCTTAGATCTTTGGGCACTGTTGAAAATCTACGCTATTTTCCTGTTCTCTGCTGGTTACCAGGCAGAGTGGCATTTTGCAGTGGCTCTTCCTTCTGGCAGCAGAGCAGTTCTCTGATCAGCCCAGCCCTTCTTTCACATTAAGCAATAACAGAATGTTATCCCCTGTGTACTGTGAATTCAGTCTCAGCTTTTAGGACTGTTGGTCCGTGAAGGTACCCACTGTGTTTCCATCACATCATTCTCAATGAGAATGCTGAGGCATAGAGTACTCTCTTCCTGCTTGAGTGGAACAATGTTTATATGTAAACCAGTGGTTTGTTTTGCTTGGCAGAAAAACAAAGTATAAAGTAGTGAATGTAGCTCAGGTCCCCTGTCTCTGCAGACACTGAGACCGCTGGAGCCTTGTATGCAGTAACTGCCCCAGCTCTGCAGAGGTCTGCTGGGAGAAGTTGGAGACCCTGCTCTGGGCACTGCAGTTACAGCAGAAGCTGTTGGGGTACTGCTGAATGCTGGTGGGTCCCCTGGGACCTCATGTGCAATTATCCTTTCTCTGAGCTAGTTCAGGGAAATCTCTTCCTTCTGAACACAATTTAACTCTAAATGTATGAGGATGCAGTGGAGCCTTTCTTATTAGGCCTGTCTTAGGCTGGGAATATCTGGGTGGCTGTGTCACATTGAATCTTTGTAGCAGACTTGGAAAAACCACTAAACTATCTTTTATCCAGCTTTTCCTTTCTTAGGAATTGTGAAGGGAGGAGAAGAGCTTCATAGCACAGTCAGTACTGCTGTTCTGCTATGGCAGTTGGAATTGCAGTTAATGGCATAACTGATGCTGCTGGGCTTTAATAGGGATCGTGTGAAACAAAATAGTGACTGAGTTAAAATCACTGGTGAAATCACTTCATTGCCCCTGTTTCCTCCAGGCTGGAGCACCTTTTGGGTTCAAGCAGTGGGAAAGAAAAGGTTTCCTCACCCTCAGCTGGAAGATGAGGGTGTACAGAGACAGTGTAGTGTATGTTTTGATCTCCAGGGGAGGGAAAGAGCCTGTGGAGTCTCCCTCCTTGGAGGTATTGAAGAACCCTTTGGACACAATCCTGTGCTGTGTTCTCTGGGATGGCCCTGCTTGAGCAGGGAGGTTGGACCAGATGACCCACTGTGTTCCCTTCCAACCTGACCCATTCTGTGATTCAGTGAAAGGTCCTTGTGTGTCAGGGTGGGATCTCCAGGGACAGGGCAGTCCTTGCCAGTCTTGAGCCATTTGCCAGCCTGCCATGTATTTTATCAGTAACTTCCAAGAAGTGAGTAGGAGGTGTTGAGTTTCTGCCTCTGTGATGAGGTAGGTGTGCTATAACTCTTGGTGCAGGATTCAGGCAGCAAAATTGTTTCCAAAGATTGAGTTACAGAAAATGAGGGGCTCGGGCACTGCCTAGCCATTGCATTCTTCACAGAGGGTTCCCCTTCCTCCTGCATGCCTGCTGGAGGGCACATGGGTGTGAATTTGGTGTGTTGACTTAGTCTTGGGTAGTATCAGCAGCTTGCTGTGGTCTCTTACTTGTGTTGTTTAAGCAACCTTTGCACCTCGTGCTGCATGTCACTGTACACTGAAGTCTGACCACCTGGAAAAGGTGAGAAAAGCAGGGTGAAATGGAAATATATATTGATTCTGCTGTTCAGCTGGGGAAAGTTACTGTAGAAGTTAGAGTGCTCTTGAAAATGCATTAATGCTGCATTTGTGTTTCACAGGGACAAGGAAGGTATTTATCAAGTAGCTGATCAGGAAATGCATTTTGAAAGCTCTGCTTTTGGCACTGAATTTCTTTTTAAAAGTGGTAATTAAAACTGCGCCCTTCCATTCTTCTAATTTCTCCCACAGCCCCTCCATAGCACTTTATTGTCCCCTTCGAAGAGATGTAGGTTTTGTTCTAGTGTGGGGAGTGACCGGGTGATAAGTCATGTGCTGGATTTAGTTAGAATGTAATCTTTTGGCCATCTGCTCGGGCACTCCCTGTGCTGCATTCCTCTCACTTGCAAGCAAGTGTTAAAGGTGATCCGGGATGTACAGGTGTTCAGAACACCTGGGCTCCCTTTGACTGAATAAGACCATGTGCCTACATAGGAAGTTTGAAGAGAGTGTTTTCTGAGCCTTGCAGTAATTTGGCGTGCTTAATTTTAATTATCTCAGTGGTGTATGTAGCACCTGCTTAGAAAAAAAAAAAATCATTTAGACTGCTTGAAAAAGATGTGGATAACAAGGCTTTCTTCTTAGAACTGAGTTTAAGAATACTCTAGTGTATACTCTGCTATTGTTTTTTCATCCTCCCACAGTGATGGTGGACATTTTTTTTCAATTTCTGGCTTGTGTTTTCCTTTTCTTGTGTTTGTCTTTAGGAGCTTGTCTGACTCTCCAGTCCTTTGTTAGTGATGGCTGTAGAGCATCTGGGATCTTGCTGTGGCTTTTAAAAAATCTTAGTTTAGTTTAGTTTCGTAAGTTGCAGGCAAAACTTCCAAGTTTCTTTTTTGTGTGTTCATTAGAGTAATGCCAAAATGGTGAGAGATTCTCAGAGACAGGAAAAAAATCTCTATGAATTTAATGTTTACATCAAGGTTTGTCTGCTTTCTAATAACTCTATGGAATAGCTGTATCTCCAATATGCTCAAGTCTTTCTTGGAGATTAAATGAATCTTTGTGTGCAGAGAGAGCAGGTGCATCTCTGTGCATCTCTTTCATGAAGTGCTTGCACAGGGCAGTGCAAAGCACTAGGTCTTGTCTTCCTTTCTAATTTTCTATAATTTTCATTCCTTCCTTGGTGTCCTGCTCATCCTGTGCAGTGGCATAGGATCGGCATAGTTCGATGTTTGCATCTGAATGGATGGACTTAGTGTGCTGTCCAGTTTGCTGAGAGCCATTTGAAACTGAGCAGAATTTGACATCCCCAGCTGGTTTAAAAATGCTCATTCCCCAGAGACCAGGAGTACTTTGGGATAACAGAGTGAGTCAGGAAATACCTAATCTACACCATTAACTTATATTATGTTTTTGCTTTATGGCAATGCAGGAGCAACTGTACCTGTAAAGCCTGGTCTTGCTGGGTGCTCTAGCGAATAGTTTTGTTTTGTGGTACAGGTTTTATATTATAAAAATCGGATTTTATATTGTAAAACTTAGATTTTATATTATAAAACGGTGCTGTTACACATGGCTTGATTTCAAAGTACTTAATGCTGCATCATGTAGCAATGGCTTCCCAGCCTTTGCTGTAACACTGAGTAAGTGATGCATCAAGTTTCTCTAGAGCTTCAGAACTTAACTTTGAATCCTTCCGTAAGAGGTTGACGTAGAGGAGCTCTAACAAGAGAGAAGGATCAGGTGTAGGTACAAAAGTTTTTTTAGTAGCGTTTCTTTGGAAAGCTGTGGTCCTTCTTGGCATAGTGCATGGTGTTTGGTGCAATGCATCTGATCTGCAGGTTCCCTGGGCTGACAAACGGGCTGGGCCTTAGCAGTGCCTAGCAGCCCATTCCAGCTCTGAACTCACAGAAATTCAAGCTCTTATGTGGGGAATCCTGCATCTCCCTGTCCTGGGAGATGATCTGGGAGCTGCACCTTTGCAATGCTTTCTGCACACCCCTAGGAAGTGCTTTCCTATGGGGCTAACAAAATAAAAACATGTCAAAGTAACTTTTCTTGAGAACTTTTAGGACATGCTATGCAGGCTTACAGGTAGAGCAAAGGAATTACTGATGAGATGAGACTCCCAGGTTTGTGATTCAGCTCTTAGTTATAAATTCCATTTCTGCAGCTAAAGGCACAATTTATTACATGCACTTTGCTAGAGTCATGGTGCTCATTCCTGGGAGTTGCTAAGAATTCATTTTTGCCATGTGGTCTGTAGCAGGCTTGTGATTGTTGTTTAGTCTGGCTGCTTCCCTTGATATCCCAGGGACAGCTCTTGCAGAAATCCCACACAGGTACCCCTCTCAGCTGCTGAGGTAGTGGAGGGTTTGCTGCCTTTCATCAAAAGAACCTCTGAATATTTAGAGGCTGTGACCGCAGTGTACAAACAGCATCTGTCTCTTAGTTTGCCTGTTGCCACTGCAGAGGCTGTCTCTTCTCTGTGTTTGGGATCCAGCGGCCCACTCCAGCTGTTTTTATAGCAAATAGTACCACATTTCTACGCTGGGGTTGCCTCTGCTTCCCAGCTAACAGTAGTTGAGCTTGTTAGAAACAGGGAGAGGCCAGCTGAAGCTTCCTGTCTGTCCCCTGCCTTCCTTTGCCTTTTTTTCCCCGAGCACATGAACTTGTTTCTTTGTCTCCTGCCTCTTGCAAAGGAGGGGAACAGGGAGGTTCAGAGATAAACTGGTGCCTGCCCACTCCAGGGTTGTATTTAATGGTATATCTGCTTTTGTGTGGTATGCAGTGGAACCTAGAAAGAGGGTAGATTGTTCTGCATATTTCTCAGTGATTAAACAGATTGATTTGGAGATTTAAAGGCATGTGTATCTTCAGTCAAAAATACTGGCCCACACTATTGTATGTTTTGCTTGCACCATTAGGTTCAGCATCAGGAATACTTCAGGCCCTGAATCTGGGAGAAAATTATCTAATTTATTTTGGACCTAAAGGCTTGTGGCCTTATCAGTCTAGGTGAAAGCTGCATCCTGCAATTCATAATGTACCTGGTGCGCATTTTCCTTTGTGCGAGCATCTACCTGGACTGTAAATGCTCGCAAAGGAGAATTTCTCAAGTAGTAAGACTGTTACCACACTCTGTTGCAGCTCGGAGTGTAAAGATGTCAGGACATTTTATTTTTTTTTTAATTGTTTTAATTTTTTAATTTTTTTTTCAGAAATTTTATCTTGAAAGTTGGACACTGTGAGCCTCTATTAAGTATTGGCAGCTCTGTTTTCTGGAGGAAACTTCACTGCACCAGCTTTTAAATATTTTTGCTCTCTGGAATATCTTGCTTCCTATCTTGTTAAATATGTTTTCTTCTTAGTGTTAGTTTTCCACTGGGAAAACTAGCTGGAGCCTAGAGATGTCTTCTCTTAGTGCTTAGATGTAGCAAGTCTAGTGAGGATATGAGCTTGCAAAAGGGAAATGTAAACAAAATCTCCCCTAGGTAGACATGGACCTTCTCCATCTGGTGAGATAAGAGCCAATACTGTTTTATGTTTTAACAGTTCTATTTTTATATATAAATACTGTCCTGGAATTAAATTAAGAGAGTAGAGCTTGTAAAAATGACATTTGAGTTTACACTGCTGTTTGTTTGGCTTATTTAATTGACAATGTCACAGTATAGAGCTACTTGTGGAGCTGCAATTCAGGCTTGATTATTTTCAATTTGTAGTCTGTTATACAGTGTTAGGAGAATTTCTTTGTTTATAAAGAAATGTTTATTTATTGCAGAGTGTTTTGTAAGTAACTTTATAATTGAGGTGGTATGAAATGACATCTTGCTAAGCAGCAGTAACCTCTGGTTGCAAATGACTGGTGTTTCGATTGCTTTGCATTAGACATATCACATTGCTTTCCAAACATTAAGCCTGTGATTTTTTTTTTAAGTGCATCACTTACAGAGGTGCCATGGTGTATAAAGGAGTTTTTGTCTCCAGATCTGTTAACTGAGTGTGAATTTCCAGCTACCAGGACTGTGCAGGGGATGTTGTTCAGTTAATACGATGCACGTGATGCTTTAACTCAAAGAAACTCTAGCAGGATAAAGTCACTGACAGTCTCTTATTTTGTTCTTTTCCTTTTTTCTCTTTACAGTAAAAAAAGCTAAACTCCATGGACCACCAGGTAAGTCATGCTCTACTGCTTGTTTGCAATGAACAAACAAGTGAGAGACCCCTGCTCTCTCACTGCTGTTTGTGCTGATCCCTCCAGTTTTTGTTCACCTCATCTCAGTTTCTTCATGTTCTCCTTAGGAGTGACCTAATTTACCTTGAGAATCCAGGCAGTCTGAGTTAGTAGAAAACTTGAGGCTGTGACCTGGTGTCACAGTGGTAAGAAACCTTTATCTACTCAACCTGTCAGGTTGATGAATAAGGAACAACAAACTGAACAGGTGATGAATGAGGAAATGTGTTCCTTTACTGTCACCCTTCCCCATTCTCTGTGCCCTTTCATCTCATCCTGCCTCTGTCCCTGTTCAGAACAGGATCTGGAAACGTCCAGTAAGCAGAACTGGTGTCTGCGTCTGTGGATTTAGTGCCTTCTCAGTCCTGACTGGAGTTGCTGCATGGAACTGCAGAAGTGAATCATTCTCTTATGTGGCAGCCCGTAATGGTTGTGCTTGGAATGAAAACCCCATCCGCTAGGTTTTGTGTCTGTGTAATAAAACAAAAACAAACAGCTGGTGACACCCAGAATTTACAGTCTGGGCAACTTCTTTTCACTGTGGTTCAGAAGCTAGCAAGGAATCCCTTAGCAAGCAAATAGATTTATAATTTGAAATTCGATGTACAGTTTGCAAAATATAAAATGCACTTATATAAAGTACTTAAAAATAAAAACTTCTGAAATAACATCTGTTCAAGTGTTTAGATCTGAAACAGTTGCACAACTGTATTCATAATTTATTTGTTCAGATTAACTATTTGGATATAGCCATCCTCAGATTATGGCAGAAAACTTTCCAGGATTCATCTGTATTCCACAGCAGATCAAGATCTGTCTGTGCACCAACCTTTCCTTCCAGGGAAGGAAAGCTTGAGTTTGAGGGCTGGAAAGGAGACACTGTATGCTTTATCTTTTCTCTAAACAATAAGCCTGCTCACAAATGCAAAAGATTTGTCCTTTAGTCTAGGTTTAACTCAGGCAAGGTATGTGGCTTCTCTGACAAACTCAGTGTCCCAGGAGGATTCAGGAGTAAAATAGACAGGGAGGGGTAATGTAGTAATGAATAATTGGATATGTAGGAATCACAATTCAGTGACTCTGACTCCTTCCTGAGCTTCTGGATCATGTAATTTCTGTTTCTTCCCTTAATGTTATGATATTGGAAGCTAGATGATAAGCTCTGGTATAGTAACACATAGCAATGATGCATTAAAATTATACAATCATACAGTCATAGAATGTTAAGGATTTGGAAGGGACCTAAAGAGTCATCTAGTTCCATGCCATGGGCAGGGACACCTCCCACTAGACCAGGGTGTCCAGTGCCTTAATCCAGCCTGGCCTCAAACACTACCAGGACTGGGCATCCACAACTTCCTTGGGCAACCTGTGCTAATGTCTCAACACCTTCACAGCAAAGAATTTCTTTCTAATATCTAACTAAATTTTCTCCCTTTCAATTTGTAACGATGATGCCCTATCCTGTCACTATGGTCCCTGATGAAGAGTCCCTGTCTGGATTCCCTGTAGCTGCCTTCAGATATTGGAAGATTGCTGTGAGATCTCCACACAACCTTCTCTTTGCCAGGCTGAGCAGCCCCAACTTTCTAAGCCTGTCTTCATGGGGGGGGGGGGGGGGTGCTCCACTCTTCTTACCAGCTTTGTTTCCTCCTCTGCACTTGCTCCAACACTTCTCTGTCTTGCTTATGTTGGAGATGCCAGAAGTGTAAGCCGTAATCCAGGTGGGATGTCACAATAGAATAGAGGGGATAAATTGTGTTCCTCAGCCTCCTGCTCACACTCCTTTGGTTGCATCCCAGGATACTTTTTGGCTTTCTGGGCCAAGAGCACACGCTGCTGGCTTATGTTGAGTTACTCATCAACCAGCTTCATGACGTTTGCACAGTCCCACGCCTCCAGCCTGTCCAGGTCCCTCTGGATGACATCTATTCCCTCCAGAGCATGACTGTGCCACGCAGCTTAGTGTCATCAGTGAACTTGCTGAGAGTGCCCTCAATCCTTGCTGTCCCTGGCACTGCCAAATGTAATGGACAGTATCGGGCCCAGTTCTGACCCCTGGGGGACACCACTTGTCACTGGTCAACAGGTGGACAAGTCTTTGGGTGTAGCCAGCCAGCCAGTTATTTATCCACAGAGTGCTCCATCCATCAAATCCATGGCTCTCTGGTTTGAAGACGAGGATGTTGTGCAGGACAGTGTCAAGTACTTTGCACAAGTCCAGGAAGACAGTGTCAGTTACTCTGCCCCATCCACCAGTGCTGTAGCTCTAGAAGGTCATCAAATCTGTCTGATTTCCCCTTTGAAAAGCCACATTGGCTGTTATATCTTTGTTTTCCATGTGAAATTTCAACAGTATTAAAACTGACTTGATTGAGATCAAACACTGGGAATAGATGCTGTTTGAAACTGATAGATAGGCCTGAGGTGATAACTCCCCATAAAAGGGAGTTTGTTCATTCTTAGATGCTGATATTCAAACTTGGAATGTGTCTGTGTTTTGCTGCTTTTGGTTTTATTAGCAAAGAGCAAAAACTAGGAAAAAAGTTCTTCCAGGATTTTTCTTCAGATTTGAAATAAAAAGCAAAACATGTAAACAGGGACTGACTTGTGTAGATGTGAGTATGATGTGGTTTTCCTAGATCAGGTCAGCTTCAGCACACTTAGCAATAAATCTGTATTTTTCTTCTGCCCCTGGCTGGCCTGTAAAGTTCTTTGCGGACTCATGGGTAGAAAACTGAGTTGGGACTAGGAGAGCAGTTGGGTCAGAAGGGAAGATGACGTGACCAACCCAACCTCCTGTTTGTATGTTTTGCGAGTTTGTTTTTCACACTGCTTCATGTTTATGATGGGTCCTGTGCAGAACAGGATTATCTGTTCTTCCTCTTGTCTGCATTTCATACAGCATCATACTGTCTGTGTTCTTTAGGTTTTTACACTGTTTGTCCCTGTCTTACTGCAAGTGAACAGTTGCGTGTTTTTTTTCATTTGTGTTTAGATTTTAAAAAAAACTATTTAGTGAAAATTTGTTGCAGGTGGAAAACATCTTGAACATTTGGCTTCTTAAACCGAGTGGTATCTTCCCATATAAGCATTTCAGCTTAGGTCTCCCTGGATGTACTGTAGGAACTGGAAATGCTGCAGTGTTGCAGGTGATTTGATGAAAAAGGTATGATGATGGAGATAACATTTTGTGTCTCATTCCCCAGATAAATTCAATACTTATGTGACGCTGAAAGTGCAAAATGTGAAGAGCACGACGGTGGCTGTGCGAGGTGACCAGCCCTGCTGGGAACAGGATTTTATGTTGTAAGTATGGTGGTGCACAGCATGAGGTGCTCGTAGTTGAGTCCTTCTGCAGCACTGGTGTTCATACAGAGCTGCTAGTGTGTTTAGGAATTGGAGTGTTTGGGTAGGTAAAATGCACAAGTGTGGTGACAACCTAAATAATTTCCTTTCCTGTTGTTGGAGGATGTGTGTAGTGGGATGTCTGCTGCTGCTATGGACTGGCAGTTGCCAGTCAGGTCTGTAGTGAGAGGCCAAGTCTGAAGTTGAACTGGGAAGTTACTGCGTGGGTTGGGCCTGGATTGATGCTGTCCTTGTCCTGTGTGCACAGCTGTGCCTGTAACCTCGGGACACACACAGACACACCTACAACATAGCTTAGCCAAGGACTAAAGGCCCATAGCTGAGCTTAAATGGAGCTCCTGGGCGTGGGAAGAGAATTGGGTGTCCATGGCTGGAGAGGCAGGTCAGGGCAATTAAGGGCTGTTGTTAGTGCACTGAGATCCTCTGAGACGTGATCCTGGTTACCTCAGTTGGGAACTGCTCCATGAGCAGCAGAACCAGTTCATACCAGCTTTTCCAGGGCTTCTGGTGCAGTTGGTACTTGTGATTTGCTTTGTTTCTTGTAGACTTGACACGTAGCCAAGGATTTCCCAGTATCTTTTAGAATGGTGGTTTGTTTTTTGTTTTTTTTTTCTGGTGGATGAATGATTTATTTATTATACTGCACCTGCTTCTGTTTCTGTAGTTTTGTAAGGCAAATTGAACTAAATTTACTAAATGGGAGGGAGTAATGTGTTCATTTTACGGAGTCAAAGCTAGTGGTGCTTTTTGAGTGGGTTTGAGGTGTTTACATAGTATCTGTAGTAAGAGACCTCAGTGGAATTTTGTGAATATGTTCCCTAATCCAGCAGCAGTTTATTTCTCCTCAGTTGAGAGTGGGAGGTTGTTGCCTCAGGTTAAGGAAGTCACCTGGGTCAGTACAGTATTTTCATCATAGCTGTACTGCCACCTCCCTTGTTTGGTGATACTCTGCTTCTGGAGCAGCACAAGAAGTTTGTGCTTCTGCACGGACAGCCTGGAGCCTGTCCTTCGGCATCTGGTGAAACTCACACGCTCCTGAACACCAGTGTCTCCTCAGCTCTGCAGCTCCTGGTCAGACAGAGGCCAGGGGTGTCACTGATGTAAGACATTCTTGACTGGATAAGGCTGGGACAAGGAATTGAACCTGTCCTCCAAGTCACAAGCCCACACTCAAACTACTAACTCTGCTGGTGATTTGTGCTTATCCTGTGGGCAGGAGCTAGCTTTAACCACAGCCAGTTACAGAGGAGGCTTCTCAGTAGTGATTTAAGAAAGCACTTGAATGTGTTGGATGAAGGCTCCTGTGACTGCTTCTCCTCCCTCCCCTCCAGCAGCTCCTGGAGCTGCACTCTGGTATCAGCTGGGAGCTTAGCTAGCCTGCTATAAGGTCACTGAGACACTCTGTAATTAGTTGCTAGGGAATATGGAAGCAGAATATTAGCTGAACTACCTTGCCATTATTGTTCCTGCTTTAGCCAGGCAACTCTACAGTAGTTCTGGTGTCTCCTCATAACAGAAATATTACATGTGGGAACGAATGTATTTTGCATGATCCTGTGTACATTAAGTTGTCCTAGGGGAAACAGTGCTGGTCTTCCAGTACTCCTGTTCTCTATTTTTTTCTTTCTCTTTCTGGAGTTGGAAAAGGATTTTGAGCACAGCAGTTTTTTCCCAAGGGAAGGATGCTTTTATGTCTGTGCTGTGTTTACCTTTTTCATGAGGCATAGTAGAAGAACAGATCACAAGCAAAAAAATACTTCCTGTCTATGCTTGTTGGTTTTGCTGCCAAACTCCTTGTGATACATAACACTCCAGAATTTGGGGCTCTGGGGTTGTTTGAGATTTGGCTATTTACCAGACCAGTGAAGCACTTCAATGTATTCCTTGGGGACGTCTTCAAATTTTGAAAGAGCTTTAAAAGAACTGTGTATTTACTGCGTATTTGCAGGAAACACACCACAAACCGTGAAAGTACCCACTGATGTTTATCAGAACACAGTGTTTAAATTTGTGTTGAAGTTGTGAGAAATGCCTTTATTTAAATCCTGTGTGTGTGTGGAAAGGGAGGAACACCAAATTTCAGTCTCAGCTCTTTTGTTCTTAGAAGCTGTTCTGCATCTAACCAGAAGGTGGAGAAAGGGAGACACAAAGAAAATCAAAGCCACTGTACAGAAATTCTTTTTATTTATTATTCTTACTGAGAATGGCGACCTGTCCTTCAGAGATCTGTAGAGGAGCCCATTGGGTGTATCATGACCAGTGTCCTGCTCTGACAGTGTATGTCAAAGCAAAGTATGTGGTTTTACACTGTGGCTGAAAATAAGAGTATTTCTTCCTTCCCTTCCCTTTCTGGCCTCCCACTGTTTCAGCCAGCAGTCAGCCAGTGATCATCAGCCTGCAATCAGATGAATATCAAGCAGGGTGAGGGCAAAGCAGTGCTGGTACAGCTGTTGGCCATACTGGGTAACCCTATGAGAACAGAGGATGATGGAGACTTGATTATAATATGCTAGCAGTAAATTCATAGAAGGCTGTTTAAGAGCTTGATTTTGAACTGTTGCAGACTGAGCCACTTAAGTATTGGATGCTTCTAACGTCAGTTCCTGTGTCTCAAAAAAGATCAAAATCACTTGGATTTAAAACAGACATTTATATGCTTTACTGTACATGTGGGGTCTGTCTTGAACCTTGAAGATATGGTGTTCTCTTTCATTTGCAAGAAGGAGGCAAAGTTCAAGTTGATGCTTGGATTTGCAGCAGTTCTTTCTTATTTTGGCCATGATGGCAGTCTATAGAAATAAGACAGAAGCTTGCTTTTAAATTTCCTTGATAGCTGTAACATGGATATATTTGGGCAGAGGGCAGCAGCACTGGCTGTCCAAGACGCCTGCTTTTGGGAATTAACAGCTGCAAAAAAGAAACCCTGAGCTCAAAAAATTATGGGTTATAGCCTTTATTCGTGATAGGTGTGAGACAGCTGTAGTATCAACAGTCAGCTCAGAATTCTTCTCTATTGTTTTTACCAATGTCTGCTGTGTATGTGTTAGGCTGTTCTGAAGTAGGTACATTATAAACCAGCATGCAGAAGTGAGGCATAAATGCTATAAAACATTGAGAAGAAGCAAATTTGAGATGTGTTCTTTTGTTAATGGGAGGAAAGATGTTTGTGAAAACCTTCGGATCAGTACGTCCAAGAGCTCGCCACTCAGTGGCCATGTGGAAGTAGCTGGTGCTAGAGTGGAAGTGGTGCCACACAGCCATGAGCAATAGGTAGTGCTGCTGATGCAGCTGTGCTGGATTTGGGACTGTTACTTTTGGCTAGGAGTACCTTCACTCACAGGTAAGTATTGGCAAGTCTGCACATGCCAGAGTACACTTGTGTTGCTGTGCTGCCAAGGGAGACACTCACTTTTGTTAGAAATGGGGTGCCTGATGACAAAGAACTTCTCATCTCTGGGTTTTGACACCAAGTGTCTAAGTACACCAAGTGTACTTCCTCCTCCTGTGTACATAGCTGCAGAGATGAGTTCCTACTGGCAGTTCATGCATGACATAGTTCAGGGTTTTAGTTTGCACTCTTTGTGTAATTAGTATTAAACTGTGAGTTACTAGAACCTGGTGTTCCCTGTATGAGCTGCCTCGGCCGCACACTTCCAGGAGCTTTCTGTAGCTTGACACAGCTCTGTGTCAATAGTGAAATAGTTCACTGGTATGATCATGGTGGTAACGCAGAACATAAAACAAAATTTGATTGTATCCTGCTTTTTTCTCATCTGTGCTGCATTTCTTTTTCTTGCAGTGAGATCAGTCGGCTGGACCTGGGCCTAATTGTGGAAGTATGGAACAAAGGACTGATATGGGACACCCTGGTTGGGACTGTGTGGATTGCT
This sequence comes from Pseudopodoces humilis, assembly GCF_049639895.1. Taxonomy (NCBI): domain Eukaryota; kingdom Metazoa; phylum Chordata; class Aves; order Passeriformes; family Paridae; genus Pseudopodoces; species Pseudopodoces humilis. The sequence continues at coordinate 68,495,055 of NC_142203.1, read as the reverse complement.
CTGAAGGCCATTCACCAATCTGATGAGGTTAAACTGACAGAGAACCTTTATTTGCTCTAGTGTTGATAATTAATGTATTACAGATCTGGCCTGGTGCAGCCCAGACTAAGCTTCTCAGCAAAACTTCCACTTGTGAAGTCTGGGAGGCTGAGTGAGCAGAGAGTCTCTTATCACATTGGTTTTGATTTTGTAGTGAGATCACAACTGAGCTTATAAAGGGCTCTTTGGTCTCATTTCACTTGTGTGGACTCAAGAACTAGGGCCTAATCTGCTAAGAAACACAGACAAATGTTTGAAGTCTTACCGACTGACTGCTTAGTCTGATGGTCAGATTGCTATGATTTACTGCTAAAGACCTCTGTCTTGTCCAGCTGACAAGATGGACCCAGAGTACAGCTGCAATGTCTTATTAGGGCATCTGTTTTTAGTGTTAGTACCTTTTGCTAATAGACATGGACAGAAGTAGGAAGTCAGATGTGCCTATGTCTGTAACTGCCCTAACTACTGAGCTTGGCAGCTGTTGCACCTAAGCATTTTTAACTCAAATTTTAGGGCATTTACTTAGAAGATTATTGGGTTAGAGCAAGGAGAAATAGATTATATTTTCCATAAAAAGAAAAGAGTGGGGATGCCCTGCAGTGTGGCCACGTCTGGCTGGTACTCAGTTTCTCTCATTGTCCAGTCACTCCTCAGTCCTGCCTCTGAGGGTTTACTTCTGCAGCTCCACTGAGAAGGCAGCACTTCTTTTAGCTGCTTGCCTTGATAGATGCCTCTGGGATTTGGAAGAAAAAAGCAGTGCATGCTGAATTGGTGTCATTTGATGTTAACCCCATTGATAATGCTGTAAAGCTCTTTTTTGGACTGTTTTAGCAAAATGTGAGAGTTGGTGCATAAAATTCTTCAGACTTCAATGTTTGTTCACTTAAGGCATCTGATTCACAGGAAGGTCCTGGGGAGTGGTCTACGCTGGAGGCAGAAGTTGTAATGAAACATGATGAAATATGTGGAACCAAAAACCCAACTCCTCATAAAATTTTGCTGGACACAAGATTTGAATTACCTTTTGGTGAGTGCATTTCCATAACTTACCCTGGGTGCTGACAGTGGAGAGAGAGTGGGAACAGCTTAAGATGTGTAATCAAGTTGTGTTTGTTCTCAGTTCAGTGGAGGTCATATGACTGGTATTAATTTTTTGTTAGGCTTCTTTCTGACAAGGTCTGAATAAGTATGAAATATTTGAAAGTCCCTGAGTGCTGGAATATGTACACTAACAGTAGTTTTTCTAACAGTATTTCAGGATTGTGTAGTCACGCAATTTTTTCCTGATCAGGAAGAATTTGCTTCTTTGAACCTAGACAAATGTGGTTCTAGAAGAGGTTAAGTGTGTTATTGGAGCTGTTCTGTGGTGAATGCACATAGCCCTCTTAGACATGTGCAGTTCAGTTAGTGAAACATTAATGCTTAGTGTGCTCCTGAACATTATCATTAGCAGTGTATATAAATAACTTAATGTTGTAAGAACTGCCTTTCTGGCAATTACTTTTGGTTGAAAAATACAGAATATGGAAAAGCAGCTAATTGGACCAAACTGATCTCAAGTAAAATTGCAATTTTAAAATTTTATTTTATTTAAGCAAACAAAAATAAACCCCAAACCAAAGAAACCCCAGAAGTAAGGCTGTAGCCAGAAGGCATCCTAGGCTTACATAACTTCTCCTTCCGGCTCTTGCCTGATGCTTCGGATCAAGAACATAAATTGTGTTTTTGGGATTTGTGCTATTTTTTTTATGCACTGAGCACTGAAGTGTTTCAAAGTGTTCTGCCATTGCAAGGCTCATCCCTCCCCCTCTCTCTGTTGCATCCTTTTTACTGCAAAGCTCCAGTCAGTGTGAGCAATTTGTATCGTGCTCAAAGTGAGTCTCATACTCTGCTTCCTGGTGCAGGGGAGGATGTAGGTCTTGGCCCTGCAGCTGGACAGTCAGTACAAATTGTGTTCTGTGTTGTGAGTGCATAATCCCATGGATGGTTGTACTTCTGGGAGGGCACAGTATTCTGTAGATGCAGTAGCACTGCTCTTTAACTACAGTCCAGTGTGCAAAGGGGAAGAGTTACCTGACACCTCTGCTGTCCTGACAGCCATCTGATGTTGGTCAGGAGCCATCCCTCTTAGCCATGGCAATATCCTGGTGTTCAACTGCTTCTGTCCATGGGAAGTTTATTAATGAAGTTACTTTTTATGCAAGAGGAGGAACAAGCCTGTTTCACCTCACCAAAAATCTTGGTTCTTTGGTAGAAGTGTTGAGGTTTCTGGGCGGGACAGAGCAAGGACACAGAACTGAAGGCAAGGCTTGTACCCACTGCCTTCTCATCTGAATTAATTCTGACACAGTTGTGAACTATCACTGCTTTAAAAGAAAATGAAGTTCTGATGTCTCCCTTTGTATTGAGAGTGTCCAAAAGAGAATTTGCTTTTTTCTGCTGTACATCTTGCAGACTGCATTGCATTTTGAGGTACTTTTTTCAAGTCTAAGAAAGCAGACTCCATGTAGATGTGTTAGAACATCTGAATTTTAAAAATCAAAGTATTTCAGATAATAATGTGTTTTCTCCCTAGCACTAGACTCAGAGGAGTTTTTCTTTGTTTCTTCTGGTTTGATTTATACTATTCTAAATCTTTACATTTGGAGAAGTGGAATTTCATGCAGAGGAATAAATAAGTTAAAAGTTTTTTTTTAATTCTTCTGTTTTTGACACAGTGTTAAGCATTTAAAAGCATTTAAAGCACACCTATTACTTATTTCTTTTCTTACCATGCCAAATGCTGAAATAACAGGGGTTCTGCACCGTTGAGGTTTCTGTGCTAGGGTGTGAAAAGTTGTCTGCCTGTCCAGGGTTTCATAATGGCCAGGAAAAAATGCATGCATGAATTGGCTCTTCAAAGGCTGCTCTTCCCTAGAAGAGTGCTGCAGTTTTTGCTTTGATCTCCATTTTCAGTCTGAGGTGCCATGGCAAGGTCAGAAGCAGGCTGCAAAGCAGGAGGCACTAAGGGTGCATCATACTGCTCTGGAAAGTAGCATCTACCTATGTCACCTACTCCAGTGGTGCTTCCCCTCACACCATGACTGACTGTCTCTTGCCATCACCTTTGGGACAGAGAAGGACTCTGCACCATGGATTAGGCTCTCTCTCCTTTCCCATGTACTGTGAGACTTGGAGGGGTGCATGGAGCTCACTCCTCTCCATCTGTCCCGATGGATTCACACGTCAGTTTCCCTTCAGCTGGATGGCAGCAATATGGATTAGTTCCCTACACATTAAGATTCTTTATCATACGAGTTGGGAACTGCTGCTTTATCCCTACACAGAGAAGTAAATGGATAACTGTTGTGATCTGGAAGTTCTTAAGTCAGCAGCTGGGCCGTAGAGGCAAGATTTTAGTAACAGCAGGTTTGGAGTGACATTTAGGAACGTTGTGTACCATGTTTTGTTTCCCAGGTAAAGATCTCCTGGCTATTGAAAGTGCATGAGAACCAGAGTGGTGTGTGGGCTCATGCATAGATTGTGCTGCTTTTCAAGTTGGGTAAAACACTGCTGCTTGGAGTAGCAGCTTTAAAAAAACAGTTTGGCTGTGCTTTTTCTATCATTTCTGGCTCCTATCTCCTTTAGTTGCACACAGGTGCAGTACCCCAGGTTATTTAATGTATTTAAAATATGTCATTGTATTTAGATGGAGCTTGAGAAGTTTTTAAGGATTTGTAAAGGAGAATAAATGAATTCGAAAAGCAGAAAAGCTGAAGTCCTTGATGTAATGATTGTGTATGCAAAGAGGTTTAGCAACTGGTTTGTTGTTTGCACTGTATTTATCCTGGATTAATTCACTGTTTCTGATTCCACCTGATACATTCAAGATTCTTCCTTCCTGGTATCTCTTCTTCTGGTACTCTGAAGACTGGCAGCTGCTAAAGCTGAAATAAGTGCAAAATGTGCTGATGCTGAGAGTGGTAGTATGTGATGAAGGCAACTTAGAGATTTTTTAATTTTTTTTTTCATATAAAGCTGTTCTCAAGTGTTTACCAGGCTTGGAGTGTGGAAGCAGTTACCTCCTAACAAAGGCTGGTGGGAGTTTAGTCTCTGCTTCTGGTGATAGAAGATAAGCTTTTTTGAGGTCATGCAGAAGTTAAACTTTGTTAATGGCCAGATCTTTACCAGGACAAAGGACTACTGATGGTGGCTTTCATATGTCCCCTGTGTGTCCCATTGTATGTTCCAGATGCAGCTGTTGCCTTGTGGTCAGTTAGTGTGACATCAGCACATGCTGTACAGGGGAGGGCAGCTCTGTGGGCCCTTCTGTGTTGCACATCTCTGCAGTTCTGGGGACCAGGCTGTCATATGATGCTCTCTGCCAGCCCCATGTTATTGAATGTTCAGTCTCAGAAAAACAGGGACTGCAAACCCTCTACTACAAAAATGTAACAAAGAGTGAGGATGGGAAATGCGAGGTGTTCTATTAACCTGAAGGGTGAGAAGTGTTTCTGTGCTTGGTAGTCTATTAAAAATGGCAATAAACTGCCTTCTTCATGGCAAGAAGTGGTTGTTAGTCAAGACAGGCTGGAGCCACTTTCTTCTCTGATCGTATCTGTTCCCTCTTTGGAACAAGACAGACAAGGGAGGATACAGCTTTCCTTGGCTGGTTTAGAAAATTATCTGGTAGGGAGAAGGCGATCTTGCTATTATTGTTTTGATGCAGTGAGTGTGTGCTGGCACAGACTTTTCAGGATGCTGCTTTTCAAGTGTAAAATTGTTCTGCATGATAGCAATTTTACTCTGTCCCCCTTTTTTAGAAGTGCAGTGACTGTGCAAATCCCTCTTAGGATGCAGTACTCAAAAATGCTTTTGGCTCCCAAACTATAGCAGTTTGGTTCTGTGCCAAGCAGTTCATAATTGGAGTGAAGATGCTTTTAGTGTTCTCAACACTCCCAGGATAGGAGCATGTTGATCTGCATATAGCCATGAGGTGGGGTAAATGTGCTTTGTTATTTTAGTGTCTTGGGAACTAAACAGAAAGAAGAACTCAGCTCAGCAAAGTCATTTCACTGAGAACTTAGGAAGATGAGATACATTGGAAAAGGGAAGAAATTCGTGCTGGGAAGAGGGGAAGAGGGGAAGCCACTTGAAGGAAGTGGAGAGAGAGAGGTTATCACTTTTGGTTTCAGCATTTGTTCTCACTCCTGCCAAGCTGGGTTTTGCCCCATCCTAGGACTTGCTACCTTGGAAAAACTCAGAAGGAACAAGGTGATGTGCAAGGTTCAGGGCAAGGACCAGGAAACCTGAGAAGAAAAGCTTTAGGGCTTCAGTGCCTGGTTATTGCCAAGCTAGAGATCTCTAAGCAGGAATGCAGTCATATTTAGCTTCCTGAGGGGTTTAACTGAGTGAAGTGGTCTGTATGGATGCACCAAATTCTCCTCTTATTTCTTTCCTCACTCTGACAAGTCACTTTACTGCTGTGTGCCCATTCCAGGTGTTAGGGCACTTATTTGCTGTGAGGAGCCTCACCTGGGACCTCCACCCACACCCCTGCTCATGTGCCCAGGAATCCCACATCAGCTCAGCTTGGAGCCTTCAGTCCTGAATGATGCTGTGGGAGTTGCTCATCCCCCACCCTACCCATTGCCATGTCTGTGCCTGCTTATGGACCCTGCATATTCAGGCCCAGAAAACCAGGATGTTAGAGAAAATGGGGTTCAGCTTCCAGCTGAGGATGGCGGTAAGAGTAAGGACAGTAAAGCTTGCAGTGTTTCTGTGTTGGTTTCAAACTAATAAGCACTGAAAGCTATTGAATCTACCTGCCCATCTCCTCTCTGTTGTTTTTCAGCAATTTTGTTTCACTGACATGTGGCCTTGCTCCTTGTGTTCACCATGCATGATGTCAGTGGAGTCCTGAAATCAGGTTGCCTTTCTCTGGACCAGTTCATCTTTTTATCTTTTAAGCAGAAATTAATGTAGTGGAGTAATTTCCATTGTAGTCAAAAGCTGACTAGTGATGCAGTAGCTGGCCAGCGGATGTGGTCTTTCAAGGAGTCTGTGATCTCTGTGCTAGGGATTTCCACTCTGTGCATTACAGAGAAGCAGCTTCAACAAAACTGCTGACTGAGGCAAAACACAATAGAAGCTTCCTCAAAAAATCGAAAATTCAATTTCCTTGGGATTTCTTTTGAGCAGGTAACTTGACTCAAGATCATAGGCGAGTTGCTTCATGTTTAAAGTTTGCTGTACAATAATTTTACTGATATTAGTGTTGATGACAAGAGTTTCTCTGAGATCAGGAAGATGTCCTTACAGCAGCTGTTATCTGGACAGTAGCTGATTTTTATCTCTGACTTGCATAAGAAGCTGTTCCAACAGAAGCAGCAATCATGTAGTAAAAATCTGACATCTCTATTTATGAACTGGGCATCTGGGCTGTAAGATAGAACAGTAAATCTAAGAGACCTTGATGCTCCATGACGCCTGGGCATGCCACTACACCATGGTGTATAGGAAGGCATCAAGGCCTGCCCTGAGACATCCTCAATGTCTGCAGTGCTGATGGTAGTCATCGCTTCATCCCTCCTTAGTCTCTTTAGTCTTGATTTCAGGCTCCAGATTTGAGTTGTTGGGCCTCTGACTTTTAGTCCTCATTTCATGAGTTTTTCTTCACGTCTTAGAGTAGTGATGTCTTTCCAAGACAATTCCATGGACTTGGCTGTAATTTTTGGATTGTTTCATGCCATTGTTGGAGTTTGTCCTCCTAAACCTCATCAGATTGTATCTGTTAGCCATTCAGTTCACTGATGCCTTCTTTCTACATCAGTTCTGTCCAGATTTGCTTTGAATGCCAGCCCTAATTCGCGCAGAGATTGTCTAGTAAGTCTGTGCAGCTGTGATCCACAGCCCTGATGATCAAAAACAAATACGTGTTTCTACAACTCTTTTAGTTAGGGAAGAGTCTCCCATGTTTCTCTTACTTTGTTTTCTAATAGGTTTTAACACAGAAATGTACCATACATCAGAAAGAGCAGGTGGCTTCATGTGCTTTAGTTAAAATAAATTTGGTGTCCCTCCAAGGAAGGAGAAATGGGTTGTCTTTTTTCTACTTAGTGCAGGTTTTTTCGAGTCGGATACTAAGCTTCCATAAAACTTTCTCAGGTGTGGAGTATTTTAACAACTTCTGTGGGTAAGGCTAGTTGCATAAAAATTTAGTGGTGTTTCTGTTACAAAGATGTGGACGTGAGTTCATAGTCTAAGGAAATACCTACTGCTGAAACTTGAAATTCCACTAAATCTGGCATGTACCTGTTAACAGTGGTTTGTGTTCTGTTATCTGCAGTGTTTGGGCTTGTTGCCTTTGTAAGATGATGGTTTGTGTGGCTGAGAGAGGACACATGCAGAACAGAGATTCTCTCAAAGTACAAGAAAGGTCTTGGTCCTTTCCAAAAGCATTGTGGGTTCCAATGGAATGCTCGCCTGCCAATAAATCTTGTTTTTTTTTCCTGTGGGGAGTGAGAGTGGATGTAACTTGTAGAATCACCTTTTCATCAGGAAACTCTTAGAATTACCTTTTCATCCACTCCGTCCTGCTTCTCCCATTCTTGCCAGTGCAAAACTTGATATATCACTGTGGTGGTGACCATGGAGTACAGTTCATTGCAGGGAAACAAACTTCTTGGCTCCTTTTGAGGCCACCTGAAAGTGTAAAGAGTTACAGGAGAGGGAAAAACCAGCTGAACTGGTATAGCACTATCTTCCTGTCAGCTTGCAGGGCTGGTGTTTTTAGCTGGAGCACTCCCTCCATTTCCTTCCTCTGTGAGCTTTGAAGTTTCTGCAGTGGTGGAGATTCAGGCCATAAACAGCCAGATTTCAGAAGTTGCTACATTCAAGGATGTTGAGGGGCTAGAAAAAAGCCCAAACAAAACAAATCCGAATATTTTAAATTTTTTTTTATCTTTTTCAATGTTTTCACACTACTCCATCCCTAAATAATTTTGTGTTAAGCTTTTCACAGCAGGTTATCTGCATCTCTGAGCATGTGCTTTGAAAGGTGAAATTTTGAGTGACAGAAGTCAATGCTTCATTAGGACGCTATATTACTTTAAAGTGTGAAATGGAAAATAGGTACCACAATAAAAGTGATAATGCTTGCTACTTGCTGTCAGCTTGGTAACTCTAGAAAGTAAAAATGTTGTGATTCATTTCACAATGAAGCTGCAGTGTGGTGTAAAAGTAAGAATGTGCTTTCATGTGAATATGACTGCCTGTAACACTGTTTATTCCCTCAAAATATTTGGCTTATTGCTGGCAAAGAAATAGGAGACCATTTATTTTTTGGTACCTAATCTGTGTTAAACCAGGAGGTGTGCTATCGGTGTGCGTAAGGTGTGCTATTCAAGGGCAACCTTTTTTCTGCTGGGGTTATAAAAAGCCTTCAGAAGAGGCTCTACTCTTGTTATGTGTTATCAAACATAAGCAAGTGTATTAAAATACTGTTGTGAAATGGCTCTCCATCAAACTAATACTTGAATTAAGTGTGAACTGGTCTGTCTTTCTCTTTCCTACCTTTGTGTAAGTGTGCATTTGGTTAATCGTCTTCAAGCAAGAAAGCTGTGTAAGCCCTTGAACTGTGCTAATATTTACAATGTTTATTTTCCATCTGCGTGCTAACATAAGATGGTAAGATGGTCCTATTTCTTCAAAATCGCATGTGGGTTTTTTGTGTGTGATCTTTAATATTAATGGTGATGAATGCGAAGTTGCATGGTTAATAAGGTGGTGTGACTTACTCTTTTGACTTAGATATCCCTGAAGAGGAGGCCAGATACTGGACCAGAAAATTAGAACAAATAAATTCACTTGGAGATGATGAGGTAAATATCTAAATTGAAAGAATAATGTAGCCCTGAATGTCTTATAACTAGCTTTTGTTCTTTGTATTAGATTCCTGTTATTAGGGTAACTAGTAAATGTTGATCATTTACAAGTCTTCCATGAACTGCTTACAGAATTATTTTTTCAAGTGTACTGTTTAGTGTTAAGGAGAGAAATATTTTTCTCCATGTTGGAAGTGCTTGAATAATGTTTTGTTGATATGAATACATTCAAAGGAAAGGCAACACCATGCTTTACCTGAGCAGAGAATGAAACAATTTTTGACAGGCTGTGGTAGGTTCTTTTTGCAAAATCAAGTCAAAAAGGACACTTTTTGCAGGTGACTGTTTCTTTGAAGAAGACAAAGCAAGATACCTGAATCTTTATTTGAACTGAGGACTGTTGGAGATGTTGGCTTTTGTCTTTATGCAGTTGTTAATGGCTCAGTTTATATGAATATTCTATTAAAATATGTAGTAGCTTTGGTTTCTTGGCTCTAGTGTGTACTTGGCTAAGCAGCTATAAAATAGAGGTTACTTTTTTATTTCTAAGAGAGACTGTTGCATGACTAAAATTTTGTTTACTGTTCATGCTGTTTGCAGAATAAGATTTAACATGTTGATGCCTGTACCAGAAAGTATTTAGAAAATCCCAATAATTATGTGTTGATGTGAACATCATTGAATAAGAACATAGTGCTGGTGAAGGTGACAGGTCTCCTTCCATAGCAAGAGTTTCCATAGCCAGATAAGTTGCAAAATACTCTGACAATGCAATGACTTCAGATTTTTGTCTGGGCATCCTTCATCTATTCTTTTTTGTTCCTTATATGAGTGACTTGGTTTACTGTGCAGATGAAGGACAATAAGGTGGATTTTATTTTTGAGTGAGGACAGACCAGTATTCCAGTGGATAAAAATTTAAAGACTTTAGGGCAGCCTCTCCTGCCTTCCTAGAACTTTGAGAGCCACTAAGAATGGATGAAAAGCTCAGTCTGAGTGTTGTCCTGTCAGTGATGCTGCTGTGGCTCCTCCCTGCTCCCGTGCTGGAGCAGCAGTTCAGGTACTTGAGCGAGGCACAGGTGCCCTCTAGTGCTTTACTGAGCTGGTACTTGCTGAAAGATATCCTGAACTTTCTGAGACTTCCCCTTTTCCTGCAGTGCCATGCATCTGCTTGCTAACTACATGCTCTTATCAAATACCAGTAACAAAGTAATATCTCCATATTTGTGACCTAATGATCTTAGATTTATTATGGATATTCCCTGTGACCAGAGAGAAAAAAACAAACCTGTGCAGGGCCTGACCTCAGGTGGTTCTTCTAAAGTTCTCTACATTTGTGAGCCACCCAGAATGGGGATGAGATCTTCCTTGTGTATTCCCCTAATTGGCACTGACTTGTAGCACAGGAACTTCTGGAGCCAGAGGCAGTATCCTTGTGCTGAACTGCACTCAATGGATTTCTCTTTTGTGGATGCCAGTTTCCCTTTAAGTTCACCCGGGTCAGTAATGTTTTCTGCAAAAGAATTCAGCACCTTAATTGTGCATTGCCTGAAGCAGTATCTTAATTGCTCTGAGCAAACAAACCCAGTGTTTGAGAAACCAGCTTGAGGCAGGTTTGTTTGGAGAAATTAAATGACTGATCCTCATCCATCTAGTCTCTGCCACTCAGCCTTACAGACCTCACCTTTTGGGCTGCAGAATCCTGGCCTGCACAGTGTTTTTTAGCACAAGGCAACTTTATGTCTTTGTCTTCTTTGTTTTAAGTTCAGCTGTATCTCTGTTTGAGATGATGAATGAACAGACTAAAGCTGCACAGGAGCGTTGAAGAAGCAGGTTCATTTGGAGTTCATATGGTGTCATAGAAATGTTTTCCAGCCTCTCTTCCTACGAACACTTAATATTCCTTTTTTGCTTTGGGACTCCTGATAGCCATCGGGCTGATGCCTTAAAAAGAACAAACTGCTGACATTCTGGGATCTCTGAGGATAATAATTCAGAACCCACTGCTGTCCTGTGCTACTGAGATTGCTCATCAGCAGACTTCCTTTCACCACTTTGTCAACCAGTCAGTGCTGTGAGATCCGGCAGTTCTTGTTTTCGAAGTCCTGATTAACTCAGTGGGTTGGCAGTTTGCTGATGATAAGACTAACCACCTTTCAGAATCCCTTGTGCATTTTAAGTAGCACAGGTTGGAAGATAACTGCAGCGGAAGTCTGTGGGTTGTCACCTTCCATGCACAGAACTGGTCATTAATCCCTACAAAATCCAAAGAGAGACTGTCTAGTGGCTGTGTTTTGCATAGGCTGCAGCACCAGCTTGCTAAATTTGCCACTTCCTTTGTTGTCAGATCTTTTTTTCCCTAGCAAAAACTGTTCTCATTATTTTGGTCAATTGTCCTAATTTTCTCATCTCTCTATGTAATACAAAATAAAATCACTGGAATCCCCCTAGGGAATGCTTTGATGCTGTAACAAACGGATTTATAAAAAGTCAAAGCTGGCTAATTGAAATACCTCTGTGTTCTTTAATTTAGTATTAAATTAGATGAAAGATTCTTCACTTTGGATGTAAAGTGGATCACAGGAGACTTTGCAAGTGTTGGCTGGGCAAACATTGTGCTCTTGCCTTGCCAGGCACATTAATTACCTTACTGCTGCCATCTCCTACTCCAGAGTTGCTGTGAGCCCACATGAGTTTTGAACTGTTGAAGCTGTGCTGGAGTGTCTAAATGTGTAAACAGGCTTATTCCCAGTTTGGAGCTCCCTGTCAGACTAATACTGTGGTGCAGAGAATCAGGTCTTTTCAGTGTCTAATTGGATGTCTCAGGATTGGTCATAGGGCCTGTGCTTGTTCTAAAGCAGACTTGACCCTAAACAGAAGTGCACTTTGTAATGTGATTTTGGCATGAGAAAAAGAGGATACTTTTGGGAGTGTGTTTAAATACAGATATAATTGAGAATATATTACAGATATTATGCTTACAGATGTTCTGCTGTGATAATACCAGGGATATTTTCTCTTATGTGTGACATGCTGTCATAAAGTTACCATTTTTTTTTCTTCTCTGTCTATATTCCTTCCTATTTTTTTTTCCTTCCTTTAGTATTCCTTTCAGGAGGAAGTCCAGAAGAAACCATTGCCCAGTGCTGCCTCCCAGTGTTGTAAGTTAGACTTACTTCTTCTCAATATTTTTTCCTCTTTCAATGTATTTTAATTTCCTTTTGTGGTTAGATGTCAAGTGGTGGTACATCTGAACAACATTTTCATATTAGAAGTACTTAAATTTCTGTGCAGTTATAAAAGGCTGTGGTCCTCAAAATATTTCTCTGCAGTTTCTGATGCCAGGAAGTGAAATCAAGCATTGAGTCTTACACTTTCTCTTGTCCTTGTGTGCAGTAGGAGTAGAAAATGTATTCAAAGTCACCAAGATTGTCAGGCCCTTGTAATATTTATACCAGTAAGAAAATTATGTCTTTTTTTCATGTCACTATATTATGCTATGTTCTGATAAAACTTCCTGTGCTAAATTATAATTTATTACTGTTTAATGAAATTGTAAGAGGGAGAAAATAGATGGAGACAAGTACTACTGCTAGGCTTTTAAAATGCACCAGAAGTTTGTGTACTTGATGTCTAATTTCTTCAATATTACTTTTCAATGCTGCGTTGATGGATGGAAAAAATATTTTTACTAATTTCTGCTTATCTTGTCTTGCATTTTTTATGCTTCTGAAAACATGGATGGAAAAATAACATAGCATTTACTGTATCTGATGATCTGCAAAATTAGATTACTAAAACACTGCTTTTAACATACAGTAGACGAAAGCTCAGTGATGTCTCTTGTGAATGTGTTATCTACTTTTGGCAACAACATTAATAAAATTCAAGTCTCATAATTTAAACAAATCTTTTATCCTCTGCTTCAAATCCTTTAAGATGTGCATATTACACATTTCAGGCTGTTTATCCATTAGGCTGATTGTAGGATCTCCTGAAAACTGATAACATTAGGAAATGCTAATTACTGTTTACCTTTCTTGAGTAGAATTAATTTCTCTGTGTACTATTGTTACGGTATCTTAAAAGTGTCTTTAACCAATTCTAGACCCTAACCAATTGTCTAGGAAATCTGACTGTGCTGTGTAGCTGGAATGTGTACAGATCTCTACATCAAAGTATTCCAGTAATACTTTCATTCTAGTTCATTCTAGATAACACTGAATGTGTCCTCCCTTTTTTGGTGGTGGGGAGGGAGTGTATGTAAAGAATAAAACAGTGGTTTTATGTTTGGTGGTGTTTTTTTTGGTTGTTGTTGTTGTTGTTTTGGGGTTTTTTTGGTTTTTTGTTTGTTTTGTTTCTTGGTTGGTTTTTTTTTTTTGGTTGCTGTTGTTTTTCTGTTATTCTGTTTTTGGGGTTTATTTGTATGTTTTGTTTTGTTTTTTAAATGGTCAAAAGGGTACAACTGATTTGTTAAGCCTATAAATAAGAAACATTTTGGGAGAAGCTAATATTTGATTAAATCATACTAACATAGTATGCAGAACCTATAATGTCAAAAAATCAAAGAAAAACTGCTGTATGAATTGTCCAAGAAATTAATGTGTTATTTACTGAAATTATTTTCCTGTCTCTGTGCTCTGAGCTTTGCTTTTGTTTGAGGGAGGCTGGTTTGATTGAATCTCCTAAGTATTGAGAAAATTAGAGGAAATGTTTCTGTGTGGGGAAAATAGCTGCACCTGTTCCCACAGCAGGGTGCTTTTACATCCCCCTGTAGCTGGTTAATCCCCTGAAGAACCAACTGGGCTCTTGCAGACAGACACAATGAGAAGCAGCACTACAGCTGCTTGTTAACTTGTGCTGCTTGTTAACAGCCTGCATCTTGCTGGAAAGTGGCCTTTTGCAAAATTCAGTGAAGGCCCTGTGGTTTGAACAATTAATGTCACATAAGAATTAATATAATCATTCATGGGATTAAAACACTCATTAGAATGGATGTTAAACATTTCATAGCAGTCTGTTGTTAATGTATTTAAGAATTTTCAATAAAGCTGATAGCACTGCATGTACTTTGGCTTGTTTACTGCCTGCAAGTATCTGATATCTATGAACATCTATTTACATGGAAAAAATACAAAAGAGACATTTAATATAGAGGTACTTTTGAAAAATGAACTCTGCCTGCATCAACTTTTGCATAAGAGTTGTCAGCTTGCCTCAATACAGCACTGTCCTTTGAGACTCAAGAGTTCAACACAGAATGTGCACAGATTGTATCTTTATTGAAAGCTGACCTGACCTTTGCATGTGACACAAGAGCTCAACCCTTTTTACATAGGAGCATGGTGGGTGTTCTTCACCACACTAAAACATGTTCAATATGGGATGTTCTTACTTACAATGTGAGTAAATAATTGATAGGTGTATTTTTAGATAGAATAAAAGCATCCTCAAGAAAACTTGGAAGATTCATCCAATTTTCCATCACATCATTTTTCATTTTCATCATCTAGATGTGCCAGATGAAGTATGGTCACTGTTGGGAGCAGGACACAGTCTGCTGGACAGCAGACTGTTTATTTAGGAGAAAAAAAACATGCTTGGTGTGAGAAGGTTTTACTCCATGAGAATGTTTTCCCAGTCCTTCAAAAAATACAAAATTATCTTAAAACCTGATACACTATAAATCAAAAGTTATGGAAAACATTTCATGTAGCTTGCACTTAAAAAAATAATTTTACATAACTGCATGTGCCACTGGTTCCCTGCTTAGCCGCTCCAGCATCTCTCAGAAGACCATTTTGATACCCCTGTTCCAGCTATCCTACTCCAGCAGGCTGGATCAGGTTCATTAATTAAGAAAATACATGTCCTTGCATGTTAAAATTAGATTACACTTCTGCCCTCTTCTTCATCTGTACTTTCCACACATCTTTTACCTTTTCCAAACCAGCTTTTCTTATGGTGGTTTCCCACTTCCTGCAGGGATGCAGCTTATTGTATTATTTCCCCTGAGTAAAGAGGGGAGAAGGATGAAGCAGGGTGTGAGAGAAGAGAGGTGGCCCCATCTGAAAGCCAGCCTCTGATCTGAGGGTGGGTTTTTGTCCCTGGGCATGTATGGGCTGCTGCCTTGGCGTGGTGCCATGGGAAATCTCAGCCCATACTGGGAGCTATAATTTTTTCAGAGATTATTTAGCTTTCAGGCCCCTTTTCACAGTGTCAAATGCTGTTTTGTTCTTAGAAGACTCTGACCCATAATTGCTGAGGTAATGTGGGATTTGGGCTTCCTACCTATTCTTGAATGAGGCAGGTTGCATACACAGTCTTTTCTAGGTCCTGCTGATTTTGGCACTTCCTGCCTCTTTCTTTCATTATAATTAACCATTTCATTTTTAACTTCCAGCTGCTGTGCTTCCCTGTATATTCCTCCTGCCCCAGAAAGACCACATGTTTCCAGTTGATTTAACTTTCAGTGATTTCAAGCAATAAGCAAAGCACTCAAGTGTCCATAGATCCAGTTTTGTTTGCCTTTCTATTAAATGTAGTCATAATTACTAATGTTTTGATATATCATTGTTACAAAACTGCAGCACCTCCATATTGACTTTTACCCACAGCCTGAAATTAAATGTAAATTGTAGAGAAAGCAAGGTTTTGTTGTCTGGAAATGCACTTTAAATTATACAGATTGAAAGCATATTATTTGATTACTTTGGCATTGAGTCAATAAGCTCTAAGTTATTTACTGTGAGGAGTTACAGATATGTTTTCCTTGTATGCTCAAGATAATTTCTGGACACATAGAAGCCCATTATAATTCACAAGTGAGTCACACTGTGAGTATTTTAAATGCAGCTCCAACTTGGATCAGTTACAGTGCAAACTGGGATGAGAAGGATACTCTGCATCTTTGCAGAATTGGCTTGGCAGTTATGAGCTTGGTTAATATCAACTGCTGTAAATACTGCCCTACACCATTTGTCAGGGAGTTTACAAATCTGGAAGAGGGCATGTTTGTTCAGTATGATTGGCAAGAAAGATAACCTGAGTGCCACTGAATCAACCAGTTATGTCTGTCCTCTTAGCATTGGCTGATAATCTTTCTGAAAATGCCCTATTATCCCTTTTCTGCTTCAGTGTTTTTGTTCCATTTCCTTTAGTCTTTTGCTCTGTGAAATCATTGGTTATCAAGGCTGTGGTGGGTGTTAACTTGTTTTGTTTAGTTGTTGGTTGGTTGGTTTGGGTATTTTTTGTTTCTTCATTTGTTTCTTTGTTTTGGTTTCCTTTTTTTCGTTTTGGGTTTTTTTTGTGTGTAATTTTTTTTTTCTTTTTTTGTGTGTGTGTGTTTTATTGTTAGCTTTGTTGTGCTGCTTTTTTATCAGAAGGAAAATTTTTTGCTTGCCTCTGGATGTAGGTTGGTACTGGCAACAAAAGAAGCAATGGCTTTTCATATACTGTTTTACCAGTAGGAAGAACCAAAGCGAGCCTGTGCTTGGTCTGCCATAAGACAAGAGAGAAAAAAACAAGATTACATCTCTTAATGCTCTTTGGAACGTGTGTGTGCACATGCATGCAGGAAAAAAAATTCTACAGTTGTTTTAGGTACATAAGCAGCTTTTTGTCTACTTTAAATCTGGCAAAATGTTTTATACACATTATAGGAATGGATGCCATTTGATGCCAAATCAATTTGTTTTGGTGACCCTTCTTTGCCACTGATTTGAAGAAATCAGATTTTGCAAAATTCTTCTAATACCTATGCATGCCCTACTATTTGAAAGGTACCAGAAAGGCTGACTTTGAGAGGTTTCATTCCTGATGCTCACTAGTTTCCTTTTTGGGAACTCAAATTCCACTGGTACATCGGGAAGGCTTGTTCATTCCCCTGAAATGACTGACTCTAATGCTGAGATGATGATGCTTTACATGGCACTGATGAGGAACTTTGTCTGCTTAACAGCCAGATGATTGCGTTTCCTTCCCCTTACTCCCCAGCAAGCCCCCAAACACTGATTTTGTATTTGTGCTGTACTGTGGATGCACTATTTTCTGTTGCCATTAATGTACCACTGGGTTGGGGGTATCAGGCTCTCCTATGGGGTGAGCTGACCCTGAGGCAACAAATGGCAAGAGAATTTGCTTCTTCTCTTCTTTGGTAATAGTATATAAAAAAAGTGATCTGCTCTACCAGTCTCTCAAGGCCAGGCAGCATCAAAACACTTAAACAGGCCAGAACATGCCACTCCTAATTGTTCATGTAGGTCCATGATCTACGGTACTGAGGGTCAGGGAGTGTTGTTGTCTTGAGAATGCTGGGAGCTGACACTGCCCTCCTTGCTGAAAAGCTCTGTGCTATGCATCAAGATTCTTGCTGGGTTTTTTTCTTGTTACTAGCCTTATTCTGCACTTAAACAACAGAGGTCAGCAGCCACCTACGACATCTCTAGTCTGCACTAGTTTGGGAAAGGTAAGGAAGAAATCAGTGATTATTGTACCCTTCTCAAGGGTAGGTGACATTGATCTGCAGTTATTGTAGTGCTGCAGTCATTGTAGTGCTGTGCTCTAGTAAGAATAGGACTTCTGGCTACAGTGCAGTTACAACTCAAAAGACTGTTCAGTGTAAGTGTAATTCAAAACAGCACATATGAATGGCTTTATTTATTTATTTATTGATTTAAGCTAGGCCAAGGGAAAACTGCTTTAGTCCATACGAGGGGAACCATTGTATGAGCTTTTTTGTGGTAGTTTACTGATGGGCTGGGAAAGCTAGATCCTTAGCCTCTCTGCTTCTGGGTGACTGGCAGCTCCTGTTTCTCTTAGTTTAGGATAAATCCCCTCTGGGATACTTGTTTTCTTGTGGCTTTGTGGCACTCGCTGTCTGGGCTGGCTGAAGGCATGACAGATCTGCTGAAAGGAATGCAGATTCAAGGTTTTACTCTAAAAGTTTAATCTTCCTGCAATTTTAGGATAAAGCTGCTACTTCAGGACTGGATACGTCTAAGGAAGAGTACTTGGCATATGGAATTTAAAAATAAGACTACTGGCTATATTAGGAGATTATACAGTAACAAAGTTTCATGTACTGCTGAACTCTAGAGAACTCTAGGGCTTTGATTTTGCTGCTGATCCTCTAAACATGGTTTTTAATTGTTGTTTTCCTAGAGTATAGGCTGCATTCTGAAAGGTGGTGACAAGGAAATAAAGCTTTTACTTTTAAATAAACACCAAATGTAAAGTTATTACTGAAATGCTGAGCACTGCCAATACTGACAAGTGTCTCTATAAGCAGTGATCAGACAAAGCAAATGTTCATTTAAACACTCTAGCTTTCATAATTTGTCTAGTGCTCTTCATGAAAGCTGCTTTTTTTTTTTCTAGTGTGGTTTTTTTAAGGACTTTAAACTTCATTAGTCATCATTTAATATCATAGCAGTAGGAGCAAATGAATTTGAATTTTGTTATGACAGTGAAATACAAAGTTTTTAATTTTTAAAGATTTTAAACTGATAGAAAAATGATTCTCCAACCTTATGCACAATCCATAAATATGTGTCCTCCAGCAATGAGGCTTGTATTTAAAGTACAAGGTTAAAAATCAGAAGGAAAAAAGGCACCCAATCTTTATCTCGGCTTATGTAGGACATTATATTCCTCTTTGCTATTATGCATATATGTCATGTTAGGGGACCAACTGTAGTCTAAAATTATATCTCAGGAAGGGATATATAAATCTTTTTTCTGTGTTTAAATCTCTTAGCCAAATAATCCGTGTGACTTGGTAGCCTGGAAATTTGTAAGACAGCTGTGTTAGGCATCAATAAAGTGGTTGAAATGTTATAATTTTCCATTGAAGATAAAATTAGGTGGCACTCTACCGGAGCCATTTTACTATGGTTACTGATGAGTTGCACAAGTTTGTAATAACTTAGTGGGTACACTTGATGATTTGATGGTGATTCAATCCCTGCTTAAATTCTCAGATCTCTGATTTTTTTTAGCCAAAGTAAAGGTGGCCAGAAGGGCCCTTTTGTTTAGGTAAATAAAAATCTCAAAAATTTCATCATAAGCTGAATGTGGTGATCTGGGGAGCAGGGAGAGCACTTCAGTGTCACACTGCAATACCTGTCCATGTGTCTGTCAGATCCTTTTAGCTTATTTGCCTTTTGTGCTTTCTCATCTCCTTTTATGCAGAGGCCTTAGTCCTCATCTGGAGTGTTCCAAAACTGAGCTGGAAATGGTGGTACTTGTTATGAAACCTTCTTTGGCATCATGCTTGCTGAAAACTTGACTTCCTTCTAAAAAGCTATTCAATGTATGTTTTCTATTTTAGAAACTTACTCCACTAAAATACCACCTGTTTAGTTTTGGGAAGTACATTGAACACCGGAAGAATGTAGATATTTATGGAATCTGAGATCTGTTCACATTTTGCTGAGGGTATTAGCCATGGGAAAAGGAGATTACTTAATCATAGGAAAAAGGACTGACAAGAACATTCTGCAAATGGTACTTTATAAGAATCATATATACTATCTGGACTTTAGTTTGCTTTTGTAAACTTAGATGATTTCCATTTGTGATAAGCATGGGATGTAATAGGAGGATTAAATAATTCCCCAGAGTGACTATAAGCAGTAGTCAGTAGCAAATGATAATGTTCTGACAGGGATGGTAGGTCCCAACCAGTGTCAGAGGCTTGTAAACAGAAATGGAACAAAATGGCACACAGACAAATTAGACAGCATTAAAAACTTGGAATATTCTGCTTTTTTACAGTGTCCCTGCTGATCCAGGCTTGACAGTGTGAAGTGGGGAGGAGGAGCTCCTCCTTGAATAGTTGCATAACTGAGGCATAGAACAAGCATATGTTATATTCAGCCAACACTGGGAACTTAGATGTGCTTTATAAAATGTGTTAATGACAAAAATGGTTTAGCTTCCAAGACACCAGGCTGCTGGCATTGCTTAGTCCTTAATTGGAGGTTTATATGAAACCTCATTTTTTGAGTACTGAAACTTACAAATACAAAATAATGTGATAACCAAGACACACACTGTTGGTATTTAAGAACACATGGAGTGACTAGTCTGACTTGTCTGTATCATGTATTCCATTG
Source organism: Pseudopodoces humilis (assembly GCF_049639895.1). Classification (NCBI taxonomy): domain Eukaryota; kingdom Metazoa; phylum Chordata; class Aves; order Passeriformes; family Paridae; genus Pseudopodoces; species Pseudopodoces humilis. The sequence goes on along the minus strand of NC_142203.1, from coordinate 68,475,035 downwards.
TTGCTGTCTATTGGTGTATGGTTTTGCAATTACAACTTTCCATCTTCTTCCTGTCTGGACTTCATGTTTTTACTTTGAGTTTGTACAGGTTTAAATCTGTTCCCAGAGGTGATATGGAAGGGAATTTTTCTTAACAAATCATGGTTATGCATATTACTTTTATGGAGCGGAAAAACAACTTGAAAAGGCTAAAAAGAAATTCTGTTTTCATTAACCTTCAAAATATCAAGACTGTCAGCCCAGGTCTTCAGCGATTATGCTGAAGGACTGAGATATATACTGTTAGCTCCTGAATCTTAAATGAAGCAGCATATGTGTAGAATCTTTAATAAATTCATTTTTTTTCCAAAATGTTAGACGCTAAAGTGAAGTGGGTGTTAGTAAAAACAAACAAAAGCAGAGTTTTGAGCTTCTGGCTGAAAATCCCTTACTCTCTGTTACTGCATCTCTTTCTCTTGGCTCCTGCAGCATTGCTGTCTCCAGTCTATAGCTGTAGCATACCTTGGTCAGCCAAACCCAGCTTAGTGTGAGAAAATGTGCAGGTTAAGGAGTTTCTGTCTAAGGGCGGCTGCTCCTCTCCTTGCCCTGCCCTGCTTGGCATTGACTGCTATTTGCCTTAGGCATGGAGTGTCTGCGGGATTTTCATGCTGTTCATAAGGAACTTGGTAGCAATGAGGTGGACAGGTAAGTAGCTGGCTCAAGGTCATCACTGTCAGTTTGAGGACTCTTTTATCTGTGGGAGGTTTTTAATGCTTCTCCTCCAAGGACAGACCTTGTATCCATGAGGGTTGTCTTAGCATTTGGTGGCTTTCTCCTTCTTGCAGTTTGAAATGATGAGGAGTGTTATGCCCAACCATCAGGCCGTTTTCTGTCAAGTGGTTAGGAACATTCTCAGCTGGTTTCAGAAGTCGCTCATTCTCTCCATGCAGATTGAGTTTAGTGGTTTGTGCAGAGGTTGGCAGTCTGGGATTTTTATCTTTGTGAAACCTGGAGGTAAGAACTGATAAGCTCCATTTCCTCTGGGGTTTTTCTGATCTGCTTTTTTGTTTTTCTGTACCAGCTTTGGCAATTTATAGTTATCTTCTGGTGTTTCTTCTCCAGTTGCTCTGGGGTTTTACTGGGGTTTTATTCATTTGTGAGTAATTACATACATTTCACTAGCAGGTAGCCTGACTGCAATAATGCTGTGTCACTACAGAGTTTTTCTGGATCCTTGATAGTAATACAAGCTGCAAATATTTGAACATTCCTTCCTTTGCCTCTTACTGTTCACCTGAGATACAGATGTATCAGATAATGGAAGGATGTGCTGGAGTTGCTATTGCATATGTTAGTGTCTTGAGATTTTTCAGGAATGAGGTACACATAAGCTGTTGTACAACTTCTACATTAATAGGAAATTGTGTTTATTGGCAACTCTTGGTTACAGCAAATGAAAGCTTAGTGCAGAGCTCTGTCAACATCTCACTCTTTTTCCTCAGTCCTTTTCCTATGTCCCTCTATACTGTCTCTCCTCTTCCTGCCTCTGGTTTCCATATCTTTTCTCCTGGTTGTCTCCCCTTTTCATTTCTTTGCTAGGTCTTTTATTTTTGTCTTCTTTGCCAGCTTGTTTGTGTGTTCTTTTTCCTCTCCTTCCCCCTTGAAGTAACACTCACACCTCTGTAAAACCTGGTATTTAGGATTTTTGTGGTTGTGAAAAACAAGCCTGAGGTGATAGCCCTTGGTCAGGGTCATACAAACAGTGTTGGGTGGATCCTGGCAGGTTTCTGATGCATTTGGATATATCTTCATCTTGCCAGCACAACTGGCAGAGATGCATTGTCACTCTTGCTGCTGAGTGGCATCTGTTTTGTCTCAGGCTGTAAATTGTTGGTGCTTAACATGATGGACTTCAGTTTTCTTCTCTTGTTAAATTCAGAACTCAGGAGAGGAATAAACCTTTTTTATACAGTATGGTAACTGCATGTGTTCAGCATTATACCAGTGGTTCTTTCTAAATTAAACATAAAAATTGTCTTTCAATTGTTCCACTTAGGTGCTTCCTTTAATGACCAAAGCAAGCATACATGTGGTTTTTTTTTTCCCCTCTACCTACCACTATAGGAACCAGAAAGTAATGACCTATGTTTGAAATTCTACGAGATATAAAAGTGGCACTTGAACCTGAGGAATGCCTGTGCCTTTGCAAAGCACCACATGTGTTTGTCAGAGCCTAGTCCAGGGACCTTGAAGTACTGGTGTGTATCTGAGGGACTGTTGCTTTGTAGACCTTTTGTTCCTGAAGAGAAAGGAGCGATCTGGTTGTAGCTCTGATGCATCTGTGTGCCTGGCTGGTAGCTAGAGATGGTAGCCAGAACAGGAAGCTCTTGCTTGTTCTCTGCCTACATGTGATGAATTTGTGTATTCATCTGCATCCGGTCTGCTGCACTTGATGCCTCAACACTCCTGTAAATGTTACTTTTTAAAGTGTTTTTTACACTGTCTTCGAAAAATGGTGGTTCAGAAGCATTTTTTGTAGAGTTGCTAGTTGTGTGCTTTGCTGAAGTGCTTTGAGGACTGTATGTACTGGTCTCTTGCCTCCACGGTACTATGTATGACCTTGGGGTGACAACATGGGTATTGATAAGTATAAACTTTAAAGTCTTATAAACTTGCTGTGCAGCTTTAACATGAATTTGTTTTCACCTTCAATTTTAACATGGAAAGGTTTGCTTACTGTTGCAGAATTAACTTCATGGGTGTTTGCCTTAGAATGTCATGAGAGCCCTCAAGCTTTTTACCAGTGTGTGTATTTGCCTAACAAAGTACTCTTCACTTCACATTGTTTACATGCACACAGTTTTTCATGCTGTTATTATTAAAGTGATGCTCTCACCACTGAGTTAACTTTGTTCTGGAAAGGGGGCAGAACTGGAAATGAAATGTGAAGTGACTTTTGCCACTAGATTTGCAGAATTTAGCCTGGAATCAAATACTGCTCTAAACTGGACTCTAGTTTCTGAGACATTGGCATATACTAGGGAACAATGGTGTTTAACTGCTCTTGCTAGGTTGACTGATAAGTATTTTGTCTACTTGTGTTAATAAATGCATGATTGCTTGTCAATTCCAAGAATTTATAATGATCTTAGTTTTCAGAATGTCTTACAAATAAGCTGGACGTGAGGAGTAAGCTCCAAAATAAACTTAATGTTGTGTTTATAAAGAAAAAATCCCTTACATTTTCAAGCTCACAGTCTATAAGGCATTTTAAAATACATGAAAAGCATGCTTGTGGTTTGTTTTTTCTAAGCTTTCTTTTTCCATTCCTATTTTTTTCTGCCATTTGTGTTACATGCAGGCAACTGGAGTTATTTCGGATGGGGAGAGCAGCTGAGTACGTAACAGTTTGATTTCTTGCAAGCTTTCTGATTGTATAGTGATGCAGCATGCTCCAGTACAAGGAAAAGTGGAAATATTCATGCATATAGAATATCTGTTCTGTTGTATTTTTTTTTACTTTCACTTAGTCTTCATATTTGTGTGGATGAATGGCTGTTCATTTCTTCACTTTTTGGCTTTGTTTTGCTCATGTTTTAAATGAGTTGCTTGTGTCTTCTACTGGAATTTGAGGACATGATGGTGGAACTGGACTATTATTCTTTTCCTGTAAAGGTGATTGTAGTCTTTTGCTCGTGTGTGTCTTTTGTGTTGGTCGTCATACCTTTGTAAGCCCAAAGTGCTTGAAGTAATGGGAGACCACAAGGCAATCTGTGGTCATTGTCTTACTAAGATATGGTGGGAATATATTTCAAATACTTCAAATAGTAGTAGATCTGAAAGAAGAAATGAGTGTTGCACACCAGTGGGGTCGTAGGTATTGTGTTATGATCAACCTCAGTGAGACAGTATTGTGGCAAAAGTGGCAGGGCTTTGATTTCACTCGTGCTGACCAGTTTTGGACAGGAAAAACTCAGGTACTGCAACTGTCTCTGATCTGTAAAGCTGATGCCACACCTGGAGACTGGTATGGTAACTTCTGGTTTCGGCAGAATTTTTGGTTTTTTCCTAGAAAATGTGCCTGAAACAGCTTTCCTGTCTCAAAGTGCTACAGATGACAACAAGCAAGTGTTCTGCTCCAGACACAGTGTATGGCTTCTACAGTATGTGTAACATACAAGGGTTGATCCATCAGTCTTAAAACAAAGGTGTTTGTTCCCTGTGTGCAAGACAAGAATGAGAATGTTGCTTAGGGGAGCATGCAAAGAAAGATCACTGTGGCTGCATCTAGCAGGATGGAGATTCTGCCTCGTGCTTTTCCATTTTTGGCATAATGGAATTTGGAGAGGATGCTCTTACTGCTTCTGAGACTAATGTCCAGCTAATGTTACTGTGCATTTCATTATGTGGACCTGTTCTGCATTTTAGAAGTCTTCCACTAGTGACTTCCCTGTTTCTTCTCCCACAACATTTTTTGCTCTCCTTGTTCTCCTGTCTTTGATCAAACCTAAGTTCTTTGTGCATTGGCAGTGTTGACCAACTCCCTTGTGCTGTTAGTGTTGGATGTCTCAATTGTTTATTCTTAGAGGTGTGGTAGGATAACTGAGAGGTAACTAATTGACTTTTTTACACTGCTGAAAGCAAGACTAAGTGTCCAAAATAGCTTTATTTTCCATTTTTGGGTATTTGGGAGGGAAATGAGGTGTTTAAGCATTAGTCAGTCAGAAGTCTAGGAGGGCTGTGTATGTTTATTTCTCCTGTTTATCTGGAGACTCAATGTGTGGTGATTTTGCTTTAAAGGTACTTGTATTCATGAGGCTCCCTCCTTCCGTCTCTTTCCTTCTTCCTTGCTGTGCTGTCTTCTTTGAAATAATTGAGCATCCTTACAGTTAGGCTTGGGCCAGTGTTACTGGTGTTTCCAAGTGAACTCCACTAGCTTGACAATATGATGAAGAACACACTTCTAATTGTAATGTTTAAACAGCAGTTGAGAAGGAAACAGCAGAAACAGCTTCTTGGTAGCTGGAAGACTTTTTCCAGTGAGAGCTTCATGCAAGAGGAATGATCTGAAGTAGTCCAGACCCTTGTCAGTTGGGCAGAGGGTGCTCTAGGAAAGAGACATCTTGTACTGCTGACCTAGTTTCATTTTAGGAAAGGGAAAGACTTGAAGGAGTAGGGTAGATGTTCAGGGGAGTCTTTGCACTTCAGCCTGTCGGTTCTTTTCTTGGCTGTTGAGTGTTTCAGCAGCAGAGTACTTTCAAGTGAGAAAAACAGGATTATGAAAGCGCTTTAGCTGAAGACTTAGTATTGCAAACTTGCTGTCTTTAAAAATATGCAAATTACTAATGTATTTTTAAACTGTGAGGGCAATACAATGAACTAATGACCTACAAAGTTGTATTCAAATAATTTCTCAAAACCTAGGCTGTTTTAGCATATAAAGATACAGAAGAGGCTCAGAAAACACCCTTGTGTACTTTTGAGATTTTTTTTCTTTCCTTCTTACTACAGTGGTCCTTTTTAAGCTAGTATGCATTTTGGTTATAGGATTTTATAAGATGTATTTGTCAGAAGTGACCAGTGATTCAGTACATGATGGTGCAGTGGGATTGGAGACTTAAGGAAAGAAGCTGTTGGCAACTATGATAAAAAGAAGTTTAAATGGATAATGAGTGGGGAAGGTGAATTAATTGCAAGGCCCTTGGTGTGGAGCTGGCAGAGATTTTTGCTGACCTCAAAGTTACTCCTTTGGATAGTACACTTTATTTTCTTCTATCATTATTAAAATAGACAAAAGCTATGAAAAGCTCAGTGCTTGTTTTGGAGAACTAATGGGGGTTTTGCTTTTGTCCAAGATTTTTCTCAAGTTTCTCGAGGATAACTAAGCTTGGGGGGGGACTGGATGTCAACTCCCAGGGGGCTGATGACACACTGTGCTAGAGAAGTGGGAGGCAATTTCAACTGAATACAACGTTTTGAGAGGAGCTCCTGCTGTGCCTTGGGACCTTAAACCAGCAAAATCACTTCAAGTGCGTTCTTCCAGCCACCTGTAATAATACTGCTGCTAGTTTTCCTTCCTGTCCTGAGGTTTGGTTTAAAGAAGGCTGCCAGAGGCTAAAGGGGACTGGTTGAGCTGGCATAGCAGGACTGTCAAAGTGGTTTTGAGGTCAAGATACTAAAAATTATGTGTGTTCTACCCTGCAACAGTCATTATAACTTCTGGGGGTGGGAGTTAGGGGGAGGAATAACAGTCACAGAAGGTATCTCCTTCCTTGATTTTCCCCGCTCTGTGAAATCCTACTGTGTGATGTGACTGCCCCAATGGGTTTTCTTCTTTTGCTGTCTATATGCATGAATATTCAATAATGAAACACGAACAGCATGCTTCTGCCCTGCCCTTTAGCCTTACCCACAGCTCTCTGTGCAGTGGGTCCAATGACAAAGAAACAGCTTTCATCCCTTGACAGCTCTTGGGTATATGTGAAATTTTTCAAACTGGGGTAAAAAATTACTGTCTTTTTATGTTTATTTTTATGTGTCTTGTTACCAATTTAACTGATCTCCCGAGACTGAGGCTAAGCTCCAACTTTGCTTGTAGAAGACTTGTTTTATCACTGGTTTGAAGAAAACACTACTTGAATTTATTCCACGATGTGTGTTGTGAGGCATATTTTGCTGAAACATGGGCTGTAATGTCTCCATTTGAAGGGGTGCTGCATTCTCAAAGCCACTTCTGCAAGTTCTTGTCAGTCTCTTAATTAAAATTTAAGTGTCAAGTGTGTTAATGAATGGGATCATCACTATATGTTGGCATTTCAGAAAATACTTTCTTTCAAAGGAAATGTGTGCTGTAAGCCACATATGGGCCAAGTTTTGATCAGGCTGAGCAATGTCTTAATTTGAGAACACTTCTGTTTAAAATAAAGTGAGATTGCTCATAAGGTACTTGCAGTTCAGCATGACTAGGAGTTTTTTGAGTTGGCTCTTATTTATGAGTCAGTTGAGGATTTCTGTCTGGTATTAACATTTGCGGATGCTGTTAAGTTCATGGGGCATACATGAGAGAAAAAACATGTTCCTGCCTCACAGAGCCTTGCATCCATTAAACATGCCTCAGGGAGGCATTTTGTGTCGTGACCTAAAAGAGACTTCCTCCTGCTAAAAATTAGTGAGAACTCTGAGAAATTCTGGTGTCAGCTTTTATAAATGTATATGTTCTAAATGTTTGATTAACATTTACACTAATCAGCTATTTTTGGATGTTGCTTAGCGATACTGTGGTTTATGTGGGAAATCTTTGATACTGCAGAAGTGAGATGCAATGACTGGTTAACTCCAGATAGTGCTTCTGCAACAGTCTTGATTCATTTTGGAGTTCTCTGGCCTGTCAGCTGGTCAGGGTAGCTGATCCATAGAAGCAGTGTTCTGCTTTCTTATAAACATAACTGTGTAAGTCTTTGCACTCTCATTATTAGTGAGTCACTGGATTCAGGTTTTTTCACCCAGGTAATTGTACTACTGATTTGTAATTTTTGTTATACATTTGAGGTTAGCTAAATTGTTTATCCCTGAAGCTGTTGGTCAAGTGTCAAGTAATTTTTACTAGATCCTAAACCTGTATTTCAGTTAGGCTGCCTTAAGCCTGTACAAGTGATCTGACGATTATGGAGCCACAGCTGAAGAACTTTCCATCATACCAGACTTACTTAGGCTTTACCTTAAATGACAGTTACATCTGATGGGATGAAGAAATTAGTTGAGCAGCAAAGTGAGGCATTAAAAGACTCTTTGGAGCAGTGTGTTTTCTGTCCCAGTAGAAGTAATTATTGTTCATTAGATGGCAATGGCTCAAGTGTTGAGCAATAACACTGACATTGCTCAGCTGAGTAATAGCTTGTTGTTCTTGTGAAGTCAGTGTGAACCTCGTGATTGACAAATAGATCAGCCCTTGCTCCACAGGCTGGAAGTTTGGTGCTCCTCAGTGGGGTTTGGCATATGAAATAATTTTTGTGTAGTAAATTTTGAATATTTTTCCTAAGCATTGAACTGTGGTAAAATTGATGGACACTGTGCTTTTAATAAAGCTGAGTACTGCAGCATGTGATTGCTATTCATTTCTATTCAATTGACTAGAGACTGACAAGAACCTTGCAGCACTTAAACTACTAAAAAGCAGAAGGCTTAACTCCATTTTCGCTGTGGACAATTAATTTGAATTGGTTCCACTTAAGAGTGTAGAGCAAGGCTTATCAAGCAGCCCATATTTTGCAGCTGTTTACTGCTGCTGTTCTTTTCTCTTCTTCCATCAACTTTAGAACTCTAATCTTACTATGTTGTGAAGGAACTGAAAAGATCACCAAGAACAAATTGTACCTCAGATTAAAGGAAAAGAAATTGAGCTAGAGGTATGGGAAGCACCCATGGAAGAAAAAAAGGGTTCCCTGATGCTGCATTCCATCTGCTTGGAATTTCAGCACTTAAATGCAGGGCTCTTGAAGGATCTGGCATGTAAAGAGCCCTTTCACTTCATTGTTCAGCCTCATGATGAATGAGTGTGTAGGATACACACCATTGGATAACCTTCCAGAGAGGGTTTTAATTTGTTGTCCTTTTTAGACAGACTTGGTGGCAGAGAGAATGAATAATGGCTGATCCTTATTTTCTTTTGTTTCAAGCATGTTAATGGTGCACTCCACTGCCTTATGGTGTGTGTATTTCACTTTAAGCTTGCAAAGATAATCTTGCATCCTGCACAGCCATACACAGCCATGTATTTTTGATACCTTACCTCACTATAACTTGGTATTGTCCTTTCCTGCAGGATTATCAAGCAGAAGTGTTTCTGCAAGGAGAGGGACTCACTGGAAAGGAGCTTTTTCCTTTGTGAGGGATATTATTGGTGCTAAGTACTATGCTTAAGCTAATTTACCTGTATGTGTTAAATGTGCAGTTTTCCCCTATGCAGTGTAATTGTTTATAGGCAGAACTGCTCTCCCAGTTCTTCTGATTTTCCTACTGATACTCTCCATTAATTTCTCTTAAGTTAAACTAATACTTCAAAATAAAAAAGAAAATAAAAGAAAAAAGAAAATGCATTAAAAAATTCCAGAAGCAAAAAGAAAGGACAGTATTACAGCTAAAAAGTTGAAAAGTTCAGAAAGAGCTCCTTTCCACAAAGAAGTGGTTTTTGGGTTTGTGGGGTTTTTTTCTTTTCAATATCTAAAGGTTCATTTTGGCAGCAGCAAAGTACCTGAAATTTTGCGTGCCGATGATTTGTTGTTGTGGTTTGGTTTGTTTGGTTTTTTTTTTGGGGGGGGGGGGGGGGCGGGTCTTTCATTTTAAATAAAGATATCATAATCTGCTTATTAGTAATGCATAAAGAAAAATAAATTCCTGTAAGAGGAAGAGAGAAAGGAGGGTGTGGATCTGATCGCTGCAGATTGAGAGAACTGCATGCTTGAGAGAACTGGAGGTTATAGACAGCTCCCAGATGGAGATACAGCCACATCAGAAATAGTTTTTTTGTCATTCTTCCAAAACTAAACAGGCTCCACTGTCCCAGCAACACAACTTGAGAGAGCTGTGCCCTTAAACTGCTTTTGTCTCTTAGCCTTTGAAGATGCTGACAGTGCTGTGGATGACCGGGACAGTGACTACCGCAGTGAGACGAGCAACAGCATCCCCCCTCCGTACCACACCACCGTACAGCCCAACGCCTCTGTGCACCAGTTCACGGGCCCGGCTCGCCTGCAGCAGCAGGGAGTCTTGCGGGATTCCTGTGCTGACTCCCTCCAGAATTATGATCTGGATTATCGAGAGCATGTGGCTGTCAGGTGAGTGCTGTCTTATGGGTAGCTCTCCTTTCCCTATTGTTTTTCCCCTGCAGGCCATGAAGGTACTGTGCTGGCAGGGGAGGGCAGATCAAGGGCTCTTAAAAGTCTTCTGATAGGAAGGTGTTATGTGTGTTGTTGACACTGGGATTCTGCTGTGAACCAGGAAGAACTTGTGAGGGTATGTGTTATGCCAGATCTGGAAGTTTAGGGAGTTACCTTTAAAAGATACTCTCAGCTTTAGGTCATTTACTCTTGATTGTACTTTCTCTGTACTCTCTGAATACTATAGTAGTGGGTAGTTGCTTGTTCTGGTACCATGGTGTAGGTGTGCCTCCCAAGCCAGTGAAACACTTTCTAGCAGAGTTAATCCTATTGGGAGCTTCTTTCTTGGTGCAGATTTATTTTCTCTTCTGGACCAGCTCCAGTTCTATTAGATCTGCCAAAACAAAGTATTCATGAGGAAAGTCGGTAACAGATTAGTTGAGGTTTTTTTCCTTCTGTTCCTGTTATCATACAAGACTGTTGAGTGGTGTGCTTTCTCTTTAGATTTACTTTTAACTGTATGAAAGATTGTTTGTTTGCTCTGAAATTTTTTTTTAACCATAAATCAGTAGTTTCACAAGTATTTTTAACTTGTAGAAGTACTGAGCATTGCAGCACTAACTTACCAGGATCAATGGTTGTGAGCTAGAGCTAGCTGTGCAAGGTGAAAGCAAAATATTTTGGACAGTGCTAGTCAGCTTGGTAAGAGTGGTTCTGTGGGACAGGCTGAGCTGCTGCTTCTGCCTTTGGTGAGGAAGGAAGAGGCAACTACTTTAGCAGTATCACAGAGGTGCAGTTTTATTTGTATTATAGCTGATTTGTTCTGCCTTACCTCCCTTGGTGCGAATGTTCTTGTGTTCTGAAGCCTGAACCTAAATTCAGTTATTGTCTTGGGTGGCTGAGGCTAAGTTCTGCAGTTCTTGATGTGTGGCATCATTAATGGGAAAGGGTGAAGTTTAATGGTAACATCTAATGTCATTACTGTTACTGAGGTTTCAAAATTAGAAACAAATGTGCCAGCAAAATGCATTTACTGCAGTGTGATGTGTCATTCCTAGTGCTCTATTCCTAGTTCATTAAATGTCTTACATATAAGCAAGTTATTCCCTTTCCCATGTGAGTCTGTGCTGCTAGCTTGCAGTGGTAAAACTGCTGAAGATCTATCTGAGAAGATGAGATGAGGCTTTTTCTTTTTGATCAAGCTGAGCTGAACAGTGATGTTGGATGCCCAGTCAGGGGAAGCCAATGGTGGTGGCATAGTTTTGGAGTTGTGTGATTTCTTGGAGTGGTGTTGACAATAAAGGTGGTTTTTCATGGCTCACTTTGCTTGGAGTCAGTCCATATGTGAATTTCTATCTGTATCTAAAAAATAAATATATTAGACCTTCCAAGAGCCACTGCTGGTTTGAATTGTTAGAGAATAGAGAAGCTGGAATATATTTCTTTTTTCCCCTCTGATTTCCTGAAGGTGTTGTTGTAAAAGGATATGGACTGATACAATGTACTAAAAAGTTGTGAACTTTGTAGTTTGCTATTTCTAAAATTACTTTCAGTCCAGAAATGAAAATCCTTGATGGTGATCTGAGCACTCCTGTTCCCATGTGCATATTCCACATGCCCAACAAGATTCTTTGCTACATATTTAATCTTAAAATATGCAAATAAGCTTTCTAAAGAAGCTACGTGGGATTCTCTTACTTACCAGAAAGGTATTTCTAACAAGCTGGCTGAAAAGAAGCATGTGGGTAGATCTTAAATATTTTCAAAACAAAGTTGTAGCTGAGCATTGCAGGAACAAATTGTATTTGACTTTTGTTCCTAGCAGCTCTCAGTGCTATGTACCAGGCAGTCACATGATGAAATCAGTGTTCCTGGCAGACTGCAGCTGATGGTTGCTGTGAAAATGAGGGCTTGTAGGAGGCTTTCCTGGGCAGACCCAGAAGAACCAGACAAGAACTTGCTAAAACCTGTCTAGAACTGGGCAAAAGGTGGTCAGTGGCAAAATGCCTCCGTTGAAATTGTCTGTTCTTACACCTGGGTTTTTTTCTTACAATATTTGAGTTTGGATGAAAAAGATCTGCTTCTCTTTATTAGCTGTTACATGTGATCATATTCCTTTGGTAGAAGGAATGTATTTTCTTCCAACCTGTCTTAAGGATGACAAGCAATATTGTTATTTGTCCTTGGAGTGTGTTTTGCTGCCAGTAACCAGTTTGGCTTCAGAAGGACAGACATCTTTCCCTCAGTTCTGTTTTTTTTTGTTTTTTTTTTTTTTTCTTTGTTTAAGCACTAACTTTCCTTTGCAATGCTTGTTTTCCTAAACTGTCCTCCATACCTCCCTAGTCTTGCTCAATATGATAGCATAGAATCCACTGTGAGAGGCCACACTGACCTAGAATCCACATCTGAGTCTCTAGATCTGTCAGATGAGTGGGTTACCCTCTCTGTATCTGTCTGCCTGTCTTCCTGCTGTTGCTGCTTTGAAGTGTTCCTCTGGTGCATTTCAGGTGATACTTGCTGTTTGCCTCAGCTGATTTTTAGATTTGTAGTAGTTAAGTGCTGGGCTGATGTCTTTTTCTCCTCTCATGTGTTGGGTTTCTCATCATTATTTCTAGTAAAAGGGCTGCTTTGTAAAAGAGCAGAGGAAACACATAGAGGGAAAGAAGCTCAATTAGAAAGAGAAGTAATTTCCTTTATGCCTAAATTAGTAAATTTTTTGGTTCAGTGTTTACAGATAATGGCTCTTGAGACATTGATGTAGCTCCATTGTCTTCAGCTGAGTTACTGGCTTGATCCAGTAACTGTGGTGGCCCTGGGAAACTTTTAAAAGAAAATTATTTCAATTACCGACTTAAAATAGTGAGCAAGAAGTGTAGTAAGTGTTCTAAACTGTGTATAACAGGACTCATTTAAAGTAATGAGCATCTTTCCAATTAGTATAAGTTAGCAATACTGTTGGAAATGCAGCACTAAAGCAGCAGTAGAAAAAACAATGACCCATCTCTCTTTCAGGCATACCCCATCTGTATCCTATGTTGGTGTGCTCCATGCAGCTCTCTGGTGAAGAATCTTGGATTAGCAGTATCCATAAAATGCCCGTGTGACCTCTGTCTTTTCCCTCCTCTGGCACTATGGGGACAGGAGCACACATGCCCTCATACTCCTTAGTTCTCAGCAATGGGTGATGTGAGGCAAAGCTACATCTTTCAGATAATAATTTTTATGTTTTTACATCCACTTTCTACCTGTTTGTTTGTACACAGATTGTCAGAAGCTTAGGAGGTTTAGATCAAGGAGAAGTTTCCTTGCTCTTACTCTTGGAGCTGCTGAACAATTGAGATAATCTTACTGACCAAGGGATAAGAATTAATCCCAAAATCCCAAAGGTCATTTCCTTGGATTCTAGGAAGCATCAGATTGTTTCACAGCTTCATCCATTCTTCCACAATGTAAAAGTATAAATTTCTGGATCTGTTCAGATGCATTATAAATGGGAAGTACAGATCTTGAAAAGCATCTGAGGCTTATGATAGGCTAATATCCAGTGCCAGTGTTTTGTTTTACCTTCTGGTCCAGTAACTGCTCTGAGAATCTTAATTTTGTGTTGGTAGAGGCACCTTGAGGCCATTAGCTGCAGCAAGAGCTCTCCCAACAGAAAGGAACAGTGAAATAGCTGAAACTCCTCTTGTTGCTCATCCCCATGGTTTGCATTTTGTCCTCTGTCCCCACGTGGCTGGAGTCCAGAGACTCTTAAGTGTCCAGATGAAAGCTCTGCTCTGTTGCCACCCTTGGGAGATACAGGGTCCCTGTGTGCTTTATGAATACTGCTAAAACAAAGTCTGCAGTCCAGAGTGATCGAAATGCAGGCACAGCATAGTGGAATGGTGCGCGTGGGCACTGCATCTCAAAGTAGTCCTGTTGCTGCAATAAATTACTTCTTCTCAAGCATGCCTAAAAAAGCAACAGCAGAGTACTGGTACAGCCAAGGCTGTGTGCCCTCACTTGATCACAAAAAGCTGTTCTCCCTCAATAAGGCATTTCTAAATTTTGTGCAGACATAACTGATGTAATCTCATAACCCATGCTGCTTCTTTTGGCTATTTGATTGAAGTGTAATGGTGGTAGATTGGCAGGTTTTCAATTTTATTATTTCTGAATGTTTCTGATTCTAATTTTAGTTTATTTAATGCATGTTTCTCCATTACTATTTTTTCTGTCCTTCCTAGCTTTTTTTTAAAACTGTTGTTTTTCCCTTCCTATTTTTTTTCCTGCCTCTTTTCCTTTCCCTCCCACTCCCTTTATTTTTCATCTTAGACAAGGATCTCTAGATAGAAATGAAAGAGTCAGGATCATTCCATTTGACACTGAAGATGGAGAAGAAGAACAGGAGAGCTACGAAGAGCTAGGAAAACTATTAATAGAGGATTTCGTAGAAAAAACTCATAAAACTAGGAGTTGGCATGAGAAAAACATGAAAAAGATGCAAACTCTCTCAAAAAGAGAAAATTTAAATCACTTCGGAAGGTCAAGGTGCTGCCAAAATGTGTGTCTGGAGTCAGGGTCTGTAGATGTTCCTAGATATCCTCAGGAATATGATACAATTGATAGAAGAAGGAAAAAGAAGCTGCGATACAATTTTGAAGAGAGAGAACGAATAAGCCTGCAATGTAACGGAGGTTTGCAGTTTCCTGGGGAAAAAACAGTTTATTTCAATGGTGTGGCAGTTAGTTCTGAACCCATTGATGATTTCCCAGTATATGACAGAGTTGGAAAATATACCTGTAACTCAGAAGGTAAGGGGTTGCCTGCTTATCCAGTCCTGCGTCCATACAAAAATGGGTTAATGGTAAAAAGTGGCAAGTTGCCCAACAAACAGGGGATGAACCATGAAGGCTCACTTCACCTGAGTAAGATTGAGGACATGAAACCCATGAGGATGCTAGAGAACACTTTTGTGCCCGTTGATGTCCTTGAGGAATTTGACAGCAGTGCTTCTGATGAGTTCCAGTACTCTCCTGTTTCAGATGATGAAATGGGGGAACTGGCTACACTTTCAAAAAGATGGTATGATTCTGACATCAGCCATTTGAGAAACATAACTGCTAATTTCCCTGAAAATATGAGCTCACAGTTAAAAGCTAGCTCTGATAAAAAACATAAAACTAAAGAGAGCAAGCATGGTCATCCTGTGCAAGACTTAACACTGTCTCCTGTGGAGGAACCCAATGAGGAGTACATAGACACAATGGATGAACTTCAATGTCTGGTAGAATCAGTCTCTGAATACTTGGCTGAAAAGGAGGAAGAAATCAGCAAATTTGGTACATTGCCAGAAACGAAAAAAAAAGTTAAGAATGTGCCACTGAAGCAGGATAATGCTGATAATTCAGCAGAAGCTAAAAAGTTTGAGCAGACCAAACATCTTGCTGCAGAGGAGAGTACCAAAGGCAAATCTGAATCTCTCCCAGACTTGTCAGGTGTGAAAAATACAGTGAATTCCCTGTTCAGCTCTTTCACGGAGAAAGTGGGTTCAAGCACAAAGCAACTCACAGCATCTGTTGAAAAACTTGTGTCTTCCACTCCAGAGAATACAGAAAACAAAAACTCATCAGAAGGTGGACTCTTGAATGTATTTACTAGTAAGGCGAAAAGTGAGAGTTCATCTGGAGGGGCAGCAGATAGTAAATCTGATACCAAGTTCTCCATTCAGTCTTTGCTACCATCCCAGGTGAGCGGTGATAAAAGAGCCCAGAGCACAAATTCCAACAAGCCAGAAACCACTGAGACAGACAGTAAGGCTTCTGTACCACATCCTCCCCAGCAAACACAAGGAAATTCGGCTGACAGCCAGCAGAACCAGCATTCAGTTGTGAATTCAGTTCTAGGCATGTTTAATCCTTTAAAGATCTTCTCTGACAAGGAAGTGCCAAAACAAGAAGTCACAAAAGAGGAGCACACCAAGGACAGCCATGCTGTGAAAGTTGAGGAGGCAAAAAGGAGTGAAACACTGTCTGGACAGGTGTCTACCAGGACCAGCAGCACTGTTCCAGAGACACAGAAAAGTGAGACTAGAAGCGAGGCAGAGGTAAACGCAAGTAGCACTTCCGTGTCTTCAATCTTTGGAAGGCTTACAAACTCAGTCAGTTCCTTCAGTCTGAAGGCAAATTTTGATGGCCTCTTGGCTCCGAAGCAGCCAGATGTGCCACAGAAGCAACCAGATTTGCATCCTGTTACAAGTCAGCCAGGTGCCACTTTGGTAGAGGGTGCACCTGCTGCCAGGGAGCAGCCTCCTGCAAATCACTCAGAGGACCAGCATCCTGCAGGCCATGGACTGGCACACAAGCTAAACAGAGGTAATGTGGAGCCTAAGTCACAGCCTCAAGGTCAGGGTACAGCATCTGAAAGCTTTTTTAGCCCACTCAAAAAGTCTTTCAGTCAATTTTTGCTTCCTTCTGCTGAACAAGGGAAGAAAGAAAGTACATCTGAAAATTTTAAAGACCATAAGTCTGAGGAGGATATAAGACAAAATAGTTCATCAAAGGAAGAGCACTTATTTCCTTTCCCTGGAAAGCTTCCTTTTATCACTGGGCTGGGTTCTTCAGCAAAGCAGGAGCAGAGGAATGACAAGGGAGGCTTTATGTCATCATTATTTAAATTTTCTTCTGCAGAAAATCTAGCACCTACACAGGACCAAAAAAGTCATCAAGGTTCTAGTGGCAGTTCTTTTCCTGAAGGCAGAAAGAGTAATTCAGGAAATGCTGTTTCAATAAAATCTAGTTCAGTTCCAAATTTATCAGACAATAAGGAGGAACTTCTACAGCGGAGAAACATGAATAAAGAAAACCTATCTACTGTCCAGGTAAACAGAGAAAAACACCAGGAAAGTGCCTCTGCTACCCTTAAGGCCAACGAAGAGCAACAGAAAGCTAAAAGTACTCACAAAGAACCTAGAAATGTAAAGGGAGGACTGATGATAGAAGGAGTAAGTGCAGCAGACTTAAGCAAAGGCTCAGTTGAATCCACCTCTTCAGCCAAAGAGCCAGAAGCTCCAAGTGCAGATGATACTCAGAAGAAGCACACAGCAGGTTTTCTTTCTGGCTTTCTTCACATTTCTTCAAATGAAAACACAGCCAATAATCAAGACTCAACTGCTAAAAGCGAGGGTGACAGCCAGAAAAGTGCTTCTCCTGGATTATTTTCTGGCTTATTTAGGTTTGCCTCAAGTGAAAACTTGTCTGAATGTAAGCAAGAGAAGGCAAAACCAAATTCTCTGGGCTTCATGAAGCTTTTTGATAGAGGTGAGGAATCAAGCTCCGAGACAAAACCCAGTAACTCAGGAATAGCTTCTGACAGTCAAAGCAGCACTGGAGAAAAGCAGGAAGCTTCCAGCTTCTTAAAAAATCTGCTGCCAAAACCAAAGGAGAAGCAGGATAATGTGAAAACAGCGGAATCTTCCACTACCAACTACCCCTCCAGTCCAAGAGTAGATGAAATAACTGAGCCTCATGTTCCCCATGGTGGGCATCCTGAGGCCCTAAATCTCCAAGCCAAGGTACAGGACTTGTCTGGAAAGCCTGTAAATAGTAGGCATATTCCTCACCAGGATGCAGAATCTAAAGTTCTTCCAACTCCTTTTAACAAAGGATCAAGTGAATCTCTCAATTTGACTAATAAAAGCTATAACCCTACAGAGCAGTACTCAGCTTATCAGGAAACAAGGAGCCATTCTAGCTTTGAATGGGAATATGAAGTGGGGGGACTGGCTGACACTCATGGAATAGCAGTACCAGTTTACTACGTGTTAAACCAGAACCCTGTTCTGCCCCCTCAGTTCTTGGAATGGCCTGAAAATGATGTGGTAGTGAATCTTTGTAAAAAGGATGGGAATGCAAATGTGATGGATTGGCAAACTAATGCCAATTTTGATGGACAGAGTCTAGATTTAAGTGCGATCTCATATGAGTCATTCGATCAATTGATGTTTCAAGACATTTGTTTGGAAGAAAATGATGCGTGGACTGCTGATTCTCTCAACGAAAGTTACAGTAACTTTCCACCCTTTGAAAGAGATGGCAGTTACTCATTTGAAGAGTTGCCCATGGATTTGAGCTACTCTTCTGGCTGTGATGGAACGATGTGGACACTAATTGACCAAGAGACTTTAAGTATGGATGAAGGCTTAATGTACTCATCCTACAGCCAGGAGTATCAGGAGTGGATAATGATGCTTGAGCAGGGTGTGTGGTGGCCATCAGAAGATGGTGATTGTGGATACTACATGTACAGTGACAACCAGTATGTGTATTCCCTTCTCACTGATCCCACTGGACAGTATGTCTACGTGTGTGCTCCTGAAACTTACTCCTACATGGACTGCTGGGATTATAATATCCAGATGGATACCATTCCAAGAGCTATGCTGGAAGACAACACAATTGCTGTTTGTGGTTTCAAAGTCCCTCTTGGCAGTGAAGATGAGCTGTTTTGGTTTGCTGAAGAAGAGTGTCTAGATGACTATACAACAAATAAACCCCTGGACTTGTCAGTAGCTTTGCAGAGGAGTGACCAGCTAATGAACATGAATTTGGAAACTTTTTCACAAATGTTTGAGGAGTCTATTTATTATCAGAGAGAGCAGCCATTGGACTTCTCAGGTTATAAACTTCAAAAACTCAAAGTAGATTTCAGACCTGAGAAGGAAACCCTGAATCATTCAGAGGAGCCTCCATTAACCCTTGATCTCAGAACACATTCCAGGGCAGCTTTCAATAAATCTCTGAGTAAGGAAGTCCACACCAAGGAATTCAATAAGGCTGTCCCAGTGACAACTTCTGGGAGTGGGTCATCAGGATTCTTTGGGTTCCAGCTGTTTCAGTCTACTACTAAAGCTGAAGAAACTGCAGCATCTACTGAAGGAGTAACAGAAGCAAAAAAGACTGAGGAAGATAAGAAAACTCCAGTGAACAAAGTTAGCTCCTTATTTTCTGCTTTGGGTGGATTAATTGGAAAGTCTACAAGCCCTGGCTCTGAGACATCAGAAGGTTCTGCCTTGAAGAGAACAGACACATGGTCAGTATCATCTGAAAATAAGACTGATGCTTTATCACTTACACCAAATAAAAAATTGGATGAAGAACAAGCAGGACAGAAGTTTCATGTTACATCAGAACCAAGAAGAAATACTTCATCAGAACTTAATTTGGAGGCTACTAGAAATGAAAAGCCAGAATTACACCAGACTGAAAACATCCATGTTAAAAAGCCAGGACTAACAAGATCTCCTTCTATACTGAGTCAGACTCCTACAGATGGGAGGCCCATACGAGAAGAGAGACCTATTAAAGCAATACCAGCTTCCAGGCGTCTTGAAAGGCATGCAACCATTAATGAACCAAGTCAACCACAGCCAGCTCAGAGCCAATCAGCCACTGAGCCTGAGGAGACATTATTTAAAAGCGCTCTGAAATTGTTCAGTCTTGGAGAAGATTCTCCTGCAACCTCAACTGCCAACAAACCCCAGTCTTCTGGATTTTTTGATTTCTTTAAAACACAAGTAAGTAAAGTGCCACAGCCATCACCAGAACTGGAGAAGAGGCAAAGTAATAAACCAGAAGAGGTGAAACAGCCAGAACAGAAGGAAACCTCTGGTATCTCATCTTTATTTGGATCCCTCGGAGATCTCTTCAAAGTGGAGTCTGTGTCTTCTCAACCAACCTCAAGTACTACAACTCTGCCAAAACCCAATAGCAGAACTGTGGCTGAGCCAAGGCAGAAATCTGAGAAGTCTGTGGGTCTTCAGAGTGCCAGTATGCCATGTCTGTCCTCCACCCCCAAGAAAGAGGTGAAAACAGAAGGCATGGACAAGCAGGTCTCTCCTAGCCCCAGGGTGCAAGAGAAACAACAAAGCAAAAAAGCTGTGGAGGAGTCTCCTGAGAGTAAAAAAGTACCTCCTGGAAATGTTTCACAGAAGCCAGTGAGCGAAGGTCACAGAGGAAGCCAGTTGGGCCAGCCACCTGGGCAGCAAAGCAGCACACCCACAGTCACACCAAAGCAACAGGGAGGTCATGCAGGAGGCACAGCTAATCGGGCAAAACCAAAGCCAGACCAGACGCCCAAAGAGTCGGGTTTCAGTTTGCCATTCAGCTTATCTGATATTACTGCTCCAAAATCTCAGCCAGCCAGTAAGAGCCTATTCTCCTTCTTCACTGGATCAGATGAACCAAAGCCTTCAGCACCCGCTGCTGCTCCTGCTAGTGGGAAGCAACAAGAAACAGAGGGGCTGTTTCATCTGCCTTCCTTCTTCTCCAGTGGTCCAGCTCCTGACAAGAGTGTACCTCAAAGAAGTACTAGTTTTAGCTTCTTCAGTTTGACATCCTTTTTGGATGAAAAGCCACAACCTGCTCCAGGACAGGAAAAAACACCTAAACCAGTGAACTCTAAGCCACCAACTGCTCCTAGACAGGAGAGTAATACAAAGCCAGCTAAAACAGTGAATGCTAAACCACATATGGAGCAAAGTGTCTCCACCAACTCTAATGTCAAAACCAGCAGTTCTACCAGGCAACAAGGTGCAGACATTAAAAAAGAAGTTGATATTATTGCAGCAGTGACTGGCAAACAAGTGTCTAATGACCTCATGATCCCAGAAAATAAATCAGAAAAGCTGTCAGTGGAAAATGTAGAAAGTGTAGCTGCGGTAGCAGAAGAGAATGGTTTAGAAAAGCTTCCACAAAGCAATGGAGAGAGTGACTTAGGAAAACTTCCACAGGCCAGTGAAGAGGATGGCTCAGAAAAGCTCCCACCGGCCAGTGAAGAGAGTTGCTTGGAAAAGCTCCCACTGCCCAGTGAAGAGAGTTGCTTGGAAAAGCTTCCACAGACCAATGATACTGCAGTAACCAATTTGTCTGCTCCTGGTCCTTGCCTTCAGACTCCCACTGTGCTGGAGGGTTCTCAGGACCAGCAGAGTATTTCCCCAAGGGCAGAAGAAGATGCTTTGGGTAATATGGAGAAAATGGACAGTGTTGCATTTCCTACTGATGAAGGGCCTTATTCTTCCAAAGAGCAAACTTCTGAGACGGTTGATCGTAGCACGGCCTCAGGTGATAAGATGGATTCCCAGGGTATAAATGACTTAAATAATATGAGTGACATGAAAAATGAAGTGGCCTCTGAAGGACTACGTGTACAGAATGAGTTGCCAGAACAAAAGGTACCTGTACAAACTGACAGATTACAAAGGGCACAACAGCCACATGTTCCTCCTAAAATGCCAGAGACACCTAATTTGCAAAGCAAACCAAAGGAACCTGAGAGTGATAAATCGGTTCTGGATTCCTCAGTTGAAATGTTTTCAAGTTTCATGACAAAAATGAAACCACCTAAAACATTTTCTGGTTTCTTTTCTCAACCTCAAGGTACTGCCCCTCCACCTGCACAGAAGAGAAGCTCCTCTTTTTTTGGTTTCTCATCCCTTCCAAGTGGCCCAGCACCAGCTTTTACAAATGACATATTCGGCATCTTCAAAGGTCCAAAAGAATCTCCAAAAGAGATGCCTCCAAAATCTGCCCCAAAACCTCAAAGCACTGGTGTGAAAGATGTCACTGGGTCTGTTCCAGCAAAAGACTCTAGGGAGCCAGAAAATACAGCTGCAGCCGGAGAGCCTAAAAGAGATGTCTCTACCTCAGTGAAAAAGGATGTAGTACCTGTTTCAATAGAAGAGAACTCCACAAAAGAGTCTGCTATGAGAACAGAAACTGAGGAAAAAAAGAGCTTGGAAACCTCTAAAGAGGAACCTTTGAGTGCCACTCCAGAATCAGTCTCTGGTGAGAATGAAGCCCCTGAGGTGCTGCAGCAGGAGAGTGAAGCACAGCCCTCTGAGGTGGTAGATAGTCAGCCATGCCAGCCTGATCTCAGTGGTATAGTTGATACAGTGCAGGCTGAGGCCACTGACCAGTCTGGTGTAGGTACTTT
This sequence comes from Pseudopodoces humilis, assembly GCF_049639895.1. Classification (NCBI taxonomy): domain Eukaryota; kingdom Metazoa; phylum Chordata; class Aves; order Passeriformes; family Paridae; genus Pseudopodoces; species Pseudopodoces humilis. Next base: position 68,453,211 of record NC_142203.1, on the reverse strand, counting down.
CCAACGAGATGTGGGGCCTTCAGGTGTAGAAGAGGAAGCTGCTCCTGCAGACAGGGCAGCCACTGACATCTTTCACACTGGCTCTACTGACGAGCTCGCACTGGAAATGGAAGCCCAAGCTAACAGGGCAGACACAAACCTTTCCCAGTTAGATAAGAGTGCTACTCCAGAATCAGAGCCTGCTGTTACAGGAGATCAGGCCAGTGCTGGTATTGATCAGCAGGACTTGATCAGTAGTAATGATAGCAAACCCACAGCTCCAGCTGATGAGCCCATTGTTCATCTGCCTGAGCTGAATGAAGAGAAGACAAGTAAGGTAGAAAAGCAAACTGTGGAACAGGAAAAACATTTAACAACTGGTGAGGTGCCTGCAGAAGGGATTGTTTCCAAGTCTGACTTGAAGAAACAGGGTAAAGCTAATAATGTTGCTCCAGATACAAGCAGTAGTAAACCGGTCTTTGAAATACCGAACATACCCAGTTTGCCAAAATTCGGCTTTATGTCATCTTCTGATAGTGGAAAACCTTTTGGGTCATTCTTCTCTCAACAGCCATCTTCTGTTAATAAAGCAGGAACAGATGAGGGTCTCGTGTCCAGTTTTAAGAAACTCTCTATGTCTCTGTTCGAAGGAGGTGGTGAAGAAAAGGTGAGTAAGCCAGAGAATGCCCAGGGAGCAGTATTTGGGAAAAAACTAGATTTCTCATTTCCCTGGCAAAAAGACATCAAGGAGACTTCTGCCAAAAAGGAACGACATGTACCACCACAGGCTTTGTCAAAACCAGATGACAAGGTGTTAGGAACAGTCAGTTCAGAAGAAAACTCAAAATCTGCAGTCTCGGATCAAGTGACTGACACAAATACAGAAGTGAAGTTGCCTTCAAAGCAGCCTGATGCTGAAGACAATGAGCGTTCTGAAGAGCCATCTGGTGCAAGCACTGTTGATGATACATCCAGCAAAGAGCTGGGAGAGAAGCTTGACAAAGAGTCAGAAGATCAGCAGAATGTGATTTCAGGTGAACTGCAAAAAGATCAGGCAGAGGAGAGTGTGGCAGACAAGTCTGAGCAGAGAGAAACTGGGCTTGATTCTACTCCTGAGGAAGCAGTACTGCATCCTGACACACCGGCTGCGGATCTGCATAGTGTGGAACAACTGAAAGAGAAAAGGCTAGTTACAAATGAGGCATAATAAATGGGATTTGACCATTTATAATGCATTGCTGCAGCAGTAGAGAGTGGCCTTGGTGTCTGATGTTTGTAGCTCAGTCCCAGTCCCCTACCTGTTGTCAGTGTTTGTGATGTCACTGGTGGCTGTCACAGACAATATGGCAAACTGCAGTCACTACTTACATACAAGCCTTTAGACCTTTTCTCACCTTTTTCTATTTCTTTTCTGTAAGTGTTACTGAATTTCCCATGTTCTTATAATGTGTCCCACTGAATGAGATGTTTTTAGTGATAATTTCAGTAGCCTTTCAGAAGTTACAGTCTTTGTATGTTAATTCTGCTGCACACAATTCACTTTGAGTTCTTTTTTAGCGATGGTAATACTGTATTTGCTAAGAAAAAAGTAACAGGTAAAATGTATTGGTAGGGAGGAACATTTTGTCCACAAAATGCAAGGTAGAGGTTTGAAATTTTAGAGAGCAATTTAACTTACTGATGATTCATTATAGACCTACTTAGCTTCACTTCACAATATTGAATATATGAAAACACTTTCAGAACTATCAGTGAAGGTATTCTAATGCTTGGTCTTCCTAAAATCAGTGCAAAATTTATTTCATGCAGTTATGAAAGTCCCTAGAGGAAGGTACCAGTATTTCATGAATGTATTTAGTCCCGTGCATGTGCTAAGTTATAATTGCTCTTAAAAATCAAAACAGAGACCTGGTAAACTTATATTTAAGTATATATATAATTCTGTGTAATATAATTGAAACTTGTTCTTCTGACCATACAGTTGCTACTCTGCACTCACAGAACTTCCTGGCTCCAAATTCTTCTAAGACTGCAAGAGAAAAATACAAGTGTTGCTTAATTCTTGGTTATAGATTTCCTGACTGCATGAGAAATTTCCAGCTGCTTTATTTTGTTGGAGGATTCTAGGAATTCAGTCCTGAAAGTGGTGTCTTGAATCACGGAGATCACACCCCTGTGATGCTGGGGTTTTTATATAAAATAAATTACTGACAAAGCTCCCCTGGAGCGAGACATGTGGCTTTCATTTGGAAAATTGCTTCACTTTTGTAAAATATGTAAGTTGAAGGTCTTGACAACACATATTTTATCACATAAATCATCACTTGTAATATATAAAAGTAAAGTTAACTTTATTTTTTAACAATAGTCATCTTAAATGGACGTGATAAAGACCCCAGGTGCAATAAAACTGCAGAAGACAGAAACACTTTCACTCTGAATTGCTGTGTTTCCATTCTTATTCCCGTCTGATTATTAGAATATCTTCACTGCAGTTTTTAGCTGATGTAAGGTGAAGCAGTAGTTGGTGCAAGACCAATGTATAGAGCATCTATGAGTGTATGTGTATATATAGATATATATTTATATATACAAAAAAAGCGTATATGATCTATATTCTGGTAGACTGCGTAAGAAGTATTTCTATTACCTGCCAAACTTTTGAAGTTCACAAGTCTATGTTTACATAATAAACATAAGAATATAATAGTTAAGTATGGCTTCACAGCATGCCTTTTCAGTAATATTTAGTGTCCTTCCATCAGTTTTTCAGATGTGCAGGTTGTTTTGTGTTTTTCCAAGCCACTGTTTTTTTCTGATGGACTGTCTTATTCTCTCATAGTCCTGCTGGCAGTAGTAGATACGGCTCCTCTTGCAATGTCAGCCAGGAAAGCTCTCACCTTAGTGAGCTGGAACATTCCCATGAAAGTGCCCATGGCTCTGAGCAGGAAGATGATCACCCGGAAAGGCAGTCAAATCACTCTTACCACAGTTTGAGCAGCTATCAGAAGGACGGTCAGGCATGGCTCAAGGAGCAAGAGGAGCCTTATGGCAAAGGAGAGGAGGAGAAGGTCTGCAAAACTGACGAAAAACCTGCAGACCATTCTGCAGCTAAGTTACCTCTGGAACTTGAGAAGCCCAAGGATGTTGATGCAGGAGTCCAGATGAGGTAGGTGAAACTATTACCTATTTTTAACAAGTTCAAAGAGGATTCTTTTATTTGCTCTTTCCCAGGGCAAATGATGTGCATTGTTCTTCCAGCCTTTTCTTAAAATGGAGTTGATGTTGCTGATCTGTGAAACATCTGTTGTAGAGGACCAGTTACTTATGGGACATTGGCTGAGTTGAAGCTGTGTTTGTCTTGTGTGCAAAGAGGAACACTTGCTTAAACTGTGGTTTTTGTGTGTGTTTAAAGAGGGACACCACCTTGGAGCTCATTTGCTGGATTTTCTTTTTCTGGTTTGATGAACATACTCGGGCCCCAAAATATCTGCTTCTATTGCTCATGTGGGATCAAGTTTGTGCTTGAGCTACAAGATTACCTGTTTTCATGGTCAGAACTTCACTAGTTTCATTCTTGTGTAGTAGACTACTGCCATTAGAGTTAGTGTTTATGTAGTTGTAGGTTGTAGAGAATTACAGCATGAATAGACATGTTGCTCTGACTCACTGTGACAGCTTTTCTTGTCCTTTTACTTTGGCTTTCCAAGCTGTCAACAGTATTGAAAACAGGCTTAAAAAGTATTTCATCTGAGTTTGGGGGAGTGGAGTACTGGGTTTTGCACAGGTTTTACAGAAATTTCAAATTTCACTCCTTAAATTTGGGAGTGACATTTTTCCTTGAGGTAATCACGTCCTTGCAGCCCCTGGATATGGTTTTACTTTCATAAGTATGAGGGAGTTTTTTAAATCTGGTTCAGTTTGATCCATGGGAAGATGTCTGCCTGTCTGTACCTTTTCGAGGGTACAGCTGGTGCCACTGTGCTTGGATGATAGAATTAACTACAGGAGTTCATGTGTAGGCAAGCCTTACACTAAAGATGAAAGGAGGAAAGCAAGACGAGAAAAGTGTTAAACTGTTTTTAAACTCTGATTCACTTTCCTCTTTTCCTTACAGAGCAGCAGGAGTCTTGTCCCAGAATGGCTGGCCTATATTTGTTCACAGGAAAGGTTATTCACATAGTCTATTTCAGGCTAATTTAGGCATCTAACTTGGATGCTCCTGCCTCACTGGCTCCCTTTCTCTCCACCCTCTGGCAGTGCTCTCCTGTCTCCATGGAGTAGGCATGGGACTGAGCTCTGAGTGTTGATCCCTAGAGCTGACCTGAGCTAGACCTGTAGCATGGATGTGTGTTGGTCTCATCTATGGGGTTGTTTTATACAGTCAGCAGTGTGGGGTGGGTGCTTTGCAGGCAGGAAATGGTGTTTGTTTTTGTGATTTACACCTCAGCAACATACAAAAGCGGGAAGGCAAAAATCCCAAGGTACCACTAGGTATGGGATTGCAAGATGTACTGTGGGGCACTGAGGTGGAGCGTTCCTGACAAATCTGCATGTCCTCCTGAAAAGCTGTAGGAAGGAGTGAAGTGACAGATGTTCAATGCACAGGAGAATCTCATGGCTGAGCCTTGTTGCCAGTGTTTCCACTAAGGAGGGGCTATAAATTTGTAGCAGGAGGAGTAGGAAGGAGCAGTGGCCAGAAGGGAACTGCAACAGGCATGGTGATACAAAATATTCTTTCCACCTCTTTGTGTCTGTAATTACGATACCATTGTGTTGCTTTGGCTTGATCTGGTGTCATAGACTGCTTTCCTGATGTCCGCACAAACATCATCTTCCTCCTGGGCTTGGACTGTCTACAGCTCATATCTCTCAGCTCATCAGTTTCCAAGGTGGCTCCTGAGTTTAAGGAAACCTCTTCTTTAGCCTTATAGAACACATGAACAGCTGTGCCTGTTGGTTCCTGCAGAGCTGAAGCTGTAATTGCAGTATGTGCTTGAATCTTCGATGTTAAACGTCATTCATGTAGTGATTTCCTGTTTCTTGCTTTCAAGCTACCAGGGTGACATCGAGCCACCACTGTTTCCTCCAGCAAGAGCCCACTGGATTAGAGCCATTAGCAAAGTCCGACTGCAGCTTCAACAGGTAGGATGGAGTATTGCTTTGCTCCTTTTCTGAGCTGCTGTGGCTCAAGCTTTCACTTCATCTTCATTGTAAGACACCTCTTACAGTTTTGATGTTTTACAGACAAAAATTTTATCAAATTTATTGCGTAGGACTGCAGCATTTTGTGATGGTTTTAGAGCTCTCTGATTCTACCAGACATTTTTAACATCATTGTGTGGAAATAGAGATGAGTATCAGAAAAGATGCAGAAGCTGAAAAATTAGGTCTGAATTTGTAAATAATAATAATAAATAATGGTGTCTAGGACTTAAATGGTTTGAAATGAAGACTTTTCCTCAAGGCAACTTGAGGATAGCTTGTTAATTTGGTAGGAGTTATCTGTATTATTTGTCGTGTGAAAATGTTCCTTGGGAAACTTTGCATCAAATATTTTTATATATACTTATTGAAAGTGGGTGTATAGTAAGTCTTGGTATTTCCATCTCATGAAAGTAAGATTTAAAAATATATAGTCTTGATTTGGGAAGTCAAAAGGAAAAGGTTGTGACATTTTCTATAACAGTATAAACACTCTTGTTTTAGAAAACAGCGTTTAAGAACGAAAAAGTTGGATTAAAAAAAAAATTCTTATGGTTTTACCCATCTGTATGCCCACAGAAAGATAACATATGGTGTTCATGTTCCCTAGATTTTGCCTGCTACTCCAAGTGCAAATTAATATATTTCACTTAGAATTACTGCTTTCTTCTACAGATTACTTGTTTTGTTTTTGTAAGAGATTTTACAGTATCACAATCAGGAGTTTCTCTTAAGGATTTTTTACAAATTCTCCAGAGCTGATTGTTGTTGTTGTTTTGCATCTGGGGAGGAAAAATAGTTTTTTTCTGTTATCTGGATTGTAAATGCTTTTTCATCTAACAATGGCTTCGCTTCTGAGCAGAGAGGATTTAGATCAAAACTCTAAGTATGGCATGGAAAATGAAGAACACTAGTATTTAAGAAGAAATGAGCTTCTGCTATGATTCTGTAGAGTTTGCAAACAGAACAGTTTAATTCTGTGCCTTATGGAAAGCAAGTGCACAGACAAGGGACAGGAGATTCAACAAAAACTGTCCATGGATCTCTCTTTTTCTGAGAGGGTAGAAGGTCCATGAGGTGGTTCAGCATTGTTTTGTGATTCTGCTGAATTGAAAGGATGACATGCTTTGAGATGATTGCTATTGAAACAGTAGTTTAGTTTTTATAGCAAAATGTCATTATTTACTTTGCCTTGACCACTGCTGACAACTAGTGATCAAAAATTCCCTTAAACCAAAAAAGGTAGGAATTGGAGCTTTCCAGGAGTCTGCTCTGGGGCTTAGCTGTCTTTTCTGTCCGAAGATGTTTTCCTTTCCTCTGCTCTGGGTCTCTCTTGTTCCATATAAATACGTGTCTCATGATCAGGACAAGGAATACTGGAAGTAAAGGGCTACTACAAAAAGAGGACAAAGCCCCACTTGCTCTTCTTGTATTTATGATCCTTTTCTTTTTTGTGTTTTCTTGCCAGGATTTTTAGGCACTCTTCCATCAGCCTGGCTTTTTTTTTTTAAATTCTGTCTCCTACTAATTTCTTTGTTTTCCCTGAAGTGCAGTGTCCAAAGCTGAATGTAGAAATTCAACTGAGAGCCTGCTCATATGTACCATATAGCAACCAATTCTCCTGCCTGTGGTCTTGACATCCCAAGATATATTGGCTATCCTGCTGTGATGGTGCTTTTTTTATCACAGGCCATCACTGATGCATAGTTAGCCTTTTACTCTTTCCAGAGCTGATATTCCATCTGAGAAGGGGTTTTGTCTGTTGTTGCATAGCCTATCTTTGTGTTGGATTTCAGCTGAATATGGCTTTGCACTTGTTCCTATAGAGTTTGGTATTTTTTTAATTTTGTAAGCACTTTGTTGTCTGTCTCTTCCTTATCTTTTACATGAACAAATCATTCAAGTTGTCTGTGACAAAACTCTGTGGTCCAAACCAAAGCTGATGTCCTGTGTGCTACCAGAGTTGCCTGAGGGATCTTGCTTGATCTTTGAATTTGGCAACCATGATTATAATTTTTTTACCGGTATGTTTGCATCCATTTTAACAGCTTCATCCAGATCATAGGGTATAAAACTTCTATTATTCTCTATACCCCTTGGAATAATTTAGCTTGTCATAGAAAGAAGTTAAATGCATTTGACACAGTTCTACTCTTGATGAAACCATGCTCACAGTTATTTCTCTCCTTTTCATGTTCTAGAAGATTTGCAAATAATTTGATTATTTGTTCCAGTCTTCAGTCCTCGGGGAACTGGTGTGTGTGTGTATGTGTGTGTATGTGTGTGTGAAGTTAGTGCTTTTATAATTATCCAAGGCTTTCTCTTACTATTTTTTAAGCTAAATACTTGTTTTGCCTTTCTCAAATCTTCAAGTGCATTGCCTGTTTCTCAAGTTCCTAGTGATTATCAGTGCTGCAACCTGTAACCTATAACCTGAGGATAAATATTTATCAGAGCCATCTGACTTAACAGACAGATAAGGTGGTTATTTCTTTCAATTTTTTTTCTTTACTGTAGCCTCTTTTTTATAACTTTCTAAACCTTTTTCCTTTAGTAACTCCCCAACAATACAGTATTAATTCTTCAGCTGCCTGACGGCACTTGTCGCTTTCACTGAAGACCTGAAGCAATTAAGGCATCAAATTTCCAGCCTTCTTAATCACGTGACAATACCTCTGTCTTCCTATGAATGGCATCCATCTTTTATTTGTCATATTGTGTGTTCATTACTAGATGTATAATTCTGTGCTTTAGATTCTTTTCCTGTGCAATCATTTTTGTCTTTAAAAACTTCCTCAGGAAGAGAGTTCAAGCCCTCCTAGAGGGCAGAAGGTTTCTTGAATAGGGGAGGTTCTGATTTTTGTCTGGTAATGTTGTTTCATTAGCTGTTAACAGCTTCCTGAGCTCTCTGGTCCTTTAAGCTTCTTTCTCTTGAGCTCTGCACACTGCACTGACTTCCTAAATTTTTATTAGTTTGTATTCTTGAATCACATAGTGTTTTCTAGCTCGTCTAGTTCATTTCCTTCTACGGTATCAGGACGACTCTCGCAGTTTCCTCAGATGCATTTGCATTCTCATTTCTCTCTGCACTTACGCTCAAATCTAGAAGAGCATCTTTGCTAGTTGCTTTCCGCGTAAATTGAGTCATCAGCTTGTTCATAGATGTTGTTTGAAAGTCAGTGATACAAAGACAGACTTTCATATGAGGATTTTAAAGGTCCCTGTGGTGATAGTGTAAGCAGGTGATTCTCTTGGCAGCTAGAAAAGATCATGTCTCATTTCTCTGGTCACTGTGTTAGTGTCTTTCCATCTTCTGTCATTACCTAGAAGCTTTCAAGCTTTTCATCCTTGTTTGTTCCAGCACTTCAGAGAGGAGGCTATGTCCTTAGTGTTTGAAGAGGTGTCCCCAGCTCATTTCTGTGTTCCTTTTTCTCCATGTGCCATAACATTTCATGAATACACATAGCGCTCCACCTCACAGATTTGAGGGGCTGGAGTCCCATCACATAGATTACTGAAATGATTCTTGCAACCCTTAATTGTTAGTGATCTGACTGAAATTTGAAAGAATAAAGAAGAAGTCCAAAAAAGAAAAAAGACACCCAAGAAGTTTCCATATGTGATGTGATTATAAATCCCCTGAGCAATTCAGCCTCCTACCTGGGAAAAGATTAATATTCATGTGAATAATGTACATGCATCCTACATTCTGACCATGAGTCAGAGAAATGCAGTATTTTAATTAAGACTTGACAGTTACAAAATGGCACAGGAATTTGTAACTGTACATGTTAAAAAAGCTTTGTTGTAGCATGCACGTACGTTTTGTTCTTCACTTTTGCTGTTTTTCTTGTTCTCTTTCTCTGTGAAGAGGAAACTTAATTATGCCAGAATCATCTAGGGTTTTCAGCCCTGCAAGGAATGACTCAGTAATCCTCACCTTCACACTTAGAACTTCGACTACAAAGAGGGATTAATTGATAGCTCATCTGCTGCAGTCCCTCAGTGGGAGCTTCTTTTCCAGAAGAAGAACAAACACATACCTATTGCATCTTCAACTTGAAGCCCTCAGTAACTGAAATAGCCTCCAGCTAGGGACACAGCTGTGTGACTTCCAAAATGATAGAAGTTTGAATCTGACTTTTGTATAACAGAAGAATTGGCAGACCGGAGAAGAGCAAAAATTCAGCCAAATCATCAAATTACCTCTCATACCAACTCTTTCATGTACATTTAAGTACTGGAAGAGGGTATGTGATCTGGGGTTTTCTCCACTTATATTGAATTTGTTGAAGTTTGATGCATAATTTTCCTATTTTAAGTTAGCATATTAAATACGTCAGTTGATTTGGTTTTGTTTCAGAACCAAAGTAACTGGTGAAGTGTTTTCTCCTTTTTTTAATAGTGCCCTTTTATACCAATTACTTCGATTTAACTCTTGTCTTTCCCTGTTGAATGTCAATAGTCTGTTCTTTTTGACTGATACATTATCAGCTCACATACTGAGATGGCAGATGTAGTTCATGACAGTAGTTTTCCAGAATATGATGATCACCTGCAGTAGTGGAGAATAAGTGAGGTTTTCCTTTACTGTTACAGATACCCTTGTATCATATCCTTAGTCTGATTTTCTCATGCTCTATAACTTTACCTCTGATCAAGCACGTGCAAAAAGAGACCGTGAGGGTCTCAGGGTTTTAAAGCCCTGGTCCTGGGTGGGTTCTGTGTTACTGATTTTGCAGTGTGAAGATCTGTTTTGATTTTGAGAAAGCAAGCTCTTGGTGCAAAGCACCACTGTTCCCTTCATAAGCAGCAGTATGATGTCCTAAGGAGTCCTTGCTGTACTTAAACTCATGGTGAAGAGATCAGCAGGGTCTGGTGCCAAGTTTTGGTCGCAACTTCGATTGTACGTTATCTGCCTGTCCCTGTGTGATGGAAAGCAACCCCCACATGCCAACCCAAGCCCTCTGATCAGTAAAACCAGGTATGTGCACCAGCCCATTTGTTTAGTGGTGAACAAACTGTTTTGAGCCAGTCAGGAAAAGGCTGGAAGCTGTCCCTTTCCACCTCTTACGGATTTTGCAGTCCATGCAATACTTTACTTTTGGCATTTTATTTCCCTTAAGCTTTGTTGCCTAGGTGTCTCTTTATCAGTCCCGTGAAGATGAGTAAGCTCTGCATTTTCAAAGCCTCCCACACAGTGGCAAAGAAGCAAACTGAAGCATTGTGACTCTAACAGATAGTTACTAGAAACTTCTCTTCATGCAGAAAAAGTACATCTCTAGTTAAATATCTTCCTTCTTTTCTATCTAATGATCTGTGGAGGTTGTCTTAACCTCCACCAAAATACCAACATTCCTGATCAAGTGTCCTAAGGATCAGTGTTGGTGGGGATCTGTGGAACATTCTTGTGGTCATGAATTTGCTGTTCCTACCCTCAGGTGGAGATCCTGCTGGTCAGGCATGATCAGGGGGTTGCTGCCAGCAATTCCTGCAGACGGTCTGCTATGTGTTGGCTATGGTAGTCAAATCTTTCTGCAAATGCAGCTTTTAGATCTCTTAGGAATTGCACAACAATAGTTACTTAGAAAGCATTGAAATACAAAAGCACTGGAGACTGTCTCCCCATACCATAATCTTGGTTCTCTCTGTTGCATCTGAATTTGCAGGCTGGCAAGTCTTGTGTGACTCTCCAAAGCCCTTTGTGCCTTTCCAGAGGCAGCTTTTAGTGTGGGGTGATTGCCTGGTGCTTGAACAACTTGTGTCTGTTGTTGCCTCTCTGTCAGGAATGGTTCAGCTGACAGGCTGTACTCAGACGAAGAGAAGGTTCTTTCTTCTCAAAGTGTCTTAAACAAAATACCTGCATATTCACATCTGTTTGGGATAAACGACATTTTTATTTATCCTTTCTAAGATTCTCTAAGACCTACTATAATTTTTAAATGTGCTTTACAATGAATGTTGTGTTAAAGCAAAGTAATAATTATTTGTATGTACACACCAGAAAATAGTGTTGTGCCTTCATTAGCTGCTGTTGTGATTTTTGAGCAACTGTTTGATAACCTTGCCTCCAGTGGAAAAGATCAGCAGCCTTTCCCCTTTCAGAGGGAAAGTTAAAAGAAATTCTCTCTTGTGAAGCAATGTGCAATGTTTTCCGTGATGACCACAGCAGCTCGGAGCCTGCTCAGTTGCTAACAGGACTTTCTGCAAGCTTCTCTGAACATATCAATATACTGACAACTCCTCTGCTACAATCCAGTTTTGGTGTTGGTGATATGTATCCCCTCGTACGCTGTGCAATGGTCCCCTTCAGTTTCCTCCATATCTTCTTGTTGCTGGTTAGGAAAAACGCCAAACAAATTCAGGGGGTTTTGCTTCTCTAAACTTGTGTTGTAAACATTACATATCTGTAAGTCAGAATTGTTTTGAAGCCTTTAAATGGGAATCCAAGATTAGTTTGCTTTTCTTCCAAAGTTTCTTCTATTTATTTCCTTAAAAAATATGTTTGTGCAGCATCTGGGATACAATTTGCAAACATGGTGTGTTCCACAATCATGTGCATCTCCTTCTTTGTGCCAGTACTGCACATTATGTTCAGGTAATCCAGTTTGGCTGAACTCTGTGCTTTTCTAAGGTCATAATGATGGCTCTAGCTGCGAGTAGACTGTCATTATACCTATTAATTTTTTTAAGGTAGGTATGTCTAGAATAAGGAAGTAAGAGTACTCTTGTTCCTGATCTAAATACTGAGTGACTCTGAGATTTTAACCTGAGTTTGCCATGGTTTTGCCAAAAGTGCACTGACTGCTAAGATGTAACTCTCCTTCAGGGAATGACTCTTCTCTGCACTCCCTCAACTGTTTGGACGTCTTAGACCAGAGAATTAGTCTCATTCAAATTTATTATTATCCTGTACAGCAAATTTTGATTGGGACAAGTTGGTGTTTTCTGAAGGAAAAGGTATCTTAGTCATCTTTCTTCCTCTCCATGCAAGTGTACCTCTGCTGATCAGAGAGCAACATGTGGGTGGCAGCAGTGCACTGGTGATGTGGATAGATGACCTTTGTCTTGTACAACTCCTAGATTCTAGGTAAGGCTGTGTATCCATGAGTTCTGCCTTTTTTTCTCTGGCAACATTTCTCTTAGGCTGTCAGGTCACAGCAGTTTCTGTGGTGCTTATGTCCAGAAGTGAACTGAGTGTGTCAGGCTGAAGAAGCTATCTGTGTGCATATAGCTCATCCCTCTGAACTGGAGTAAACTACAGTTGGCTCTTTTCTCTTGTCTGATGCTGCCCAGCTTGCATTCACATTTGTACCAAGACTCTTCCAAAAACCTTTTTGACCAAGTGATTGCCTTTTCTCAGGACCTTCTACAGTGGTGAAACTTCCAGTAAAAATGAAACCCAGATTTGTATGAGGAGTGGACCAAGTCCTCTAAGTAGTATATTACTAAAGGCTGTAGAAGAACCAGAAATTTTCTCACAGTTCAATTTCCAATTCAGGAGCTGGGACAACCATTGCAACCTTACGCAAAACTCCCCTCTTTGCACCTTGTTTTGGGGATATTATAGCAAACAGAATTACAGCAGTGTGCTCTGGTGATAGAGATATCTGATTTGCGATGGGGCACAGAAACCCATGGTGTCCTGATCACCTCAGCAGGACACTCATGCGTGGTGCTAATCAGGAAAAACTGTGAGAGTTGCATCTGACACTGGAGTAAGCCAGTTGCTTCTGCTCAAAATAGGGGTGCAATGGGAGAGGTGGGTGGGGGGACTCCTACCTGCCACATACGCAGCCCTTAAAAATAGCATTGACTGTTGGGAGAGCCAGACTTCACACTCTTTATTTTTAAGGATCTGTGTGGGAGGAGGGGATATTTCCCAGTTCTGTGTATACTGAAGCAATCTGTACAAGAAATTCTGCACCAGAGAGATAGCGGTGGACTTCAGCTTACATAGCACAAGAGTTGAAGAAAAGATGAGCTAACCAGCACTGGCTGATAGCATCATAAATGAAACAATATCTATTCATGCAATGTTAGCAAATGCATTGAATAATATCATAACTTCATAGGAAAAGCCAGAAGGTCAGAAAAAAGGGGCTAGGACTTTACAATTTTTTATTTTAGTATTGCTTTTCTTTCAGTTGTTTCTTGTTTTCCAAGCTGTATCATTACACGATGTGTTTAGATGTAGGGCAGGGTTGCCTGGCATGCTTCTGAGACAATTTTTGGAGTCATGTTTGGGTTGTGTAACTGAAGTCTTCCAGTACTGTGCATCCAGATTGAAGTAAGGTGATTGCTTTGTTACCACTCATTGTAAAAGTGGTATTCTTAAGTCAAAAAGCTGTTAATGTTGCATAATAAAATCCTGAGGACATAAGTACTCCAGTTCTGCATGGTGCTACATAGTATGTAAAATTAAATCATAGAATTGTAAGATGGCTTTCATTGGAAGGAACCTTAAAGATGATCTAATTCCAACCCCCCTGCCATGGCCAGGGACACCTTCCACTAGACCAGGTTGTGAAGCCTTGTCCCACCTGACCTTGAACACTGCCAAAGATGGGGCATCCACAGCTTCTCCTGGCAACCTGTGGCAGTGCCTCACCATCCTCAGTAAAGAATTTCTTCCTAATATCTGATCTAAATCTACTCTCTTTCTGTTTGAAAACATTTTTCTTTTTCCTGTCAGTCTTGAATAGTCCTTCTCCATCTTCCTTGTGGGCTCCCTTCAGGTACTGGAAGAGCACAATCAGGTCACCCTGGAACTTTTTCCAGGCTGTACAATCCCAGCTCTCTCAGCCATTCTCCATCCCTCTAATTGTCTTGGTGGCCTCCTCTGGGCTCACTCCAGCAGGTCCCTGTCCCTCCTGTGCAGGGACCCCAGCTCTGGATGCTCCAGCTGGGTCTCAGCAGAGCAGAGGGGCAGAATCCCCTCCCTCCCCTGCTGCCCACGGGGCTCTGGATGCAGTCCAGGACACATTTGGCTCTCTGGGCTGTGAGTGCCATGGCCGGGCCATGTCCAGCCTCTCACCCACCAGCACCCCCAGGTCCTTCTGGGCAGGGCTGCTCTGGGTCTGTTCATGCCCAGCCTGTGCTGATACCGGGGGCTGCTCTCACCCAGGTGCAGCACCTGCACTTGGCCTTGTTCAACCTCATGATGTTCCCATGGGCTGCTCCTCGAGCTTGCTCTGGACAGCATCCCATCGTTCTGGTGTCAGCTGGAAATGGAGTAGCATTTTTATTTTCTGCATAGAATTCAAGCAGGTGTGATAATAGCAAATGAATGCTGCCTATTAGGATGTTGTTCTCACTGAGTTATCTCTTACTGAGTCAACAATAACTTTCTTTGCATCCAGATTAATTTCTTGGCATTCAGGTGGGATTTTTTAAGCCGTATGATAGACCCACACATACTGTCCATGGTCTGCTCTTATGTAGAGTCTGGGCAGTTTTGTGACATTGTGGAGGACCAATCAGATGAGACAGATTTGGGTCAAACTGTGGGTTTGTTACTACTGCTTTGATGGGTAATGGCTGACGCTTTCAGAAGGGCTTTTCAGTGGATCCCCATTGGCTTAATTTGAAATCTGGAGGTGGTAAAGGTGAGACCAGTTCTTCTCCTTGGCTTTTGGATCTGTAAGAAAAGGCCTGCAGCCTTTCCTGGCAGTCTGTGAGCTGGGTTTGTAACACACCTCCTCTGCTGAAAGGCACTTGAGAACATTAGTGTATCAATATCTGTTCTGCAGGAGAAATTTCCTGAGGTTGTTGACAGCTCTATCCTTTGTGTGCTGTAAAACTAAAGATACTTAGGCATAAAGCTGGGGTGACATCCCAAATGTAGCTTGAGATTCTCATCTGTTACTCAAGTGTGCAGGTACCAGATGCTGGAAGGGCTAAGGCAAATCTGAGTGCCAGTTTACTGAGGTGCTCTAGGCAGGGAGTCTCTTGCTGACTGCGTGGTTTTTGCCTTCGGATTTGCAGGATGATGTGATACCAGGTGAGCAGTGGTGCTGCCCCTCTGGACTGTGGGATTATGTGCTCAGAACAGGGGTATCCTGTTTATGCTGTGTTTATGCATAGGATCAGTAAGAGAAGGAAGATCTGTTCTGCGTAACTATAAACTCCTTTGGTCTGCCCTCTCTAGTAGGGCTGTAGAAATAGTTAAGAAAGCCTTACTGCCTGGTAAATGGGAATTTAGTAAAATTAATTGTGTTCTGCTCCATGCTACACTGCGGCAAACCACATAGGCAATAGGTGTCTTCTGTCTATATTTCTATAATATTTCTGTTATGACGTGTAGGAAACCAGAAAATGATTTGAAGAAAATGGGGACTACTGCCAACATCAGAGAATACAAATTGGAGAGGGGACATCGAGGCAGCCCAGGGAGGGAAGGTGCTGAGGTTGTGTGAGATGAGACCAAACAAGTATGGCTGAGCTTAGTAGACTGGAAACTGAGACCAGATGTTGCTGCCATGTACTAATAGAGCATGTGAGTAAATATTGGCAAGTTTACAGCTATTTAAGTGAAAGGTTAATGTTAGCACAAGAATAGAAGGGCATAGGAACATACCCAGGCTAGAAATCAGAAAGTGATTTTTCTAATTCTTAGTGAACAGCTTTCAAATTGGTTTATTTGCCCTTTATAATTAATTTTAAAACGGGTCTTTTTATGAATGCTGTTATATGACAGTTGCCTGTGGGAGCAAAGAACAGGGACTTCATCATCCAGACAGCCTCTAAGTAGGCTGTCAGAAATGTCCATGGAACCACAGCCTCCAACACTGTTCCTCATAGCATTGCCTCCCTGCGTTCACTGTGCCCACCTCCCTGCCTTTGCTGTCAAGCTGCCACATTGCAGGACCCCCTGTGGGTTTCCAAACGCAGCCAGAGGTGTGTAGGAGAGGTTTTTGCTACTTAGAAGCTCTCACTTAAGTGAAATTGTGAAAATCATGTTGCAGCCCTTTCTTGGGTGGTGGCTTTTCCATACAGTTGCACAGCAGATATGAAGGATCCTAGGCTGTGTGAGGGGTTTCGTGAAGAATGGGTGATCTTAGTGACTCATTCCTGGTAATGAACCTGTCACAGATACAGTTTTGTTTTCTGATGAATGTTCAAGTGGTAGTAGTTCAGAAAATGTGGTATAGTTTGTAAACAGGTTTGTTCTTAAATTAGATTTTTAGAAATTCCCCATGGGATTTCAATTTCTTATTTAGGCAGTAAATTGCAAATGAACTCATAGTCATTAAGAGTTTTTAAAAGCTAGCACTTGAAAATTATTTTATAGGAGACTTTGAAAAGCAGTAGAGACAAAATCAGAGACATGCACTAAAAACGATGTAATAGAGCTGTCCATCTAGGAGCTAATTTAGATAAATCAGTTCAAGGCTCAATTAATTTAGTCTCTCTTTGGTTAATACTTTAGGTTGTTGCATACAAGAATATTTGAAATGCAAATAGAAATTGCTTTATGTGAAAGATCAGTTTATTTTAACCATGTCTCCATCTGGGTTTTATTTTTGTTAATGAGTCAATATTCACCTTGTATTTTAAGATAGCAAACACATTTTTGAGAAACTGTTATTGAGAAACTGAGAGTGCTAAATTTTAATGCAATTTATTTATATTTTTCTATTTTTATTCAGTGTATTATGTTAGTGCAGCAGATTGAAATGCAAGCAAGTTTTTTTGTGGTATCTCATGTAACGGTTACTTGAGGGATCCAGTTTTGTCTACACAAATACCTATGGATTGGCTGGTGTATTCACTCTGAATTTCGTTATGCCTAATTTAAGGAACTCAATTTAAAGTAAGCGCAACTCTCCTTCATATTTTGTGACATGGATACATGTTACTTGTCCAAATTATATCACTCTATTTTTAGCTTGCAGTAGTAATAGCTTGTTAATGTACAACTGTTTACAGCTGCCAGAATTATCCCTTTTTAATCTTGCCTTTACACCGATTTCTTTGGGAGGGTGGAATGTTTTCTGTGACCTAGGAGGACTGAGTAGTGCCAGCAGCTATTGGAATAACCCCACCATCCCTGCTCAGTGTTTTGAGTGTGTTTTGATCCAGCTGTGCTTATTCCTCCCATTACAGACTTTTCCAAAGGGGCTAATTGGCCTCTCAGTGACTTGACTCTGGTTAGCTGTGTCATCAAAGCCTGGTTTCTAGTGCAGTTTTCATCGTCTTGCAGAGGCTTTCTTCATCCAGGCATTTTTATTTTTTTACGTTAAATTTCTTCCTCTGCCCCTCCCAGTTAGCGGAGCAGGCTAACTGGATTTCCCGAGTCCCTTAATTCAGGCCCAATGTGAGCCTGTCAAGTGACTTTACTGGAAGTGTGAAAAGTGTGTCTGAGTTTATTAATATGGGGGTGGTTGCTGGAGTTGGCTTTGTCAGACCCCTTATGTGGCAGGTCTTTTTTTCTTGTTCAGTATCTATGTTAATGGTGTGCTCAGAGGCTGGCAGAGGCTTGTATGGGGTTCATGACAAGTATTTGTGGGCCATTTGGGTTCACCGATCAACTGCTGCTTTTTGCAGGGAGTATAAATACACAAGATTATTCCCACCAGGAGAAAAGCATATTAATTAAGCCAGGAGACCTAAAGGTGAAGGTAGGATAGTAAAAAATGTTTTCTCCCTACTTTTTGAAAGCTGGGCATATGTAGCAATGAGAAGGAAAGTGCTGGTAGAGGACACAACCTATTAGCAGAGGTAGCTGGGCATTGCTTTGTAGGACTTTTAGTTGTTATTCCCCTGCCATGTTATTACACTATGCTGGACAAGGCACTGTGGCTTTTAAAAGGGTTTTTCCATTTCCTTGCTCTCAAATCCATGAATTGATTTGTGGTTATTTGAGTTTAGATTCTGGAAATGAGTTATCAGAGCAGTAAGTGAAGTAGCTGGAAAACCAGACTTCTAAGTGCATGATACACTCCCACCTTAATTACTTTGAGAAATGTGGGGTTTGTTGTTCTGAGATGAGTGTTCAGAGAAAAAGCTCTTGACCTGGTACTGCCCTTGCTCTTCAGTTGTAATGGGGACTTTTTAACTTCACAGGTGTGCTGTCAAAACACCAATTAAGCTTGAATTACTTTAGTAATATGGTGAGGAGTGCCCCTTAGCTCACTGCATGTAAAAGTGATGTAACTGCATGTAATGATAGGGCCTGCCTGTAATAGAATGAGTAAAGCATGCCGTCATGCTTTGAGTAACATCAAGGAAACAATATTAAATAGTTTCTTGTTCAGTGAGCAGAAGGACACACTCTTCTAGCTGAGAAAGGGGTTTACCTTTAACCAGAGAAAGAATTGTGGAAATTCATATGGAATGCTACCTTGTAGGATCAAGGCACTTAATTACTTCAGCCAAATCCCGGTGTATTGGACTGACCTTGCAGAATGCATGGACAGTTCTGTGAGAGACAGTTTCCATGTTCTCACTGCCAAGCTAAGGTAGGAAAAACTCTCTCTGCAGTGTTTGAGCTAAACTGTTGTGCTGTGGGAAGCAGGGCTGTCCTGCAGACCATCTATGGGGAGTAATGTACCCTCACGCCTCTTAGCCAGCTATATGTATTACCATGTAATTTCCTTCCTGAGGTAGGCTCTGAAGGATAAAGAACAATCAAACTGAGATGTGAAGAGATAAACTAGACCATCTATCTTCAAAAGCATGCCTTAAAAATGTGTGTGCACTCGTTAAAACCTTCTGGGACAGAGATTTTTTAGCTTCCCTTGATAATCTATGCTTACTGCTGATTAAAAGCGGTGTCTAACCTAGCTTTCCACTGCTGCAAGTTAAGTCTGTTACTTCTTTGTATTTACAGTAGAAATGCTGAATGGTTTACTTCCCTTGCCTCAGCCAGTTCAGGTTGTTATGTCTACTTGAGGTCTACATTTCATATCGTCTGCAACCTTTCCTTCCCAGGTTTCTTGATCAAAAAAGCAATTACAGCTCCAACTGAGAGTATAATTACAGGATTTTCTACCCACAGCACATGTCTGTGCCCAGATGCCTTTGCATTTTAGGGATGCTGATTATTTAATTAGATGTGCAATTAACGCATTGATTGTAATTTTCCAATTTTGTAGGATATCAAGTCCTTACATTTTTGATGCTGTTAGGAGGGAGAGACATGTAGTTTAAAGGAGGAGGCAGCAGAGGGAGAGTTTTCTCTGCTGTAAATGCTTCCTTGCTGCCTGTTGACTTAAGGTACTTAAGCTGACTCCAGACTAAAAACTAGCATAATAATTGGTGATAACTGTTTCCAGAATGGGGGCATCCAGCTGGTTAAAATTGTTGAGTCATCTGAGTTGCAGAAGGCACCATTATTTTTTTCAAGAGCCCATCTTCTAACGGTACTTCATAATTAAAAGTAGAGAATGACCATTCAGCTAGAGAATGGCTTCTGTGCTTTCAGGGCAGCCAAAACCCAGGACAAGAGCTTTGCGGTTATCCTGATGTTTTCAGCAGCACATTAAAGAAGGTTTTCTGTCTGTCGTTGCTGGGGCACAAGGAGACAACATGCTTCCCACAGCCTGTCACCTGAAACAGCTCTGCTTTTAAAGTCTCATCACCCTGATTTTGAAGGCTGGTGTGGGCTGTGACGAGTGGGATTGGCATTGTCTCGGCAGCAGCTTCTGAAGGGAGCGTGGTGTCTGGGAGCCAAGGCTTGTTTGTGCCCCAGCATGATTGGAGCCTACTGAATGAGGAATAAAATAGCTTTTTCTGTGAAGTATGCAGAGCCGATAGTGTTTGTTTTTTTTCTATCCCAAAATCAAAAGGGCAAACATCCTCATCAAGAAAAGAAATTAGCACCTGCATTTAAAGACTGCCTCACATCTCTGAAGAAAGACATTGCCATTTTGAGTAACAATAATGTCTAAAAACAAATTAAATAGAGAATGATAACATGAGGGTTTCTAACTTTATTACCAATATACCCTTAATGACTTTGCACCTTAAGACTTCCCATGTGAGACTAGATCTGTTCAGCCTCTGGAGGAGTTTTCTGACTGATGTGGAAGCGACAGCCTCAAAGGGAGAGATGGGAGAATGCATTGCAGGCAACTCAAAGGTCTCTGATTACTCCCTGCCTAATCAAGATTGGCCTAAACTGTGGAGATGTAAAGTTTGTGGCTCTTAATTATTATTGCAATGGTGATTCATTTTTTTCATTAACCTCACAAAAATCCTTCTCTTTGAATCTTACTACATTCTTGGCCTTGGAAATACTCTTCATTCTCAGATATTCTAGAAAGTCTTTCCTTCTATTTGTTCAGATGTGTTCATATCTCGGGGTTCAGCAGATGTCCTTACAGTTGGATGATATTAACAAATGGAGTGTAAACATCTTTCCTATAGAGATGAGTCAGCCAGTGGTTTGGTCTTAGTCATTCACAACAAATGAACTGAGGTTGCCTGTCTTTGGAACATAAAAAGTCCTAATACCTCCAATCTGTAGCATTTTTTTCAATGAACTAGTGCCATTGTCATTGTCTTTCTATAAAGAAAATAATTCAACTTGTATGAGAGGAAAAAAAATAACTTTTTAGAGGGTGAGAACTTTGAAAACTTTGGGGAACTTTGGAAACTTTGGGGAGGTTTGGGTAAGTAGATAATTCCTGCTCTTCAAATGTAATTTCAGGCCATTATCAATTTTCATGGTGCTCAAGGTGCTGTGAGAGGTACCTGTGCCTTTCTTCACTTCCAAATTTGTATGTTGCCCTTGGCTTAGCCTTTCCTAAATGGAAAAGAAAGCCATTAATGGCTTGAATGGCACTTTAAGTTTGTTCTTTTGTCTGACAGCAACATCTTAAGTATATGTTTCATAAATGTGTTCTGGAGCTACTGTAATGACAGCAGCATCATTGAAAGGGCAGTTTAAAACACCTGCAAATATACAGTCTCATCTCTTCCAGGCTCTGTCTCAGCAACACTGCTTGGCTTGTGTGATGCACAGCTCCTCAGAGCTGGTATTCATTGAGGACAGCTGCCAAATAGCAGGAGGTCACTGCTTTTTCATTAACACTTCGTCTTTAGACTGCTGATTGATTTAATCTTCTTGTGGCTTTGAAGAAGATAAATAAATAGCATGTTTCCACTGCTGAATAAAGGGACAAACTTTACACTGTGTATTTGAGCTTGTGAGGTCTAGTGCAGCACTGAACTCAAGCTGCCTTACTGAGAACTCTGTCTTAAGGGAGATGCAACAGGCAGTGTCACCTGGGACAGATGGTTCTTGTATTTTTACCAGTGAAATAAAAAATTTGTTTTAGAGAGCTCTTGGCTCAGAGATGTCCGAGGCCATTTGCGAAATGAATTAAACCCGAGAATGAGTTGGGCATTTTTCCCTGCTGTTCTAGACAAGTATTTCTCCATTGAGTTTTGTCTCTTGACTTACCCTTACCTTGTTTCTTTGTTTCATCTCTGTGTAACATTTTTTCCCTCTAATATCCTCTAATTTCCATAGCCATTCATTTTTCTACCTGCCCCAGACCAAGTAGAAATGTTCTTGCTTGTCTTCCTGCAGGGAGGAGGGATGTAAGGGGTGAGAGGGAGGGGTAGGACCTGTGCTCAAAGAGTGCTCATTTTCCTTTGGTTAATCCACTCGTGCTCATGAAGGAATTGCTTACTTTTTACAATTTTATCAGCAATTCAGTACTTTACAGGAAGTTGGAATGAAATAGATAATGAGGATTAAAAAAGAAGAAAGGGTAACGTATACCTCGCAGACATCAAAGCATTTGGCCTATATAGCTGAGCTAGGTTTTATCAGTTCTAATAATTCCCTGCTGGCTCAACCTAAAATTGAAATCTGTTGGTGAACTAAAAAATTGCAGTAAGAAGTATTTAAATTTTTAAGTGGAAGTTTATTTCTCTAGTAGAAAGCAAATAACTCAGTGCTCTGAGCCTTAAGGTAAAGCATACACTTTCTCATAGACTTCTTTATATGCAAGTCATGCCTATTTTACGCATGAAATTATCTTCATTATTTCAGAAAAAAAATCTTTACAAAACCGAGTCTGTCTCAATATCCTGTGCATTAGGCAAGGGGTTATTCTAAGTATTTGAAAGTGCCATCTTCCTTTCTTCCGAGGGCACCTGTTTTTTTATCTTTTTTAGCCACATTGTGAGCTGTGGTAAGGGCAGTGACATTTCCCAGCACTTCCTTGCTCATGACCTCCTTTAGTTATGTCCCCTGGCTCTGTCTAATGAGACTTGCTCACTTTTTCCATGTTTTTCTCTCCTGTTCCTGTAAGACAGCCATGGGAATAATGGGATTTTATGCGGCAGTGTTTGGAAATTTGGATGGGCTCTTTGCATCTCAGGAGCTGTGGCTGGAGCATTGTGTTTGACTCCAGTACATTTTTGACTTTGTTGTGTTACTGTCTGGTACTGATGTCTGTGGGGATGGGCAAAGACCAAGGAAGAAAAAGATAGAAGGGACAGAGGCAGTGGTGGAAAGATGACTTGGCTCCACTTGTAGTAGGATCTTTGGAAAGAGTAAGGCATTTAAAACTCTGTGAGGCTGTCTAGTGGATAGTTCAGGTTCTGTAGAGTGTTAATGTAAATAAAAAGGTGTCTGATGGATACCTACTATTTTGTTTTTAAACTATTGCTATATAAGAGACCTCTTTCAAGATCTTTCTCATCTTACTCATAGGCAGAGCTTTGAAGATTCTAAGTGCTGTTTAAATCCTGGATTGCATTTTATTTATACAACTGGGCAGTCTTCATCCTTATGTGGAGGAATTTGATGCAGAGCTTTGACTCTGAGCTCAAGGGCTATAATTGATGTGTTTAGTAGAATCATTCCTATTGCAGTTGGACTCAGTGCTCTCAGCTGGGCAGCAACTCTGCTTTCCTGGCAGAATGCAAACATATAATGAGATACTCAGGGTCAGAATCTTAAAATCCTTTAAAGCTGAATCACTTCTCAAAATCTGACATATACTCCCTGCCCTTCCGCAAGGGAAAGATCAAAATGAGAGGGTGTTCAGGGGGATGGAGGGTATGAATGACCACGAGGAACATCAGCCTTACAGAGGATCTGAAAAGTGGTTGGTGGCATGATTTCTGTGTCCGGCTGAAAGGGGCAGCTCCGTGGCTGCACATAGAAAGAACAGGGATACAGGGTCACCGGTGGTGCTGCTGAAATGAAGTATTATCACAGAGTACTGTCACAGAGAACTGTGACATTAGTCTATATGTGAAACTTGTTACTTAAAACAAACAAATGAACCAGGACAGTTACCAGCTGGCACTACAGCAAGGCACTGGGATGGAGCTGTGGGAGCAGAAGGTTAAAGGTGCCAGGAAAATATCCACTGTGGTGAGGACGGGGAGCACAATGATGCTTGTAGAAGCAGTGGTGAATCAAAGTTGACATTGGTGTAGGTAAGATATTGAAGGGGAAGTATCGTTCACAGCAAGGCTGGCTCACGAGGAGGTAGGAGGTATTTGAACAGATGGGAGGATAGTGGCATTTCCACAGCTATGTCATATAGGCCTCTTCAAAATCCCACCCTACACTGTGAAAAGACACTGTTTTGAAAGATGCAGTGAGTTGTTCTTGAGCAACACCAGCACTCACACAGTGCCTTTAATGCTAGAGGCAGAGAAACAGTATTTGGGAAGAAGGTGGGTGTTTGTGTTGGGTGCACGAAGAGCGGGGACAGGATAAAGGGAACATTTGTGGGAAGGAGAAGGTGAGCATGGATCAACTGGCCAGTGAGGTTTTCTTAGTGGCAGTTTGTTGGATGTCTCTGGAGCAGGTTGTGGGGCAGATAAATGGTGCCTTTAATTCAGGCACTTCTTACAGGATGAGTGCCTACTGCTGCTCATTCCCAGGAGAGAAGTGTCAGTACAACGTGAGTGGATCTGATTCTGTGCACAGCATTTCTGCAGTCATTCTTTTATGTAACAATGTGACTTTTATTTTTGGGAAATGAGAGATCAACGGGTGTTCAATCCCCCACACTTGTAGCAGAGCTGGTACTAGTCTTCCTTGGAAACTGGATTCATTTCAGCAAGGGCATAGCTGAATCTTGTGGGTTAGTTGGGGGGTGAACAGGAGAGATAAAAATAAACCTCCATCTCAGAGCCGGGCAAAAAATCTTCTTGGAGCTGGTTAATTATGTTGAGTCCTGGGCTTTTTCCCCAGCCCCCCTTCTCCACAGTCCCGCAGGATGCCAGAGCGCTTTTCCAGCAGAGATCCGCTCGCTGCGCTGCACTGCCTGCTCTCGTAATGCCAAAGGAGTGCGTTTTGTCTTTAGTCAGATTGGCTCCATCAGTTCGTATTTCCTTCTGAATGGATAATAAAGTGGAGAATCATTTTGAGGCGAGGAGTGAAGCGGGGAGGCTGCGTGTGTGAGGAGCTAGGCAGTAGGCAGCTGACGAGGAGGAGTAAAGTAGCTGCACAGCTTTCTCTCTGCCTCTGAAGTACAATATTTTCTGTTGAGTCACATCTGAAGAAAAGGATGAAGTTTTAACTGTACTTGGTACAGCCTGAGAAAGGGAAAAGATGCACTGTGGTGGGGAACTAAAGAATTTTTGTTGAGGGATGCTCCTGGAAACCAAAAGGATTTCTGCATTTTTAGCTTTTGCAATCATTAGCTTCTGCTGGTTTTTGCTTTTTGGATTTTTAGTAGCTGTTTGTATTTTTTATTCCCTTCAACATGCCTTCAACTTTACGTGATTTCTCATCCTAGTGCTGCTGTGGAACGGGAAACTCTCGGTGCCTTTAATGTTGCTTTCCCTAATACCTCAGATGGGACACCAAGAATATGTTGATAATCTCCATAGTGAAAGTTCATTATCCGGTGAACCTTTAACAACGTTAGGAATCCTTCAGGACTTGTATTTTCTATGAGAACGAGCTATTGTATTCTGTAGTTTTCTATTAATTCTATAGATTTCCTTTACATTTTAACCTTTTATTTTATTTTGAAGCAGCAAGGTAAGTGAATGATTGGAACAAATGAAGTGCCTGGGTATAAACTGCAAGTAGGCAGCAATCAAGGAGAATTGCTCTTTATTTTTAGAGTGGGCTCTCTGTGTGCGTGTGTGTGTGTTTACTTTAGCAATACAATAGCTCCATTGGAAGCTGACTGGATTTAAAAATGTCCTTTGTAAAAACAATTTACACTTAGCATGTTCATTTGTAGGCTCTAGTTTTTGTTTTCACCCATTAGACACTAATTGTAGATTTCTTATGACTGGTATAATTGAGGTTGTGTCTGTTTACTTTTCATACTTCTCTGTTAGGAGGGTTTGTATCTCAGCTGGAATTTGACATCAAAATCGCTAAGGGAAGAAGAGTTAAAGGGAAGGGAGCTTGGGGATAATTTAAATTTGATCGCTTGAGAAACAAATAAGTTGAAGTAATTAAATTACTAGTTTGATTCTTCCTTAAATGTCGTTTAAGAAAGGAGCTTCTTTCGAACACAGAGTATTTGTCATTGGCCTGATTTCTTGTGCTGAGAAGCTTGTGAGTTGATGAGATGAAATGACTGGCATGAAAGAGCGATGAGGATGCTGTACAAGCTCGTGAATCAGAGCAGATGGTGTGACTGTTTTCAGATATCTTTTCAGTTTTCACTCCATTTATATGGGCAGGTTTCTTTTGCTAATGGAGCAAGCCTTTCAGGGATAAACCTGAAGACTTAATACAGAATGCTAAGGTCCTCAGACCCAGAGATGAAAAGGAGAGAGCTTATAGAAGTAAAGCTGCAGTTTTAGCCCAGGAGGATTTTAGTTGCCACGTACTACATTTTAATATCATGAGCTGTAAAACCCTAATTATTCCATTTGCTGCATACAGTGCCTGGCTGATCATTGCCAAATGTCCGTCCTAAGGGAGTTCAGAACAGGTCAGAATCAGTGAGTAAGATTTTGTAGAACCAGTCTGTACCAGGGCTGTGCTCTCTCTGCCCTGACAACAGAAGTTTGGTTTCCTAATTTATCACCCTGTACTGGTGAGTGCTGCCTGTCCCTCCCCTGCCTGAATGTACCTGTGAGCTGAGGCACTGTCACCTGGAAGACCAGCTCCAAACATCCTCTCTGAGTCATCAGAGTTTAGAGAAAATCTTTACTGATGAGTGGTTCATGGTGGTTCTTGTCAGAAATGCAGGGCTTGGAGAGTTCACACTGTTGGTTCAGTACTGGGTCTTAAGTTGGATGGCAAGTAGAAGAGAAACACAGCATGTTGTTCCTGTTTCTATTAGTCTAGGCAGCACTCTTAGCATCATTTGGCATTTTTCATAACAGTGCATGGAAATGTTATTTAAGCCAGAGGTACTGTGTTTATACTGACAGTGTTGTCTGTTTTCTTTCTGGTTAGAGGTAGCTGAATAATTAGAAACCTTTCCCCAAAGTCTGGCAGACATTTCTAGAGTTTTCATCCCATGGCCAGCCAACTTGTCAGCATGCCCTGATAATTTTGTTTCAGTTCTTGGAGCTCTGTTTCCTTTAAACAAGAGGTTGCTCCTTGATCCTGGCCCATGTGTTCAATATAATGCTTTGTTCTTAGGATCCTGATTTGGGATAAATCTGTTTTAAGAAGCAATTAATGCTTTAGGTTGTCATGGGCAAGCCATCTACTGATTGATTCAGCTGTGTACAAAACCCCCATGCTTTGGAGATACTTGGTTCAGGGTACTGCTGGACTTAATTGTTTACCCATTGGCTCCCAAACTGCTGATGGCTGCTGCTCAGGCTTTGTATTTGCTGGAAAGGAGTGAAGTAACTTTTATATAAGATAGACAGAAGCAGCTGTGATGTCTATTTTCAGTAGTCAGTTTTCCCTTTTGCCTTTTCCTCAGCACAGGGTTGTCTCAGAACTAGGCAGGTGCTTCAGAGTTAGCTTGCTGCTCACCAGGCATGAGCCTTTGCACTGCCTTGGTCGGCAGCTTGCAGCCTGTGACTCCGTCTGTGCTTGGGGACAACCCCTATTTCTGTCTCTGGATGC